>NW_028227273.1:64160776-64894942 GCF_978045245.1 Mus caroli
TATATTGGAGGCTGTGAAAAACTGGAGACGATCAGACACCAGTGATCAGCAGCGGAGGAAGGGACTGAGGGTGATATCCCATCAGGACACAGGGCTGGTGAGAGGCCCTGGACTGGCTGGCACAATGGCTTGTGGGTTCTGCCAGTCTGCTGTGCCACACCCTGGAGTCTGTCACTTACACACTTCAGGCTATGGCGTTAAAGGTTAGGGAACTTGGCATAGCCCAGTGATCCCATCCCTGAAGTGATAAGAATCATGGATCATGGGAATATGTTTGGCATCTCAAAATCCATATGTAGGGGGCTAGGTTCTGAGATGTCAGTGTGGAGCCCAGTCTTCCCTCCCAGTTAGTCTAATGGGAAAGCATGGGGTTCAGCCGGGGATCCCCTGTTGAACCCAAGCTGGACCTGAGTCTTGTTTCTTTAATTATGCTTGTTCTTTTAATTAATTTACTTTGTGTGTGTGTGTGTGTGTGTGTTTGTGCCCACGCACGCCCACACACATGCACAGAATCAGAGGACAACTTCCAGAGATGGCCCTCTCCATCTACCGTGTGAGGCTCAGGAGTCAAACCATGGTCATCAGGCATATCAGCCAGTTCCTTTCCCTACTGCGTCATCTTGTCAGTGGATGGTCCACAGTCTTATTTGCATTATTCTTATGGCAGGTGTGACGGTATCCACCTGCAATCCCAGTACTTGGGAGGCTGAAGCAGGAGGATTGTGAGTTGGAGGACAGTCTGGGCTACACAGAGACACTGTCAAAAAATAGTAATTAGACTAGGCAGTGATGGTGCACACCTTTAATTCCAGCACTCCAGAGGCAGAGGCAGGCAGATCTCTGAGTTTGAAGTCAGCCTGGTCTACATAGTGAGTTCCAGGACAACCAGGGCTATACAGAGAAACCTTGTCTCAAAAAATCAAATATAACAATAGCAACAACAACAGATAGATAGATAGATAGATAGATAGATAGATAGATAGATAGATAGATAGATAGATAGATAAGGGCTGAGGAGATGACTGCTCTTTCATGGAACTTGAGTTTGTTTCACAGAACCCTGTCAGGCACCTTGTAACATCTTGTAAATCCCCTCCAGTTCCACGCCGTGAAGACAGAGGATGGGCTCTGGAAAGATGCCCAGAGTAAAGCCTGCTTAAGCTGGCATGCCCAAGGCACCTTCAGTCAGCGTTTACCCACCCTCTTCTCTTCCCTCCTGCAGGTTCCTGGCACCCACGTCTTACATACAGGGAGATTTAACCATTTCTCTTTCCTGAGTCAGACTCCTGGAAGGTAAAATCTGATTGGCCCAGCTCAGACAGCTATTATCTTCTGGTCCAATCAGCTGTGACCAGGAAGTTCCTCGCACATCAGCCTCAGGAGAGGGAGACCATCATGAGGGATGCAGACCTTTCTAGAAGATTCCTTAAGAAAGTTTCTAATTCTCTGTCGTCTCTAGGGAAGCAGTCATCCCGCTGGGGAACCGCCTTTCTATTCTGTACAGTGAGAGATGTGATTCGGGTCTATTGAGCCATTACATTGGC
This sequence comes from Mus caroli, assembly GCF_978045245.1. Classification (NCBI taxonomy): domain Eukaryota; kingdom Metazoa; phylum Chordata; class Mammalia; order Rodentia; family Muridae; genus Mus; species Mus caroli. Next base: position 64,162,321 of record NW_028227273.1, read on the forward strand.
TATGCCAGGCATACCATAGGTGGTTAATAAATGTGTGTTCAGTTGATGAGTAAGAGAGTTCTATTAGCCCTGAGTCTGACAGTCTGGGTTCCAGAAACTTGTGTATGTAAGACGTGGGTGCTGGGAACCTGCAGGAGGGAAGAGAAGAGGGTGGGTAGACGCTGGCTGGAGGTGCCTGGGCATGCCAGCTTAAGCAGGCTTTACTCTGGGCATCTTTCCAGAGCCCATCCTCTGTCTTCACTGAACAGCCTTCGGAAAGGATTTGGCTTCTCTAATGGACTCTGTGCCTCCGGGGACAGTGCCCTTTATAAGCTACTAAACTGGCTTCCTGACAGAAGCCAGCACTGCTGTCATTTGGGAAGTGCGACCCAAAGGAGATGGCTCTGGGTTCGACTCCAACAGTCCAGACTGCTGTCTAGCCTGGGCAGGGCCATCACCCCTGCAGAATACTGGCTTTCTTTTGCCAGACACATATATTCTGTCTCATTCACGGGGTTGTTTGGGTGACTGTAAAATTATGCAAAATAATTGAGCTATGTTTGTGGTGTGATAGCTATCGGCAACCAGGAGTGTCTGACCTTTGACATCATGACACAGTGCTGGTTATGAAATTCTTCCTCCAGAGCCATGCAATGCAAGCTTTTTCGTTTGCTTGGTTGGCTAGCTGATTGGTTGTTTTTTTTTTTTTTTTTTTTTTTTTCAAGATAAGGTTTCTCTGTGTAGCCCTGGCTGTCTTGGAACTCACTCTGTAGACCAGGCTGGCCTTGAACTCAGAAATCCACCTGCCTCTGCCTCCCAAGTGGTGCTGGAAGTAAAGGCTTGCACCACCACTCCCTGGCTTTTTTTTTTTTTTTTTTTTTTAATCTCCATGTCTTGACATTTTGTGTCAGTTTGTATTCTAAGCTATTTTAGGTTCCAGGGTGCTCGTGAACACTCCTGAACCTTAACAAGAACCTTATTAAGGCCAGACATGATGATGTGGCCTGTAATCCCAGCACTAGAGAGGCCAAAGGAGAAGGATTACTGCAAGCCTAAAAGTAGCCCAGGCTACACAGTGAGACCCTGTCTAAAAGGGTCAAATAGAGAAGCCTTGGGATATAGGTCAGTGTCAAAGCATTTGACTGATGTGTGAAACCCTGGCTTTCATCACAAATGTACCTTATTAAGTAGCTCTTCTCCTCTTGATGTCCCCATTTCACAGATGAAGGGACTGAGGCTCAGGAGTTAAATAACTTACCCAGCATCACACAGCTGATGAACAGCAGGGTTGGATGTCTCCCCCTGGATCACCAAGTGTGAATGGTTGTATCGTGACTACTTCCCCAAAGTCTAAGATACAGAAAAACTGAACTCAGGGGTCTGACTTGCGGGTCTGGGAGACCAAAGCCTGAACTTCAGGACACATCATTTAAAAAAAAAAAGGCATTTAGTTTTGTTATTTTTAGGTTATGTGTAGTTGTGTAAATCTACATTAGGGTGTGTGTGTGTGTGCATGTCAGTACAGGTACCTGGGAGGCCAGAGACATCTGATCCCCTGGAGGTGAAACCACAGACAGTGGATGCTAGGATTCAAACTCAGGTCCTCTGGGGGAGCTCCTAATGGTTGAACCTCTCCAACCCGGGGAGCACCATTTATGGGAGAGAAAAGGGAAGGAAGGAAGGAAGGAAGGAAGGAAGGAAGGAAGGAAGGAAGGAAATGAAAAAGACAAGAACCTCAGTCCAAACAAAAAAAAACCAAAACCCCCTACATGATTCAGGAAATCTCTGGTTTCAGAAAGGGCAGGAGAGATGGCTCGGCTAGTGAAGAGCACTTTCTGCTCTTGCAGATGGCCAGAGCTCAGTTTCTAGCACACAGCAGCTCACAACCATCCATAACTCCAGTTCTAGCTGATGCGATGCGCTCTTCCGGCATCCTTAGGCACCAGGCACACTCATGGTGCATGTATGTACATAGAAGCCAAATACACATATAAAATAAAAATAAGTAAATCTGAAAATAAAAAGTTTAATTTAGTTTTTGTAAAAGAGAAGAAGGAGGAGGAAGAGGAGGAGGAGGAGGAGGAGGAGGAGGAAGAGGAGGAGGAGGAGGAGGAGGAAGAGGAGGAGGAGGAAGAGGAGGAGGAGGAGGAGGAGGAGGAGGAGGAGGGGGAGGAGGAGGAGGAGGGGGAGGAGGAGGAGGGGGAGGAGGAGGAGGGGGAGGAGGAGGAGGGGGAGGAGGAGGAGGAGGAGGAGGAGGGGGAGGAGGGGGAGGAGGAGGAGGAGGAGGGGGAGGAGGAAGAGGAGGAGGAGGAGGAGGAGGAGGAGGAGGAGGAGGAGGAGGAGGGGGAGGAGGAGGAGGGGGAGGAGGAGGAGGGGGAGGAGGAGGAGGAACATCTGCTAAGAGTCTGCTGAGGTGGGTGAGGTGACTAAGTGGGCAAAGTCACCCACTGCCAAGTCTGACGTCCTGTGTTCGATCCCCAACACCCACTGGGGGGAAATTTGACTCCTGCAAGTTGTCTTCTGACCTCCGCATACGTGCCCGAACACATATTTGAATACATACTAAAAATACACATTTTAAAAGATTTTTTTCTAAACCACCTAATTAGCTGCTAGCTTCATCCTCTTGTCTTCTTCAAAGGAGGCATTTGGTCCTCTACACAGGAGGAACGGCCCTGCCCTTTTCTGTGGGCCAACTTACTTACAGATGGATGCTATTCCTTTTTCTGCGAAATGGGGGTGTCTAAGCCAGCTCTCCTTTCCTTAGCCACAGAGCTAATGGATACAGAAACTGTTTTAGGAAGAATAAAGTGTCACAATTACAAACACGGAATGCATTTATTGATGTATTCATGTTCCTTTGTGTTCCCAAAAAAGGATTCCAGGTATCTTAGTGAAATGCTCGTCATCCTGTGAGCTAGAAATAGACACTGTAGGGCTGCAGAGATGGCTCAGCAGGAAAGAGCACTGGCTGCTCTTCCAGAGGACCAGAATCTAGTTCCCAGCACCCACAGTGCAGATCACGACCTTCAGTAACTCCAGTTCCAAGGGATCCAAGGCCCTCTGCTGGCCTCCAAGAGCACCAGGCCCATACATGGTGCACAGCCATCCGTGCAGGCAAAACACCTGCACGCATCAAATAAAAATACACATTTTTTTTGTTTGTTTGGTTTGGTTTTTTTTGTTTTGTTTTGTTTTTCGAGACAGGGTTTCTCTGTGTAGCTCTGGCTGTCCTGGAACTTACTTTGTAGACCAGGCTGGCCTGGAACTCAGAAATCCGCCTGCCTCTGCCTTCCAAGTGCTAGGATTAAAGGCGTGCGCCACCACGCCCGGCTAAAAATACACATTTTTAAGTGGAAAGAAATAGACACTGTGACGGAGCTGAGAGAGATCAGTGAGAGCATGAGCAGAGCCAGGGAAGACCTACAACGAGGAAACTCAAGATCCCCAAACAGGTCTGTGGAGAATGGCAATCTCTGTCAATCACAGAAGGGGAGGGCACCCCAAGACCAGACCCCAGGGCTGACATTCTCAAGAGGCCAGTGAAGGGCTGGAGGCTTAGCTCAGGAGGCAGAGTGCTTGCCTAGTAGGCAAGAAGCCCTGGGTTTGATGCATACAATTGGGCATGAAGCTACATGACTGTAATCTAATCTCAGCACTTAGGAGGTAGAGGCAGGAATATCGTGAGTTCAAGGTCATCCCCCATCTACCTAGTAAATTCAAGACTGCGTCTTAGAAAACTTCAAGAACAGATACTGAGGGATCAAATAATCTGGATTTCTATGCCTTCAACAATCCTCCATCCCGTTGTTTTCAAAATCTCTAGATTATCTACTTATTATTCAATTTCATTTGACTAAGAACTGGTCACCAAATAAATGAGCAAAAAAAAAAAATCTAGTTTTTATAATATAGTCAAAATGAAGCTGGATCTAAGCCATGGTATATACAAAGTTCCCCCAGCAAGGTTAAAAAAAATAAAAATAAAGAAAAAGAAAAAAAAAAGATGTTTCAGCATCTTGGCTTAGCTGAAACATATAAAACCCACAAAGATATGAAACCCATCCGAGCAGCCCATAAAGACACCGCTGCCTTTGCCTCGGAACTTTGGGCTATGATCTGCTGCCCTGGAACAAAATTCAAACATAAATCAGCTCCCACTGTATTTTTAAACCACCTACGAAACTCTTCATTTCCTGCCTGAAGTGCTTCTGATGGTGAACGATGCAGCTCTCGCTCGCCCCTGCTCTGAAGTCTCCCTCGGGGCACTGCTGGGGACAGGAGCCTGGGTCTTACAGTTCAGGCAAGTCCAGGCAGAGGAGAAGGACGGAAGGAACCATCTGGAGCTTGGGCTGGGGCCAGCTTCTGTAGTGCTGTTATCCAAAGTTGGAGAGGGTTCTTTCTGGCATTCACTGCCAACTGGGATCCCCTCTCATCAACGCCCAGTGCAGTCTCACCTGTGCCCTCTGACCTAGAGCCCCTGCCAAGCCACCCCAGATGCCCACAGCACTCTTCTATGGCTTCTATTGGAGCCACTAATGCAGCAAAAGTAAGTACCAGGCAGCTGGCATTTAATTCTACCATGCCTGGCATTTGCTACTTCGTGCTGTCAGTCTGTCTCTCTAACTGGATTAAAGATACCATGAGGGTAAGAACGAGTTTGTTCTTACGGCATATGTCTACCTTCCAGTTAATCACAGCGCCTTATGTCTGGGCATCTTTCGAACAACAAGGTCATGAAAGCAGAATGGCGGGGGTCGAAGCTGGCGAGCAATCCCTGCTCCGTCCTTTTTGCAGAGAAAGAAAACCGTGGCCAAAGGGGAGGCTTGACCAGCCCGAGGTTGTGCCATGAGAACCTTCCAGAAGTCACCCAGGTTTCCCGCCCACCAACACACATGCTCTATCTGCCTTAGCCACTCCAAAAACCTTCAAAAAGACAGCTCAGGCCCACAGCTCACTAGGGAACAAAGATGCACAAGCAGCCCATCACCCCCCAGGACTCCCATCTGTTCCTGGGCAGAGCTGCCAGGCCAGGCTGCAGATAGCTCAGTGAAGAGCCCTCAGAGGAATAGCAGCCAGGTCTCTGTACTTGCCAGGGTCACGCGGGGTGGGCTAAGACCTGAGGGGATTACTGGGTGCCCGGGCAGCCTCTACCCACAGCACACCATCAGCAGAATTTTGTGTTGCCCTGACACATCAAACTGTGACTGATGTCCCAGCTCAAGGACAAGTGGTGAGAGAGACGGCAGACCCCTCAGTGGAGATGCCTGTGCATGCTGTGGCTGAAGTGAACTCCACACCCCAGGTATTTGCCTCAAATGCAAAGCAACAGATGTGCTATAGGAAGGTGAAGGCTCACAGAAACCAGGCTCAAGACAAGAAAACAAACGGCAGTGACTGGTGGCTCCTCGGTCCTGTGGACTCTCCTGGTCACTCATTCTGCAGATGCAACTTCTTAGCAGGTCTCACGGGGACCTTCCACACCTGGCATGATGACCCTTACCAGATGTGAAAACTGAGGCCTGGAAAACGGAAGTACCTTGCTCCACATTGCTACTTTGTACAGCTGCAAAATGATTCCGGTGCAGTTGGAGTCCAGGAGGGCTTCACCTTAAAGTTCCCCTTTCACTATAACTCACAAAGAACTTGGTTCCAGTCCATTGAGTTTTTTGTTGTTGTTGTTGTTTTTCTTTTTTGGTTTCTCACGACAGGGCTTCTCTGTGTAGCCTTGGCTGTTCTGGAACTCAGTCTGTAGACCAGGCTGGCCTCGAACTCAGAGATCCATGTGCCTCTGCCTCCCAAGTGTTGGGATTAACGGTGAGCACCACCACTGCCTGGCCTCAGTCCATTGTTTTTAATCTTTCCTTTGAGACAGGGTTTCTCTGGGTGTAGCCCTGGCTGTCCTGGTCTGCAGATCAGGCTGGTCTTGAACTCAGAGATCCACCTGCCTCTACCTCCCAAGGACTGAGGTTAAAGGCGTGTGCCACCAACAACTGGCTTTTAAAAAGATTTATTTACTTTATTTTTGTGCTTCAGAGTTTTGCCTGCATGTTTTGTCTGTCCACCATGTGTAGGCAGCATCTGAGGACACCAGAAGCATCGGATGCTAATAAGCTGGAGTTATAGGCTGTCATTAAACACTGTGTAAGGCGGGTGTGGTGGCTCACACCTTTAATCCCAACACTCGGGAGGCAGAGGCAGGCAGATTTCTGAGTTCGAGGCCAGCCTGGTCTACAAAGTGAGTTCCAGGACAGCCAAGACTAGTCAGAGAAACCCTGTCTCGAAAACAAAAAACAAAAAAACAAACAATAACCCACTGTGTAGATGCTGGGAATTGAACCGAGAGGTCCCATGCAGGGGCTAAAATGCTCTTAACTGTGGTGCCCTCTCTCCAGCCCCTCGTCTTGAGCATTTTATTCCATCATCAGACCCAGAGGAGAAGGTCTGTTGAAAAAAGACATGGAAGTTGTGCGCTTTGGTGACTTTGTCCCGAGCTGGGAAGAGATGAGACCCGCATAAGGCACACCCAGAGCTCTGTGGCTTTTTCTTGGTGCCAGAGAAACACAGAAGGAGCCACTTCTAAAAGAACACAGTGCTTCTCCTTCTCGTCTTCTCACCTCCCCTGGGCCAGCGCCTGTGATAATTGGGAAGCAGAGTCTGTTTTTTCTGGGACGGAACCAATGCTGGAAGGGTTGTTGATTGACAGCTGATAGACAATGTTCTCGAGGAAGATTTTCCTGTGCCGGGTGTTAAGCTGAGAACTGCACTAAACAACTTCAGCAGCCTGCGTCCTGTTCAGGTAGAATTTACTACCTGTTCCCTCTGCGGGTCGCAGTCAGGCAGCCAAGCGAGATGGTATCTCAGGTCCCTTCCAGCCCCATCACTCAAGGGCTCTATCACGAAGAAAACACAGATCTGAAAACATTTTTTTTTTCTCCTCCAAACACTGAGGTGGGGTTATTATTCACATAGAGAAACGGACTCGGGAGTGGAGATAAGTGGGTAAAAACAAGGAGCTTCGATTCTGGTCTCATCATCTCTGACCTAGTAATTCCACGGGGGGCAAATTTATCTTTAGAAAGAGACACGGAAGGACAGAGCTGTGTGTGCACAGAGGTCTGCTCTGTTCCCTAAGCACAGAGAGGCCCTGCAGTATGAGATAATATCCAGAACAAGAATGGGACGTAGGTACCTGTGGGATCTGTGGCAGCTTTTTGAACCACATCCCCACTCTTTCAGACCACATCTATCTACTTTTAGTTTTTTTGTTACACCACAATTTTTTTAAAAATTAGGGGGCTGGTGAGATGGCTCAGTGGGTAAGAGCACCCGACTGCTCTTCCGAAGGTCCAGAGTTCAAATCCCAGCAACCACATGGTGGCTCACAACCATCCGCAACGAGATCTGGCGCCCTCTTCTGGAGTGTCTGAAGACAGCTACAGTGTACTTACATATAATAAATAAATAAATCTTTAAAAAAAATTAAATAAATAAAAATTAAAGTTGTTGTTATTATTATCGTTTCACTGTTGTCCAGGCTGATTTCAAAACTGTGGACTCTAAATAATGCACCACCTCACTATCCTAAATAATTGAAACTACTCGTATGTCCACCATGCTCAGCTCACTTTAAATAAAAAAATATATATATATACCATAGCATTTCACAGATGCTAAAGGTACTGACTTGTAGCTAGAGAAAGTACCCAAGGAGCTGAAGGGGTCTGCAACACTATAGGTGGAACAACAATATGAACTAACCAGTACCCCCCCAGAGCTCGTGTCTCTAGCTGCATATGTAGCAGAAGATGGCCTAGGTGGCCATCAATGGGAAGAGAGGCCCCTAGGTCTTGCAAACTTTTCATGCCCCAGTACAGGGGAACGGCCAGGGCCAAGAAGTGGGAGTGGGTGGGTAGGGGAGCAGGGCGGGGGGAGGGTATAGGGAACTTGCAGGATAGCATTTGAAATGTAAATTTAAAAATATCTAATAAAAAATGGAAAAATAAAGGTACTGACTTATAAAACTTTGGTCTCAGCTCTATGTCTATGTCCTGTGGTAGGGTTATAGTCAAAACATCTCCAAGTCCACAGGTCTAAACACTCTAAAATCCTAAGGATGAACAAGCCTATAAAGGAAAGCCAGAAACCCAGGTGAGACCTAGGAATCTCAGGCTAACATGGCGCGCTGCGAGCCTTCTTCATGCCTTTCGTGATGTCTGCAGGCTGTTCTCATTTCACCAGAAAACAAGCTAAGGCGAAAGAACACAGGACGGAAAGGATTAACGGTGCAAGGCCATATTAGAGCAGTTCAAGTTGGGACTGAAGGACCAGGGCTTGCAGGCTGAGCCTTGCAGGAGCGAGAACATTTAAACAAGGATAGCCTAAAAAACAGTGCAGGGATGCCCTGAGGGATGCAAGAAGGAAGATGTTTGAAAAGAAAGAAGGAAGGAAAGAAAAAAGCTCTCAAGTGCGTAAAGAGGTCTCCACCCACGGGTAGACCTGAAACTGCTTCCCTGCACATCTAATCCCCCGCCCCCCGCCCCCCGGCCGCCCCTCACAAACATGGCCGCGCCCCTTAACAAGATGGCGACGCAGAAGTCCCGCCTCCTTCCTCTGCGCCGACCAATGAAAAAGAAGCACGAGGTCCTGCGACTTAATGGGCTGGTCCAGCGCGGAAAAAGACAGCAAGCAATATGACTAAAAAGAAGCGGGAGAATCTTGGTGTCGCTCAGGAGGTGAGGGGAGAAATCGGGTTCGGGTTCGGGTCACGTGGTTAATCACTGTGTGCCGACGCAGGGGCGTCGATCGGCCCGGCGGCTGCGACGTCGAGGGCCGGAGGGAGGAAGCGAGGGCGACGTGGCTTTGGGAGAGGCTGTGAAGGGAGAGGGCCCAGTGAACCTCCTGAGGTGAGGGGCATAGCCCGGAGGTGAGGGGTCACGATGAGGAAGGCAGTGATGGAGCTGAGAACCCAGAGGTCAGGGGAGTCCCAAAGAAGACAGGCCATAGTGGGTATTCTAAAAGGAGAGACTCGGAGACTAAGGGAGACTTTAGCAGAAAGAGACAGGTGGGAACCAAAGGTGTTCGGGACTTGTAGGTGAGGGACCACCATGGAGCTAATAAGACTCCAGGGTGAGTGCGAGGCTATTATCCAGTATACTGCTAGTGGCTTAAACATCTCCAGAGAGGGGAAGTTTTTCCTGTGGGGTATCAGCCTTGTAGCTTGAGGATCTTTGGAAATCTGCAGAGATTCCTAGAATTGGTGTTAGGGAAGGCCTTTAAAATAGTTTGTCATGCATGGAAAGAAAGCCGTCTGATGCATGTTTCGTTTGCATGTTCAATGAATCGTTGCATGTCTGTTATGCTCATATAGATGAGGGAACTGAGGGTCTACGTAGAACTCAGGACATAGGTGGCACATGGTTATAATCCCAGGGCTCAGAGATCTAAGCCAGCCTGGGTTACAGAGCAACACCGAAAGGAAACGAAAAGGCGGAAGCCAGTTTAAAGTGGTGAAGGTGATAGAGCAGCGAATGATGCTCAGGTGGGCTTCCTGGAAGTGGGGATGCGTTTCCTCTCCGCATGTTCAGCCTGGGCCCTTAGGCCACTGGTGTTCCAGTACATCTAGGAATGTGATACAGCATGCTTGTAGATGACAGCATCAGGCTTCAATGTCAAAATATTGGACGCCCTCAAGGCATCCTCCCAGAGGTTACTTATCTCCTCAGTGATCCTTTTTCTTTTTCTTTTCTTAATTTTTTTTTTTGGTTTTTCGAGACAGGGTTTCTCTGTGTAGTCCTGGCTATCCTGGAACTCACTTTGTAGACCAGGCTGGCCTCGAACTCAGAAATCCACCTGCCTCTGCCTCCCAAGTGCTGGGGTTAAAGGCATGCGCCACCATGCCTGGCTGCATTTTTGTTCTCTTTAGTGGTGGTTTTGCTACTTTGAGGGATCCGTAAGCACCGCGCTGAAGTGCTGTCTAGTGCTCCAGGACTGTGATGGGGCTTAGAGCGACAATCGGTTTGTTAGATAAACCCTTTTTCAGGCGTGAAACAACTCAGTATTATGTGGTCCTTTGGGCAGTGAGTTCAACGCTAATGAGAACTGTACGTTTATTAAATAAGAAGTACACATCAGAGAACATTGTATGAGTTGATGATAACCATGAGTTGACCAGAGCTTTATGGAAGCCCAGCCCACTTTAGTATTTGTTAATTAATGTTTGCTCAGTTTTAAAGAATATCAGTACTGGGGTTGGAGAGAAGGTTCAGTAGTTAAGAGCACGGGCTGTTTTTGCCTCTCTGGACACCAGACATGTATGTGGTACACAAACATATAAGCAAAACATTCGTAAGAACTATTATGGCTAGTTATGGTGACATAATGCCTGTAACCCCAGCACTTGGGAATCAGGGGAAGATCACAAGACCTTCACAGCTCAACCCATGCTACATGTGATCCTGGCTCAAATACACAAACAAAAAATACAGCAATCATATAACCAGTCTGTCTTCATATGAAGGCGGCCGTGGGCAGTGTGAGTGTAGCAGCTCCGGTGAGACCTTATTTAAAGCTAATTGTGTGCTTAGGAGGCTGAGGTAGGGAGCTCGTGAGTTTAAGGTCAGCGTAGACAACAATAGTGAGAAAACCAAAACCCCCTTCTTTGTAAGGAGAGGAAGTGGCATATATTCTGTCCACAGCCTTTCGCTTATCAGGGTTCTGCCATCTTATCAGCAAAATTAGGACCACCCCACTGGCATGCTCTTCGTCAAGAAGAGAATAGAGAAAGTGCCCGATGCGCTAAGGACTCTGGGCCCAGAAATGCCCACTTTCTATTCCTACGAACCAAGGTGCACCCACTACTACCTACAGGGCAGCTGAGACTGGGCTGGGCTCATCAGCTAAGAGGCCACATGCCCAGCTGCCCACATGCCCAGTCTGATCACCAGGGGAATAGGGAGCAGATCTCCCTGCAAAGCACACCTCTCCTCACCATGTGGCTGTCAGGTGCCCGGAGCATGCCTGGCATAAGGTGGCGGAGGACAGACAGTGGCTCCTTCATCACCCCAACCATTTAAATCTATCCCCTTTTTCCTGCTTTCATTTCTACATCTGTAATATGGAGGAGAAACTCCTGTCTTTTGTCAGGCTGACACAATCAATCTTCTATCTATCTACCTCTACCTACGCTAGGGCTAGAGCCCAGGGCTGCCTGCCTGCTAGGCAAGTGATCTACCATTGAGCTACACCATCAACTTTTGAAGTGTTTAAGTTTGACACAACGTGTATTCTCTTAGTGTTTTATATGGGAGCAGATCTACCCATTTTGCAGCCTTATGAATGGTAGGGTGCTGGCTAGTTTTTTGTCTGGTTGACACAAACTAGGGTCATCTAAGAAGAAGGACCTTCAAGAAATTGCCTCCATCACATTGGCCTGTGGGCAAATGATTTGAGGTGGGAGGGCTCAGCCCACTGTGAGCAGGTGGTCCCCGGTTGTATAAGAAAGCAGGCTAGGGCTGGTGAGATGGCTCAGTGGTTAAGAGCACTGACTGCTCTTCCTAAGGTCCTGAGTTCAATTCCCAGCAACCACATGGTGGCTCACAACCATCTGTAATGGGATCCGATGTCCTCTTCTGGTGTGTCTGAAGACAACTATGATTTTCTCATATAAATAAATAAATAAATATTTAAGTTGAAATGAATCCTTTCTTCCCCAAGTTGCTTTTGGTCATATTGTTTATCACAGCAACAGAAGAGCAAACCAGAGCTGATCCTGGTACCAAGGTCATGGGTTACTGCGGTGGCAGACCTGCTGACCATGTTGTTTAGGGAGGATGGTGGAGGCATTTAGAACCTGGGGCTGGAAATACCATTAGTGATCAAAGCTTAATGAGCTGTTTGTGGGAGCCTGGAAAAGAACCCAGAGCAGCACAGACCTTGGAGACCTGGCTTGTAACGTTTCAGGGCAAATACAAGACTCGCTCAGGACTGACTGAAGGCTGGTTTGTATTGAGAACATGTATGTAGCTCTGGTCAGCTGTGACTGAAGAACCTGCTGTGATTTAACAAGAGACCCGCACAGTAGGCAAGCCCTCTAGCACTGAGCTATATCCCCAGCACATTTTACCCCCTCAGTTACACTACGCTCTTACAGATGTTTGCATGGATGTTTTAAATATTGGTAAATATACAGATGTCTACATAAAAACATGTATCTTCGGTTTTGTCACTAAGATGACTTTTTGCTGGGATATTCAAGGTTTTGAAACCTGTAACCCTGGGCCTTCGCAGAGACCTGGCATCTGGCTGTTTCTCCGCTTCCTCTTCTGTTGCCCCCAGCGGGTCTTGAGTATTGAATGTGCACTGATGCTCTGTAGCAGTAGATATTGTCCTCTTATTAAAAGTCGTGCGCTCAGAGCTAGTGAAGTGGTGATTTAATCAAAAATGTTTGTTAATCTGACGAGTGCAATAAAAGCCCACAAGTGAGATCTCGGCACCTGCAAACAGCCCTCGCTTACTTGTTGTAATGAAACAATTACCAAGCAGGTGGCCTTCACTCGAGGGTGGCCACGGGCCAGCTGTGCCAGGTGGTTACCTCTAGGGTAGCCAGGCCCCCTTTTAACTCTCCAACTCTGCTTCCTGTGAGACTCAGTCAGGAACAACTGACTGTGTGTTAGATTCTGAAGTCACCACCCCAAATTGGACAGGGAAAGTTCGGCCTGGTAGGAAACTTGCTTGCATTTTGAACTGTGATAGAAGCTGGCCTGCAGCCTTCGGCCACTTGGCCTTAAGATACTAAGTATGAGTCTCGGCTGCCTCCACCTTGCGGCACTCGTGTTTGAACCCAGTGCCTTCTGCATGCTTGGAAGGTGCTCTGCTGCCAAGCTAAGTCCCCAGCCAACATCCTGAAGGAGATAACTTGGCTAGATTTGGTCCTAGTACACAAAGTCTTGTCCATTTGGAGAGTTTTGTCTGTCGGGTTTCTGAAGACTGGAGTGTGTGTCTTAACGCACATGGGAATGATGGCTAGGCTCCTGCCCTGGTTCAGAAGTGCAGCTCTGTTCAGTAGCTAGTACTTAATAGCAGGGCTAGTGTTTCTGCATACCCTTAACTGTGTCCATAGTCACAAGACAGCTGCCATATAGCTCAGCCATCACATTTTACCCATAAATCAAGGCTCTTAACTAGCCAAGCATAAACTCCTAGGAGTCTCCCAGATGACATCTGGAACATCTCATTGCCTGGAGCAGAGCGGTGTGTGACCCTGGCTGTCAACAGACTTTTTTTTTCCCAACATCTGCAGTGCAGGTGAGCTGAGCAGAAGGGCTGGGTGTTGGTGCTGGACTGGCCAGCTAACAGTGTCTTCAGTGGGGGATAAAAGCACATGGGAAGCAGTTAATGTCCCCTGGTTCTCAGCAGACAGAGGACAGGGCAGGTGGAGGCTTTGGGAAAGAAATGGTTTAGCCTGCATTAACTGACCACGGTTAGTCTCGGAGTCCTAGGGTGAGCGTGTAAAGATTGGAAAGCCCCCAATCTCCTGGGACAGGGTGAGAGGCAGTGTCCTGGCTGGAAGGAAGTACTTATCCAGTTGGCCTAGGTGGCAGAAGGCATTGTTGATTCCGGCTGGGGGTGGAGTTGGGGTCTGACACTAACTGCTGCCTTGCTGGGAGAGTCTGGCACGTGGGCTGTTCAGGGCCTGTTGACCACTAAATGAGCCTCACCTGCTCAGGTGGAGGCGACAGGTCGCCATTGGGCAGGTGATTCTCTCGGCAGCCTGCATCTGGCACCGCTCCACTTAACGGGGGTCAGGAGACTAAAACCTCATTACCTAACACTGCTGGATGTCAGCATGTGTGGAGTGGCTGTTTGCCAGCGTCCTAATTAATGAATTCATAAGGCACGGGGCGGATGCCAGCTCTTGAAAAATGCTTTGAGCCTTTCAGCGATGGAGAAGCTTTTGCCAGTTTATCAAAAAATAGATCTGGGGAGAAAGAAAAGAAACCAAACCCCAGATTCCATTTTGGCCTAGAGCAGCTGAAGGCTTAGGGCAAGGTCTGGCCTGCAGAGCGACTTCCAAAGCTGTATAGCCCCTCCCTGTGCTGACCTTGGCAGCTCTACTGGACCACTGCAGCCCTCATCCTCCCGAGCCGGGGTGGGTGGGGTTGCTGTCACTAGTCACGTACGAGATACTGGGAGGCCCACTTTCTTGACCAGCATGCTGTGCCTGGAAGAGAAAGTTTACACCAGGCCTGTTGATTGGGAGCTCTGGTGATTTGCTTTCTGACAGTTCCGAGAGCCTCCTCCACGGAAAGATAGCACTTAACCAATGTCATGGGGATCAGCCACTTAGGTTTGAAGCTGGCTACCTGGAAGATAAGGTACATTGTCCCCTGTGACATGGCTGTGTGGCTTGGAGGCCACAGATGGAAAGCCCCAGTGGTATTGCCAGGGACCATCTGGGTAGGCGGTCTATCGCCTTTACCCATTACAGTAAACATCCCAGGGCTCCTGATGTGTGAAAATGAGTGGATTTCTTGGACCAGCTTCCCAGGCAGTGAATTACAAGAGGAGGAAGCTTCGATGCCCTTTGGGGATGGAGAGGGTTTACTAGCTAGCCCACACACTTCCTTATCCAAACTCCGACATGTTTTGTGTGCATTTGGGAGGGTACTTTTGACAGCGTGGCAATGTGGGGGAGGGTGTTTGTGAAGGGACAGTCAGCTTAGTATGCAGACAGACGCCAGGCTCCTGGCGCCTCGATCTCCCAGCACATGGACTGCAGGCAGGTCCTTCCAGGCAGCGCATCTGTTGTGTGAAAAGAGACCAAGCACAGCCAGGCACAAGGTCACCCCGAGGAGAGCATCTGTTGAAGCCAGACCAACAGACTTGCACAGGTTCGGGGGCTGTGCTTGACTCTTTTTCTGAATGTCACTAGTCCTTGTTGGTTGTGGTTGTTTTCCATGGTGGTGCTGGAGAAGACTGGAGGAAAGTGCACGGACCAGGACCTAATCCCACCACCTTCGGCCGTGTAACCTCTACCAAGCTGCTAATCATCTCTACTGGGAGTTGGCTCTCTGCACAGTAGTGACAGCCCCTTTGCAAGGTGGATGCAAAGTCAGACTGAATGTCCACAGCTGCCCATCCTAGGGCATGGGGGGTGGAAGTTACCTTCTAGGCTAAAAAGTCACAGCTTTCTGCTGTGGGGTGATGAGGTTAGAGGACACACCTGGATAAGCTGCTTCCTTACTCAAGTCTGCCTGTCTGTAAGACGTGGACGCTGGTTGTTTGCCATCCTCCTCTGTGTGGAGTGTCTAGAACAGAGCCTGGCACCTGGCAGTGCTGCAGATGTGTTCCAGGTGTTGTATCCATCTTTTGGACTCTTGGTTCCCAGTGCTGCTCCTTTTGTCCTCATCCAGACTCATGACACCATCTAAGTCCTCAGTACCCAGCCAGCTCCTGGCCAGTCGGGTGGAGCATGGCCCAGGACCTGGCCCCCCAGGCAAGTCCTTTCCCACCCTCCTGTCACTGGCTGGCCAGAAGCTCCCAGGAGCCAAGGCCCTTGAGAGGCAGAAACCTCTTCTCAACCTAGAAAACTGAGTGGGCGGGTGGTGTGCAAGCTGCAGGGGAACTTCTGCCCTTTCCCAGTAGAGCCTGGCCTTCAGGTAGCTGCAGTGGCAGTACTGCGGGCCAGGCATTGCCTTTCTGATGTCCAGGTGCTCTGTTGAGTGTTATATTCAGTTTTTCACTCTCCTACTGAAGAGCCTGTGGCTCCTGCTGACTCCTGCTTATCAAAGGAATAAAAGCTGCCCATGCTCCTGCTGCAGCCCTAGAGCTGGCACCCTGTGGGGCCTGACCTGACCTGTGCTGGGGCAGCTGTCTGTGCAAGTGCCACGAGTTCCCGCCTCTGAGGAGCCTATTTGGGGCTTTGATTCCTGGAGGCTCCATCCTCTGAAAAGATGCCTCCTGGGGATTTCAGATGAATTTTACAGTTTCTCTTAACACAGTGGTTTTACAGAGCATAGGACCCCAGGGAGACTTGCCTAAAGCTCTGGGAGTAAGGCTATATTCCTGAGTCAGGGAGGGGCTCTTAGTCTGGCCTGGGGCTGGGCGCCCTCACCTGGAGCAGACAGGCTCAGAGCTGTGGGCTGGAGAGGGAAGCCCTTGAAGAGGCTCTGACATCCACTTCCAGCGGTTCTTCCCTCCCAGCACACTAAGCTACGCAGCTGGCTTGAGTCCTGCTCAGCTGCAGATATCCAACGGCCTCTGTTCTTACCCAGACTACAGTGCAGGCCTCACAATAGTAACTATTCCACCAGTCTTGAGGGTTGTGCCCTCCCCTCTCCACCTTATCTGCTGCTTCTTCCCTGCCTCCAGACAGGCTTAGCTACTGCCTAGTCACTGCTGGGTCCAGGCTCGTCTCTATAAGACCAAACTGCTCCACGGGGGCGTACGTGGTGCCTCCGAGCCAGAAGTTTGCTAGCTCAGAAACTCCAGCTCCACCCTTGTGTCTCAGTATCTCTGCTCCTTCTAGAAGATTGCCAGCCTGCTTAGCCACTGGTTCCTCTTTTCTCTGATACCACCTTGTTCCTGGGTGTGAACATGGATGTTTCGTAGTCTAACAGGGAACACCCATTTCCCAGGGCCACGCTGCCCCCTTTAGTTCCAGGTTAGCCTGAGTAGCCAGCGGCCGCTCTCTCTGCCAGGCAGGTGCTCTGGGTGGCCCGATGGCCTTCCCGGTCCACTGGAATAGCTCCCATCTCTGTTTGAACCTCTTTCTGCCACATCCCCAGGATACCCATCCTACTGCAGCCTTACTGGCTGCCAGGGCCGCTATGTTGCTGCATTTCCTCAGAGGACTACTGCTTCCCTGGGCCTCGGGGCTCTGCCTGGGGCTCTGTTGGCCTCACCCTTAGGGGTTCCCCCACACCTGGCCTTTGTCACTTGAACCTATCCTAGCATCATTTCCCCAAGATTACAGAGGTTGCCAATGTGCCATGTTCTGGGCCAGCTGGTGGGCTGATTCAGGGTGGAGGCCCTGCTGTCCCTACTGCCCCTCCGTAGACAAAGGACCAGCCATCTCCTGCCAACGAAGCTCCCTCCCGCTGCTGCCTGCCCATTGCAGCAGGGCTTCTCATGCCACCCTCAACCCCACTGCCCTCATGGTGTTCCTCTCACCACAGAGCCAGTGAGTACCATTCTTTTAACAGCAGCTGGTACTAAACTTCACCTATGTGAAGTGCTCTTCTAAGCTCATCCTTATCCTCACAGCTCTGAGATGTCTGTCACCTGAGGCACAAGCAATCTTAAGGAGCCTGTCATTCATTCACAAGTGACAAGTGACCAGTTACAGCTGGAGCCCTGTACTGGCACTTCCCATGATATCCCATGCCATTTTTAAGCTTCCAGCTTTCAGTCCAACTGCTGGCCCAGCCCTGACCCTACTCTTCTAGAATCTTTCTGAGACCTGTCTCCTTATTCTGATCCTAAAGCTCATAGCTGTTGGGCCTGGCTTCCTTTGGCCTGAGGGCAGGGAGGGAGTGACCCAAGGAGAACAATCAGCAGCCATAACCCATGTGCCTGAGAGCACTCCAACTGGGGACTTTCCGTAAGGTCCATTTTCTGGTCTTTTCTTGCTTTTTTGACCTGTCTTTTGGGTTAAGTCTGCTCTGCAGCCACCTATGTGGCTCCCAGTCACATCTAAAACCAGCATCAGGACCATCCCTTCCTTCCTGTCTCCACAGCCTGCTTCCCGGACTCTTTGCCCCATTACTAGTTTCTAACTTTGCCTTCTGTAGCTGGTGTCTAGACCCCTTCTAAGGATGAATCTGCTGCTTGCTGAAAAGCCTCCTTCAGGTTCAGCACCCAGCCTCCTGCATCCCCCTCCCCTGCAGCCTACAGGCCGTTATAAAGAGAACTTAATATTTAGAAGGGAATCAGAACTGTCAGCAGGACATAAATATTCATAGAGGGAGGTCAGAACTGAGTCCCTAAAACCTTGATTTGTGTTCGCCCATTTAAGCCTCATTAAAAAGTGGCAAATGAAAGTGGGGATATTCAGTGTAACTGCAAATAAATTGGGCTTGTTCAGATAAAGGCCCCTGACTGCCAGCCCCTCAGGCCCTGTCCAGAGCATGATGGCAGAGCAGCCTGGCCATAGCCTCAGCTGTAAGACTGCTCAGCAAGAGCGCCTGGCCTTGTTCCGGGGCAATTACCACTTGTTTGGGCACCTGGGCACCTTCCAGAGGCATTCAGGGATGGAAATCCTTAACCTGATCCCTCCCAGGCCCTGCCCAAAGAGCAGCAGGGAGAACTGAACCTGAACTGGACATCTGGAGCAAGCTGTGTTAGCTGTGTGCAAGCACAGCTGTTTTCTTGTTTTAGTGAGCCCAAGGTTTTCAAAAGTCAGTAGTTTAAATTCCTATCAGTTTGTCCCTGTCCCCAGCCCTTCAGTCCATCCACACTGAGGTGCCACTCACTCTAGCCACAAATAGGGAAGACTGCAGACCAGGCCTTTTGGGCACAGAGGTGGCAGGTGGCCTAAGAAACTGAGGACTCAAGCATTCTTGGGGCCAGGCAGTCATGGCGGCTAGAAGTACCTATATCAGACTGTTTCCCCAAGCCTGGCTCTCCTGTGTTCACCTCCCTACAGTGCAGTTCAAAGGCGGCTGTGGCTTCTCTGGGGACCACTGGCTGAGGCTGGTATTCATCAGCAGAGAGATGGTACAGTTAGCCATGAGGTAACCTGGACGCTCTGCAGTTTGTTCCATGCATAGAGCCCTCCTGACCCCATTGCAGGAAAGGGTTGTCTGAGATGGCTGCTGGCCAGGGGCCCAGACACTTAACTTTCCTGATTCACAGCCCCAGACTAGTGGCCTGGGACATTCAGACTCTGAGCAGCCTGCTTAGGAGGGAAGAGTCTTCCAGGGGTAGCTCCAATAAGGAGTGGGGCTGAGACCGACAGAAGGGCCTGTGACTCCTCAGAAAAAAGATTCCATCTAGGGAACCCTGTTTGCTGTCTCTCCTGGGGATGTGGGTGAAGTCGGAGATGGAAAAAGAGTGTTACAGGGACCTAAGGAGCCTTCAACACATCCAGCTGCCAAAAAGCAGGGTGCTAACCAGCCAGCCTAGACCCAGCCAGAGACCACTTTAGCCACCCGGAGACCAAGTGAAGGCCAGGCGCATGACATGGCACACAGGTGTGGGTAGTCATTTTCCCACAGCTTGGGTATCTTCTGAGATCACAGCTCTGAACTGACCGAGTAAACGGGAGAAGGTACGTCTGGCAGCTCTCCAGCTTCCAGGAGCTTGGCTACTTTGCCATTGAGTTTTGCTGACCTTGGTGAGAGCAACTTTTCTGCCCAAGAGCCACATCAGAGAGAAACAGGGGTGGTTTTAAGTTGCATTGTTTCGCCAATTTTTATTGATTCTCAGAAAAATGTCCCTGTGACAACACAGACTGCATTGTTAGGATATCTACAAGGAAGCAGCCTTGACACTTAACCCCTCCCACGCCACGTGGAGTGCTCAGGACCTGGGACTGGCTCTGCAGTGCTTTTTCCCTTGAGTACACACCACAGGGAGATGCTACAGGGTACCAGGCTCTGGTGGAAACAACTGGTGCCCTGTTCCTACAAGACACAGCTAACCTGGGGTTCTGCTTCACCCTCAACCTGTGCCCTGTCCAGTACAGACATGGGGTGCACAGGCAGGGTGGGGGCCCCTAAAGGTGAGTCCCTCTGAGGTGCCAGTGTCCAGAAAGCTCAGTGCCTCTGTCTATTTCAGATTGACGGGCTAGAGGAAAAGCTGTCCCAGTGTCGGAAGGACCTGGAGGCCGTGACCTCCCAGCTTTACAGGGCAGAGCTCAGTCCTGAGGACAGGTAATGCCTCCATCCAGTCACGACCCTCTAAGCCAAGGCAGAATGGCCCCTAACTTTAGAGTTTCAACTCCTGTACCCTAAGTTTTTGACTTCCTTATTCAAACAGACAAGAATTACTGTTTCTCTGGTTAAGACAGAAAAAAAGGGCCTGAGCTGTAAACTCCTTCCCCACAGGAGGTCTCTGGAGAAGGAGAAAAACACCCTCATGAACAAAGCCTCCAAGTATGGTAAGAAAGTTCCCTCCTGTCACCAGCCTGGTCCTGGCACCTGGGAAGAAAATGGTTCTTTTTTTTTTCTTTTTTTTCTAAAGGAGGAAGCAGTGAAGCAGTAACAAGGGGTCTGTATTCTTTGGGGTATCTGGGCCATGTCCAGGAAAAAGGCCCACGTCTACAGACACTGGATTCTGCATCTCATGTCGCACCCCACCAGAACAACCTAGACTGGGTGTGGTAGATGATGGTCCTTACTCGGGGCAGGAAAGGCATTCTGTGGGTGGAGCAATGCTGCCACCTTCTGGGTGCTGGAAGCAGAGCTAGGCAGAGCCCAGCACCCTCTGCCCTGAGGCTAGAACTGTGGTCTGCAGAGAGCTCTTCAGATGTGTACCATCCCACCTCTACTCAGCCCAAAGCGGGCTGCCAGTTCTCCTCTTAGTTCAGTGCACAGCTAGAGGTGGTGGCCAGGACATCAGTTTAGCCTTTGCAAGGTAGAACCTGTACCCAATGGAGCAGTTGAATTCAGGAGTAGTGTGAGCCTGAGGAGGCCCAGCTGTCCTGAAGGATGAGCACGGTAGAGCTATCTGTAGCAGGCTGAGCATATGCCTGCTATGGCTTTCAGAGGTGGCCTCACCTCACACATACTTGTACTGTACTCACAGAGGAGTGGTTGAGCAAGTCTTATGTCTAAGTCTAACTAAAGGATTATGAGGGTCTGGGCAGGTGAAAGACAGGGCTGGGTTTTGGGGACAGTGCCTGGAAGGAGACGCCTCTTTTCATCAGAATGTCCATTCTGGGAAACAAAAGCAGCTAGGTGAGCCCCAGTGTTCTGTTTTGTTTCCATCTTTTTCCTCCCAGAGAAGGAGTTAAAGCTGCTTCGGCATGAGAACCGGAAGAACACGCTCCTCTCCGTGGCCATCTTCACTGTCTTCGCCCTGCTCTATGCTTACTGGACTATGTGAGTCAGCCATCTCCAGCCACGCAGGTTCCCTCCCACTCCCCATCCAGAGACTAAGCTCACACGGAGGTGGGGACCTACCTGTCCCCTGTGGTTGCCCCACCCCCCACCCCCAGCAGCTAGAGGGGCATGGTACTGCTTCCTTCTGCTTAGTAGAGGGGCAATAAAGAGCCCCAGGCTCTGCTGTCTGGTAACCATTTCCTGCTGACAAGGTGAGGTTAGCAAGGGAGGCACTCTTGTCTCAAAGATGAAGGGATGTTCCAAAATTCTTATGTACAATTCAGGAGGAAGGGAGACGTGCAGCTGGGAGTGCAAGCACTGTGCCTGCCACCTGCAGCTCCAGCCTGCCCTGGCCTGTGATTACCACCACTGAAGAAAATGCAGCATGCACAGCAAAGGTGGCTTGGGCTTGACGTGGAGGTTCCGGGGGTGTGCGGAATGATCTCCTTTCCCAGAGACAGACAGGGCCAGGGAGGCCTGCAGGTGCCCATGGCCAGCAAGAGCTATGGCAGTGACCAGACTGACATGGTGACAAGAGCCAGTGAGTAGAGTGAGTAGGGTGGGAGTGAGGAGGAGGCGGTCAGTCAGGAGCAGCTCCCTAGGATTCTCCCCTAGCTCCACTCACAGTAGAGGGCCCTAAGGGAGAAAGAATGTTCACTGCTTCATTCAGGAGCCCGCCAAGTAAAACCAGGCTGTGAAACATGAAGACAGAATGGGCTGGAGGCAACCCACCAACATATGTGACGTTCAGGTGAAGGAATTCTCACCTGGGGCTTGTGCAGAATGTGGCCTCTTGTGGAGGCGGCTGGCCAGAGTCAGCAGAAGATCCTGTCTCCTGTCTTGTCTAGTGACAGTAATTGGTCTGAAGCCTCTGCTATGTTAGTCACACAGACTGACCCTGGACTGCTACAGTGCTGCCGTGCAGTGAGGTATGGGGGGAGCTTATTCACCCCCAAGTTCTGCTTTATTCAGGAACCGCACTTGGATAAGCCTTGGGCTCCTTGTCTAGCAGACAGCAGTCTCAGGAGCTGGAAAAGCTTGCCTTCCACAAACACTCCCCTTCCTCAGTTACACAGCACTGTGGACAACAGCAGCCCAGCACAGAGCCACACGAGCAGTAAAAATACATTTAATGATCCAAGATTCTGTAAGACACACTGATAGACCCAGAATTGGGTGCAAATATGGCATCCTAGCACTTGCTGCTAGGATTGGTGTTGGGGGCTGGTGGAAGGGACCTCCCATGGTGGAGTCAATTCCAACCTCACAGGTGCCTCAGTGCCCTATCTCCATGGAAACCAGTCTGGCGCTGGCATGGGGCCCTAGGGAGCCTGCATGAACATCTCTTGAAAGAGATTTCCCATTAGAAACAACCACAGATGCCCTCCCCAACCCAAAGCTGTTGCCATTCCTCCCTCTAACAGAGACAGGAAATGGAGTGACTGACTATAGACAAATCAAAACAGATCGCTATGTACCTCCTAGTGGAGAGGAAGGAGCAGCTGGAGCCACTGCTAGCTCAGAACTCTGGCCTAGACTGCTAGAGTAACTTCCTGTTACTGCTGAGACAGGAAGTCAAAGAGCAGGTTTTTAGGCTGCTCTTCCCCTGGAGCTGCCCAGTGCTTACACAGAGGTGGAAACTCAAGGAGCAGTTATACCCAGTACCCAAAGCTCTGAATGTTTGAAAGGTACTGGGTCCACACTCCTTCCCGACCTGCCAGGACAAACTCCAGGATTGGGGTGAAGAAAAGATCACAAGAAACAACTTTGATTGGTATGACAGCTGCTCCTGGCCAGCGTGTGATGAAGGGCCTTCATATTTGGCTGGCCTAGTAGAAATGGGGCAAAACAATGACCTGATTGCTCTCAAGGGCAGTAAATGGAACTCAGAACACTGAGTCGATAAATTCCAGTGGGAATGCCTCTGATAAGTCCTAAGTGCTGACCTGCCCTTGCGCAGCTGCTTTTAAGGTTGACTCCTGGTGGTGCCAGTTCTCAGACAGCAGAGTTTCACAGATGTGTCCTAAGGCCCCGAAAGAGCTCCTTGGGAATGGGGAGGAGCCCATCTCCCTTACCACCAGGGAGAACAGTCCCAGTTCCTTTCCAAGAGGCAGAAGAAACCAGACAGTGGGCCCTGCCTTAAGAATGACAGGACATTCATCAGGTGGAAACCCTAAGGGCCTAGAGGATTGTGACTCTGGATGAAGGAAAGAACGTCCTCCTTGGACAGCTTGTCTGGATCCTGGGGCTTCTGGGAGTCACGCATGTGGAAGCCATCTCCCCACTCCCAGAAGAGCCGGCTGTAGTAGCAGGTACTATAAAGGGGTGGAGGAAGGAGCCATCAGAGTGCTGTATCTAGGTGGTGCAGGACCAAGAAACCACTAGCACATCCCCAGATAGGTGCTTTTTATACTGGGTTCTGTCAATGACTCAAGTTGAGAGATGCCCCTCTGGCATCTAAAGGTTCCACCCAGTGGGCCCCAGCTCTTCCCATGCCTCCAAGAACTAACTTTTGCTGCCACAACCTGCATCCAGCTAGACTACTAGTGTTCCTAGCTCACCTGTTCCACTAAGGTCAGTATTAGCCAGCTACAGAAACAAGTGCTCATGGCTAATTTGAGGCCCTATTGGGGCTGCGATAGAAGCTCATGTCCAGCAGCAATCTGACCAACACGTCTTAAGGAGGAATACCTGAGACCTTGAGTCATAAGGGGCAAGCTTCCTACAACATGTTCCTCCAAACTCTCTGGCAGGTTCCCCTCCACCACCTAGCCAGTCAGCTCTCTACCCAGGATCTGGATGAATCAGGTCCACACTTGGGGCAGCTTCTTTCTGCATGGCAGTGATGGGTTCTAAGACAACGGAGGGCTACTTACTGAAAGGGGGCAATGGATTCTGTAGGGAGAGCATAGACGGACTTCTGGGTTTTCTTATTGTAAAAGAACTTCCTGTTATTGCTCTTGCTGAACCCCATGGTCCATGGCTCTGAGGGAGACAAGGGCAGGCACTCAGGACAGTCCCCATGGGCGTGCCCGTCCTTCCTTCCCCTGCCTAGTCCGTCCAGCTTCCTATGGCCACACCCAAATGGCAGATTATAACCTCCCCAAGGCCTAGCCTGGTCCTCAGCATTACAAGGGTGACGTCTCCAGCCTATAGAGGTACACAGTGGAGAGGCCATGCTTACCCGCTGAGAATACCTTATGAGCATCTATAATTTCATCTCTCCCTACTCCCAGCCAAAGGCCAGAACAGGCCCAAATTGAGGGTGTTTCCAGCAGGTACCGCAGAAATTGTCAGCTGACTGCTGTCCACCTCAACAAGGAAGTCTTGAGTCAAGTTCCCCTTGCTGGCTAGGGGGCAGGGACAGTCCCTCAGTACCTACCATTTACAGTCCTGACAATGTATACGCCTGTGGGCACAAAGTGCCGGTCGTCACGTCCTGTGTAGCTGAGCTTTGGGGTGCCGCCAGAGCCTTTGATGAGCTTCATTTCTAGCCTGGTCTCCCCAAATGGACAGGCATCCAGGAAGCATGTGCACAAGGACAGAGTTGGCATGCTAGTCACAGTGACACGAATCCCACTATCCTATCCTGGCTTGGCAGAAGAAACCAATACTGCTCCAAGCCGTGCTAGGGAGACCTGTGGCAGAGCTGAGGGTAGAGCACAGGCTCTGCACGCCGGACAAGCAGCAGGTGCAGAGATACTGCCCCTCAACCATGCCAATGGGAAATCGGAAAGCAGTTCCACCACTTGGTCTTCAGATGACTACTATGGAGCTCTCTCACAGTGGGACTCATTTGCTGAGTGCGGTAGGCACACTGAAGGCATATAAAACACATCTATGCCCACTGCCCACTCTGGGCTCAGTCTGTGAGTTAAGATTTAGGGTTCCAAGCAGCTTGCATCATCTCTACTCCTTGCAAGGACAATCTTAACTATTCCAGTATTAATTTTGACCAAACTTCTGCCTGACATTAAGTCACCCTGCTTCCTTCCCGATAGGTGCTGAGCTAGCTCACAGCTGAGATTCACCAGGATATCAGTGAGAGGGAGTATAAGTGTGTGGTAGGCAGTGCCAGGGCCAGCTCTATAACCCACCCTGCAGATAAAATGAGTCTTGACTCAGCTAAACATCCCACCACCAATCTAAAGCATATGGATAAGTTACTCACCTGACAAAAATCTTCTCCATCTCTTCTAGCCGATACACCTCCTTCACCCTGTGAGCAGAGCAGATGACAGAGCTTCCTGGGATATGCTCATGAAAGGCATGATAGGGAGGGCCACACCTGCCCTTGTCCTCAGACCCTCCCTGCAACCAGCAGCCCACAAAAATGAGGCTGCTGAGCCAGTGGCATTACTATCCTACAGCCTGCCTAGGTTTCAAAGCTACCACATAGGCCCCTGGGACTGCACCAGTAGCTGGGATTCAGCAGGAAGTCCTGAAGACAGGGGGGTTAAAAGAGGAAAAATATTGCAGGCACATTTCTCTAGCCATACCCTTATCCTCAAATAACCTTTCCTCATACTACAGGCCACAAGTCCTGGCTACATCTACATTGATGTTAGGTCTTCCCACAGCTTAATTAAATAGCCCTGGTAGTTCTATTCTTGTAGGCACAGACCTTATACAGGGAATAGGGCTCTAGTCTGAGGCCCAGCCCTCCGCATCTGGGGGTACCAAACCTGCCTTGGGAACTGCTCCTGAGTAAGCTGCCTGTTGAAACCAGCAGGCAGGACATCATACAACACAGACTAAGCTCACTTTGAGACTGTTCTACATCCTCAATGCTGGGTTCAATTCTAAGTTTATTGATTAGTATGACCAACACTTCTGTGCTAATGTAGGTGTAAGCACCATACCCTCCAGTACTCTAGCAGCCTCTGACCTGGAGAAGCTAGTCTGCTCCACTTACCCTCCCTCCTCCTGCCTGGAACTTTCACCTTAATGCTGACTGCTGACAGGGCCCTCTTTATCCTCAAGCACCAAGTTTCATAGTCAAATCCCCGTTCCATGCAGTCAGCTAAGGATGTTCAAATGTGAATGGGTAACTCACAGGGCAGACATGTGCATCTCAAATGAGGAAATCTTAACCCATCCTTCCACCGCACCCTGTCATGCCACAGAGGAGAAACAAGCGACAGAAAGCCCTAAGCCCACGGGTTCTGGAAGGAGAACGACATACTCACCTGATAGGATTCATGTCTGGCCGGCTGGGCTTAGAGACTGCTTTCACAAATTTCTCAGCAAGCTGAATTCTATAATACAAACATAATCCTTAGAGGCAAGGCAGGGACCTTACCTGTACTAAGGCATTTCCACCAGACAGGTGAGAGGACCCAGACCTACACAAACCATCCGAATGGCAGCATTCATGCCCTCAGAGCCCAATCTATCCTCTGGATTCTGACCTCTGATTTTCCTAAGATGTCCTGCTGTGTTCAGTCATCTCCATGAGGACTTCAAGTATTGTCACATTACACACATGCTCTGTCACTCTAGCCCAGGAACACTAAACTGAGACTGCCCACACTCTGGCCATGAGTTTTAGAAGAAACCCTCCCTCTTCAAACAAGATTACCCTTGTTCAATCTTTACACAAAAACGACCTCAATAATCTAAGCAACTGTGGCATGATGCAATGTGCTAGAATCTGACAATTAAGGCCCACATCTTAGCAAATTGCAAGGCCAACTAACTGGTCTTTCCTCCTGCCTTTGGGCCCAGCCTGTCATGGACATGAGTAGTCCTGCCCTCCCTGCCCTAGGGCCCCGGCACACCGCTGGTTGAAGTGCTGCTCACGGACGTCACTGCCATTCAGCACCAGGACATCAAGGATGTGGATTGCACTGATCTTCCGCTGGGCCTTCCCCTACAACGACAAGCATGCTGTCTACTGTGCAGGTGCAGGCCTTTGGCCTACTCTGCCTACCGTGTGTGCCATGCTGGTGTTCAACCACACATAGCTAAGCTGGGGAAAGGCTGCATCTAGCCTCCCTGCCCACTGGTCCTGAGCAGAGGCTAGCTTGGGCTTGAGAGCAGGCTTTAGGGATGGGAGCCCTCCTGAACCTCAAATCCAGGGAGACTGCCGCCATGATTGCTCTAACCAGAGCTAGCCTCCCCTGTGGCCTGTTTACAGAGTATTCTGAATGTCACACCTGTCCTGTAGTTACTCAAAGTTCCCAAAAATGGCAGGTCTCTTCTTTCCTAAGGGACTCTTGGTTATGAACTAAATTGGCTACTAAACACCTAGTAGAATCCAAGGACTGACGACAGATTTTCTGAGTCTGCCCCTTCCCAGTACCTCCCACAGTACAAGGCCTTAGAGGGAATTATTCTACCACAATATGAAACCAAACTCAGGTGGTTTGTCTAGGCTAGTCTTCACAGGCCCCCATCCTCCTGCCTCAGGGCTGTCTGTGAACAGAAATCCTGCTGACCTCCCCTTTCAGTTCATGCACAATCTCCACACAGAGCAGTGTGTCCCGGGGCAGCTCTGTCTTTAGGTCCAGCTTCACCCAACGGTCTGACTGGCGGCCATCCCAAGTGTAGATCTGGGACTTCTGCAGGCAGAGAGAGGGAGGTTATAGAGACTAAGGAATGAAAGGCTTCGTTCTCAAAGAAGCTTTCTTGGCAGCTCCAAGCAGACAAAGACTGGCTAATTTCAGGAGCAAATGTCTAGGGGAGATGAGTTTTATGACACTTCTCTACTTCCACCCACAAAAGACCTTCATCAAGTTCAATGTCCATGTGGAGGTTAGTATGATAGGAAGAAGAGAAAGCAAGAGGAGAACAAGACGAAGCATGGACACAAAGAAGTGACTGGAGAGAAGTCAAGTCCGTGATGCAGGGTAGGAAAGCACAAAGGCTGCCTCGCCAAGGAAGATGTGAAGCTAACAGGCTCATCGTCCCTCCTTCCATTAGCCCCCATTGGCCCAAAAGAGGAAAAGAGGTGTCTTCCTGACAGTCAATGAATGGCAGGGGTGGGATTGCAGAGACCTGGCCACCCAGGATCAGCCAGATGACCTACTTACTGGCTCTGCATCTCAAGAAAAGCAACAGCCTTCCCTTCAGCCAGGCAAGATTAGGCAGTGGGAAAGAAACCAACAAATGAAGAAACAAAAGCATGAGTGGGTGCTAAGTCTGGGCAAGAAGGGAAGTAAAGTTTCAAGGAAGACCTCTTTGATGCCAATGGAACGAACACATACAGTGTGGCCAGAAGCTGTCTACATCTATACACAAAGGGCACTGCTACCACCCCAAGCCAACAGGAGGCCAGCTGCTTGCTGACTTACCCCCAAGCCCAGGAGGAATTTCTGCTCACTGCCAGACACCATGCAACGATACTCCAACACAGGACGGATCTTCTCCAGGGTTTTGGCAGTGAGCAGTGTGGGCTTGTAGCTGAAGATATTGATGTCAGTGTCCTGTGGCATGGATCAGAGAAAGGGCTGCTGGGACAGGCTGGCAGAGGTGAAGCACAGGCGTCATCTGCTCTCAGAAGCAGGCTCCCCTATATCCTCTTCTCTACCTGACTCATCACTGAATAGTATCTATGCCATCCATTTCAAGTATTCCTTTAGGACCTACTAGGAGAAACTAAGAAAGGAAGAACACAGAATCCAAAGCACGATGGATTTACCAGGGAATGTCACTAGAATAGGTAGCCACACTCTCAGTGACACCGAAAGTGAGGATTGTCCACCAGTCGGCCTGAGAGCAGAGGAATGATCTCTCTACCCCATTCAGAAAAGTCTTGAACCTCATTCTTTAGTCTTTGACCCTCACAAAACCAACACAATGGCCACAACTAGGCCAGCCTCAAGCGATGCCCTAGAAAAAGCTGGAGGCTAATAGCAGAAAAACTCAAGACTAGCTCACCAAAAACAGGATGGAGAAGATGGTTCAGGCCAGCCCAATGTGGCTCCTTTACACAGTTCTCCTGCCTCAGATCATCCCACTATCCCTATCTCCCCCTACAAATCCCTTATGACCCTACATTTTAAGAACAGATAACAAATTCAAAGCCTCTTTTTACAATACACTTAGAGCTCGGGAGGCGGAGGCAGGCGGATTTCTGAGTTTGAGGCCAGCCTGGTCTACAGAGTGAGTTCCAGGACAGCCAGAGCTACAGAGAAACCCTGTCTCAAAAAAAAGAATAAAATCTATTCTATTTGTACTTTCTAATTGTGACTGAACTTGTAACCCCAGCCATGTAGTGAAAAAAAAAAAAAGGTCAAACATATGTCCATAGACAAAATGATACAATCTGTACTTCTTGGATAATTATTAGTCTGCCTTTGCTCTGTGAAACCTGTATAAAGAAAGAAACAACCTGATTGCTAGTCAGTCAGTGCTACAAGATTCCCCTGACCACAACACCTGACTCACTCCTCCCTTGAGACTCCTTCTCTCCTCTTGGGCCACCCTGTCAATGGCTGGGGCTGGACCCCAGCAGCCAGCACGCCCTTTGGTAGCAGAATGCTGTTGCCAGCCTAGGGAGCTCTTGGGAAACCCTACATACACTGGGGAAACTAGACCACCCTTTAGGTCCAAGGCTGACGCCTTCTCAAGCCTTACAGAAGCCAGGGTGACACTGTCCACCCTAGAAAAAAGGCCACTTATGTGTTGCCATATGAATCGGATTTACCTTGATTAATTCAAAAAACTTGAATTTTGGGTCTGAAGAGGAAGGAGCAACTCGAGCCTGGTCTGGGATCTGGAAAGAGACAGCAAAGGGCTTTGTAAGTGTGTGGGTGTGGTGCCTGGCTGTGTGTCTGTATACTACATGTGTGTGTGCCTGGTGCCTGCCAAGGCTAGAAGAGGGCTTCTGAGCTTCTGGACCTGGAGGTACAGGCAGTTGAGAGCTATCATGTGGGTGCTGCAAACATGGGTCCTCTGGAAGAGCAGCCAGTGCTCTCAGCTGCTGAGCTGCCTCTCTGGCTGTGGTTTCTAAGGACCTTGTGGACATATGTGTGAGGAGCTGGATCCACGCTGGGGAAGAAGAAAGCAAGGAAGCTGGAGGTATAACGTTCACTCCCTGTCAAGTCACGACATCAACACAACCCACACCAAATCCTTTCCTCTCCATGCATATGGTGCCATCAGGGTAAAATGCAGCTTGCCTAGAACCTGTGTTCTTTTGACCCAGCTGCTGGCCAAGCTGTCAGAGGGCCAAAGAGGTAACTTGCAGCATGCCAAGGAGCTGGGCACCCTTTCAGGTGGGGAATAAAGGTGATAATCCCCTCATTAACTCCAGCTTCCTGGCCTGGAGGGACAATAGGCTGCTTACCTTCCACAGCTGGAGGCATTCCTTGCGGATCTCTGCCTGCCTAGGCTCACTCAGGGTCCTAGGGAACAAAAGCAGAGCCTTTTATGACCTAAAGGAGTACATCTGCGACAATGGACTAGCCTCTAGAGACAGCTCAGAACTTATAGACTGAAATCACTTCCCTTTCCACAGACTGTAGCCAGCACCACCAGGAGGCCAGTATCCCCTATACACGCCCTTCCCTCCACCCACCAGCACATTCTGATTTCTCCTTTGTTCTCAAAGAAGTGTCACTATGCTGATATTCCACAAGGCAAAAGGAACCCACAAGAGTGGCTTTAAATCACTGTTAAAGAAACGGAGTTGACTGTCACCAGGCAGTGGTGGCACATGCCTTTAATGCCAGTGCTCAGGTGGCAGAGGCAGGCAGAGGATCTCTGAGTATGAGGACAGTCAGGGCTACACAGAAAATCTGTCTCAAAAACCAAAAGGAAGGGAGGGAGGGACGGAGGAAGGGAGGGAGGGAGGGAGGGAAGGAAAGAGAAAGAGCCAGTGGGAAGAGAGCGGTGAGCATGCAGCACTCACGTGTCCTGCACAAACGCGTGGATCTTGGCCAGAGCTTTGATCTGTAGGCTGCAGTAGCTAGGAAAAAAGAAGCCACACATCAACATCAGCACAGAAGTGTAGCCAGAGCAGAGGCCACCTATGTGTGAGGAAGTCGCCGGTGAGGTAAGCGGGCCCACTCAGCAGTTCCATGGGTCCCAAAGACAGCAGAAGAGAACTGAGTGGAACTCGGAGACACTCAGAGTACAAGTCCTGCTGAGAAGAAGGTTCTTCCCCTTCCCTTAAAGAACTGACTAAGGAACAGCAAAGCCCATCCCCAGGACCTGAATAAACGCCAGGCGAGCACTGGCAACTCACCTGGAATCTCAGCACTCTGGAGGCGGCTGCCAACCTCCCCGAGCAAGCTGGCCTGCTAGACTAGGTGAGTTTGGTGAACTCTAGGGTCAAGTGAGAGATCCTCCCTCAATACATAAGGTGAAGAGCAACTGACAACCTGATGCCAACCTCTGGCCTCTTGAAAACAACCAGAGGAAACGACATGATACACAAGGAAAGAATGACAAGGCCAATGGTGGGAACTGGAGTGGCTCTGTGGTTAAGAGCACCCATATCAAATGGCTTACAACCACTGGGAACTACAGCTGGGGGGGGGAGGGGGGGCGTTTCCAATGCCTCTGACTTCTATGGGCAATGGCACTCGTGCACAGACACAAAACAAAAAAGGAAAGAAAATAAATATTTTAAAAAACCCAAGGGTGAGCTTCCCATCAGAAGAAAGGGAAGGAAGAAGTGTGGAATGGTCTATCTTTAAAGTGGTAAAAGAAAAATTCCATATCCAATTCAAATGTTCCTCAAAAATAAAAGACATGCTTTTCTGTGATGTTTTATATGTTGTTTCTTGAGTTTCTTGAGTTAGGGTCTCACTATGTAGCCCTGCCTCTCTGGGGAAGTACAGGAATCTCCTGCCTGAGTGGTGGGGTTACTGGTGCACACCACGATGCCTAAAAAATGCAGTTTTAAATAAACAAAAGCCGGAGATAGTGTCTCTAAAATGAAGTCTATAGGCTGAAACGGAATGACTGCAAATAGGAACTTGGTGCTCCAGGAAGGAAGCTAGAACTTTTGGAAGAGTCGGTGTGTCAGGAAATACCAAGGACAGACAAGACACTGTGATCCCAGCACTCAGGATGATCACCGAGGCAGGAAGACAGCAAGTTCTAACCACCCAAAGCTACACAGAGCACGCAAACTAAGACTTTTTGGAGAGAAAATGAATTATTCACCAAAAAAAGAAGAAGAAAAAAAGCCTAGTTGGATTTCATTATCAAAATTTAAAAGTTTGAGATAGCCAACCTGGAAAGGAAATAAAATTATCTCACTTCACAGATGACATGCCACTGGAACAAGATAGAAAGCCTAGAAATAAATACTCATTTACTACTGTTTATTAGCATTGCTAATCAAGTAGCAAAAGAGTTTTAGAAAGTGTGCCAAGTCCATTTCATAAAGAAAGGACGGTCTGGAAGATCTGAAAAAAATTAATGCCATATCCAAAAAATAATTAAAAATAAAATATCTCAACACATGGGCAAAACTTATAAATTTACAAAAAAACACAGGGAGAGGCCTCATACTAGAAGTACAATAAGAAATGAGTAAGCCAGACCATACTGATGTTACAAACTTCCGTGCCAAGGACATAATACAATGAGAAGAAAATACAGACCAGGAGACAGTATTTCACAATCAAGTCTAGTAAGAGATTAATGCCCAAAATACATGGAGAGCCTTTTAATGAAGTACTTATTTAAAAAAACAAAAAACAAAAAAAAACCTAACACTTAAAAAAAAAAAAAAAAAAAGTGGGGCTGGAGAGATGGCTCAGCGGTTAAGAGCACTGACTGCTCTTCCAGAGGTCCTGAGTTCAATTCCCAGCAACCACATGGTGGCTCACAACCATCTGTAATGGGATCTGATGCCCTCTTCTGGTGTGTCTGAAGACAACTATGGTGTACTCCTATACATTAAATATATATATTTAAAAAAAAAAAAAAAGTCTGGCCGGGCGTGGTGGCACACACCTTTAATCCTAGCACTCGGGAGGCAGAAGCAGGTGGGTTTCTGAGTTTGAGGCCAGCCTGGTCTACAGAGTGAGTTCCAGGACAGCCAGGGCTATACAGAGAAACCCTGTCTCAGAAAACAAACAAACAAACAAAAGTCTGAAGAGGAGAAATGGCTTACCAGTTAAGAATGTACATTGCACTCAAAAAAACAAAAACAAAAAACAAACAAAAAAAAAGAATGTACATTTCAGTGGCCAAGTGGGGCAGTCCACACCTTTAATCCTAGTGCTTGGGAGGCAGGTAACCTGGTCTACAGAACAAGTTCTAGGATAGGCAGGGCTACAAAGAAAAACCTGTTTTGTTTTGTTTTGTTTTTTGAGACAGGATTTCTCTTGTGTCTTGAAAAACCAAAAAACAGAGAACTCAAATTCAGCTCCTAGCGCCCATGTGGGGTGTGGCTCACCCCTGCCTGTAACTCCAGTCCTGGGTGAGGGTGGAGGATGGAGGGGGGTGTCAATTAAAGAAGGGGGAGACATAGCTTTCCAACACCCACCGTAGAACCCCCAACTGACAAAGTTTTGGGCTCCTACAGAACATGCTCTACCCTTGTTTTTCCACGTAATCTCCGGCCTTTAGGCAAGGGTCTTCTCAAGGCCCCAACCACAACTTCTCGTTTCAGGCTCTCTTCCCCGTTAGTCCCAGCTTCCTGTGGGCAGGACTGTGGAGCCAGGGATCCACCTGACTCCCTGGAACAGGACATACTAATAGAACAGAGTAGCCAAAAAGTTGCCCAAAGTCCTCGAATGTCACAGAACCAGCAGAGCAAACCCAGATAACAGAATGTTCTCTAGGCATCCCTCCAACAGTACCAGCAGAGAGCCAGGTAGCTTACCTCTCATTAGACCGTATCATGTAGTCATTAAACTCATGGTCTCCTTTGATCACCATCAAGGGAACTACCAGGTTGACATCAGACTCAGTGTTCCGAAGCTGGTTGAGTTTAATATTCACAGAGAAGAGGTATTCCCGAACATCATCTATGCCCACCTTCAGCCCTTTGCACACCACATACCTGCAGGAGATACCCTGTCACGCCAAGGAGCAAGAGCCTTCCCCCGCCCATTCCTTTACCCTGCCTGCCACTGGAGTCACTGAGCTAAACAGTCTTTCTAGTCAACCTTAAGCCTGAGTTCAAAGGGCAACACAAACTGTGCCTTAAAAAAAGTTACCTCAAGTCCCTCCTTTTCATACAAATTGGTGGCATATGCCTTAAATCCTCCTTGGGAGGCACAGGCAATCGGATTATCTTATTTATGCTCAAGGCCAGCCTGATCTATGTAGTAGGTTCCAGGCCAGCCAGGGCTATACTGTAAAACCCTATCTCAAAATAAAATATATAAGATCTTTTCTTTATATGTGAGACTGTATGTCCATCTAAGAGGTGTTCCCGACTGTCCTGTACCAACAGACATGACTTGGAAAGGCTGTTAACAGACATACTGGATCAAGGTCTCCACCGAAGTCTGCACTTTAACAGGCTACCTGACAATTCGGATCAGCCTTGTTTTCTCTTAATGTTGTCTGTGGGCACCAAGATGCCTGCATACTTCTATATGACAACCCCTTTGCCTATTGCCAACCTATACCCTCTCTTAATAGTCACATTCTTCATGGGCCAACATGAGAATCCCAGATGCAAGTATGGTAAACACAGCTGTGGAGGAGGCACCATTCAAGACCAAGGACCCTGTCTTCTACTGGAGAATCACGCCTCCAAAGTCAAGGTTCCTAACAGTTTGAGAGTTCATGCCAGACAAAAGCACAGGGTTTGCGGCTGATCTGACAGAGAGGAAGTCTTACCGCTCTGAATTGGCAGGCCTGCTGGTGATAGGCTTGAAGAGACACACACGTTCAAAGCAGCAGTACAGGAGGTAAATGAGGCCCACACTGAACGGTGTAAAAAGGTCAAAGGTTTTGCAGACAAAGTGGCCTCCTGGATTGGAGACAAAATGCCCAGGGCAATCAGTGGCTACTGCAGGATGTGGGGGAGGTCACCTCAGACAGTAAAGACAACAAGCCCAAGGTAACTTATGTGACAGCCAGCTGTAGACAGTGCTTTGGGGGGAGGGGGGTCTCTTGCCTTTCCCTCCCTGTATTCCTCCTCTGGTCACCAGCTACCTGATTGATACAACGTTTCTTTCTCCTCTATTTTTCTTTCTTTTTTACATTTCTTAACCAACCCCTGTACTTGTCAGCTATCAGCAGGGTGAGTGGGTCCTTGACGAGGATGGAACTGGGGAAACATCACCTGTGCGGACAACAGACAGTGCCATGAGGAACTGGCACAGCAGGAGCTGCTTGCTGAGGATCTCCTGCAGGTTCTCCTGCCCCTCCACAGAGAAGCCCTGAAACAGAGCACAAGCCCAGAGACAGACAATAAGGGCTGAGAAGCACAGCCTACTACCTAAGCTTCATCGGGGCCGCCATCTGTCTGATCAGAGTTATGTGGTAGTCGCTGCTCAACTCAGGCCACGCACCTGCTTTGTCACTCCCAAACCACACGACCAAGTCTGCTTTTCCAAAGAACGGTCCAGAAAACATTGAATTCCACATGGGAATCCAGGGACAAGTGAGGCAGAAGAGAGGTGAGGCCCTGGCTTTATCACTGGTCAGTCAACAGATAGAAAGGTAAATGTCCTGCTGTCCTCTCCAGGTCCCAGGCCTGACAAAGATTGGACCGAGGATTGCCTTACAGTAACCACTACACTGCCCTGGCTGTGGAGCCCTTCCTTCCAGCTGGCACACACTCTCAGACCAGGGTCTGCTCCAAGAATGCAGGTTGCGATTCCCAGAGCATCTCCCTTCAGCAAAGAGCTGCCAGCCGTGAACCACACTTACAGCCAAGGAAAGGAGTCAGGCAATGGAAGGAGGAACTGGTCTGAATGGTACAGCTTCAGTTTACAAATGACAAGTTCTGGAAATAGTTACACAACAGACTGAGTAGACAAACTACTAAGCTTAGGACAAACCATGTTGTACATTATAATTGTACAGCAGAGAGCAAGAATGCTAGCTTTTGTTAAGCTGTCCCCATAGGCCCAGATCTCACCGATGCAGTCCTATAAAAGTAATGTTAAGCATTGTCTCCCAGACTTAAAGATGTTTCTCAAAATCCACATTTGTTTTAGAGCTAATTAGGTATTCAAAAACAGAGCCAGGCGTGGTGGCACATGCTGGTAGTCCCAGCACTTGGGGGGTAGAGGCTGGAGGATCAGGAGTCAAGGCCAACTTCAGCTTACAGAAAGTCTGAGGCCAGCCTGAGCTATTTTGAGACTCTGACTAAAAAAAAGAAATTTTAAAGATAAGAGAAAGGAAAAGATAGAGATGGGAGGGGGAGAGTGGGAATATGTTCAATGTACAATATATATAAACTTGTATGAAAATATCCTGTACAACACATTACCATATACAACATTTAAAATAAATAACAGAAATAAATCAAAAGGCCAGGCCAGCCCTCCTGCTTCCAAAGCAGAAAATCCTTGAGCTTACAGCCCTGCTGTCTGCTGCAGTAAAGGCAGAAAAGGCAACTGGCAGACCCCACACATCTGCTCAATAGGTGCAGTCCCTTCCTCTTAGCCTGCCCCAACTCTGTCCACCTGTGCCCTACTGTGTACAGGTTTCAGGGAGCCAGGGCATCCTCAGGTCCCTCTAACGCTCTGCTTTCTTCCATACACAAAGAACTCCAAAGGCTCTTCTCAACCCAAGCTCTGCCATCCTGTAGCAAATGACATTCTGTCTGTCCTTCCTCCCAAAATGACTGGCATGAGAGGGCTCCCCTGGGCTATGAGATACTGGATGAGAGGGCCTCTGCTAAACAGTGTGGTGGCAGGTTTCCTCTGCATCCCAAGGAGCTGCTCGGGTAGACCCTTGAAAACTCACGTTAGCTAGCTAAGGGCCTCCATGGACTCTGTGCTGCTGCTGCTACTGCTCAAGTATCTGTCAGTGCACATGAGGCTCAGAAGCCACCTGGAGACAGCCTCCAACAGCAACAACCCGGCTGACAAGTGCCGGCAGGGTGCCTCCCATTCAGTTCTGCCTAGCTGACCCCAGCTGGGGCCCACGCTCCACCAGTCCCTCAGCAACTAGAGGCTTTTCCGTCAGCACAGTGAGCTCAAGCAAATGTTTTTTACAATAGGAGAATCTTTATAAAAATTGTAGGAAAATGTATAAAATAAATAAAAATGTGCATCCCTATGATATGAACATTGAGTTACCATTTATTGGGTCAGCTCAAGAGCAAAACTAAAGCATTTTTCAAGGGCAGCTAGGGTGGGGGTGGGGGGTCGTCAGCATAGCACTTACTAAGGATGCCCAAGGCCAAGGGTTCAATTCTAAGCACACCAAACAAAACAAACCTCTAAATTCACAACACACCCATAAAGCGTCTTTCCAGAGGGAGTCACCTACCCCATCTGCCATCACAAAGTGGACGCCCTTGCGATCTGTGTTGTCCAGGACAAAATTCCGAAATGCATTGATGTTCTCTGGGCGGGTGATATCTCCATCTCCATCGACCCCACCCTCACCTGATGGGACACAAAAAACTATGAATTTATCTGCTTCCAGCAGCCAGGCCAGGAGCTCCGAGAAGCAGGACCCATCCGGGCTATGCTGATAAGCCGGCAAGAGCCAACCCCTGCTCTCAGAAGCCACAGTTCAAAGGGAACTGACCAACCTAAAGTTATCAACTGAAGCAGAGGATCTTGCTTTTCAAAGCACTTATGTTTAAAAACCAGTATTAGCTAGGCATGGGGGCTCAGGCCTACAGGTATTCATAAGGCTGAAGCAGAAACACTGCCCATAAATTTAAGGCCAGTCTGGGCTACACAGGGAGTTTTACATTGGCTTAGAATACAAAGTGACCCCCATCTCAAAACATCAAATCCTAGCACTTGGGAGACTAAAGCAGGTGGAAGACTAAGGCCAGCCTGGTCTACACAGCTGAATTCCAGGCTAGCCAGGGTTACATAAAGACCCTGTGTCAAAGCAAGCAAACAAACAAAGAGAATAAAAACAAACCATGAGAAAACAAAACAACAACCACCACCTCCATAAGAACTGTTAGGAAAGAATTCAGGATCCGCTGACACATCACAGTCCGTCTGTCAGGGCAGAGGGACTGCTGTAACTGCCGAGCTGCTAGTGAGTGCAGTTCATACCAACACACTGGGCTGCAGCTGGGCTTATGACCCAGCTTTGTTAATAACTGCCAGTTTCCAGCTAGGAGTCAGGCAGTTTCATTACCCCCGTCACCACACACGAACCACCATCCTGCAAGGAGAACTGTACGGCTTTGATGAGTTTACTTAGGGAGTACAGGCCGGTGGTTGAAAAAACAAAAAACAAGACAGATGCTTGAGAGGGAGTTAAGACCCTCACGCCAGGGTCTGTGAATCCTGGCTAACAGAACAGGAAGAGCACAGGTAGCAACAGCTTGGGCCTTGAAGTCCCCACATGGGAGCGGAGCAAGCCTCCTATTTCCTAGTCCCCGCCCTGCTCAGTGTCCCTACCATAGTAGGGCTCGAAGAGCTCGCTGGAGGCCGAGTAGAAGTCCTCCAGCTTGAAGTCGTTGGGGCCCTTGAGCGTCATCCCAAAGCCCTTTGCGTGCCACTTCTTCCTCCACAGCACGTACTCGGAGAAGCCTCCCGGGCCTGCACACACATCAGCAAAGTAGAGAAGGTCAATGTCCGACTCCTTCAGCAGTGGCTTCTGCAGAGAGAGGTGGAAGAAAAGGAGATCGGGAAACAGGTGGCTCAGTGAGGAAAAGAAAGGAGAACTCAAGGAAGAGGAGGCAAAAGAATAGAAGTACTTATCAGCAAGCATGATCCAGCACTCCCCACACCCAGACACCTCCTTGGTCACCACTGCCCACTGGAGCTTCCTCACCCAAAACATCCTTAGCAACTTTCCCCCAGCCAGGCCGACTCAAGACTCCTCAGACAAGTACCTCTGTGGCTATCTAAGTGCTGTCTCCATGTCTCAGGGTCCTGCCCTCACCACACTGGCCCTTGCTTGTACCCTGGTAAGTGGAACACTGCAGACAGAATGAAATACTGAGACACACAGCAGCTGGCACAGAGCTGGGTTGGAGTCTAGGAGACCTGAGTATTAGATGACGGCTCTCCCTAAGCAGCCCCTGTCTGGTGGCTGTAGCATGACCCAAACCCCCAGCTTCAAGGGCCTGCCTTCCTACAAGGCAGCCTCAATCTTCCCTCCCTGGCTCCTCCTCCCGTGGTGCCCTTCAGTTGCCTTTATTTTGGAATAAGTTTATACTTCGATAACCAACAGAGTGCAGAGTTCCCATGCTTCTCATGTAGCTGCCAGTTTTTTTTTTTTTTTTTTTTTTTTTTAGGTTTTTTTCGAGACAGGGTTTCTCTGTGTAGCCCTGGCTGTCCTGGCACTCACTTTGTAGACCAGGCTGGCCTCGAACTCAGAAATCCGCCTGCCTCTGCCTCCCGAGTGCTGGGACTAAAGGCGTGCGCCACCACGCCCGGCTGGCGTAGCTGCCAGTTTTACTGACAGTCTGCATAAGCACGGCATGGTTGTTGGGACTACGAGAGCAGGATTAGTACAGCACTGGTAAAGTCCAGGCTTCAGACTTCACTGGCTCCCTTTTGCTGCTAGAACACACCACACACTACCCTCCTGTGTCCTCTTGCCTTTGTCCAATGCATGCTGGGAGCTGCTGAGGAGGCATAGGAGACGCTAGTCTAGTGGCAGTAGTCTCTGGGGACCCTCAGAGGCCCCATGTCATGTTAGGACTGATGAGAACCCCCCCCCCCCGCCCAAAAAAATTCACTTGCCTTTTTATTGATAGTATTTTTTTCTCCTTTTTTAGGTGTGTAGGGAGGGTGGGGGGCTAGGTAGGGGCCAGTTTGAGACAGGGTTTCTCTCTAGCCCTGGCTGTCCAGGAACTTGCTCTGTAGATCAGGCTGGCCTCAGAGCCGCCTGCCTCTGCCTCCCACGTGTTAAGGTTGAAGGCGTGCTCCACCAGCAGCAGCCTGGCTAGTGACAGTCTATGTCTGCCTCATGTCACTTTACTGGTCAGCAGCAGGTGCTTCAGCTTCACACATTGCCCTGGGCCAGCACAGTGACCTCCCAACTGACTATGAACTGTAAGAGTGAGTGACCACAGAACCCTACAGCTAGCCTGCTCTGGGATTCCTTCCTTCCTGGCTGGGGCCACCTCAGTCTTCCTATCCTACAAGTTGGAGAAAGCTGGCAGACTATCCAGGGTTGCGTGACTGCTAGATAAGAGCAGAAATCATAATGTATTTGCAACCCTGTCACTCTTAGGTGTCAAAGGCTAGCAAGTGAGCACATCTCTGGAGAAAGCGACTTTAGCCAGAGTAAAGCTCACCAACCTTTAACAAGCCCACCCAGGAACACTGGGACCTGTCAGCTCTTCCCCAGCCTGCTCTCTACTCTACCCCAGTATTCTGGAATGGATTCTGGGATTATAATCATTTACATATACACCAAGAGACCTAACAGCATTTGCCAAGGCCATCATGTAGCGTTGTTCTGCAGTCAGCAGAGTGGGTGTGGGGCAGGAGTCCTAGCCTAAGTCTAAGTACTCTAGCACTGCACAGAAGAAACCAATCCTCAGCATGGATGCCTTAGCCCTGGGCGCCGACCTCTCTGGCCAAAGGGAAAGCAGGAAACTCAAGGACTCATCCTAGGATTTCAAAGCCAGTGGCTTCTAGGTGCGTGGTACTGTACATATTCAGCACTTGGAAAGAAAGCTGAAGCAGGAGGATTACTGCAAAGTCAAAGATAGTCTGGGTTACATAGCAAGACCTTGTAATGAGACAAGAGGCCTGTCCAGAAGTCTGCTCAGGAAGGAATCGCTAGTTCTTAGCTCTGCCACTCCCTCACTATGCAGTCAAGGACAAGCACGTATCTGAAGCTATTAAGCTCGATAGTTCAATTATAAATTGGGTGTAGGCATTTTTCTAGGCTGCTGTAGGATTAAATAATGCAACCTGTGGCAAAAATCTTTCTTTCTTTTTTTTTTTTTACGAAGATTTATTATTATTTTTTTTTATTATATGTAAGTACACTGTAGCTGTCTTCAGACACACCAGAAGAGGGCATCAGATCTCATTACAGGTAGTTATGAGGCACCATGTGGTTGCTGGGATTTGAACTTAGGACCTTCGGAAGAGCAGTCAGGTGCTCTTACCTACTGAGCCATCTCACCAGCCCCCGGCAAAAATCTTTCTAAACTATAAACTAGCCACAAATATACGGTGGCATTATATTCAACTAGATCAACTTCCTTAGAGTCAAAACTCTAGTCATTTCCGTATTCTTCTCCTCTATCTGCCAAGTGCAGTATTATTCATAAAGTGAGTAAGGGCCCTGTCGAATTCTCTATTGCTACTCACAAGACAGAAAGGGAATCCCCACATTCACTGTCTTCCATCCCATGTTACGGGCAGGCTTCTTTTAGATAAACAAAATCCTGAGCACAAAATCCTCCTCTCTCCTTCTCTATAGCCCAAGCTTCCAGTTTTCCAGTGCTTATGCAATAATTTGTCTGACCTAAAACATTAGGTCCCAGTGTGCCTATGCTTCTGGCCACTCCCACGCCTGCTGGCAACAGCCCCCTAGAACACACTAGGCTAGGCTTTTACTCTGGTCCTCTGGGAAAATAGAGATGAAAAAGAAGAACACACAGTGCACTAGACAGAAACTACTTTTTACATTGGGAGTGCAAAGACATACCACTGACAGGGTGATTCTCCCTGGCTAGTATCTATCAATCAGTTCAGGTCAAGCAGCTGCCTGAAGCTGTCCAAACATGCGGCATTTCCCTACGTAACAAGCATCCACTTGGGCCTGAATGGTAGAGTCCTGGTGCCTACACTTCACTCTCATGACAGCACCAGACAATAACCAGATTCCAGCTGCTGAGGTCGTCTAGGTTCAAAGCCCAGATGATGCTGTGGCTTCTCATCAGCTTGAGGACCTCCTCTGCTAGGCAGGGGCTTTACAGGAAATCACTGGGAGCTCAGAAAATTAAATCAACATTGTATCAACCTAATTTTCTCTAGATGCTAATTCCAAGAGCCTCTGTGCTGCCTGCTGGCCCTGGAAGATGGGAGAGAGCCCTGGGAAAGCAAATGAGTAAAGGCTGGAGGGTCTACGTGCCAGTTTTTACCAGCATGGGACAAGTAGTTAGGCAGGTAGAGCTGAAACATCAAAGAACTTGGAAATAAGTTCCTCTAGCTGGGGAGTAGTGAAGGGGGCGGAGTCTAGTAAAATGAGAGTTTGTAAAGCAGAAACAGGTTTGGGGACAACTGGCTCCTGGCCCTGTCACTGGAAAGGAAACCAACTTTCTAGGAATGGGTAAGCTCGTTGACCCCAAAGGGAATTCTAGAATGAAATTTCCCTTTTGGCTTTCTCTATCACTATGGAGGGCTGACGTTCAGAGAAATGAGATGAAACAGAGCAGAAAATCATTTTGCTCTACCGCATCTAGAGAAAGGCCAAGCCTCATAATTACGATCCCACACAGAGCTTGTTCAGAGTAGCAGAAAGAGAAAATGACCCTGCTGAAATCACAGATCTTTAGGGCCTGGCACGCAGGACCACTCCTGGGACCAGGAAGCACTGAAGGACTCTATCTGGGGAATGCAGCAAACACATCTCTATTGCATAGCAGGAACACACTCGCACTGAACAAATGGTGATCTGCAGGCTACCCAAGCTTAAATGCACTTGACACCACAAAATCTTACCCCAGAAGAGTCCAGGGGATTTGTGAACATACGATCAAACACAAAATCCATGTTAGCCATCTTCATTGCTGCCCTGTAACAAAGCAAGATAGAAAAGCATGGGTCAACCCCAGGATATGGAAAACCAAGGCTCAAATCAAAGCAGAGATGTGCAAACAGGAAGCAGTGAAGTCCAGCCCACCTGTTTAGGAAGAATACGCCTCGGATCATCTCATA
Source organism: Mus caroli (assembly GCF_978045245.1). Taxonomy (NCBI): domain Eukaryota; kingdom Metazoa; phylum Chordata; class Mammalia; order Rodentia; family Muridae; genus Mus; species Mus caroli. The sequence continues at coordinate 64,205,267 of NW_028227273.1, forward strand.
GGGATTGGCTCTGGTGCGCGCTCGCCGCATCTCCTCCCCATCCAGGATGTCAAACACACTCTGCCAAAGAGAAAGACACTCTAGAGCATCACCATCCCAGGCCTCTGGCGTCCGACAGAGGGTTTGCCCTCTAAGGAACTGGGTTCCTATTGTATCACAGCTTTGAAATAGCCAGTTGTGTAACCCTGACAAGTTGCTCAATCTCCCTGACCCTCAATTACCTCACCTGTAAAGTGGTAAAAGCCCAGCGAAGCAGGTGCCTGGCTTGTGTTAAGTGATTAAAAGCACCCCTGCTACACAAAAAACCAACTCTTGTCCAGCTAATCCTCCCAGCAAACTGTTTCCCCATGACACCACAACCTACCAAGGGACTGAAGTCCCAGCATTCAGCTCCACTGACTGGAACTCAAAACTTAAAAACAGGCTGGGTGGTGGCACACGCCTTTAATCCCAGCACCCAGAAGGCAGAGGCAGGCAGATCTCTGAGTTCAAAGCCAGCCTGGTCTACAGAGTGGGTTCTGAGACAGCCAGGGCTACACAGAGAAAACCTGTTTCAAAAAGCCAATACAAACAGACAAACAAGCACTCACACAAACACAAGCGCATGTACATGCACACCATACACACACACACCACACACATACCTTCTAACTGTCCTCTCCAACTTCCCCTTTAGAAACAGATATCCTCACTTCACTTGAGATATGGTTCCCTATGGATATATTTCCAACCCTGTCTGCACAAAGAAGAGCTCTGTGAGGTGGCCTTCATTTCTCTACCCCACTTCCTCCTCAAAGTGTAACTGGTGTGTGCTTCCTGCCCTGCACCAGGTCAGAGGATGCAAAGGAAGCGAACACCCAAGTGCTGTTACACACTCCGACTTCATTTAACACTCAACACCAACTTTACAGAGAAGACACTCAGAAACACCCAAGCTACTAGCCCAAGGTCACAAAAGCCCAGTAGAAATGAGGTTGAAATACTGATTTGATACTACAAAATGATTCCCAACTTTCCCTTCAGCAGGCCCCTTGAGTATTACCAGGCTTTGACACAGTGAGGTTTGGTGAGGCCTCTGCCAACTGCTCACCACATGGACAACACCAGTCTGAGGCCAGAGGGTTACCAGAAAAGCACTGCCTTGGACACACCACCACATATACTTCCATTCCCATCTCCAGGAAAAAACGTAAACAACCACACTCCCACAAGCAAGCAAACAAGCAAACAAGCAAACAAAGGCCCCATGCCCTCACCCACGGCTTGCCGCCTGGCCCAGCCCAGCCTTACCTTACACTTGAGCATACTGTGAAGCAGCTCTTCCCCACAGAACTCTGTTTCATCTTCAATAACCATCTTTCTCTGTGGGGAGAAGGAAATCATAAATACTGACCCAGTGTAACTATTTCCTGAAGAGTGAGAGATTAGGGAGTGCTCAGAGCAAGAGGGGACTTAAGTCCCTGCCAAGAATCAGCAATCCTTGAGGGGACAAAGAGACAATCCCAAATCCCTCTGGCTGTGCTCCAGATGGCTGTGAGATGAAGCAGGCTGTTGGGAGCTCTGGGTGGATACCATATGGTCACAGCATGCCCAAATGCTGAGGCTGGAAAGAGCACAAAGGAAGGAGATACACAAGCTGTCTGCCCCTAGAGCAAAGGCAGACGACGGGGCTCCCCCACATGACAAGCCTGTACTTCATCTAGTAAGCCACTCACTCTGACATGAGCAGAAATGCTGGGTACTAGGCACTGACTTGTGAGCTTTACAGAAGACAAGGACCCAACTAGTCCTCACCAATGTCAGGTCTAGCCCAGCCCATCCAAGCATCACTACCTCAAAGACAGCATCCAAAATTCTCGGGTCCTAAAGGTCCCCCCTCCCATGGGGTGTGTGTGTGTATGTGTGTATGTGAAGGTATATCCAAGCAATGACATGCTTGTAGTGTTCAGAGGACAACCTCACGAGTTGGTTCTCTGCAGCCACATTCCATCAGGCCTACATACAAGTGTCTTTTCCCACTGAGCCATCTCTCTTGCCTAGTGTCAAACTTTACACTTCTCAAAGTCACTGAGGGAGCTGAGGGTATATATAGTTCAGGATAGAATATTTGGGTCTGGTATACACAAGTTCAATCCCTAACACTCTACAAACAAATAAACAAACAAAACCTCCCAAGAGCTATTGTTTATATGAATTAGATAGTAGTTTATTAAAAGAAATCAAAACTGAGATTCTTAAATGTTCATTACTGGGCTGGTGAGATGGCTCAGTGGGTAAGAGCACCCGACTGCTCTTCCGAAGGTCGTCCAGAGTTCAAATCCCAGCAACCACATGGTGGCTCACAACCATCCACAACGAGATCTGGCGCCCTCTTCTGGAGTGTCTGAAGACAGCTACAGTGTACTTATATATAATAAATAAATCTTAAAAAAAAATGTTCATTACTTCAAAAAAGTAATGTGCTAAATCATTTTATTTAAAATAAAATTTTCAAAATGAAGTTTACTCCTGGACATTCTTCAGTGTGTGGCTTGGACAAGGAAGGGGCCGGTCCCCTGCCTTGATTTGCATCTTAATCAGCTGTTGCAGGCAGGCACTGGCCTCTGGAAAGCCCCATTAGACACAAGGAGATGGGGGAGCGGGGGTCGTGAAGGCAGCTGTGACCCCGGAGCACTCCTGAGGTCACCCTACCCCTCGAGACCACACTGAGTGGTAACCACTCACCTCACTTTCAGTTTTCTAGTATGACATTAAACAAGTGCCTTTGCTGACAATGTCCTTGTCACTCTGAGGACAGAATGCTGTCCTGCACTCCCTGAACAGGGACTAGCAGTGAGCAGAGGCTGCACAGACACAACACAGGTGACTCCTAAGGCACCCACTGAGGGGAAACAAGGGTAACTGTTTCTACTTTCCAGGTTTCATGCCACACCTCCTGGGGCACACCAATGATACCACTTCCACATTTCTCTAACTGCAGTAAGCATACATCAGACCCAAGAGAAAAAAAAGCAAAGGCAGAAAGGGGTATGTTTTCTAGAGAGCCCAAAGAGCCTACCTTTCCTACGACCATCCAGTCACTCATTTCCCGAGAGTCAGGAATTTCAGTGGTACATTCTGGAAACCACGACACTTGCTCACAGGCATTGGGCTAAAAACCAAAAAACAAGGCAGACAAGTCAGATGAGACAGGCCTTAGGATTCTGCCCAACTCACTAGGGTTTCCCCAAAACAACGACAGGCTGAGAAGGATCTAAGCTGGTGATGTGAAATACAAGTGGTCAGACATGATAATTGGAAGCTAGAACTCCGGAGCACAGCTCAGACTCTGCTTTGAATCCTTTAGGAAGTTTCTGGATCATCAGGGTTCCTCTCGTCTGTTTCAGTGTTACTTGATGACTGTCTGTTGTGCGTAAACACTCAACTGCAGAATGCAGGAAGAGTCTTTGGCTTAAAGCATTTAATAAGAGCCCAAGGACAGAGAAATAACTAGGCAGTGTCACATAATTACAACTGTCCTAAAGCCTTTCAGTTCTGTTCACAACATAATCCAGAAAACAGCAGATTGTCTCCCCCAGCACCGACTCCAGGAGAGCAGAGCAGCTCTAATGGCTGAGCAGGGGTCTCACCCGGCCCTGCACTGACTTCCCTTGCAGAGCCGCTGAAGAGTGATGCCCTTTACAGCACACTGTTGTGGTTGCTCAGAGGTTGGGACTGAATATATTTCAGTCTCCAAATCACTGGCCAGTGAGTCCAGGACTAGAACACTGAGGCTCCTACCCCAGTGGCTAACCTGAGTGGCAGCTGAGCAGACGGCTTCCCAAGCAAGAATCACCATTGAAAGCCGAGGCAATGAGATTAAAGGTAATATTACATGCTCTGAAAGGCATAACATGGTATCACAATGCAAAGTCTTGGGGCAAGGCAACCACTATCAAGACAGAAAAGTTAAAAAGGAAAATCACCACAGCCTTTATGCATGGATCTGGTAGTAAGGTATGGTTTCTTCTCCCCGTCTAATCCATACCTTTAAGCATAAATGCAAACTATACGCAGTACATGACAAGAAACCCAAATACACATTGGACATCCCTTTGATGGGTAAAAACAAAACCAATCTCCCCACAGATGCCTGTACATTAAGACTACTCAGGGGGTAGATTTGCCTGAGACGTCAAACCTTGAAAGACACATGGGCTCCAGGAACCACCACTCTCCTTGTGCCCCACCTAGCCTCACTCGCCTTAAGGAAGTGGCTCTCAACTGACTATGCAGCCTCTGCCTGAGACAGTGAATTATGGTTGATGGTAACAGCAATAGCCTCACCACAGAAAAGGGATTTTTTTATAGCCTATCTCCTTAAAAAGCGATTTTTACAATCGACTTTCATTCTTCAAATTTAACAAAGTGTATTCAGGTTCTGCCCCATGAAAGGATCAGAGCCATTACTTACTTGTTCCACACAAATGAAGATGAGGAAAACCCTCGGTCTTTCTAAGGCCACAGCTCCATGTAGCCACAACTATAAATCTTTACCCCATCCTACAGTGTCCCATCCACAGCATCCACAGGCAACAGAGCAGGCCCACCATGCAGTGTTAGGTCAGGGTCCGTCAGAATCGGAGAAAATCCCAGTACATTTTCTCCATACACAGCTCACTGGCCTCCTTTCCTTGAGATGTCACAGAGTCAAGCACCGCAGCGGTTTCCCGGCATTCAGAGCCACTGCTGCCTAACTACAGCCACCATGCTGTGGTCAGACAACTGTGCTGTTCCCTGACCTCAGCTCTGCAGCGCTTAGATTACTGTTGTCCTCGGGTGCTTTTATCAAACCTTGACACCTCAAACCCTTGAGGAATAAGGAAAAATGGGTAAAACTTCAACACTATCTGTGCATAACAAAGAAAAAGCTTCTCTTCGGACTGGAGCTATGGCTTGGCGGTCAGTGCTTTCCTGGAAAGTGTAAGATCTAAAGTTTGATTCTCATCCCTGCAGAAGTTTCTTTGGCTCACAACAAATACAATCAAGTAATAAACAACCGAGCCGCCTGTACAGCAGGAGCAGCACTCAAGCGAGCACCTGCTCAGGACCTGGCTGACAAACCTGAGAGGACAGAAGCTAAGAGGCTCCTACTCTGTCCTGCACACGAGCGGGAAGGGGTGCTCACCTGCCTGTCCAGCCCTCCTAGAGAGAGAGCTCCCTAGCCTGTGAGGGCTGCGAGGAATATCCCACTTAGCCTCCAAAGGGCTTTGTGTAGCCAGTTTCCTCTTCCATACTGTCTGCTAGCCTTAGTCCTAGAAAGCAGAACACGCCGCAGCCTCTGCATGCTGCTCCAAGGGTTCTTTTCTGTCTCAGGGTTTCTACTGCTGTGATGAAACACCACAACCAAAACGCCATTGAGAAGGAAAGTGACTAGGCTCACCCAGGGCAAGAACCTGGAGGCAGAGCTGATGCAGAGGTCATCGAAGGGTGGCTGCTTGATCAGTCTTTCTTTTTTGTTTGTTTGTTTTTTGAGACCGGGTTTCTCTGTGTAGTCCTGGCTGTCCTGCAACTCACACTGAAGACCAGGCTGGCCTTGAACTCATATATCGCCTGCCTCTCCTTCCTAGGGATTAAAGGCATGCGCCACCATCAATGCCTGAGTACCCAGGACCACCAGCCCAGGAGTGGCATCCCCCACAATGAGCTGGGCCCTCCCCCATCTATCACATACTACACCAGAGACTTGTCCAATCTGCTGCCCAATTGAGTTCTCTCTTCTAAATGACTCAATCTGGTGTTAAGCTGACATAGGACCCTACTCAAACTGCCTCCCAAGGGTTCTAATTTGTTAAACTACGGTTTCAGAGAACCACCCACTCCAGAACACCAGCAGCTCTCCTGTTTCCCACCCTCACCAGTTACCTCCGGCTCATCTCGCCAGTCCACATTCAGCTCCTGATCGAAGCCCTGCAGCGTCAGACCCAAACCACGGCGACCTTTCTGATTGGAGGTCTCCACGATGTCCTTCCGACCCTGGCTGTATTTACCCAATCCCTCGCCTTCCCTGAAGCCCATCTTGGCCTGAAAAAAAGAACAAAGCACAGTTAATTCAGTCGACAATCATTTATTTAGTCTCTTATCACAGGCCATCCAGTGATAAACTCTGAGAAGTATCGATGACTGAGGCCTACAGTCTGCCTGTTAGTCTAACAATGGCAGGAAGCATACCTAACTCACTGTGGGCCAGTGTCTGCTCTGCAGGTGAAAGTCTAGGACAATCCCAAGTTAGATAAATCACTGTAGCACTGTAATTAAAAGCACCAAAAATACTTAATGAATCTCACTGGACGTTTGCAGCCATTTTGTCTGACTAAGTGAACAGGAGATCCAGAGTAGAACCCTGCTCAGAGAGAACCTCATTTAGGACACAGCAGTGTCAAGTCAAGCAGGAGCTTGGTCTTACCCTTTGCCCAGGCATGTGGCCTTCAGGCCAGGACAGGGAGGGCTCACAGGAACCATCAGTTAGCAGAGTAATTTGAAAGTTCACTTCATGTAAAACAGAGAGGGTTGGACACGTGGAGGGCTTGGCACAGAAATGCCTTCTTAATGGCAGCTAAAAGGTATAAATATGTGCACGCTAGACCCCAGAGTTACTAGACAACGGTAAGACCTCCATGACCAGGGACCCAAGTCCCAAATCCCACAACTCTTACCCAACTGAGGCACTTCAGTGCCAAGAACTAATTCCTCCTAGGGAGAGGGGGTCCCCACTCCGTTTGAAAGCTGCTGTTGAAGCTTAGGCATGGGCAGGCTCTGTAGAGCCATGACCCTTTCCCAGGGTCTTAGTCCTGGGCTTTCCCAAGCTCCACCCACCCAAAGCTTACAAGCTTCAGGTTAGAGCCTGACCTAAGACTTCAGCAGGGCATGCCTCATTCTGAATCTAATCCAACAAAATTACAGGAGCCCACCATGACACTGGTGAAGCTGGAGAGAGGCAAATGTGGCCATCTCTACACTTTATCAGCCACTACATTTTATAGAGTGAGCAGCTTCCCTTCTCATCTTGGTTCCTGCAAGTAGGTATGAAAGCAGAGAGAGCTGGGTCTTACATGGAGATAGATCATGCTGCCTACTTTTCAGCACCTCAGAATCAAAAGGCATCGAGTCCTTCCCTTTAAGAGTCTTCACTATCACAGTCAGCTATTGGATGTATCACAGGGCTCCCAATGGAGAAGCTAGAGAAAGTACCCAAGGAGCTAAAGGGATCTGCAACCCTATTGTTGGAACATGATGTACTAACCAGAACCCCGGAGCTCTTGTCTCTAGCTGCATATGTATCGAAAGATGGCCTAGTCGGCCATCAATGGAAAGAGAGGCCCATTGGACTTGCAAACTTTATATGCCCCAATACAGGGGAATGCCAGGGCCAAAAGAATGGGAATGGGTGGATAGGGAAGTGGGGGGTGCTATGGGGGACTTTTGGGATAGCATTGGAAATGTAATTGAGGAAAATATGTAATAAAAATATTTAAAAAAAAAAAAAAAAGAGTCTTCACTAGAGCAAAGGCAGCACGAAGCCTCCACAAGCACTGGCATGCACCCAGTCCAGCAAAGCACATTCACAAATACTTATGATGGTCAAGAAGTAGTGAGGACATTGAGCTGTGATCTAGTTCTGCAGGACAGCACATCCTGACACTTTTCACGGATGACGCCGATACGACAGACATGTCTGAGGAGGCTGCTCTTTCTCTACTAAATTTCAACAGCCAAACACGGGGTGGTGGTGGCACACACCTTTAATCCCACCCTTTAGGAGGCAGAGGCAGGCAGATCTCTGTGAGTTTGAGGCTAGCCTGGTCTAGAGTGAGTGAGTTAGTTCCAGGATAGCCAGGGCTACACAGAGAAACCTTCTGTCTTGAAACACCCAAATAGCCCGGCATGGTGGCACACATCTTTAATCCCAGCACTTGGGAGGCAGAGGCAGGCGGATTTCTGAGTTCGAGGCCAGCCTGGTCTACAGAGTGAGTTCCAGGACAGCCAGGGCTACACAGAGAAACCCTGTCTCAAAAAAACAAAAAGAAAAAAAGAAAAGAAAAAGAAAAAGAAAAAAGAAAAACCAAAATAAATAAATTAACAGCCAGAAAGAAAAAAAAATACTCACAACCTATATCCTGTGCTAACTTGTGCCCTACCCCACCCCCCAACACCAATACACCCTGGCCCTCTTCCTCTCCCTCTTTTGGGCAACTTTAGAAGTCCATTCTAAGCCAAGACATACCATAAGCCTCTGGGAAACACTGTTATACATGGAATATCGGGACGATGTTCCCTCCACAAGGGAATCTGCTTTGAAGGCATCTTTGAAGCCATCAGAGCAGGGCTGCTTCCCCTCGGTCTCACTGTCAGATCCACTGAGGCTTGTAGCAGATGCTGGGGAAGAAGAAGAGAAGCGTTAGGTGGGTCCAGATGACAGGACTGCCTCATGCACCCACAGTCCACATGTTCCACCTATGTCTAGCGTGGGTCCTGCACTCAATGGAGGTCACTGTGACATCTCTACTCTTGCCAGCTATATACATATATGTCATCAACGTTCCTGTTGACATGAAACACGCCACAGAGCAGGAATGCACACATAACCATTTCCTTACCTCACTTTCAGTTCTATCTACTATCAAACTGAGATGATAAAACCTGCCTCATCAGGCTGCTTAAAAACTAAACAATATGGAAGAAAGCACACTATCAACTGTAATGTGTACGGCGATGGTGCTGGTGTTTTCCAGTAATGCTCAGTAATTAACATCTATTTCTCTTAAAAATTATCTTTCATTTTTATCCCACTCCTCCATCTGTTTGTTTGCATGAGGACCTGAAGAGTGATTATGTGTGACGTCCAGGAGACACTTATGGTTGGTTCCTTCTTTCTACAGAGTAGGTTCAGAGATTGGATTCATGTCTTCAGACTTGGCAGGAAGCATCTTTACCTGCTGAGACATCTCTCCCACCCAAATTTCTCAATTTTGATTGCTTAACCTCCTAGTTAGTTCCCTTTGCATTCACAGTCCTTCAAACTTAGAAACGAGCGAGTAGGTCTTCATTGAGGCTGGCTACAGGAAGAGAAAGAAAAGAAAGAGGAAAGGAGAGGGGAGAGACATGGAAAGGAAAGCTAGGGATGAAGAGAAACTCCAGCAGGACCACCGACTGAGCAGACGGTAGAGGAGACAGTGAATGCTACAGGAGGGGCCACACCATCCTCTCCACTGTCCATCATCAACCCAGTCAAAGGACTCCACATCACACCTAAGTCAGCAGCAGCCAGAAAGGAGAGTAGCCACCTCTCCATCAAGGAGGGATGCTCTCCAGAGTGGGCACTCAACTTGGGTGCCCACATTCCCTGTCATGTGCTTAATAAGCCTATTTACCTGAAGGCTACTTCACCCAAAGCAGTTCTAGTCAGGAGTTCTACTGTCATAGACCAAAAACAACCCGGGAGGAAGGGATTGGTTTCCTCTTAAAGCTCACTGTTCTTCAAGAAGCCAGAGCAGGAACCCAGGGAGAACCTGGAGGCAGGAACTGAAGCAGAGATTCTGTATGGAGGGTGCTGCTTGCTGACTTGCTCTCCATGGCTTGCTCAGCAGTCTGCTTTCTTATCCAAGTAGACTATCTGCCCAGGGATGGATGGCATCACACACACTGGGCTGGATCCTCCTGTGTTAACCACTAATTAAGAAAAATGACCTATGGGCCAATGTGATGGAGGCATTTTTTCAGTTGGGGTTCTTTCTTTCCAGATGACCCTAGATTGTCACAACTTAGCAAGCCCAACTGAGCACTGGTCAATTGGACACACGACACATCACTATTCAACTATAGTCTTTTTCTCATTTGTCCCTGAAATGTAATGTTAATATTAATATTGCAATATAAAATAAAATGTAACTTTAAAAGTCTCACAGTCTTAAAAAAATTTAACACTTTAAAAGTTCAGTCTTAGCCAGGCCGTGGTGGCGCACGCCTTTAATCCCAGCATTTGGGAGGCAGAGACAGGTGGATTTCTGAGTTCAAGGCCAGCCTGGTCTACAGAGTGAGTTCCAAGACAGCCAGGGCTATACAAAGAAACCCTGTCTCGAAAAACCAAAAACAAAAAAAAGTTCAGTCTTGGGGTTGGAGAGATGGCTCAGCGGTTAACAGCACCGACTGCTCTTCCAAAGGTCCCGAGTTCAACTCCCAGCAACCATATGGTGGCTCACAATCATCTGTAATGCGATCTAATGCCATCTTCTGGTGTGTCTGAAAACAGCTATAGTGTGCTCATATAAAAAAAAATTTTTTTTTTTTTTTGGTTTTTTTTTTTTTCGAGACAGGGTTTCTCTGTATAACCCTGGCTGTCCTGGAACTTACTTTGTAGACCAGGTTGGCCTTGAACTCAGAAATCTGCCTGCCTCTGCCTCCCAAGTGCTGGGATTAAAGGCGTGCGGCGCCACCACCGCCCGGCATAAATAAATTTTTTAAAAATTAATTTCAATTCGGGCCCAGCATGGTGGCACACACCTCTGATCCCTGCACTCAAGAGGCTGAGGCTGGTGGCTCTATGAGTCTGAGGCCAGCTACAGAGCTGGTTCCAGGACAGTCAGGGCTACAAAGAGAAAATCTGTCTCAAAAAAAAACAAACAAAAACCCTCCACCTTTACTGTCTGGGACCCACTCATGATCTTCTGGGTTCCAAAGGCCTAGATAGCTCTATTTCTCCAGCTCTGCCATTCACAGCACATGCACTGTGCCTCAGAGGCCAGGACCAAAGCTGCTGCTGACCTTGGTGGTCATCCCATTGTACTGGTGTATCCAATGGCCTCTCCTGGCCTCTCAAAAGTGCCAACCCTCTGCTGCTGTCTATGACCCCTTCGTGTCTTTAAAACCAGGACTACGGGCTAGAGAGCTGGCTCAGTGATCAAGGGCGCTAGCTGCTCTTCCAGAGGACCCATGTTCAAATCCCAACAGCCACATGGCAACTCTCAAGCAAATGCCAATGCACATAAAATGGAAAGACAACAACAGGACCACATGAAAGAAACGTGCACACCATCAAAGCCAACATGAACTATAGATTCGGTCACCTCTCAGCCACGGCCTCTGTGTGCTGACCCTGAGATAATAACTCCCAGAAGATTTCCCCTCAGGGATGCTGGTCTCCAGTTCCAGCTACTCAGCATCAATTGCTCCAAGTGAAGCAGTTCCACTTGAGTGGTGCTGAACCCTTCTCGATCATAGCCAGTGATCAGTCACACCTAACCACAACTACAGATTCTTAATTCAAATTTCACAAACATAACCAATTCCCCGTAGAGTTTTTAAGGAACTGTCAAACTTCCCTCTGGAACTTCCCAAGCCGGGCCTCTACCGTCGGCACAGCTCTCAGCATCACCTTCCAAGTTCTCACACAGTTCAATAAGCTCTGAACAATCAGTAGCGTTTCCTGCCCAATGTTCCAAACTCCTTCCACAATCCTCCCCCATGACAACATGGTCAGGTCAGTTACAGCAATACCCTGTCACCCTAGCACCAAGTTCTATTCTAACTTGCTTTTCTGCTGCAGACCTCTGAGCTCGAGACTAGCCAGGTCTGTAGAGTTCCTAGTGCAGTCAGGGCTACAGAGAAAAGCCTTGCTCCAAAGAAAACAAACCAACCAACCAACCCACCCACCCGCATGCACATAGGAGAGCAGGGCTCGCAGAGTCCAGACAAGGCGTTGGATCCCCAGGAGTGAGAGATCTAGGCCTTTGTGAGCCACCCAAGCAATCTGTCCTGCGCTTATCTTCTTATACCTTTTAAATGTATAAGAACCACAAAAACATATATTACTTATCAAACTATAAGATATTTTTAAATTAATTTAGCAATTCCCTTGAGGAAAATGAAGGTCGCTGAGCCAAAGCTAGGCACAGTGGCATGTGCCCATGGTCCCAACACCCTGGAGCCTAAGGCAAGAATATCTTCACTTCAGGCTGGGGGGGGGGGTGCCCTGGTGCTGTGGGAATCCAAAAACAGAGCAAAGGCTCCATTACACAGCTCTGTACTGAACCAAGGTGGTCACTGTTCAGAATACAATGTGAAACTTACATGATTCTCAAGCTTACCGTCACCCCTCTGCAGCAGAGACTCACACTTGCGTCTCTCCCACAAACACCTTCGTCTCCCCGCACCCTCCATGCCTACCCAGCTCTCCTGTCCACTGGGTCCAGTACTAAGTCATCCCACCATCAGCAGGGCACCCAGTGTGTGAGTTAAAGCCACTTCTTGCCACATGTTACACAAGGGTCAGGATTACTCATAAAGAGCAGGAACTCTGCCACAGCCAACGCTGTATCTCTAACACTCAGGGTGAGGCTTCACTTAGTAGAAAAGACTTAAATCAGCCAGCTGTTGCCTTATCTAAGGCCCTACTAAGTATATGCTGTGATGCTTTGTATATGCCTGGGCCAGGGAGTGGCACTATTAGGAGGTGTGGCCTTGTTGGAGTGGGTGTGTCACTCACTCTAGCTACTTGGAAGCCAGAATTCTGCTAGCGGCCTTCAGATGAAGATGGAGAACTCTCAGGTCCTCCTGCACCACATCTGCCTGGATGCTGCCATGTTCCCACCTTGGTGATAATGAACTGAACCTTTGAACCTTTGAGTAATTAAATGTTGTCCTTATGAGTTGCCTTAGCCGTAGTGTCTGTGCACAGCAGTAAACCCTGACTATGACAATATGCCTCAAGTTATTTCCTGGTACAAGAAGTGCCAGGTGTTCAAACCTCAAAAGACAGGGACAGAATACATCGTACAAATAACCTGGCCTTCCTCAGACCATGCCTAACCCCAATTTCACCACCAGTCTGAAATAGACTAGATACATCAGAGACCAATAAGATGGCTCAACAATCAGAGCCTAAGGGTCTGAGTCCTAACACTAAAACCCCAGCAGGAGGGGAGGATCAATGCCCACTGACTGTCTTTTGTCCTCCACATGCCATTATACAAGCCCCCAACTAACACCCCCCCCACAACAACAACAACAACAAAAATGTAAAAAATAATTACAAAGAAATGTAACTTTAAAAACTAGGCCACCAGGTAGTGAGTGGTCCATGCCTTTAATTCCAGCACTCAGGAGGCAGAGGCAAGCGGGTCTCTTGAATTTGAGGCCAGTCTGGTCTACAGATCAAGTTCAAGGACAGCCAGGAGTACACAGAGAAACCCTGTCTGAGGGGTGGAGGGGAGCCTAGAGGAAATGAGATATGAGAGCTCACAGCACTGATCTTGTTTACTGTATCAGACAACTGGGGCTGCTAATATAGCGCAGTGTTAGAGCAGTGCTTGCCACATACACGGGCCTGAATTGGATCCTTAGTACTTACATAAAAAAACAAGATACTGCTTGTCTAGATCAGACAGCTCCGTAGTTTCAGAACCTGTTCTATGAGAGGTCTAAAGAATATTAACATTTTACAAAAGAAAAAGGCCAGTAAATGCATGGACAAAAAATAAAAAATAAAAACCCACAACATTCAAAGTATACCCAAAATATACTCAAAACTGTGTTTTCTATACCAATCCTATAGTAAGGAGAAATTTCAAAGAGGCATGAAATCTGCCCTTTCCCATTAAGATGGCTGCCTAAATTTCTTAATAAGGAAGTATCTTGTTTATATCCACCAATGTAGCACAAGGCACAGTGGCAGAGAGTGCTACTCTGGAGAGCCAGAACATTAACAACAAGTAACCATGGAAACAGAGAGGTGAGGTGATATTTATTTTCCATTTTATACTGTCCTGCAAAAATTAAGGTGAAAAAAGCCTACACGGCTCTAAAGGATTACCACTCCAATATCTGAGGAGAGATTGGTTCCTTTCCAGAGGACTCATCACGAGGCTGCTCCGAGAGAGAGCGAGGCTCCCTGGGCTGCAATCCATCCCTGCCATATGGCCGAGAGCTCCTCAGCAGATGCTGAGGAGGGCTGTGTCAAGAGGCAGGTTCCCTTCTCAGCTACCACCGTTCCTCTACCAGGGCACTGCTCAGTACCAAAGGCAGGGTAGGGAGTGTGCCTCCCTCACATCTGGGAAGTAGACTGCTACAGGGCTCCTTAGAATGCAATGTTGACGCAGCTCTTAATCCTTTTACTAGCCTTGTGGACACGCACAGGCCTACCCTGAAAACATCATAAGTCTAGATAAAATCCCATGTCCTTCTGTACAGCTCAAGGGAGACATCCAGCTGTCAGCAGTCATCCAGCTGTTAGCCTTCCTGAGGATCCAACAGTGACAGTGCTGTGGCACACACCCCACTGCCACTGCGTGTCTCACCAGCCTTAGTTCCCTAAGAGGAAGTCAGCTCTTCTTTCCTTTCATAACAACATCTTTGGGCAAAAAAAATGACAGGAAAAGTCAGATTTGGGTGGAAAGCTTTCTAGGCAAGTGCTGGACTAGGTACAGAGAGCCTGCATGAGACTGGCCCAGAGATCTTTCCACTGCAGCCTCCTGCCATGCTCTGACTGCTGCATGGACACTCAGAGCGAAGGCCCTGGCAGCTCAAAGGCCTGTAATTCCTCGTGAGACAAAGAGAGCTATGAAAGGCTACTAAGCCTCGCCGCTCTTTTATTCATGCGCATAAAGCCAGTTCCTCACCTGACATGACTTAGGAGAACGTTCCCTAGATTGCTCCTAAAGTCCAAAGACCGAAACAGTCATTTTTATACCCTGGCCTCTGGGACCACTCTTTTCAGAGGAGTTGGAGAATTATCATGGCTGCAGGAGACCTGAAGGGCGGACTTTGTTTCCTAAGACCATAAGGAAGATCTACATTAACAGAACTAATAGAGCCAGTCTATTAAAATCATTAGTTTCATTAAGAACTTGCCAAAGCTGGGTGACATCCCTTTTTACATCCCAAGGAACGAACCTTCTGAAATCTATCAGAAAGCCTCAAACGTTACTTAGGATTTTCATTTAGGATTTCTGCCCTACCTGATAGAAATCATTCCTAATTCATTTTAAAGGCTGACTTTATAAAGGAATAGGTTTCCAAGCTATTGGCAAAATAGTGCACACGGCAATAGAACCGTAGGACAAGCCTGCCAAAGTTAAAAATTAAAGTGATACTGCAGGAGAGCTTTCTAACCAATGGTGGCCAAGGTGAGCACAGCACACACACACAGAATAAATTATGAATTTTAATAAACATCACATCCTACCTAACAATTGCTGGGGAATACACTCCTTCTTGCTTAAAGATGCCATTTCTCCTTCATGCCATACAAACAGTAACTCATTAGAGCCAATTGAAACAGATACCAAAGGGAGTTTTTGATTAAGGTCATGAATCTGGACTGACAGGAAAGCGATGGTGTCTCAGGGCAAAAGTCTATTTAGGGAAGAATTAAACCTGGTAGCGGGGAAGGTGCTTTCAATGCGGTGAAGGAGCTTTGCGACTTCTGAACCAACCTGCTACAAGAGGGTCATGAGGCTCACTACAACGCACAGCTAGAAAGAAAAGGAAATTGTCTTAGGATATAGACCAGTTTTCCTGTAAGAAACAACTAATAAGAACCAAATATCCTCATCTATCTCTTTTTACTTCAAAAAGGGTAATTTGACTCTAAGTTCCCAAGAGTTTATATACACACAAAATGCTTTAAAACTCCCCTGAGAGCCGGGCGTGGTGGCGCACGCCTTTAGTCCCAGCACTCGGGAGGCAGAGGCAGGCGGATTTCTGAGTTCGAGGCCAGCCTGGTCTACAAAGTGAGTGCCAGGACAGCCAGGGCTACACAGAGAAACCCTGTCTCGAAAAACCCAAAAAAAAAAAAAAAAAAAAACTCCCGAGGTCCCTGGAAGAGCATGAATGATGCCAAGGTGGCCAGGGTTAACATCCCCTCCTTCTTTTCCCTGGATAAAGGTCAGGCTGCTGACCTAGCAATGTATCTACCTTGTGAATAATGTCAAACAAACAAACTGATTGAATCGTTCGGCTAAACAACCATCGCATCAATCAAGACACAAGGTCCAGACAGGAAGTCACTACAACTCTTCTCTTTTCCGATTGTTCCCAAAGGGCATTTCTCAGCCATCTAGCTGAACAGTGTGTGCAGGTAGAGGCAGCTAGAGCAAGTGGAAGCACCCTTCTGGAATTCAACAACCCGGAGAGGAAAGCTGCACCTTCAACTCCTGTGACAAGATGGCACACTTGCCCAAGTACACTGTCCAGGAAAACCTAAGAGGAACACGGTCAACAAGATGGAGGAGGAGGGGCAAAGTAAAGACATCAGGCATGGTAAGGCTCTTAGGAAACTGACACTATGATCTTTTCTCAATCCTGTCCAATCATTATGCTTTAAGCATTTGCTCCGCTGCCAGTCATGGAAGAGCGAACAGGAACCACTGAGTGGTCAGGTGGACTCCTGTCCTGACTCGGGACCCTATGAGGCTGCCCTCTTCCTATGGTAAATTAACCTGGAAGTATGTACCTCTGAGGGTTTGCCTCTGCCTCCTGCCTCGCTTTCTGCAACTGAAAGAAACCACCTGGTATTGTCAGACACAAGAGAAACTGGCCAGCTTCAAATCTCCACTCCTTACACTCAACAGCCACTGTCAATCCTAACTGAGTCATGAAGCTACTTCCAGAAAAGGTTAAAGCTATTTTGTAAAATGAAGGGATTGTGCCAGGCTGGTAATCACACTTCACAGTCACATTTTTTTTTAAATATTTCTTTTCTTTTTTCCACAGTCACATTTTTAAAACTTTAAAATGTCAGCCGGGCATGACACCTTTGATCCCAGCATTTGAGAGGCAGAGGCAAGCAGATCTCTGAGAGTTGGAGGCTAGCCTGGTCTACAGTGTGAGTTCTAGGACAGCCAGGGCTACACAGAGAAACCCTGTTTTGAAAAAAACAACACAGTGCTGGAAAGATGGCTCAGTGGTTAAGAGCACTGACTGCTCTTCCAGAGGTCCTGAGTTCAATTCCCAGCAGCCACATGGTGGCTCACAACCACCTATAATGAGATCTGATACCCTCTTCTGGTGTGTCTGAAGTCATCTACAGTATACTTATATATAATAATAAATAAATCTTTAAAAACAATTTAAAAGGAGGAGGAGGAGGAAGAAGAAGAGGTTAATCAGACTACTTTCCTTAAAGGAGCCCCAACTCTATATGCTCACCTTACTCCCCTGGGACCTGTCCTCTCTTCTTTTTAACAATGTCACTGGCAGGACATGTCCAAGGATCCACTTAGCACTAAGCACTTAGCTGGGCGTGATGGCGCACGCCTTTAATCCCAGCACTTGGGAGGCAGGTGGATTTCTAAAGTCAAGGCCAGCCTGGTCTACAGAGTGAGTTCCAGGACAGCCAGGGCTACACAGAGAAACCCTGTCTCGAAAAAACAAACAAACAAGCAAGCACTAAGCACTTACTCCCTATACACGCTCACTCTTGTCCTTCCCTCACAGGCCTCTCCACAACCAAGAGGACCTGTGCACAAGCATGGGGTTTTTTTGTTGTTGGTAGTTTTTTGGGTGTTTTTTTTTTTTTTTTTTTTTTGCTTTCCATTTAATGACCCTGGTCACATACAGACTTTCTTTTCTACCCTGAAATCCACTCAGACATTTTCACAATTGTTTTTGACGAGTCCCACTACATTGCTCAGGCTTGTCTCAAGCTCACCAGGTCAAGTGATCTCTCCAGTGTCAGCCTCCCATCCAATCAGGAACCAGAAGATGTGACGGTGCCCATCATCACTGAGACCTTGAAGACCCACACCTCCACAGGAAAGATCATGAGACTGAGTCCATCCTAGATCACGGCTGCCCATCTTCACGGCCTCCCATGAGCCTACCACTAGAAAGTGAACCTCACTTCCTCACACCTACCAAGGAAGTAGCATATCCTTTCAGTCAACAGTCTGTTACCAAGCTCCATTCCAGTCAACCACTGATCTCACAGGGCATACAAAAGGCAAGTCTGCTAGTGTACTGGGTTGAAAACAGCATCCTCCTCCAAAATTCCTGTCACCTATAAACTGGGGAGGACTTTTATTTGGAAACAAGAGTCTCTGCAGATATAATCAAGTTCAAATAAGATAACACTAAAGAGGCATAAGTCCTAATCCAATGACTGACATCCTCCTAATAGGGAAATGTTGACACAGATGCAGGAAGGCAGAGGCAGAAACTAGAGAGACACACTACCACCAGAGGCATGCAGTACCAAGGACTGTCAGTGAGCCATCAGAGAATTACAGAAGTAAGAGAGGGAAGGGGAGTCCTTCCCAAGAGCCTTCCTAGAGAGAGCATGCAGCCCTGCAGACAACCTGGGTGAGCCCACTGCTCTCCAGACGTATGGCTCTATCGTAAGCAGTGCAGCATGCGAGAGTTTGTTCCATAGAGCAGCTCTCAGGAATGAGTGGAAGCCGAGTAGAGTGGTGTACATGTTTAACCCCAGCACTCCGGAGGCCAAGGCAGATGGTTTTCTGTGAGTTCAAGGCCAATCTTGTCTACATAGTGAGTTCCAGGACAACCAGAGACACATAGTAAGACCCCTCTCAAAACAAACAAACAAACAAACAAACAAACAAACAACAAAAGGAAGGAAGGCAGGCAGGCAGCTTGTCAGAGTTAAAATGAACAGAGTACTTCTAATTGTCTGGTGAAATTATGGGTGAAATTCATGTATTGTAAATGTCCACAATGTTAAAACAGATAAAGCATAGTATCTTTCTTCCAAATCTTTGAGCTGGAGGTAAAGTGAAGGCAAGGAGACACTCCACCACAGCTGAGTATTTCTGATTCCAACTGCTAAAGGAACTGTGAAAACTGTACGCAAGGACCCAAGTCAGACCAGGCAGCTCCATCCCACCTCTACAGAGGGGCTTCTCAATTATTAATAGCTATTTAAAACACCACATTCAATGCTCAACACTTCTACCTGATTTAAGGCTGTGAGGGGGTCACCTGCTGAAGGACCAGGAACAGATCAAAGGCACTTTCTGGAACCGCTCCACCTTTTAGAATTTAAAACACGTTTCCCTACTCTGAGTAGGAGAATAGCAGCAGAACGGAAGAGCTGCTGTTATAGCTTCCATCTTTCTGCCAAATGTGCTGATTTTGCTCAAGGGCCAGCGAACTACATTCTGCTCAGTCCAGGCACTAAGGATTCAAACAACCAGATGGCCAGTGGCCTCAGATCACATAGGCCAGTGTACCTTTTGCTGCATGATTGACAGAGGAGAGAGGTTCATCATCAGATGTGGAGCTGAGGTGCCGGGCAAGCTCCCCAATTCGCTTCTGTTTCTTGAGGGGGGCAGTGCATTCTGGGTCAGTTCTCCTCTTCATTGTTACTGCAACCATAAATCCCGTCAGTCAGCTCTGAGGTTAGAACTACTGGGAATGAGGCAAGGATCCCAAAGGTAACAACCATCGTCAGCCGGATGAGATGTGGCCACTGCACGCATCTCCTAATGCTAACACTTGAGCAGCCTCTTCCTCCAAGAAAGGTCCAGGAGGGAGGCTAGCTGAGCTCTGTTTCTCAGTAACGATGGTTAGCTTCCCTAGGAAATGAGGTGCTCTCAGAATCAGAGCCCTCAGTGCTATTAGCATCAGATATCAAAAAGTTAGATTAACTCAGCAAGGCACAGGAGGCCTTTGAGTGCCTGCTATTCTATAACTTTAGAGACAATACTGGCTATTTATAACAATGTGTACTGGAAACAAATTATGAACCCTACTAAGTAACAGTTACAAGTATTTCCAAGGACAGTCAGAGAATGATTTTTTTTCATCATCTTTACCAGAACAATGAAGATCTTATTATATATGGGGAAAATGATGGGATACGGCCTGTTTCCTGTTTTGAAAAAAGAAAGAGCACAGCGTAAGGCATGGGAGTACGAGCTGAGTGACAGCCAAGAGGGGTGAAAGAGACAACAGATGACTTAGTAATGGGATACAAATGACTTTTTTTCCTTTAAAAAAATTTTTTTGACATTAACTTTTAAGAATACAAGTACAAGCCGGGCGTGGTGGCGCACGCCTTTAATCCCAGCACTCGGGAGGCAGAGGCAGGTGGATTTCTGAGTTCGAGGCCAGCCTGGGCTACAGAGTGAGTTCCAGGACAGCCACGACTACACAGAGAAACCCTGTCTCGAAAAACAAAAAAAAAAAATAAAAAAAAAATTAAAAAAAAAAAAATACAAGTACAACTCCACAATAAGGAATGGAGAGCTGGGTGCATTTGGCACCTGCCTCTGTCTTAACACTCAGGAGTCTGAGGAAACCTGTAGAGAACCTGCAGCAAACTCCAAGGGCTTGAGGATGTAGCTCTCCCACGGAGCCTTGCCCTGCACATGCAAGGCCCTGGATCCCAGCCCAGCGCTGCACAGGGGAAATGGAAGAACAGAAAGCTTCCCTCGGTGGCCAGGAGCTGGTTTATGAGAAGCATAAAGTTTAAAAAAAGAAAAAAAAACAGGACGGGGAGCTGGAGACATGTGTATGTCTTAAATTCAATTCCCAGCACCTACACTGGAAAACTCACAACTGCCTAGAACTCTAGCTCCAGGGAAACAAACACCTCTGGCCTATGCAGGCACCCACATGCCTATTTAAAATAGTCAAGAAAACCTAAAAAAAAAAAAAGAATTACAGGCTGGGCGTGGTTGCACACACCTTTAATTCCAGCACTTGGGAGGCAGGGGCAGGTGAATTTCTGAGTTCCAGGCCAGCCTGGTCTACAGAGTGAGTTCCAGGACAGCCAGGGCTACACAGAGAAACCCTGTCTCAAAAAGTCAAAAAAAAAAAAAAAAAAAAAAAAGAATTACAAAATCTTCAGGAAAAGTAGTGTATTCAAAGAACTCAGGAAAGAGAAAAGACTTTAAAGTTGGAAGTACACTGGTATCTTTGGGGAACAGGGACGCTGGGATACAAGAATGGACTTCTCTGGCGTTTGAGTCAGACATATAGTTTTAAGACCATGTGTTGTTTTCACTATGAACTGACTACTCAATATTGTCATATGAAAATCAGAGCCAGTTCAACTTATTTCAAAACATTTGTTGGGGTGGAGGGAGAATGAGCATCAGCAGTTGAGGAATGAAAGTAATGGAATCTGAAGGGGTATAGCAATCCCTCCCCTTGAAACCTAGCAAAAGGTTTCCGTATTTCCAGCCCGAGGATGAACCTGTGGACCCAATGTACAATCATCCCAATCTCAGGAGGCAATTTCCTAAGTGACAGTGGCAGCGCCTATTAGAGGAAAGCAGGAAAGCCAGGCGACTGAGCCAACAGAAAGCCAGGCCCGAGGAGCCACATTTTTTACTTGACATCATAGATAGGTGAGCCTACTGGAAAGCTCATCGCTGAGGCTTCATCTAGTCACAGCACATAAAATGGGTCTCATTTAACTCTTAAGTCCTCCCGGTGGGTGTGGGTGTGGGTGAAGCGGGGTTGGGGGGGGTGCCACTAGGAACTCAGTGTGGTCTGCGATGGGGCAAGTGAGATAACAGGAAACAGCTTTGTAGAAGGGCAAGGCGGCAGATACGAACGTCCCCTCCACCACAGCACCTTCGACTGGGGCCTCGCAGGGAATCCAAGCCAATCCTCTCATTTCCTCGGCTAGGGGAAGGCCAAAGGGCTATCGAGTGACCTACAATGGCAGACGCGCTGTGACCAGGCACTTCTAAGCGCTGCTAACCCCCGTATGCAGAGGGGAAAGAAGGGAACGCCATCTCCCCGACGGAGCTTCTCCTTTGGAAACGTCAGGTGTGATACTGTGTGCGCAGCGACCAGCAGCAGCGGCAGGAGCGGAGAGAGGCTACCCGAAGGCGGGCAAAGTGGCCGCCGCAGGGGAAGGATGCTGTGCCCGTGCGCCCGCCCGCTCGCACCCCCCCCCGGGCCGCGCGCCTGCACTCACGCTGAGGGGATGGGGCGAGCTGCCGGCGAGCGGAGACGAGGGACCAGGCCGCCACTGTCGCCGCCGAGGCTGTCCCTGCAACCTCCTCCTCCCTCACTTTCGTTTTCCTCGCAGGGCCGGCTAGCTGCGCGGTCGCGCTCGGAACCCGCCCCGCGGGCGGCGCCGCTTGATAACGTCACGAGCCCGCCAGCCCCGCCCCCGCTGGGCTCAAGCTTGGCCCCTGGGGAACTGCCCAGGTCGCTCAGCGCGCAGGACCCGAGGCGCCTGCGCGGAAGGGGGACCTTAAAAGAATGGGGGGCAGAGAAAACCCACTAGGAAAGTAACCCTTGTCTACTCCCGCCATAAAGAAGAGAAATCAATACTTCACCTCAGTTTATTCATCTTCTTATGGAGTACCTGAAGAGGGAAAACTCCCAAGATGTCTTAATAAATCATGTGGAGTCTGTATTATTTATTACCACCGGTGGGGCTGTCTCAGGCAGAGGAGCGGGAAGCACCCTCGGACCTCCAGTTTGTTCGACATTTTAAAGACAAGGACTGCAACTGTGATGTATACAGAAAGGCAGCTCCAAACATGTGCAACAAGCAAACATTGCTTTTTTTTTTTTTCTTTTCAGAAGCAGAGAGATAACAAATGGTGAGGCAGTTAACCTTTAGGTCAGAATCACAATCACATGGTATAGATATTTATGGCTGAGCCGGGCGTGGTGGCGCACGCCTTTAATCCCAGCACTGGGGAGGCAGAGGCAGGCGGATTTCTTAGTTCGAGGCCAGCCTGGTCTACAGAGTGAGTTCCAGGACAACCAGGTCTATACAGAGAAACCCTGTCTCGAAAAACCAATTAAAAAAAAAAAAAATTTATGGCTGATCAAGAGACCAGTTTAGCATAAGATTTAATGACTGGTCGAAGTGACCGGAGACGAATTTTTGCCCAAGATAGTTTTAGCAATGAAAGTATTCTTAGGAGCTAGGTGGTAGTGACGTACACCTTTAATGCCAGCACTCAGAAAGCAGAGACAGGCATATCTCTGTGAGTTCGAGGCCAGCCTAGTCTACATAGCTAGTTCCAGGACAGCCAGGGATATATTGTAAGACCCTGACTTGGAAAGTGGGAAAAAAAATCCTAGAAAGTGTTTCACAACATGACATAACTGTAGTTTGGTAGCTCTCTACAGTATCGTCATTATATAGATTTAAGAATACAGTCTGAGGAGCCGGGCGTGGTGGCACACACCTTTAATCCCAGCACTCGGGAGGCAGAGGCAGGCGGATTTCTGAGTTCGAGGCCAGCCTGGTCTACAAAGTGAGTTCCAGGACAGCCAGGGCTACACAGAGAATCTCTGTCTCAAAAAACAAACAAACAAACAAACAAAAAGAATACAGTCAGAGACACAAGCTGGCCAAGGTCAAGACCTGTCCCTGTTCCATAGGACATATTTAACAGTGGACTAGGCATAGCTCAGTGTCAAGACTGTTTGCCCGGTACACACCAGATCCTAGGTCTGATTCTCAATGCCGCAGACTAAAAGAAATAATGGCGTCGGTGGCATTTGACCATATGCACTGAGATGGACTGTGACTCTAACTCCTCTTCCCATTTTCAGACCAATATAACTTTGTTGGACATCTCAGCTGCGTTTGTCTCTTAAACCCCGAGAATTCAAATGTCAACATATGTTCTCCCATAATGCTGCTTTTAAAAAAAAAGGATTTTATTTTTATTTTATGTGTATGCGTGTCCTGCATACACATATGTATGTATGCCACATGCATATAGTATCCTTGTAAGCCAGAAGACAGCATTGGATCCCCTGGAACTTGAATTACAGATAGCTGTGGGTGCTGTGCTGAACCCAGGTCTGGAAGAGCGGTAAGTGCTCTTAACCCCTGAACCATCTCTGCAGCCCCTTTCCCAGGTGGCTGGCACTATATGATTCAGTCTGTTTATTTGTCCAGAGATCTGATGAGTTTACCTTTTCTTCATTTCCCTGAAGCCAACAATGCACTTGAGACTTGAGTTCAAGTTTGCCTTCTAATTGTCAGGTAAACATCTCCTACCCTATCACACCTCATCCTCCCCCTCCCCTTCCCCTCCCCTCTCCCCCTTCCCAACCCTCCTTCTCCCTCTCTTCCCCACCCCTAAAGTTTTGGCAGTAATCTCCAAGTTATGATGCCTGTCTCCAAGCATTTCTGTTTGAAGCTTTGTTTGTATTATCATGTGTGAGCCTATGGCAACCCATCAGTGACTCGACCCTGCCAGTGACTTCCCACTGCTCTTAGGATGACACCAATGTTCTCTGGGTGGCCTCAAAGCCCTTCAGCCTTGTCCTACTAGCCCATCACTTCTCACCCTCCTGGTGCCGTCTTTCTCAAACACCTTGTCCCTAGGGTTTCTCTCCCTGCTTTCTCTCAATGGACCATCCTTTCCCTTCATGATGCTAATGACCACTTACCTCTCCAGTTTGAGTGTAGTGGTGATAGTAAAATATGCATTTTAGATAAGTAAAAATAGCTTAGTCAGGATCCCCTCTACACCCAAGGCTGTCCCAGATAAGCAGAACCCAGTGACATCACTCACTTAAGATAACCAGACAATCCTAGAACCCCATGACGTCCACTGGACAGTATGCATGCAGAGACCAAAAGCAATGCTCTGCTCTGCACATCTGGAGAGACAATACCATGATCTTCCCTATAGCTGAAGAGTCTCCCCACCCCCGACCCCAGGATCCTGACCATCGAATCAGAGACTTCTGTTAGAGACTGGACCTGACCCTCAGCTAGGATACGTCACACAGGTGAGCGGCCCTGGGGAGATAAGCTTGGGGCCATAGTTAGGAATTTAGAGTGTGAATCTTGTGTGATGACCCTCAGCATAATAAAACAGAATTCTTGTTATACTGTGTGTATTTACCACGCATCCCTATGGTCCCGCTTGAAACAATGGGTTTAGCACTTTCCCCTGTGGAAACCTTTCCAGAGTTCACAAGGGTATTTACCATCACCTCCATTTAGGAAAACTAGCAGGCACTGCATCCTGCCTCCCACCACACCATACCCATCTGTGATGGTTTGTATATCCTTGGACCAGGGAGTGGCAACATCTGAAGGTGTGGCCTTGTTGGAATAGGTGTGACCTGGTTGGAATGGGTGTGTCACTGTGGGTGTGGGTATAAGATTGTCACCCTAGTTGCCTGGAAGTCAGTCTTCCACTAGCAGCCTTTGGATGAAGACATAGAACTCTCAGCTCCTCCTGCGCCATGCCTGCCTGGATACTGCCATGCTCCCACCTTGATGATAATGGACTGAACCTCTGAACCTGTAAGCCAGCCCCAATTAAATGTTGTTTTTTATAAGACTTGCCTTGGTCATGGTGTCTGTTCACAGCAGTAAAACCCTAAGACACCATCAAAAAAGACTCTAAATTTATGAGGCTTGGCAGAAAGTGGATTAGACTCTGAGCCATTGACCCCTGAAGAATCTTTTTGTTTTGTTTTGTTTTGTTTTGTTTTGTTTTTTTGAGACAGGGTTTCTCTGTGTAGCCCTTGCTGTCCTGGAACTCACTTTGTAGACCAGGCTGGCCTCAAACTCAGAAATCTGCCTGCCTCTGCCTCGGAGTGCTGGGACTAAAGGTGTGCTTCACCACGCCCAGCAGGAAGAATCTTAAAATATAGAAAGTCACTGTCAGTAGAGAGACAGAAGATGAAAAAAAAAATAACTGACTGAGAAATTAATCAATTGAAAACAGCAGCAGGCAGATCTCTGAGTTTGAGTCCAGCCTGCTCTACACACCTGAATTCCAGGCCAACCAGGGAGACCCTGTCTCAAAAACCAAGGAATAGAGGGAGGGACGGAGGGAGGGAGGGAGGAAGGAAGAGGGAGTGGGAGAGGAATGGGGCAGGGAAACAGTATCAACAACTATTTCATAAGGTGGGCTCAGGCGCTTAAGAGCACTGGTTGTTCTTCCAGAGGTCCTGAGTTTAATTCCCAGCAACCACATGGCTCACAACTGTCTATAATGAGATCTGATGCCCTTTTCTGGTGTGTTTGAAGACAGCAATAGTATATTCATATACATAAAATAAATAAATCTTGCCAGGCATGGTGGCGCACACCTTTGATCCCAGCACTTGGGAGGCAGAGACAGGTGGATTTCTGAGTTCGAGGCCAACCTGGTCTACATAGTGAGTTCCAGAACAGCCAGGGATATACAGAGAAACCCTGTCTCAAAAAATCAAAACAAAAAACAAAAAAACAAACAAAAAAAAGGAAAAAGAAAAAAACAAAAATAAATAAATAAATAAATAAATAAATCTTTAAAAAGAAAAAAAAATTTGATACAGAAAAAAATATTTTTAACTCAGGGTCTTGTAGCCTTGGGCTGCCACAAGTCTAAGACAGCACTATGCTACATATTGATATATTGAGTTCTGGACCAGCCTGGGTACAGAATGAAAATCTACCTAAAGAAAGAGGAGTGGCACACACCCTTAATCCCAGACCTCAGCAGGCAGAGGCAGAAGAATCTCTGAGTTCAAGGCCAGCCAGAGTTATATTGTGAAACTCTCAATAATAATAATAATTATAATTATAATAATAATATATTAGGCCGGGCGTGGTGGCGCACGCCTTTAATCCCAGCACTCGGGAGGCAAAGGCAGGTGGATTTCTGAGTTCGAGGTCAGCCTGGTCTACAAAGTGAGTTCCAGGACAGCCAGGGCTACACAGAGAAACCCTGTCTCAAAAACCAAAAACAAAACAAACAAAAAAAATTTATAATATATTATATTATTTAATAATTTTATTATTTTTATTAGTGTTTGTTATATTTATCATATTTGTTATGTTATTTAACATTTTGCATAATTATTTAATAATAATTTTAAACCATAAATACCCCCAACTAGGTAAGCATAATGTGGATCATTTTTCATACTTTCAAATTCTTAAATATATACATAATAGCTGAAAGCAAATATGTTGTTTGGTGGAGGTTTCAATGTATATAATACATTGAAATGTATTAATAGATGTAATAATTCTCAGAAAGATTCTAAAAGGAACTGAGAGGTAAGCTTTCTATATTTCACTGGAAGAGGGAAGATAGTGATTTTTAAATTCAATGTAAAGTTAATATCTATATGACAATCCCCCATTTAAAAAAAAAAAAAAAAAACTTTTGCCGGGCATGGTGGTACACGCCTTTAATACCAGCACCCGGGAGCCAGAGGCAGGCGGATTTCTGAGTTCGAGGCCAGCCTGGTCTACAGAGTGAGTTCCAGGACAGCCAGGGCTACACAGAGAAACCCTGTCTCAAAAAACAAAAACAAGCCAGGCGTGGTGGCGCACGCCTTTAATCCCAGCACTCGGGAGGCAGAGGCAGGCGGATTTCTGAGTTCGAGGCCAGCCTGGTCTACAAAGTGAGCTCCAGGACAGCCAGAGCTATAAAGAGAAACCCTGTCTCGAAAAACCAAAAAAAAAAAAAAAACAAAAAACAAAAACAAAACAAAACAAAAAAAACTTTAAAAAAATTTATTTAAAGGGGCTGGAGAGATGGCTCAGTGGTTAAGAGCATTGACTGCTCTTCCAGAGGTCCTGAGTTCAATTCCCAGCAACCACATGGTGGTTCACAACCGTCTGTAATGGGATTTAATCCCCTCTTCTGGTGTGTCTGAAGACAGTGACAGTGGATTCATAGAAATAAAATAACTAAATCTTTAAATATTATTTAAAAATAAATGTTTAGTCATCCCAAGGGCACAGCTGCAATCCACATACTTGGGAGACAGAGGAAGAAGGATGGAGATTTCAAACACATCTCAGCAGTAAGTTTTAGACCACCCTAGGCTACATGAAACCCTGCTTAACAACAAAAAGCTGGGGTTTTTATGGACAAAAATTAGTAACTTTGCTGCATTTCTTTCCAGATTACCAGACAGCAACAAAAGGTTACAAAATTACCAATGCCAGGCTGAAGCAGGGGACATCATACAGATGTTAAATAGTTTTGCAGATGTTAAGACTTTCTAAAGACATTCTGAGACCTTCTATAGGCTGACTGATTTCGGACAATTCCTTAACCACTACAAATTACTGGAATTTACCCAAGACAAATTAGACAACTGACTAGTCCTATATCTACTAAAGAAATTGCTTTCATAATTGTTTTCTTTTTAAGCATCCTTTAAAAGCTTGAAATCCAATGACCCTTTAGTTTCATTTCTGTTACTGAGATAAAACACCCTAGCAAAAACAGAACAAACAAACAAAAATCTAGGGGAGAAAGGGCTCACTTTAGCTACAATGGTTGCAGTCCATCATCAAAGGGGAGTCAAGGCATTAGGATCTTGAAGCAGCTGGTCAAATCACACCCACTGTGAAGTGCATGCATGCTTGTAATGCTCAGCTCACCCCCTACACTTAATAGCTCAGGACCATCAGCCTAGGGGATGGTGCTGCCCACAGTAGGCTGGGTCTCCCCACATGAACAGTCAAGACAATCCCTCAAAGTCATATTCACAAGGCAGTCTGGCATTCCCTCATGAAGCCTCTCTCTTTCCACATAATTTTAGGTCATGCAAACTGGCAACAGGAACTAAGCATCAAAGCCGGCTTCGCTGGTGACAACCACAAACATAAAGAAGTGACACCAACTCTGTACAATCTCTTCTGGAGAATATTTTATAAGAGGAACACTTTCTAGAATATTCTACAAAGCCAGCATGACCCTGCTATCAAGAACAGATTCAGACAACAGAAGAACTTGTAGAGCAATGTCCTTCATGAGTATAGAAACAAAATATGAGCAGACTGAGCCAGGCAGTGGTGGCACACACCTTTAATCCCAGCACTTGGGAGGCAGAGGCAGGCAGGTTTTTGAGTTCAAGGCCAGCCTGGTCTACAGAGTGAGTTCCAGGACAGCTAGGGCTTTACAGAGAAACTCTTATCTCGAAAAACAAAAACAAAACAAAACACCCAGCAGAACAAGTCTGGGGGTTCACTTTTCCATATCTACATGTAGTACAGTACTCATTAGGAGTGGGTATGTAAAGACCTGGCACATGCATACCCCTGGTTTTGTTTATGTCACATCAGAGATGTAAGACTGCATGAAAGAAGCCGGGCACAGAAGAGTTGTTGATGCTCAGCTCACTCTCCACACTTAATAGCCCAGGACCACTATCCTAGAGAATGGCGCCACCCACATCAACGAACAATCAAGACAATTCCTCAAAGTCATATGTATGGTTCACATAAAGCTCAAGAGCAATGCAAAGGACTCTTGATGCCAGGGCAGTGGTTGGTTCTGAGCCAAAGAAAAATGTACTGGCCACAAGTGTGATTGTCGCAGTGATGGTGGAAGTAAATTCGCAGTCAAAACTCCCTCAACTGTTTTTCCCTGAAGACTGGTGATTGCACTCCTGTAACTTCACCTCAGCAAAGCAAAGTTAACATGTAGGTGAATGAAGGCACTGAGCAGGCTGTGGCTGGGACCAGTGAGAGGTCCACCCCCCCAGGAACCCAGAGGATGGAAAGGCAGAACTGAATTCTCTAAGTTGTCCTCTGGCCTCCACGTGTGAACTGTGACATGTGTACATGTGCATGCACACATGCACACATACATACATGTATACATATACAGACATAATATATCTAAAATGCAAAACAGAGAAGGCTACTACTTGGTTTACATAAGAAATTTCAATTGTAAGATTGTTTTCGACATGCATGTTTTGTAGACATCAAATTATTTTAAAAAGATTATTTTCTTTTCCGGTGTTTTTGACTGCATGCATGTCTGTGTACCTTGTGCTTGTGTGGTATACATAGAAACCAGAAGAATGCACGGGATCTGAAAAAGAAGTCACTACTTTTAACCATTAAGTCACCTCCTACTCATTTATTTATTCATTTGTTTATCTTATTTTGAGACAGGGTCTTACTATGTCCTGGAACTCACTCTGTAGAGCAGGTTGGCCTTGAACTCAGAGATCCACCTGGCCTCTGCCTCCCAGGTTCTAGTACTGGGATCAAAGGTGTGCACTACCACTGCCTGGTGATGTGTTTAGTTTTTAAAAATATTCTAATTTTATTTGTGTGTGTGTGTGTGTAAGCATGGACACATGTGAGCACAGGTATTCACAACAGCCAGAAGGGGATGTCAGATCCGCTGAAGTTGAAGCCACAGGCATCTTGAGCAGCCCAAGGTGGGTGGCAGAGGACCAAACGTTAGTGCTCTGCAAGAGCAGCCAGTGCCCTTAAATACTGGGCTATCTCTCTAACCCTGACATTTAATGTTTAACTTGTTTCAGTGACCAACGATAGGGACATTTTTATGGCTAAATTTGAAAAGAGCATTGTAAAGGTAAAACTAAAGCTTCCAGACTTTCCTTTTTAGAAATAAAAGCAAGGGCTGGTGAGATGGCTCAGCAGGTAAGAGCACCCGACTGCTCTTCCAAAGGTCCTTAGTTCAAATCCCAGCAACCACATGGTGGCTCACAACCATCCGTAATGAGATCTGACTCCCTCTTCTGGAGTGTCTGAAGACAGCTACAGTGTACTTACATATAATCAATCAATAAATCTTTAAAAAAAAAAAAAGAAATAAAAGCAAGAATAATCTGCTCTGAAGAAATCTGGTAGTTCTCCAGGATTTTTGTAGGTCCGTTGTATTTCTTTTCTCTGAAGATTAAGAATTCATCATCCCGTAAGTCAATATCTTTAAGACTTCTGAATCACTTTATGTAAGAAAGAAACAGACTGTGTAACTATGACTCAACCTAGAAGTCATCAAGGTGGAAACAGCTTTGAAAGAATTCTGAAGTATTCCTTTTAAAAGGAAATACTAGGATTGTACATTAAGAAGGTGGGTCCTTCCATATCCACCACTTGGCCGAGAATGTTCCAATATTTTTTAGTAGCGCCCATAATCTTCACTTCCTAACCCTGAATTGAAAGGTTATACTCATTCTCGTGGTTAAAAGAATCCTCCAGGCAAGCCGATACATCAATAAAATTCCTTTTTAATAATGTCCATGGAGTGAGTTTTCTCTTTTCGTTCATTCTTTTTTATTTCAGTTAAAGTAAATATTTCTGCTTTTTGCTCAGAAAAGCACTTCAAGACATATTTTCATGATAGGGTGGCTGCAGACTTCTGTGAGACACAAAAGCAATTCGTGCTTTCTCCTAGTATCTTTCAAAATGCTGTTTAAATGTGTTTGCTTGACTCGGAAACCTGCTTTGTTGATGACATTTAAGGCTGTTGACAAAACTTCTTTCACAGGCTTGTAAGAAGAATCTTTGTGGTGCTCATCCATGAAAAAATATATGTGTAAATAAATTATACACATCTAGATATATAGATAGATATAAATATAGATAGATACATAGATAATAATGCCAACGTGAAGTCCACTCTCATTAAATCAGTCTGCTAGATACATTACTAGGCACGCTGGCTGTCCCTTCTGTGCATAGTGGCAAGGGTTTATTTCCAAAATTTATTTGGCAGGAAGAAAAAAAAGTCCTTTTTACTGTTTTCAAACTGTTCAAAGCCTTCTTCATAGTCTGCAAAAGGATGCATAACATGGGAATTCTTTGATGGGTTCAGTGTGCACACAAGAAAGGAGAGAGCTAACTACATAAAGAGATGCCTGTTGGATGCACAGCTTACTGAGATAGCCTTTTGTCTTAGTTAGGGTTTTACTGCTGTGAACAGACACCATGACCAAGGCAAGTCTTATAAAAAACAACATTTAATTGGGGCTAGCTTACAGGTTCAGAGGTTCAGTCCATTATCATCAAGGTGGAAGCATGGCAGCATCTAGGCTGTCATGACACAGGCAGAGCTGAGAGTTCTACATCTTCATCCAAAGGCTGCTAGTTGAAGACTGACTTCCAGGCAACTGGGGTGAGAGTCTTAAACCAACATACACAGTGACACACCTATTCCAACCAGGCCACACCTCCAGATGATGCCACTCCCTGGTCCAAGAATATATAAACAATCACACCTTTCAAGGTGGGGAGATGGGATGTGCACATTCAATTTTGCTGGTATCAAACCTCAATTAAAATTAATTCTCAGCCGGACGTGGTGGGGCACGCCTTTAATCCCAGCACTTGGGAGGCAGAGGCAGGCGGATTTATGAGTTCGAGGCCAGCCTGGTCTGTCTACAGAGTGAGTTCCCAGAAAACCAAAAAAAAAAAAAAAAAAAAAATTAATTTTCGGGGAGGGGAGGCTGAAGCGGAAAAAAAATTAATTCTTGGGGCTGGAGAGATGGCTCAGCAGTTAAGAGCACTGACTGCTCTTCCAGAGGTCCTGAGTTCAAATCTCAGCAACCACATGGTAGCTCACAAACATCTGTAATGAGATCTGATGCTCTCTTTTAGTGTATCTGAGGACAGCTACAGTATACTTACATATAATAAATAAATAATAAATTAATTAATTCTCGCATACACACACACACACACAAACAACCACACAACCTCTGTCCCTCTCTCTCTCTCTCTCTCTCTCTCTGTTGTTTTTTTTTTTTTTTCGAGACAGGGTTTCTCTTTGTAGCCCTGGCTGTCCTGGAAACTACTACGTAGACCAGGTTGGCCTCGAACTCAGAACTCTGCCTGCCTCTGAAAGATCCTGACAGAATGTAAAAGGTCACAGAAACCCTGAAATTGGCAAAATACATTTCATTGTTAGCAGAACTAGCTTCACTGATTTGGAAAAATAGAGGTGCACAATGCTCTGGCCGCTCCTTGAACCCGTGTGTACCCCCACTGATGAAGCCCATTGCAAGGTGTTTGTGATATTGGTTGCTGGGGAAGAGTCGGAAAATCTCCACGGCAACCACAGCCGGGGCCAATCTGGAGTTGCTGCACCTGCACCAGATTCTTTCCTTGTACCCCTCCCATACCCATTTCTTGAGAAATCATTTTAGAATAGATATTGTTTAGATCTGGAAATCCCCTACTCCTTCCTTCTCCTTCTCCCCCTGAGGGCCTATAAAAACTGGGACCCCTTTCCCCTCGGGGTCAACTCCTCTACCCCTGCATGGGATAAGAGTCGTCCCCAGAGCTCTGGCTTTTCCGAATAAAGCCGAATAAAGTGGTTTGCATCAAGCTTGGTCTCTCCTGAGTTCTTGGGGGTCTGCTATTATCCCGAGACTTGAGTGAGGGTCTCCCTTCGGGGGTCTTTCACCTCTACTTGCATAGTGCTGGGACCAAAGGCTTCCACCACAAACCTGGCTGGAATGCTTTTCTCTCAAATCAAAAATAGAAATGAAACAATGTAATACATGATTTTTATCATTCTGCTTTTCATTGATACTGTTTTTTTTTTAATTGAGGTCATAAAAACCAAACAAAAGGCTACACAGAGAAACCCTGTCTCAAAAAACCAAAACCAAACAAAACAATAAAATAAAAATTCACCAAAAAATATAAAATAATAACCTAAGCCAGTGCCACAAGCCTTAAATCCCAGGATTCAGGAGACTTGAGAGAGGTAGATCACTGAGTTTGAGGATAGCCTGATCTACATAGAGTTCGAGGTCAGGACTTGAGACCTTGTCTCAAAAAAGCAAAATAAGAGCTGGTAAGATAGTTCAGCAGTTAGGAACACTGGCTACTTTTGAGATGTTTTGCCTTGGATTCCCAGCAACCGTATGGTGGCTCAGGGCTATAAAGGGATCTGATCTCCTCTTCTGACCATGTAGGTGTACATGAAGACAGAGCACTCCTACATTAAAAAAATACATAAATAAGCTGGGCGTGGTGGCGCACGCCTTTAATCCCAGCACTTGGGAGGTAGAGGCAGGCGGATTTCTGAGTTCGAGGCCAGCCTGGTCTACAGAGTGAGTTCCAGGACAGTCAGGACTACACAGAGAAACCCTGTCTCGAAAAACCAAAAAAAAAAAAAAATAATAAATAAAAATACATAAATAAACAAATTTAAAAGTTTAAACTAATCCCAGCACTTGAGAGGCAGAGGCAGAAGAATTTCTGAGTTCAAGGTCAGCCTGGTCTACAGAGTGAGTTCCAGGACGGCCAGGACGGCCAGGGCTACACAGAGAAACCCTGTCTCAAAAAACCAAAAAAAAAAAAAAAAAAAGTTTAAACTAGCCGGGCGTAGTGGCGAACGTGGCGGGTGGATGCCAGCACTTGGGAGGCAGAGGCAAGCGGATTTCTTGAGTTCGAGGCCAGCCTGGTCTACAAGTGAGTTCCAGGCCAGCCAGGGCTACCAGAGAAACCCTGTCTCAAAAAACCAAAAACCAAAAAACAAAAGTTTATACCATGGGCTGAAGAGATGGCTCAGAGGTTAAGAGCACTGACTACTCTTTCAGGGGTTCTGAGTTCAATTCCTAACACCCACATGATGGCTCATAACCATCTCTAATGAGATCTGGTGCCTTCTTCTGGCCTGCAGGCATACATGCAGGCAGAATGTTGTATTCATAAAAAAAAGAGCAGTGACTGCTCTTCTAGAGGTCCTGAGTTCATTCCAGCAACCACATGGTGGCTCACAACCATCTGTAATGGGATCTGATGCCTTCTTCTTGTGTGTCTGAAGAGAGCTACAGTGTACTCAAATATATAAAATAAATAAAATTTTAAAAAAGTTTAAACCATACAGAAGTATACACCTTTAAGGAGGGGGTAGGGGAGAGGGCAGGAGACAGAGTCACAACATACAACAGAGGCAGCGTGAATTTCAGGCCAGCCAGAGAGATCCTTTCCACAAGTAAATAATACACACAAGATGAAGGCAAGATAGAATCGGTTCAACTCATTTAAGATTTTTCATTTTGAAATTATTTCAGTTAAGAGAAAAGGTTAGGAATAATACAGATTATTTCCACATACATACCCTTTTATTGTTATTGTTTTGTTTTGTTTGACAGTGTTTCACTGTGTAGGCCTGGTGGCCTAGAACTTACTCTGTAGATCAGGCTGGCCTTGAACTCACAGAGAACCTACCTGCTTCTGCTTCCCAAGTGCTGGGATCAAAGGGATGTGCTATCATGCCTGGTTACCCTTTTCTTCCTACATATAATAATACCAATCTGCTATAGTTTTCTGTATTATTATATGTTCATTTTTCTATATGAGCATATAGATTATTTTTTATAAATAATGAGATTGTGGGCAAAATGCTTTCTTATGCCAAAACACGACAGTGTTCGCATCATAAAAACAAGGATAGGCCCTTACTTATCCTTAATTATCAAAACAAGCAAGTTAACATTATTAATATGACTCAGTAACCCATAAACCTCATTTATGCCTTACCAGTTGTCTCATAATGTCCTTTGAAGAAAATAATCTTTTTCCCCCATCCCTGGGACCAATACATGTGCTACCTAATACAAATAGGTCTCAGATGCAAACTAAAAGCAAATGGTTGCATAGAATAAATAGCCTAGTGCATAGAACTGAGGCAAGACTGGACCAGGCCCTGTATGTACTGGAAATAAATTCTGAGTATATTAAATAAAAAAAAAAGACTATATCATCACAGGGATTAAAATGATGTAGAGATGAGAGACAGAGAGGGGGGAAGGAAGAGGAGGAGGAGGAAGAGGAAGAAGAGAAAGGAGAGGGAGGAGGAGAAAAGGAAAGAAAAAGAAAAAAGAAAGAAAGAAAAATGGCTTGGCAGCTATGCAGGTGGAAACAATTCTCCAAATGAAATAGACTAGATCTGAAGTCACAACCTCTGACACCAGGGTACCTGCATCAAAGTTTGAATAGCAAATATCCTTGACTGTGGGCAATACTATGAGTATCATGGCTACGGATGTCTCTAGAAACTAGACAATCAGCCCCTATCCTCACCTAACCCTGTTGTGTACCAATTTCCTCCCATATAATACTGGCCAGTTGGAAGGAAGCTTGTTAAGAATCAGGTTGCTCTAAGGAGAGGTTGAGACAGTCCATCCTCAGGGAAGCTCCTTAATCTCAGGAAGTTAACTCAAAGGTCTCAGGAAGTCCATGAAACTGAGCAGATTTACTAGCTCTTGCCAGCCAGCCTTTTCCCCAACCATTACATACTCCTGGACAGGCCCAACTGCCCAAAAGGTCAGACCCACTGAGCTACCTGGAAAGGACACTCTCTAACCTGTTGATCAGCCTCTAAATTGTGAAGTTTGATCCAGGTTTCCGGCTTTTGAGACCTGTCACCATGTTAGGGTGGGCTTTGAGTCATTTCCTGCTTCTGTATGTAACCCTTTACCTACATTCCTCTAATTAGTCCTGATACAATCATTGATTCATCAAGTTGGACTTTGGTGACTTGAATAAGTAGGCATTAGATCACACTCACACACACCCAGGAACTGTCACACAATGGATCCTGGCTTCTGTGCATCACAAGTGTCCACTGCAGCGCTTGAGGGTCACTAAATTAAAAGATCATTATCAGGTAAACAGTCTAGCTTCCAGCATGCTGGGGAAGTACCTGGCTTCTTAGGTTGTAGGATGAGGGTAATTTTTGTTCCACAGAGGATGAGACAAGTGTTTAGAGGATGAGACAAGTGTTTAGGATTTCCAGAAAGAACAAGAACATGTTGGATAGATTCTGGGCCTAGTCTTCATGTGGAGAGTCCAAACTCATCCCAGCTATGGAATTGGGAACAGGCCAGTGAACTCTGAGTGGTGGTTCCTACACCTCTTGGCCTAACCAAGTGTGAGATACTACCTGTGAGTATGGGGAGGATGCAGTGTAGCATGCAGGCCCCATCTGTCTGGATGCTGAGAAATGTGAAGAACCTTGTAAGTTAGTTCTGTAGGAAGCCTGTGGAATGATCATGCCACTGAGAGACTTGCCTTTGACCTACAAACCCGGTGCTAGGATGTAGCAGCCTACTATTACCATAACAAATATTAAAGTTTGTGCACCCAAGTGTTTTTAGGAATTCAGTAATTAGCCTGGGTGGTGTCAGCACACGCCTTTAATCCCAGCACTCTGGAGGCAGAGGCAGCCTGTGAGTTTGAGGCCAGCCTGGTCTACAGAGGAACTCTGGTCTGGAAAAACAAAACGAAGAATTCAGTAACTCTGAGGGAATGGCTTACTGCTCTTACAGATCTAGGTTAAGTTCTCAACACCCACGGGGCAGTTAACAACTGCCTGTAACTCCAGTTACAGGGAGCTGACCCTCTTCTGGCCTTCTTAGGCTCCTGCAAGCAGGTGGAACACATAAACTTTCAAAATCATGTGCATACAATTTAAAATAAGAATTAAGTAACTATGACTTAATTGTATTTATTGAAAGATCATTGTATTAACAACAACAAAAACAAAAGACCAGTTTTGAGTATTCTCAACACTCAAGAGTAAGTTAAGCAGCAGGGAAACTGGGCTGAACTTTATGGAGACTCCTTGAGCTCAGGTTAGCCCATCATGGAGGGGATAGCCTGTGGGCATCTGAGTGTTTGCTAAGAATCTATCAGATGCCCAGCCTGTTGCTACACTGCAGTTAAAGGGCTGAATAGGACAGTTCATTCGTTTTCATCCCCAAGGTCATACCTTCATCAGAGAAGCCACCTGTGCCTACTGGCAACTCCCATTTGCAAAATAAATAAAAAGAAAATTCAGCCAGTCTGTCGGTGGTGGCGCACACCTTTAATCCCAGCACTTGGGAGGCAGAGGCAGGCAGATTTCTGAGTTTGAGGTCAGCCTGGTCTACAGAGTGAGTTCCAGGACAGCCATGGCTACACAGAGAAACCCTGTCTCGAAAAAAACAAAACAAAATTCAACCAAAGTTTTTTTTTTTCCTCTGAATGAGATTAACAGTGTTCAGAACAGGCCATGGCCTGCTGTAGTCAACGGCTGCATCCCACTCAGATCAGGCCCCACATCTCCTCTAACAAGACTAATAGGCTCAAGAGAATCCCAGAATCTTCTCATCTTCTTAGGTTCTTCTTAGATGAAGACCACAATGGAAGTTAAGAGTTCCTCTTAATTTCTGTATTTAGCATTCATCAGAGGCATGCTAGAATGGATGTCACCAAAGCACTGCTGGGGCTCCCTCTACTTCAGCTGATCCTCAGATGAGGGATGGAGAGGAAGACTATGAAACACACACGGGCAGTTGGCACGAGCTATCTAGTCTAAGTAAGCACTCTGGTAGTTCACAGGAGAAGAGAGTGACAAGAGACACTCCTACTAATGTAAGAATTATTTGAGGGTTCTTTTTAATAAAAGGGGCTTCCAATCAAAGAAACAGAAGATAGGCTTTCATCTATGCAGCCCACAGAGGGAAATGTCTCTTGTCACTCACTGTGAAAGAACCTAGTGGGGAAACCCCCACTCAATTCCCATTCCGTGTGCACCCAAGAATCACGAACAGATGACCATCTTGATGTAAAAGAATGAGGTAGTTTAATGACAGAGCTCCGGGCCTACACATATCTCCCGCAGGAGACAGAGGTGTCGACCACATGGTGGAGCCATAATGGCGGAGCTCCGGGTCGAACCATATCTCACGCAGGAGACAGTGGATTTGACCCTGAGCCTTGGAAGCTAGAGGTTTTTATAGAAAAGGGGTGGGGATGGGGGTGGAATTGGCGAGGTTTCACATGAATGGTTCATTTAAACATCGGCAGGGAGGAATTGGTGCGGTTTCACATGATTGGTCCATTTAAACATCAACAGACTGTCAGAAGGGTGGGATATAGGGAGGCACCAGGCCAGTCAGGACATATAACGACTGGCCTGCCCATCGTTAAGACATTCCTGAGGCTGCTTGGCCCTAAAGATAAAGAGAGATAAAGAGAATGGCATGCCAGACATGCTGGACTGGCCCGGCACCTCCCTATCTCCCACCCTTCTGACCTAAGTTAAATGTTAACAGGCTGCTAATGTTTAAATGGACCAATCATGTGAAACCACGCCAATTCCTCCCCCAGCCCCACCCCTTTTCTATAAAAAAAAACCCCTAACTTCCAAGCCTCGGGGTCGTATCCACTGTTTCCTGCATGAGATACGGTTCGACCTGGAGATCGGCCAAAATGGCCGACACCTCTGTCTCCTGCGGGAGATATGTGTCAGCCCGGAGCTCAGTCATTAAACTACCTCATGCTTTTACATCAAAATGGTCGTCTGTTCGTGATTCTTGGGTACAGGCCGAACGGGAATTGAGTGGAGGTTTCCCCACTAGGTTCTTTCACTGGCACCACTGCACCATGCTCCTGCTACAGGGTAGGTAGGAGAGCTAGCATGTCATTGTAGGTGAGAAAGATGTTTGATATCTACCATCTCTCCAGGCAAGAAATATCCTGAAACACATGGAAGTCTGGGTTAATTTTTGTATCTTTTCAAATTAGGATTTTCTTTTTTGTTTGTTTGTTTTTGTTTTTTTCAAGACAGGGTTTCTCTGTGTAGCCCTGGCTGTCTTAGAACTCACTTTGTAGACCAGGCTGGCCTCGAACTCAGAAATCTGCCTGCCTCTGCCTCCCAAGTGCTGGGATTAAAGGCGTAGTTTGAGATTAGCTTGGTCTACATAGTGAGTTCCAGGGCAGCCCAAGCTATAAACGGAGACCCAATTTCAAAAATCAAACAAACAACCCAAAAAATAACCAAACAAACAAACTAAACTAAACCCAAAAGTGCATTCTGGCTTGTGAGCATTGCAACAATACTTAGGATATAATTTAGGCCTCATTTTGTAATAACTTAGAGGTGGGGACCAACTTAGAGCTGGTGTAATCAGGGCTCAGGGATGTGGATAACATGTCTAAGGCCACAAGGTTATAATCAGTGGGACTGGGACCTTAACCCTAGCAGCCTAGCCTTAAGTTTGTTTTCATTAACTTTGATGCATCCTGTAGCTTGCTGTGGGAGCCTGAGGTGGGAGGAGGCAGTGGCATGAGAATGAAGACTCCACCTCCTCCACCACCACCCACTCACCTACACACACACACACACACACACACACACACTCACATGCGGCTGGGATCAGGCTGGCTGAGCTCTTTGTGATGGAGATTTCACCTACTATAAAACTAAAAACTCAACAGTTTATTATGTATAGCACAGTGGTTAGCTAGTTTGTTTAGCTGGTCTCCACCGGAGGTTAGTGAAAGGCCTTAGTCTCAGCTGCCATTTCCCAAGCTTGCCAGGGGAAGATGTTACCATTCCCATGGGTCCCTGACCTGGCTGTGCTCACAGTGACAGCACACATGCATTCCGAGCTTCCTCTGTTCACAACAGTTCTTTTCTCCAGCTGTGGCATGATAAGGAATGTGGTGTTCAGAAGGGACAAAGTATAATTAATAGTGAGTGGTCCATCTCTGTAGACGGAATTCCAGCTCAAGCCCGTTGGGGGATAGTTCCACGCACTGTGTATTCTGGGGTGGATTTCTATGCTCACACATCTGTTTGCAGTGCAGATGTTTGCTATGCATCTCTGGTCTGTCTCAATGTTGTGTAAAAATTGTTCTCCGTCACTTCTGATTAGTTAATCAAGTGCTGATCAGTCAGTAGCTGGGCAGAAGAGAATAGGGCAGGTCTTCCAACCCCAGTCTGGGGGTTGGGGGGGTGGGGGGGCGCTGAGAAAAAAAGTAAAGGGGAGAGACCACGTGGACGGACCAGAAGGATCTGCCATCTGGACTCTGAGGAAGCCAGCCATGTGGCTCAACTTAGGTTAAAATAAATGGGATAAGAAGTTGAGAGTTGGGTTAGGAGCACTGACTGCTCTTCCAAAGGTCCCGAGTTCAAATCCCAGCAACCACATGGTGGCTCACAGCCATCTGTAATGAGATCTGATGCTCTCTTCTGGTGTGTCTGAAGACAGCTACAGTGTATTTACATATAATAACTAAATAAATCTTAAAAAAAAAAAAGTTGAGAGTCAGGGAGCCAGCCTAGTGTACGGTCTATTCA
Organism: Mus caroli; assembly: GCF_978045245.1. Lineage (NCBI taxonomy): Eukaryota > Metazoa > Chordata > Mammalia > Rodentia > Muridae > Mus > Mus caroli. The sequence goes on from NW_028227273.1 coordinate 64,246,069, forward strand.
TAAATACGCCTCAGCGTCGTTATTTGGGAACTGGGATCCAGGTAGACAAGCCCGCAGTTGCAAAGCCAAGGTGTTGAAGCATTTTGCCTCTGATGATACACGTGCAGAGGTGTTGGCTGGTTTAAGAAGTTTGGGGCTGGAGAGAGGGCTCAGTGGTTCAGAGCACTCTCTCAGTGCCTTCAGGACCAGGGCATTATCATCATGCATGGCTGCTCACAACCACCTATAAACTGTCCCAGGGCATCTGGTGCCTTCTCTTGCTTCTGTGGGGCCCTGCATAGTATACATGGCTATGTTCACACACTCAGGCACACACACATACCCACAAATACTTATTTAAAAAGTTTGAAAAAACAAAGGGGGGGCTGGAGAGATGGCACAGCGGTTAAGAGCATTGACTGTTCTTCCAGAGGTCCTGAGTTCAATTCCCAGCAACCACATGGTGGCTCACAACCATCTGTAATGGGATCTGATGCCTTCTTCTGGTGTCTCTGAATACAGCTACAGTGTACTCGTCATATATAAAAAAATAAATAAATAAAATCTTTTAAAAAAAAAAAAAGTTTGAGGCAACCTGGATTTCTATCAAGAGCAGCTAGAAGCCGAGTCTGGTGTCACACTCCATAAAACTATCTGTATTCTGAGAAGATGTGTTGTGAACTTTAAAAATATAAACTACAGGGGCTGGAGAGATGGCTCAGTGATTAAGAGCTATGCTGCTCTTGCAGAGGACCTAGGTTCAGGTCCCAGTACTGACATGGTAGCTCACAATTGTAACTCCAGTTCCAGAGGATCCAGAGGCTCCTGTGAGCACTTGGAACACATACAGAGCAGCAGACACCAACACACACATTTGAAAAGATAGACTGTATGCAAACATACATCCCCATGCAACCATGTAAGACACATGCATGTGTAAGGAGCAGGAAACTGTTACACAGGAATAATACAGCAGGGATAGCTTCTGTTTTCCACGTTCCCAGAAATGTTACAATGTAGCTCTCTGCAAGTCTCTACTACTGTTGTTCTTCCATAGTTCCCAAACATTGACAGGGTATACAGAACTAAAAATAGAAGGGTTGAGATCAGAGCTCAGCCCACCCAATAGTTGCCATGCAAACTTGAAGGCCCAAGTCCGATCCTCAGAAACAATCTGATTCCGGCATGGTGCCTAACTAAAACCCTGGGAGGCAGAGGAAGGAAGACCTCTGGGACTCACTGGCAGCCAGGCCTACTTGGCAAGCTCCAGGCTAATGAGACCCAATCTCAAAACATAGTGTGGAGGCTGGGGCTGGGGCTGGGGGTGGGGCACGCCTTTAATCTCTGCACTCAGGTAGCTAGGCAGGTGGATCTCTGAATTCAAGGCCAGCCTGGCTACATAGTTGGTTCCAGGACAGCCAGTATTAAAAACCAGTCTTAAAACAAATAAAAAAACAAGGGGGACACCTGGAAATAATTTAGGTTGACACTTTAACACGCTTGTGCTGCGGGCAGAGGGGATTGGGCGCTCGATGTGTGATGGAATGAACAGCTTTGCATCACCACTACAGGAACAGGTTCCTCTCGTTCTCATCAGTTAACACTGGTGACACACAAACTGGCACAGTTGTGAGCCCAGCACCCAGGAGACAGAGGTGGGAGGAGACAAAGGGCAAAGTCTCCCTCAGTTACACAGTTTGGGGCCAGCCTGGGCTACTTTAAACGGTCTCAAAAAAAGCTTTTAAGGGCTGGAGAGATGGCTCAGTGGTTAAGAGCACTGCCTGCTCTTCCAGAGGTCCTTGTTGGAGTTTGTCAAAAGATCCTCACTCACAAAGACCGCAGAGACCGCCATTGCTGCAACCGTATGAGGATTTTTATTATCCCAATATGTTGGGGACTCCCCTCTCAGGCCGCAGGCCAGAGAAGAGCCCAGAAGAAAGAAAGAACACACTTTTTATACCTTTGTAAGAGGCAGATACGAGCAACAGGGTAGCTGTCTTACTCTTCCCCCCCCGAGACAGAGTTTCTCTGTGTAGCCCTGGCTGTCCTGGAACTCACTCTGTAGACCAGGCTGGCCTCGAACTCAGAAATCGACCTGCCTCTGCCTCCCAAGTGCTGGGATTAAAGGCGTGCGCCACCACGCCCGGCTGAGCTGCCAGTGTTTACCTAGGAGACTGAGGTAGCGGGAGACAAAGGAAAGTAAACACACTGAAGCCCAGCTGAGCAACTGCGGGTTTTCTACATTTTATTTCCAAGAAATGACATCATGTTTTCATAAAAAGGTAAACCAGACTCTCAAAATGCAGGCTACCTTCCACGCAGCCACAGGACACACCCAGCTGTCCACAATGATGTCAAGAGGGTGCATGAGGTATCAAAAACAATCAACAAATTAAGAAACACAGAACTCAACTCATTTAATGCACAGTCAGGTGGTCCGAACGGGGTCCCAGCACACGTTGGAGGGTGGTGGCAGCAGGGCCAGCATGACGGAAGGCCAGTGGCACAGACTTCCTGACTCAGTCTCTGCAGCGCATGGCTTCCAGATGATGTCCAGAGCAGCCTCAGGGAATCCTCTAGAACATGACAAGCCACCATCCCCCTAGAGTCTCGCACATGTCCTTGCAGCATGACCTTCATGACAGTCTCTTTGCTTTGAAGAGAAAGAAAAATGTGAAGGAGCAGCCCATGTTTCACTGGCTCACAGCCCCGTCCATCTCTGCCTTCTTTGCCTGTTCTCCACAGCCAGTAGAGTAAAGGGAGAAAGGAAGCTTGCCCCTAGTGGCTGCGGGCTGATGGTGATGCTCAGGCAGCCTCCAGCAACAAGAGGATCCAGCTTGAGCCAGCAGGTCTTCCCCTTCACACAGGCGGGTCGCTACTCTCCATACCAGACCATGCACTAGGCATATTTAAATGTGAGGTGGGCCTACACTCAAGGTCATCCCACTGCCTGTTCTTGAACACCCGGTTCTCTCGACTGTCTTTGGACAGAAGAGGACTGACATCACTTGGGAAGGCCAGTCTTCTCAGCTGGGGAAGCTCTCCTGGGTGCTTCCAAACAGACGGCAGCTTCTGATGACATGGCAAAGAGCTCTCACTACAGGTCACTAAGTCAGCTCTCAACTGTTTGCAGAAGGCAGTTTCTGCGATCACAAGGACTACAGACTGGCAAGAAGCCTGAGGTGCCAGTACTTTCTGGGTCACTAGTTCATGCAATCCACATAGCCCCAGAGCTGACCGCCACAGCACAGTGCTTTCTCTACCAGTTCCTGTGATGCTACTACTATGTACACGCTGGACGCAGGCACTCCCACCGGTGGATGTGTAAGCCTGCAGGGAGACATGCGTCTGTGCATGAGAGGGGAGGCTGGTCAACTCTCTCAGCGCCTAGGTGTCTCTCCTCAGCTGTCCACCTGGTTCTTTGAGGCAGTCTTTCTTTCACCATGGCCTGAGGCTCACTGAGGAAGCTCCCAGCAAGCCTCAAGGACAAGCCCATCTCTACTACCCAACGCTGGGATTTTAAGTTCCACCACGCCCAGCTTAATTAACTCTGGGGGTGAGACTTGGGTTCTCATCTTGTGAGCACTCTGCCATCCCCCAGCCTTCCTGTCATCTCAAACTGTATTTGCGCTCTCAATAAGGAGGAAGAGAAAGGAATTCAAGAAGACAATTCTCGCTTTAAATAATGAAGAAGCCACACAGACAAATGCGTCTAGTAACATCTGTTAACTCTTACCCAGCAATAATTTTGCAAAGCATAAATTTTTTTAAAAAGTCAAAAACAAGCCGGGCAGTGGTGGTGCACGCCTTTAATCCCAGCACTTGGGAGGCAGAAGCAGGCAGACTTCTGAGTTCAAGGCCAGCCTGGTCTACAAAGTGAGTTCCAGGACAGCCAAGGCTATACAGAGAAACCCTGTCTCGAAAATAAACAAACAAAACAAAAATTAAATTTAAAAAAAAAAAAAATCAAAACCGTCCATCTGGGCATGGTGGCACTAGGGGAGGCTGCGGCAGGTGGATCTCTTGTGAGTTAGAGGTTAGCTTAGTCTACACAGCAGACCCTACCTCCATAAACAATCCCAGACCTTGAGTGCAAGTTTGCTGAGCCGTTTCCTTGGGCACACAGTCCATACCCTACATGTTGATTTGGGGTAAACAGCAGTCTCAGGACAGGGCTCAGAGTGTCTGCAATCTAACACTCTCTCCGGCTGGTTCTTCACTAGACTGACGGCTACTAACCCACCAAGCAATCCTGTCAAAGCTGGCTTCCAAGAAAGGAGCTGGGCAACATCAGATACACTTCCAGGGGAGCGGAAAGACCTGTTTGGAGTCTGGGACCCTTGCTGTTTCTCTGTTCTCTACACCACCTTCCTTTAGCTAAACAGGGGCGGCTGAAGTCACAGGTAAGGTGGATCTTCCTAGGGGCCTTCAACTCAGAACAGCCCATCTCACAGATTCATGGTGCCTTCTCTCCACATACATTCATCAAGAGCTTCAACTTAGTGTTACAATAGCAAGGGAACAGGGGTTGGGGGGGAGGGTTGGGAGGATGCAGTCTGTAGGAGCCAGAGCTGAGAAAGAAAGAACAATTCACCTCCAGATCTTTTGGGTTCCTATGCCTCTCCTCCCGTGCTGAGTGAGGACCCCAACCCTCCAGCTGTCTCCAGCCCCACTTCCTTCATTTTCGAAGGAAGTTGAGCACAGCACCTCAAGCCTAAGATCCCAACACTTGGGAAGTCCAGAGGGAAGAGGGCTGTGAGTTTCAGGCTGGCCTAGAGTCGGACTCTCAAACCCACCCTACAGCCACCACAAAACCTGGAGGAAAAGGGGAGGAGGAGACACGGCTGGGGAAACAGTGTGAACATAGTTAATTTAAGGGGAGCAGAGAAAACAGGGGAGGGAGAATCTGACAAGAATGGTCTTCCCCTTACCATCTCCCCACGGGGAATTTCAACCCTTTTCCTTCAGAAGGTGCCTGCCACAGTGACCCTGGTACAAATGTCGCTATTTACCCCACCTGCAAGGCATGCTTCTTTAATCCTGCTTTAATCCAGCCTCCTACTATCTCCCATCCCCAACAGCTAACCAGTCAGGAGGTGCTGTTCCCACTGGGACCTAAACCTACAGTCAGGGAAGCTGAGGAAGGCCCTGCTCTTGGAGAGCAAAGGACATCTGCGTGAGAATCAACCAAACCCTTGCCTAAACCTAGAGCCTGTGTTCTTTGTGTATTCGCTTGGTTTGTTGTATTTATGTGTATGGGTGTTTTACCTACACATGTATGCACACCATGTGCATTCTTGGTGCCTAAAACAGCCAAAACATGTCAGATCCCTTTGGATTGGAGTTACAGGCAGTTGTAAGCCAGCATGTGGGTGCTGGGAATTGAACACAGCTCTTCTGGAAGAGCAGAAAGTACTCTTGACCACTGAACACTCTCTTCCATTCCAGATCCTAAGTTCTTTTTAAAAATTCTCACGCACTAAGGAATAAACCAGCTTTCAAATGGCCCCAGAACACTCACAGCGAGCTGGCCCCACACTGCAGCCCAACAACGCTGCTGGTGGCTCTGGTACATCTTTTCCTAAATCAAGGCACAGAACCTTCTGCCTGTCTAAAGAACGTCGCAGAGCTGCACTTGTGGTGAGAACTGGCTGCCAGACATGCTGTGATCAGGGTGTGCAACAGGGCGCTGTTTCCTGAATAGTCACTCCTCTTTCCAGAGGCGCCCAGGGGTAGCCTGCTTAGCCTCTGCAGAGAAGGGAGGAAGGACTGGGGTCCTTAGTCTATGCAAGTGACTCTCCATAAGAGGACAGAGGCGGACTTGGGCTCTTCCAGTCATCAGCTGAAGAACAACATAGGCTGGGCAAAGAAACTCTCCTAGTGGGGGCTGGAGAGATGGCTCAGCGGTTAAGAGCACTGACTGCTCTTCCAGAGGTCCTGAGTTCAAATCCCAGCACCCATATACACTATCCTTAATGAGATCTGATGCCCTCTTCTGGTGTGTCTGAAGACAGCTACAGTGTACTTACATAATAAATAAATAAATCTTTAAAAAAAAGAAAAGAAACTCTCCTAGGCATCCCACCCTGACCCAGACAACACACTTCCGCTCAAAAGTCATAGCCTGCTCCGTATCTAACCTGACTCCCAGGAAGACAGAAGCAAGCCACTGGCAGGCCCCTCCCAGTTTTGGCTGTTCTGCAAACATGTGTCATGTCCTTGGCTTGGAAAGCAAGCATCCAGAAAGCTGTAAGGCTTGGCATAAACATGGCTTCCTCTACTGGATCCTCTCTCATCTCCACCTGCCCAGACCCACGTAAGCGGTCCTTCCTCTGAAGCCACACAGCACCTTCAGGTAATCGAGAGAGGAAGTGAGATGCTATCTCTCTTCCCGGGCTAGTATCATGTTCCTATGGAAATACAGGTGAAAATGAAGAACAATGGGCTTCTGCCAGAACCAAGGGCAGAGGTAACACTTATAGAGACTCTAAACTGAGCAAAATACTCTATCAGGTATCAGGAAAGCAGCAAGCATGCACGTCAAGGGTCAGCTCACACTCCTAGCCAGGAACCCTTCCTGCTCAGCATCCACAGCACCCAGTCCAGTCTCACACTATGGATGCACATGTGTCAGCAACAGATCCCTGTCCCTACCTGGAAAAGCTGGTTCCCGTAGGGCCACTCGACTGCTATGACCAGCATCTGGCCTCTATGCTGCCCAGCATCTCTCAGCTCAGGAGTATAACCAGGCCACCCCACGCACACACCCACACACTGGTCACGTGACAGCATCACAGACAGGAGCTGAGTTAATTTCCAATTCCCAGAAGGTAGCGACAGAACACAACGGCCACGGACACCCCACCTCTTGTGCCATGGCTCTCTATGTAATACCCAGCAGCTTCCTTGTTCTGCACCAAGAATCTTCTGCTGCAACATGAAGCAGTGGCTTTCTGCAGCATTAACACAGCAAGCCCCTAGTGTGGCAGCATCACTTAAACCAGCGGCCCTCAACCTGTGGGCACGACCCCCAAGACCACCAGAAACAGATATTTACATTGTGATTCATAACAGTAGCAGACGTACAGATGGCTATGAAGTAGTAACCAAATTAATTTTATGGTTGTCAGTCAGAACAAGAGGGACTATTTTAAAGGGTTGCAGCATTAGGGATGTTGAGAACCACTGACTTAAATGGACAGATGTTCACTAGGAGGGACAGTTCAGGAACACTCGCCATCCCCAATCTTTTCACCCCAAGTCCCCTGACTGGAGATGTGTTATCAAACCCACCAGGACGCAATAATGTGTGTGTGTGTGAATAGTGGTGCTAGGGTCTGAGCCCAGGGCCTCGTGGCTGACTACACCCCAGCCCTGGGCCCTTACGGAGCTATGTATTTGTTTCCATCTCTAACTGGCCGGCTGCCTTCAGCAACAGCACCACCTGGTGTGCAGACGGCAAACCTTTTGACTGTTTTCCCGGCCCAGCTTTTGGCTCCAGAGCAAGCGGGACACACCTACCAGGTGGAGCTCAAACAACAGAGACTAACTCTAATTCGGTTCTTTCCCATGCGGGCTACCTGAACTCTGCAGATACTCCCATTTCTCCTGCCTGTACCCCCAAAACATCTACTAAACTCTATTGTCCAACTTCACCCTGTAAAAACACCTGCTGTGGCTAAGGAAGCCCTTTGTCAGGGAGTAGGAGTTCAGAGCCACTCACCTCTCCGTTCCCTAATAAGGACACTTCTTCTTTCCTTCACGTCTGAGCTTAGGTTATCCACCATCTTACTAATGCAGTTGTCCAGAACCAGGGAGTTGGTTCTGGACTCAATGTCCTTTCGACAAATGGGACACTCTACTTTCCGTTTCATCCATTCATTGATACAGAAGGAGCAGAAACTGTGAGCACAGTTCAGGGTGACAGCCTGCAATGTGAAAGGGACACTCTTACTTTCTCAAAGCACAACAGAGAGAATCTCCCAGGCCCATGGGCAGACTCACCACAGCCCCGCCTCACAGAGGCGCTCACTCTGCTCCGGCTGGCTCAGCACCCTCCCCTCCAGCTCCCACAGTCCTGAGCAACGCTAAACTTCTCCACCATCAGAATGGAGACTAAGGGAACGATGACTTGTAGCCTAAGTGACTCCAGTCAAAGACCTGCTCTTCCTGCAGGAGGCCGACACACCCAATCTTCCTAGGCGCTGCCTAGGAACAGCAGTCTCTCTGCACACCCATCTTCCTTTCCAAAGGTGTAAAAAAGACTAAAACTCACCTGCTACTCAACTGCATAAGCATAACACTTAGCATAAAATGAATTGGTTACAAATGGTATGAAAATGTATGAAAATTAAAACAGCTGGTGTGATAACATGGCAAAGTAGCCTAGGAGACAGGTGTTTGCTTATCTTTTTTTGTTGTTTTGGTTTGGTTTGGTTTGGTTTTTTCCAGACAGGGTTTCTCTGTGGAGTCCTGGATGTCCTGGAACTCACTCTGTAGACCAGGCTCGCCTCAAACTCAGAAATCCGCCTGCCTCTGCCTCCCTAGTGCTGGGATTAAAGGCGTGTGCCATCACACCCAGCTGGGTGTTTGCTTTTCAAAAGGACCCACAAAGCCATGAAATAGATTCATTCTGGTGCCTGATACCCACAGTGACCACACAATCAATGACACTCACTACCCTGCTTCAAAGCCAAACCACAAGTCCACACGGCGTGCCATGCCCACCCGGAGGAAAGGAACAGCAGCAGCAGTGGGCAAACCCTCAGGCTCAATGGTCCCCAGGGTTTCACTGCAGTTAAACAGTAACTGTGCACGTAAGTGTCTAAGGAGGGGCAGCACAGTGAGGACCGCGTCTGTCTTGTCTAAAGAATGATCGAGCGCCGCACACTTACCTCGATGAAGTACTCCGAGCAGATAATGCACTGGAGCTCGTTCTCCAGCAAGTCATTCATGTGGCTGAGAACCTCCTCCTTCTGTGCTTGCACCTTGTCCTTTTCTTCCTGCAAAGACAACACCTCCAGTCACAGGGAAACTGCAGAATGCAGGACAGGCCGGAGCAAGGCTGGCGGAGCGCGGTGGGATCAGGGGCCTGTGTAAAGATGGAACTCTCCCTGTGGGCACCCTTCCCCAAGAGTTGCCTCCTGACACAGAAGCTGGCTCCCTGCCTCCCTCATCCCTGTGTGCTCAACGCTAACCTGCTGACAGTTAGGAGAAGCCTCGAGGTTGCTAGGAGGATGGGCAGGACAGGATAAGTGGCTTAGAACCAAGGCTGCAGAGGCTGGTTCTGCTCTTCTCCGTGTGAAGACACAGTGAGAAATATCAGCTGAGGACCAAAATTATGTCCTTGCCAGACTCCAGCCTCATCTGCCAGTGCCTTCCAGGACTCCTAGGCCTGCAGAACTTTGGAAGATACATTGCTGTTGCTCATTAGCTGCCCGATTCACAGTGTTTTAGCTGCAGCGGCCTGGAGGAACGAAACCCTACTTTCTCGGTATCTGCTCTATATGCAATTTGTTCCTTTCCACGAATAGCCAAGGTGGGGGCTTGGTACTAGCAAGTCACAACCTGAGTGCTAAAAACTTTTCCCCAAAACTATAGTTTCACAGGACGAGAGAGGCAGAGCACTCTAGAGGCAGGGGCCTGAGTGAGTGTGCAGTCCCTGGTGTAGTTAGCAGCTGTCTTTGAGGACAGAAGAATACCCATCTCTCCTATCCCCCTAACCCCGACCCCCAGCCATGGCTGGAAACAAGTCCAACCCTCCGACGCTTGCCACCTCCTGCTTCTGTTCCCCTCTATCCCCGAGGTCAGGACACCCGTGGGCTTACTGTTAGGAAAGACCCTACCTATGCTCTTTATGTTGAAAATTAGTTATGTCTTCACCCCCCAAACAGGAAGCAACAGGAGTCCAAGACAAAGAGGAAAAGCCACTCAAATTACATGTGAGCAGTTGGCTCTTTTTGTCTTTTTCTCTTCTAATCAAGACTACTAAGTCACACAGAGGAGGAAGATCAGGCTAAAGCCATGATCTCTGAGATGCTTTCTTTCTAAGATTTGTTTTATGTATATGGGTGTTCTGTATGTATGACTGTGCACATGTATGTGCACTGGTGGAGAGGTTGGATCCCCAGGTTTTCTAACCAGTTATAGATAGCTGTGAGCCACCATATGGGGTGCTGGGACCTGGACCACTGGAAAAGCAACAAGTATTCTTTTTTTTTTTTTTTTGGTTTTTCGAGACAGGGTTTCTCTGTGTAGCCCTGGCTGTCCTGGCACTCACTTTGTAGACCAGGCTGGCCTCGAACTCAGAAATCCGCCTGCCTCTGCCTCCAGAGTGCTGGGATTAAAGGCGTGCGCCACCACGCCCGGCGCAACAAGTATTCTTAACCACTGAGCCATCTCTTCAGACCACTGTAGAAAATTTTAAGTTCCTCAGTTTTAAAATATGTGGTAAAGCAAAATGATAGCAACTTGGGAGTTGGAAACAGGATTAAGAGTTTAAAGCAGAGGTAGAACTGGGCTGGAGAGATGGCTCAGTGGGTAACAGCATTGGATGCCCTTCCAGAGGACCCGAGTTCAACTCTTATTACCCACATGAAGCTTACATGGAGTCTGTAACTCCAGTTCCAGGGAATCCAACACCTTCTTCTGGCCTCTTCAGGTACTACATACATATGTGTACATATGCAAGCAAAATTATATATAATCACAATATATTTTTAAGAGAAAAAATGAGTTCATAATATATTTTAAGAGAAAATGAGTTCAATGTCATATTAGCTACAGAGTAAAAGATTGAAGCCAGCCTGGACTATGAGATCCCACCTCAAAAAAAAAAAGGACCTGTTAGGATGCTGGAGGCAGGTGTGGGTGGTGTACAACAGTGACCCTAATAGGTTACTGACCGGCCAAGGTTATACAGTAAAATCCTGTCTCGGAAAACTGAGAGCTTGCCCAGGATGCCCGAGGCCCTGGACCATCCCTAGCAAACACACACCCCACCCCAAAATAAAAGGTACCGATTTCACCAGGGATAGGGACATCGGATCTGCCAGAAGATGTCTTCCTTTCTGTCCTCAGCTCCAGCTCTGACCCCAGTAGGGCGAGATACAATCTGATTTCAGACGTATTCCAGAGCCGGGCGGTGGCGGCGCATGCCTTTAATCTCAGCACTTGGGAGGCAGGGGCAGGCAGATTTCTGAGTTCGAGGCCAGCCTGGTCTACAGAGTGAGTTCCAGGGCAGCCAAGGCTACAGAGAGAACCCTGTCTCGAAAAACCAAAAAAAAAAAAAAAAAAAAAAAAAGATGCATTCGAGGTTAGAAACTGTGACCCGGGGCCCTGAAATTGTACGTACATTCAAACATCACAATTCCGCCTAAGTATATATTTTATGGTTACACAAGCTTAAAGAAAAACATTTCACTTACATATCTGGGTTTCTGCCTCCTATGAGAGAACTGGATCTGAGAAGACTGGACTTGCAGTGCTGGGTGGCTTCTGACTGAGAAGAGAAGAGCTGCCCTCTGGGAAGGAGGCGGAAGCACGCCCAGCCTCGCAGCCCCCAGTGTTCTGACACTCAGGCCACTTCCCTTACTTTTATTACTGGTCTGGCTCTGGGAGGCACTGATGTTTGCAACATATAACTTAAGAATTCTACTGATCTGATGGGGAACAGACAGCTTCTAATGGAGACTCCCCCCTAGACAAAGGCTAGCATGCAGGGTCCAAAGGAGGACAGGGATGCTGCCTCACAGTGAGTAACTATAGATTATCTCCCTGAGGTAAGGAACAACCGTCTGCATTCACCACAGCAACCACGAACTCTACAGAATGCTGGGCCACACGCACTGCACTCACTCTGTCCTCCATCCCGTACCTTGGTCTGCTCCAATTCTTTGTTCTTGGCTTGAATGATTTTCTCAAAGTCCTTCTTGCTGCAATTTAGTTCTTCCATTAGAGCCTGATGCTACAGAAAGAGCAGGTAAGCCATCAGGATGAGCTGCGTCACAACCCTCTTGCTAGCCATACATCTTTGCTTCCTCCCTCTGCTCGGTTGCTTTGCTTTAGGGACCAGTGATGACAATTTCAAAACCAGCCTTCTTTTATTCAGGATGGATGGCTCAGGATAGGGGAGAGGGAACAGCAGATGGATTAGTCCTTTGGAACTAACCCAGCCAGTGTCGTCTACGAGCTGGCACGCCCAAGTGCCAGCAGCAGTGTCACTGTGACTATGGGTTCTACAGTTCTTCTAGCAGTGTGAACAAGAGAGTATTTTCAAAGGGGTCATCCACACCAGTACAAGCACGACATCAGAAAGAATGCCCTGATACCATGTCAGACTGATGCGTGACTGCATGACCAAGCCTCGAGACACGTGTTAGAGCAGGTGCGGTGCTAGAGCTACAAGGGAGCAGAAAACCCTGGGCCTTCCTCACAGCGGGGCAAAGCCTGACTCTCTGGCCAGTTTCAAAGCATCTAAGCACTAGTTTAAAAACACTAGAAAGCGCCGGGCGGTGGTGGCACATGCCTTTAATCCCAGCACTTGAGAGGCAGAGACAAGCAGATTTCTGAGTTCGAGGCCAGCCTGGTCTACAGAGTGAGTTCCAGGACAGCCAGGGCTGCACAGAGAAACCCTGTCTTGAAAAAAACAAAACAAACAAAAAAACCCACTAGGAAGCCAGTGCGCTGGCTCATTGGGTAAAGGTGTTTGCAGTGCAGCCTGCAGACCTGAGTTTGACTTCTGGAGTCCATATGGAGAAGGGGGGAACCCACTCCCCAAAGCTCCCGTCACACACACATACTGTGGTACACAAGCACCCGTGGTCACACACAATGTCTTTATTTACTGTGTGTGTATGAGTATAAGCCATACATGTTCACATGACTTGGGAGGCAGAAGACTGTATCCAGTCTCCGGAAGCTGGAGTTAAAGGGGCTGTATGCTGTCTGAGTGCTGGCAACCAAGTCTCCAGTGCCATGTGAATGCTTGTACACACACACACACACACACACACACACACACACACAGACAGTAAAATAAACATATATTTAAATACTCAGATGGGAACAATGCCTATCCTTTCAACCCATGAAGTAGATAAGTTCAAAAAATAAAATCCAAATAGAATTTTCACCTAATTATTTCTGAAGCCATTTATGCATCTACCCACAAGCAAATCTAGGCAGGTTCCCTCTCACATAACTGTTAGTACCGATGAGGCTGATAGGTCTGTAATAAGCAAACAGAGAGATAACCCTGAACAAATTATATGTAAGCTGCTCACTGTGCTCAATGAGACTTTAACCATCTTACTAACCTTTCGGCTGAAATTCCACCAAATTACAGATCACAGTCAAAGCTCAAAGATGAAGCAAGTTTTTGTTGTTTTATGAGTCAGGGTCTCACTATGTAGACCTGGCTGGCCTTGAACTCAAGAGATGTACCTGCCTCTGCCTCTGAGGTTAAAGGTGTGTGCTGCCATACCCAGCTGAAGCAAGATTTAAAGGTATGAAGAGCACATAAAAGGCAGTCAAGCCCTAGGGTGTAGCCTCCCATAAACCTGAAGCAGGCTGAGCCAGAACTTGACTTTGCTGCCACTAAGGAGATCACCTAGGGTGGAGCCTTCCTCCCTAGATCACTCTATTGTTCTGCCACTGCCACTGTTCCTCTTCAAGATACTGCTACCTTCTGAGAGGCCCCGGAGCTATTCCGGAGACCTCCCCCTATCCTGCGCCAACATCACCTGCAGCTGGTTCCAGGCTCCAGGGATGAACTGGCGGGAATGGACTCCCCCCCCCCTTTTATAAAGCATGTCCACCATTAAACATGTGAACCTTGAGCAGACTAGTTGTCTTGGTTCCATTATTTCTCAACCTGCCTAGGCTCCCTCTTTTCTTCCAGATTCCAAGATGCCTTCCAGGCTCGAACCCGGATATGTGAGCCACTGGCCGGCCCCAACACTAGGGTTTAGTGAAATAAACCACTGGCGGTCTGTTGGAGAACTTCACACCAGAAGGAGCACTATTCTGTTAATAGGGTTTTGTTTTGTTTTTAGAGGAGAATCCTCTTGAATGGTTTCTGGATGCCACAGTGTAGGAATGGGGAGGCACACAGGCGCTCTCGGGCCCTAAGGCCCAGGCATGGCTAACTGTTGCCCCCACTAATCTGAAGTAGAGCCCCATCCCAGAGAGCGTCTACAGGCTCTTCTGTCATCACCAGGCGCCGTGATGAAGCCGTAAGCTTCCACGATGAGATCTGGTGTGTGTCTGTGAAGCTCCAAATCTCCAGCCTGATGGTGTAAGCATCTGGCACCTGTTCTATCTGCAGCCTGGCGGTAACACATGCGAGTGGCTCAGAGGCAGAGGCAGCTAGTGGCCATGTGGTGCCTAGCTGCTCCCCACTCACAACCACCACAGCCTCTGGAAGGAAGGGGGAGAGATTATGTTACCTCCTGCAGGGCCTGCACCAGCTGTTGCTTCAGGTCACACTCTCCTTGCTCTTTCTCCAAACCCTGAAAAGCCAAAATGAAATGGAAGGTTTCTGCAGTCAAGGGGGTAAGATAACAAAACCTAGGAGCCGTCACCACAAGGAACATGGGGCAGGAAGCGGGCATGAAGACCCCAGTTTACTTCAAACTGCTCTCAGCAAGGGATGTGAGCAGTATTATCTGCTCCACTACCATCACCCGCCTCAGGAGTGGGCTTCAGGCAGCTCTGAAGCACCACGGAGTGACAGTCTTAAGTTGCTTTTATTGCCATAATACTCAAATAAATGGAGTCTGAGAACAGAGCCACAAACATCCAAACTCAGATACATCCCCAAGGCTGGCCCCACACTCCTTCCCTGTCTTGTCCCTCCGCACCGCCCACCCTCTCCAAGCACTCTCTGCCCTGGCCTGAGCCTCCGCTGCCTTTCTTTCCGCCAGCTTCTTTCAGGCAGTCTCTGTTCTTAGGGATTACCTACAGGGTGGGGGATTTCAACTCATTTGGAATTTGATGTGCCAAACATTCTTCCAATGTGCTAATAGGGAACACAAATTACTTAATGATTAAAAAAAATTGGGTTTTTAATACCAAGCAGAATTCCAAACCCAATGTCAGGCCAGGTTCCCGTGAGGGCAGAGGGAGCTGAGCTCCCACGCAGCATCAGGCATGCATCTCAACCAGTCCCTTCTGCCTTTAACCGTGTGCCCCAGGAAAGACTTCGCAGTTGTCCCTTCAGCACAGAGTAGCCATGGATAGTAATTCCAGGCACACTCTCCTCTCTGAACCCACTATCCTTTAAAGAGAATTCTGCTCAGTGATGGCATGACACCCTAAACAGAGAGTCTCACCCTCTGTTAACTTACAGTGGTCTGCGCTGAACAAGGGGAGCAGAAGCTATGAACACCCACCAAGCATGCCCATAGTGTAATCCATGGCTTTTGCTAACCCTACCAGCTCAAGGAGATAGCAGAGGTTAGAAAGAAAAGTATAAACTCTTCAGAAACAAGTCAGCACCACTACAGGCTGTTCCTTGCCCAGAGAGAGCCAAGCAAGATAAACCACCACCTTTGCACTTCAGCTGTGACTGGTCCTTTTTGGTTTTAAGTCAACAATAGGGAATTCCTGACATTCGCCATTACCTAAGCAGCTGGGGTGTGACCCACACGGTTCCTGCCACACGGGAACTGACATTTTAAGCAGGAACAGGATCAACTCCAGCCTGAAGCTTTATGCAAGAGCTTGTCAGCAAAGCAAATGATTTAGAGTTGAGGACACATTTGGTCCACTCAGGTACTTCCTTCTTTTACCTTCCAGGAGGGTGACAGTGGCTTGTCACTCAGCCAGCTACACCTCCGTGGCGCTCTGATTGGTCAGGACAGGAACAAAACCATTCTCTGCTGCTGCCACCCACTCCCCAGGGGAGCCAGAGCCAATCGCAGTGCCAAAGTGTTGCCATGTACACACAGGGGACCTGGCTGACCTGCACCTGCTCTGACAGCAAAGAGCAAAGCCCTGGGGACACGGTCTCCTGGCATCCTAGCCGTCATCCAACCTCTCCCTGACGCAGAGCCCAGCTGTCCCCAGGCTGCCTGCTCAGTCACCTTGCTCACCCCGGCAGCCTGCCTGGCTCCTGACCTCACCAGTGTGCTGAAACCCCAATCTTTCCCAAGCTCCACCCTCACTCTGTCTCCTGCACTTAGCATTCAGTCCCTGTGTCACAGAAAACTCTAGGCAGGAGCTCCTGAAGCGCCCGCCCGCCCGCCCACTCGGGGACACCCTGCCTCCAGCCTCTAAGGTACCTGGAGGTAATGGGCCTCCTCCTGGAAAGTCTTTTCTAGCTGCTCCACTCTGGCTTGCTGCTGAGCCTGCTCTGCATACAGCTGAGACTGTAAGTTTCGCAGCTCCTTCTCCATCCTAACGATCTTCTTTGAGCTCCCCTTCCGAGTCTGCCTCTTGACGTTTAGGACAGCTATCTGCTTCTCCTGCATCTGTGTTTTCAGCTTCAGCATCCTGGACATGGTCACCTTAAACAGTTCTAAGCTGTTCTGAGATGCGGATGGTCTGCAGGCCTTCTGCTTCTTAGGACAACTGAGTTCAAGGACCTTTGGAAGAGCAGAGCAAGCATGAGGCCCGGCAGCCCTCTCACTCGCCTTCAGAGAATTCAGCGCAGGACACAAGCATCCCAAGGACTGACTCGCTGCGTCACCTGTGCCATGCAACTTCTCTGGCTCAACGGGTTTACTGGAGACATTAGTCAGTGGGCATCTGAGATCTGAGGAGCCCTCTGCTGGAAGATTCTCTAACCCAGGCGAACTGAATTTCCTCTTAGTTCTCGAGCCTTTATGTTTTTCCATTCTCTGGTCATTCTTCGGGGCAAGGCAGGGAGCCAGACTCTCCCAGTCTTCTTCAGTGACTTCGTATTCATACTCCGCCGTCTCCCTGTTTTCCAGCGGCACACCGAGCTGGATATGGTCTCCCTTACGGATGCAAAAACTCTGTAATGGTGCCAGACGTTCTCTGTTCAGCCAAACACCATTCAGACTCTGGGGAAAAAGAAAGAAAAACAAAAATAAGCTCACAATTTCCCTCCTCTTAATGGAATCTCTCTCTTGCTGCTGCAAAACCTTCTGCCTTTTCAGAAGGAAAACCCTTGAGAACAAACAGAAATGAAAGGGTCGTAAAGCACCATCTCTGGAAAGAGCACCGCGCACACAGTGCTCTGCCTTCCTACCTATGTCACCTTCATATCTCCACAGAGAACGCCTGTGTAACAGGCCAAGCTCTCCTTTCTAAAACCCAGCGACACACTCAACAACACTCAAACTCAATCCCTCTATTGACCTAAACTCCGGCAATGCGGCAAGACTGGAGAAACCGCTCCTAGGGAGGGAAGCAGCGGCACAGCCAACCATGGCCAGGCTCAGGCAGGAGCCACCCACGCTCTGCACGCGGGCCCTTGACAGTGTACAAATGCTAAGAGGACAGTACAGGTGTACTGCGGAGTCTGACCCAAGGAACACCAGTAGCCGTGTACCTGAGCTGTAGTGTAGCAAGCAGAGCTGGGGCTCTCCCTTGGGCTCACAGACCAAATCCAATGCTTGGCTCTATTAGCTACATACTTTTCGCAACCCCTCTGTGTCTCAGTTTTGTCTACACAATGAGAAGTCTTGTAAAATGCACAGCACAGCACTCCAATACCGTAAGTCTCAGATCCCGAACTTCTTGTCTCAGTGAAATGACATTGTTGAGAACATGGATGGGGAGGGGCTGAGCTCTGGGGTAGCATAGGAAGACCCGGTTCAAGCCCAACACTGGAGTCTTGGATTAGACTGCCTGCATTGGCAATGTGTCCACCACTTAAGAGCTGAATGACACTGGGCAGACTTGGTTCCTGTGTCTATCAGATGATAATCTTTCTGGTGATCCCTGAGTGAATTCAGCATGTGTTGCATACTTAGAAGACTACCTGGCATAACTGATATCACTTTACCTCTGTGCTCACCAGCCTACCAGGTATCAACAGGAATGGCCCCATAGACTCATCATGTGTTTGAATGCTTGGATAGGGAGTGGAACTATTAGGAGGTGTGGCCTTGTTGTTGGAAGTGTCACTAGGGAGGTGGGCTTTGAGGTTTCCTACACTCCAGCTGCATTCAGTGTGACAAGTCTCTCCCTACTGCCTGTGGATCAAGATGTAGACCTCTTGGCTCCTGCCTGCTGCCATGCTCCCCACTATGATGACAATGGACTAAGCCTCTGAAACTGTAAGCCAGTCCCAATTAAGTATTTTCCTTTATAAGAGTCGCTGTGGCCAGGTGTGGGCATCTAACCAATGTTTAAGCCGGGCATGGTGGTGCATGCCTTTAATCCCAGCACTCGGGAGGCAGAGGCTGGCGGATTTCTGAGTTCGAGGCCAGCCTGGTCTACAAAGTGAGTTTCCAGGACAGCCAGGGTTACACAGAGAAACCCTGTCTTAAGGAAAAAAAAAAAGAGTCACTGTGGTCATGGTGTCTGTTCACAGCAATGAAAACCCCAAGTAAGACAGCAGGTAAAGACACTGTCTTAGTTAGGGTTTTACTGCTGTGAACAGACACCATGACCAAGGCAAGTCTTATAAAAAAACAACATTTAATTGGGGCTGGCTTACAGCTTCAGAGGTTCAGTCCATTATCATCAAGGTGGGAGCATGGCAGTATCCAGGCAGGCATGGTGCAGCAGGAGCTGAGAGTTCTATGTCTTCATCCAAAGGCTGCTAGTGGAAGACTGACTTCCAGGCAACTAGGGTGAGGATCTTATACCCACACCCACAGTGACACACCCATTCCAACCAGGTCACACCTATTCCAACAAGGCCACACCTTCAGATGGTGCCACTCCCTGGTCCAAGGATATACAAACCATCACATTCCACTCCCTGGTCCCCATAGACTTCTTCAAAAACATGAGTCTATGGGGGCCATACTTAAACATTGCATAATGCAAAATGCATTTAGTGCAACTTTCAAAGTCCTCATAGTCTATAGCAGTTGCAACAATGTTAAAAGTCCAAAGTTCAAGGTCTCTTCTGAGATTCATTCAACTTAATTAACTGTAATCCCCAAAGCAAGGCAGGAAACCAGCTGGGCAAACTCCAAACTCTGCATCTCCATGGCTGATGTATGTCAAAGTGGTCTTCAGAAACAAAGTGAGTTTCCAGGACAGCCAGGGTTACACAGAGAAACCCTGTCTTAAGGAAAAAAAAAAAGAGTCACTGTGGTCATGGTGTCTGTTCACAGCAATGAAAACCCCAAGTAAGACAGCAGGTAAAGACACCAAGGACAAAATAGCTTTTAGCAGCTATTTGTGGAAAAAACAGGACAAGGAAACAGCTAAGAATGGAATCCTACAGCACAGCAAAGGGTGCCATGTGGAGGCGGGTTAGCTAAATGGAGTGACAAGCCCTGAGACAGACTGTAGAGCTAACCAGATCCTGGGAGGACTCTAACACTGGGAAAGACTAGAGATTAAACTCACTGCTGAACTGACACAAGACTGACATTTACAGTGTACTTTTTAGGTTAGCAATCTGTTAAAAGTATCAAGTCAATATTTTAAATATCTTGAACAAAGCACAGTACGCAATGTTAATGGATAAATCATAAATGTACAGCTAGATGAAGAATCACAAGGTGTACACCTCAGCCCTGTCTACAACGTGGCTTTAAAAGCTTTTCACAGCATCCAATGACCCCGTCCCTCCTTCCCTCACAAGGGGACTAGGATCCTGGCACAATGGCTTCACCTAGTTCTGGACACCATATAAATCATACTCTCTATGTGTACGTGTGTACGAGGCCAGTGCAGCACTGAGTGCTTTCCTCAGGTGCTCTTCACTCTGCATGTGTATATTCTGTGTATATGGATGTCTGTGCATACCTGGTGTCCATGGAGGTCAGAAGAGAGTATCAGACTCCCGAGACCCAGAGCTGCGGACAGTGGTGAGCCACCACGGTATATGCTCGGAACTGAGTCCACTGGGCAGTGGGCTTTCTTAACCAGAGCCATCTCTGCAGCACCCTTTCCCCTTACAATTGTTATTTTGCCGTTTGCTTTTGTTTTCCAAGTCATGGTTTCTCTGTGGAGCCCTGGTTATCCTGGAACTCACTCTGTAGACCAGGCTGGCCTCAAACTCAGAAATCCGCCTGCCTCTGCCTCCCGAGTGCTGGGATTAAAGGTGTGAACCTCTGCTTGCTGCCTGGCTTTCTTTTGCTTTTGCTTTTATTTTTGCTTTTATATTTATTTTTACTTTTATTTTTATTTTTTTGAAACAGGATCTTACTCTATAGCTCTGGCTGGCCTAAAAAATTGCTTTGTAGACCAGGCTGGCCCAAAATTCACAAAATCTCCCTGCTTCTGCCTCCCCAGTGCTAAAAGGGCACCTTTGAGTGCAAATGTCTACAGAGGTCAGAGGATCCCCAGCACTGGAGTTACAGGTGACGTGCCTGAGGTGGGTTCTGGGCACTGAACCCAGGCCTTCTGAGGGCAAGAGCATGGTCTCTCACCGCTAGAACTCAGCAATCAGGCTGACTGATAAGACCGTGAGTTCTAGAACTCCCTCTCTTCCTGCCTGCCTCCACAGCTCTGGTTTTAGACACATAGACTGCCTGTCTTGCAATCTCCCTAACCCCTTACTTTGTTTCTTTGAGACAGCGTCTGGCAATATAACCCAGGTTAGTGTGGGAGTCAGAATCTCTTGCCCCATCGCCCAGTTCTGGGGTTACAGGCAAATATTAGCATGTGTGCCAACTTGCTGCGAAGCCTTTTTCACTTAATGTCACGATTCTAAGACTCATCCATGGTCAGCACAGTAGTGTGCACTGTAGAACTACACCGTAGAAATAAATATTTATACATTCTACTGTGGGTGGGCATCACAAATGTTTCCTACAGACACACACACGGTCACACGAGCACACACACACAGTGGGATGAGTCAGACTATCACAGTACCTGTGCCTACTGGCCTTCCCTCTGAAGGAGAAAGTGTCCTTGTCCCTCATCCTAGCTGGTACCCAGTGTCACCAGTCTTTAGTTTAGCCACTTTAGAATGTGTGGTGGCATTCCCTTGTGGTTTGGATTTGAATTTCCTTGAGCACTGAATTAAACAACTTCTCGTGGATGGTGGGAATTCAGTACACTATTTTGTGATGTCCCTATTTTCATTATTTTAGAAACTGGGTTATATCTGTCTTTTGGGAAAACCCAATTTGGAATTCTGTACACACATGCCCAGGTGTCATCAACTGTGAATATACAGCAATCACTTTCACCTTGGGCTCATCTTTTTCTTAATGGTGTCTTTTGAGGAACAGAAATATCTTAATTTTATTATACTACATCCAATATTTTTAGGCCCCCTCCCCCTGGTATGGGACAGGGTCTCACAGCTGCTGCTCTGGGGATTCTCCTCTGCCTCTCATCTTGCGATAGGAGCACAGGGATTATAGACATGAGACAGGTAGTTCACGGCCTTAACACGGGTCCTGGAGAGCCAAACTCAGGTCTTCATGCTCGTGTGGCAAGAGCTCTACCTGCTGAGCCATGCCCTCAGCCCGTCATCCAACTTCTTCAGAGGTATGCCAGACGGGAGAGGTGGCTCAGTAGTTAAAAGCAGAGGACCCAGGTTCAATTCCCAGCCCATAAGGTGGCTCACAACCATCTGTGACTGCAATTCCAGGGAATCTGTTTCCCTCTTCTGGCTTCCACAAGCACTGCATGAATGTAGTCCACAGACACACATGCAGACAAAGCACCCATACACGTAAAATAAAACATGTCTGTCTGATAAAGGCCACGGGTTGCTGTTGACACTAGCAGACCTGAAGCTTAACTATCCAAGCAGAAGACCCTAAGAAGCCAGATTCTATCACACAAAGGTAGAAATCACCAAGCAGCAGATGATCTGTGGCTAACCTGGTCTACATAACAAGACCTCCCCCACTCCCATCTATAAAAAAAAAAAAAAGCCCCCTATCCATGGCCCGTTTTCATCATCCCTCAGGGTGCTTGCGTATGCTGGGGCACCTTACCTGTTTCCTCGGTCCAGGCTTCTGTAAATGTCCTAACAAGCCACTGACTGTAAGTTGTATTTAAAGGGAACTGAAGTGATGGCTTGCTCCTTTTCCAGAGAACCCTAGATCCTCTGGAAACATCCACCGCCTACACAGGGCATCTCCCAACTGCCTGTAACTCCAGCTCTAGAGAACCCAAACCTGTCTTCTAGCCTCAAGCCTCTGCATACAAATGTACATAAAAGACACATGCAAATAATACAAAAATCAAAAATCAAAAAAAGATGTTTAAAGCAGAAAAATCCTGGGCTGGAGAGATGGCTCAGTGGTTAAGAGCATCACACATCTCCCGCTCAGTTCCCAGAATGCACAGAGTGGCCCACGGCTTCAACTCTAGTTCCAGAGGGATCTGGCAACACTAGGCTGGGCTGGCACATGCACGGACATTCACATACCGTCCCTCCCCAAAGCACACATAAGTTAAAATAATATACAATTGTTAAAAATCCACACAACTCAATAGAAGCCTTAGGTTGTGTGAGCTCTTGTACCTTATTGTCCATAATGGTCCACTGTCCCTCAGGATTCTGCTTCAGAACACAGTGGCTTCGGGAAATCATCAGAGGGCAAACCTTTGATATAAGCTGGTATGTGACACTAAATCCCCGTCCTATGGTCACCTGAAAGACAAAGGCAGTCAAGACACAATCCGTCACTATGCTAACAGGGAGGTTCTTTGCAGTCTTACCAACCAGCTGCAAACACAAGTCCTGACTTAGGAAACCAGACACCTGTGGACCCTAAACTGTTCATCTGCTCTCCTCTTCCTCCTCCATCCCCCTCTCCTCCACAACCGCCACACAGAAAAAAGCTAGATGTTGTGATAAGAGACCACTTAAGAGTTAACAGTAGCCGGGCGTGGTGGCGCACGCCTTTAATCCCAGCACTTGGGAGGCAGAGGCAGGCGGATTTCTGAGTTCGAGGCCAGCCTGGTCTACAGAGTGAGTTCCAGGACAGCCAGGGCTATACAGAGAAACCCTGTCTCGAAAAACCAAAAAAAAAAAAAAAAAAAAAAAAGTTAACAGTAGCTAGGCAGTGGTGGTGCACGCCTTTAATCCCAGCACTTGGGAGGCAGAGGCAGGCGGATTTCTGAGTTCGAGGCCAGCCTGGTCTACAAAGTGAGTTCCAGGACAGCCAGGGTTATACAGAGAAACCCTGTCTCGAAAAACAAAAAAACAAAAAAACAAGAGTTAACAATAACCAAAAGTGGGTAAAAGCCAGGCAGTAGTGGTGGCACACACCTTTAGTTCCAGCAGAGGCAGGCAGAACTCCATGAGTTCAAGGCCAGCCTGGTCTACATAGTGAGTTCCAGGACAGCCAGGGTTACACAGAGAACCCTGTCTCAAAAACCAAACACAAACAACAACAACAGAGTTAACCATGGAGGGCTGGAGAGACAGCTGGGTAGTCACTGGCTGTTCTCCCACAAGACCAAATTTGTTTTCCCAACAGCCACACGGTAGCTTATAACCATTCGTAATTCTAGTTGCAGCAGATCTGATGCCTTCTGCCCATACCTCAAGCTCAGGCACCAGACCTGTGTGTGTACAACACACACACAGCCAAAACAATCACACACATAATATATTAATAAAAAAAATAAAAAAGTGGCGTACACCTTTAACCCCAGCACTCGGGAGGCAGAGGCAGGCGGATTTCTAAGTTGGTCTACAGAGTGAGTGCTAGGACAGCCAGGGCTACACAGAGAAACCCTGTCTCGAAAAACCAAAAAAAAAAAAAAAAAAAAAAGAAAAAGAAAAAGAAAAAAAATCAAAAATAAATAAATAAGAGCTAATGTACAACCCGAAAGGTCATTTATTCCTACCATTGGTGAGATGGGAGTCACACTACCATGCATCTGAGCACTCTTTTTTTTTTTTTGGTTTTTCGAAAAAAGAATGGCATTCTTTTTTTAACAATTTTTAAAATTTTATTACCTTTATTTTATGTGCATTGGTGTTTTGCATGTATATATGTCTACGTGAGAGTGTCATGTCTTGGAGTTACAGTTGTGAGCTGCCATTCAGGTGCTGGGATTTGAAACCCAGTCCTCTGGAAGAACAGTCCAAGTGTCCGTATTCACTGAGCCATCTCTCCAGCCCCATGACTATATTTCTTGATCCTCCTCTCCCAAGACTACTATGCTGTGTCTCTATACCTGACTAGCTGGCAAATGTGCATTCAAATGCAGGACCTAAAGCTGACTTCGTTCACTCGTTCACTGTCATCTTGTCACACTGCCTTGGTGAGGCTTTTTACCTTTTTGATCTGCCACCAGACAGACAGACAGACATGTTCCTTGCAGCTGTAGATTCCCAGGAAACTGATATGGCAGTTGATATTGTGCCTTCAGTCAAGATGTACACAAAATAAGTGGGGACTGGAGAGGTGCTCAGTGGCCAAGAGCTCATGACTCCAAATCCAGACTCAGTGCCCTCTTCTGACCTCTGCAGCCCCTGTCACAGTGGAGTATACCCTCTTCAGAGTAGCTAGTAGTCTACAACTAAAGTCTTTTGAGTCCTGGGTCTGAGCTTCCCCACAAGAACAGCTTGAGTTTCTGTAGAAGATAGAAACGAAGCTCAGATTCCCATCTGCCACATTTCCTGGTATACCTGTCTAATCACAACCACGTGAGGGAAGGAAATAAGGTTCTTCTGAGATCCAGGTCTTACTTTCTTCTTTTCTGTGCTTAAGCCATCTTTGTTTGTTTGTTTGGTTGGTTTGTTTTGTTTTTTCTAGACAGGGTTTCTCTGTGTAGTCCTGGCTGTCCTGGGACTCACTCTGTAGACCAGGCTGGCCTTGCACTGACTGACCTATACAGTGACTTTAGCAGAAAACAGTCAAGGTTATGGTTTTCTCTTTCTCTTTCCTGTGTGAGACAGGGTCTCACTATATATCCTTCACTGGTCTGAACTCTCTCTGTAGACCAGGCTGGCCTAGAACTCAGAGAACCTCCCACCTCTGCCTCCTGAGTTCTGGGATTAAAGGCGTGGATGGTCTGTGGTTTTCTACCACACGCCTTGGTTCCTCCTTTTGTAAATCCTTCGGAATGATATCTTTGGGCTCCTTAAAGACCAGCGACAGCTCTGGCCTAGTTTATTAGTTGCTTTTAAACGCTTTGTAGTGGACACGATCATCGAGTGAGGCCTCGGCTGAGAACACAGAAGTCACCTTTGATTCCATGTCCTTCATTCCCGAGTCCTACTGTACCTAGTCCTAGTCTTGGGGTCATTTCTGCCCTGGGTCTCTCCACTGCCCTCTCTCAGTCCACCCAGCCAGGGTTTCCAGCACCTGAGTCTTTCTCTTCCCATAGCAGCTGAAGAGGGAAAAAGAAAAAAGGTTAGATCACCTCTCTTCTTCAACACCCGCCTTAACCTAAAGCTGTCCACGCTCCAGTCGACCACAGGGCCTTTTCATATATACTCTCTGCTTAAAATGCTCTTTCCTCAGAACTGAAAGCTCCTATTCCCAGTCTCACCCCACTCAGGGCCTACACTAACTACACTTACCTAAGAGTGGTAAGGCACAGTTCATGTTACTCGCATACGCTTAGTACAGCCCTGAAGTACCTCACTGTACCATCCATCCCGCCCGCCCTGTTTCCTAGAGTACGAACCGCATCTGGCACTGCTTTCCAACACAGTGCGCAGCAGATACTTGAGAACACAGGGGTGTTGCCCAAACCCTGAGTGGTGAGAAACCCCTAGAGCCCTAGCACTTAGGAGGTGGAGACAGGGAGAGGATGCCCGCCTGTCTATAGAATAGGCCCAGATTCCAAAATGGGTGATGTTTGAGTCTTATTTTATATCAGAAGCCACCAAGATAGCTCAGTGGGTAAAGGCACTTGCTACCAAGCCTGACAGCCTGAGTTCAACATCTTGGCCCACATGGTAGGAGAGAACGGACTCCTGGAAGTTGTCCTCTGACCTGTACATATACACTGTATTCACCGCAGCATGCAGACAGCCACACCCACACAATGTTTTCAAATGGAGAATGTCCAGGGTTGAGGACTAGCGTGATGATGGGGGAGGGAGTGTTTGGGGACCACCGACTGTTCCTATCCACTAACAACTGCCATCTCTGGTAGCAAGTGAAAGTAATTAGAGTAGGCCCTGAGGGGGTGAGGCTGGGAAGAGGACCTTACAGTTCTGAGCAACTGTAGAGAAAGTCTTCCATATTCCATTTGACATGATGGGAGACAGCCTGTCTGCCATCAGAGCAGGAAAGCACCTTGTTCTGAGAGGACTTAGAGTTCAGAGAGAGGAAATGCCCTCCATCCTCCTCCCCTTCCCTGTCCTGGCCTTCACACTGCTTCCATTTCAGCACCACTCCCCACAGTAGCTGCTGCCCTTCCAGCCTTTAGCACAGACAGGTCTAGACATGTCCTTGCTCTTGACCACCATCACCAGCCCCGTCCTCTTCTGCAGGGCCCTGATGCTGAGAGAACCAGGATGCACTCGGGAGCTATCTCACCTCTTCCCCTTCCCCACTCACTCAAGAGTCATGGAAACCAAACACAAGAGAAGCAGGTAGGCAGGTGGCAGGTGGCAGGCAGCAGGCATCCTGCACAGCTGTTCCCTGCAGGCCTGCAGCTCGCTCACCTGCAATCAATCCCTGTTCATTTGTGCTTACACCAAACTCTCCAGATTGGTTCAGGAAGCTTAAAGACATATAATTAACTGAAGGATTCCCTTCGGTGTGATATTTAGATCTGTCCATGTTCTTAAGAGGTTTCTATCTGCACAGTGAAGCTTTGAGGGGATCTGGGAAGGCAGGAGCCAACCTGCTTTAGCTGTTATGATTGGCTGATACCAGGCACGCCTCTCAAAACCTTTTGCAAACCCACCTGGGCTATATCACCTGAGAGCCACAGTCAGATCTCATCCTGGCTTTGAGTCAAACTCTTTATACACTGCAGGCTATGCTCCAAATGCTGCCAGCAACCTGACTTTGCAGGTCACCAGGCAGGCTTCCCTTACACACAGGCCCCCAAGGCCCTCAGCTTTCTCTTGGTTTGTTTGGGTCTCATAGATGTAATTCCACACAGATCAATGGAACAGTACTGAGTATGTTCAATAGTGCTTTACAGTCGGTCCTCTTGCCCTCGTTACTCCAGGGCTGTCCAACTAGCCAGGAGTAATACATTAGTCCACAGAACTGAGTCTCAGTGAAGAAGTCAACACTTAAGTTTCCCTCTAGGGTTGTGAGAGACTAGTAAATGCTCAGGGATCAGATTAATGCAGATGAAAAATAGTAAAACCTCATAGGTAAAAATAAACAGCCCTCTAATGCCTAATTTAA
This sequence comes from Mus caroli, assembly GCF_978045245.1. Classification (NCBI taxonomy): domain Eukaryota; kingdom Metazoa; phylum Chordata; class Mammalia; order Rodentia; family Muridae; genus Mus; species Mus caroli. Next base: position 64,273,446 of record NW_028227273.1, read on the forward strand.
AGCAGGACCTGCTCTAGAATATCACTAAATAAGCCACATTTTGGCCCACCCTGACGTTCTCAGGCTCCTTCACTGTGTAAATTCTCTTCCCCTAGCTCAAACCATAAATCCCTACACTAGCCTCTCAATTGAGAATATACAGCTTATCAGAAAAACCGAACTTACCAATTCATTGAATTTATCTTATATGATGTCTCAGGGTTATTATTCTTGCAAGGAAACACCATGACCAAAAAGCAAGTTGGGGAAGAAAGGGTGGTTTTTTTTTTCCCCCCAGCTTACACTTCTGAAGTGCAGTCCCTCATCAAAGGAAGTCAGGACAGAAACTCACACAGGGCAGGAACCTGGAGGTGGGAGCTGATGCAGAGGCCATGGAGGGGTACTGCTGACTGGCTTGCTCAGCCTGCTTCTTACAGAAAACAGGGGCATCAGGCAAGGGACAACCCCACTCACAATGGGCTGGGCCCTCCCCTATCAATCACTAATTAAGAAAATGCCTTACAGCCGGATCTTATGGAGACATTTGCTCAATTAAGGTTCCCTCCTTTCAGAGGACTCTGGCTTGTGTGCCAAGCTGACAAAAGACCAGCCAGCACACATGACCAACATTCAGTACTGTACAGGCTTTCCAAAACCTCAAGGATTCTACATGGCAAGCGCATCCCTGACCCAGTTCTGCTTCCAGAGCAGACTGCAAGGATAGAAAGCCCACAACAGCACCCAGCACCTCTCCCCCACTTAGAACTGTTCCTCCCCCTTTGTCTTTGTTTCTAATTTTGCGTTTGTGGAGCTGCAGATACAGCTCATTTGGTAGAGTCCTTGCCTTCCAAGTTCTGAGACCCTGCGTTCAATCCCCAGCACAGGCCTTTTAAGTCAGCCTTACATTGTGAGCAGTTTCTGGAGAGAAGGCTGACAGTCTCTGACCCACTTCAGGAATGGCCCACCCCGACGCTCCAGTTCCCCTCGGAGATGGAATGGAAGACTTTTATTTTTAGTATTACAGTTCGAGGGCTTTAGGCATGCTACCCTTAAACTCGCGATCACACTTAAAATCAACTCCAGAGAGTCCACGCCCGCCGCAGCTTTCCGGGCGTCCATCTTCAGACTCCCTAGACAGGTTCGCCACTCCTAGGAGTCAGTGGGGACGCCTCTGCCTCAGTTTCCCCGTCTCTGATAGACCCTTAACAGGGACCGTGCCTGTTCTCGACCCCATCCTTCTCCTCGCTGGGAGGCCCGCGTCCGTTACAGCGGCTCCGGCACGGGTCCCGCTCCCGCGCAGCCGCCCTCCAGCTCGGGCCTCAAGCCGCGGACTCGCCTGGCCTCGCGGCCCGGTCCCTCCGGGCCCTGAGGTGGCCGGAGCCCGCTGCCTCGGCGCCTCCCCGCCGGCCGGGTTGTGCGCGGCCTTCCCCCGCTCCCGCAGCTCGCCAGGCCTCTCGCCCTCACCTCAGTCCCAGCTTCCAGCTGCAGCCACTCGCGGTCCATCCCCAGCCGCCGCAAGCACCAGCTCCGGCGGGCCGCGAGCTGCCCCGAGACCAAGGGGTCGGGCTCGCCCATGGCCCGATCGGCACCGGGGCAGCGTTCAGCAACCAGCCAACCTCCAGCCTGGGCTTCGGCCGCCTCCGAGGTTCCTCTCGCGCAACTTATCTACACACCAGACAGAAGCAATCGCCGGGGGATCGACCGCACTGAAAGCGCGGGCCCGCCCCAGGCCTGGGAAGGCGGGCAGTGCGCGTGCGCAGCGGGCGGCGGGCGGGAAGTGCGCAGGTGTGAGCCTGAAGAAGGACGAGCGTAACGCCTGCTGCGGACAAAACCCTAAAACATAGATTTTTTTTTTTTTTTTTTTTTTTTTTTTTTTTTTTTTTTTGGTTTTTCGAGACAGGGTTTCTCTGTGTAGCCCTGGCTGTCCTGGAACTCACTTTGTAGACCAGGCTGGCCTCGATTTTTAGGACTTGGAGGATGGCTCAACGAGTAAAGCTACTTGCTGCCAAGCGTGGAGACGATGCTCAGGCTTCACCTACATGGTGACTGGGGAAAACTGACCTTTCAAATTGGCCTCTGACTTCCACATGCGCACCCTAGTGGGTGGGTGTGGGTGTGTGCGCGCGTGAGCCCCTGTGCGCGCCCGTGTGTGTGCGCGCAGAGGAATAAACACTTAAATTAAAAGTTATAGATTAAAAATTATAGTAAATAACAGAAACACTCGCTTTCCTTGGGTTCGTGAGTATAATAATGACTTTCCCAGTACCTTCTTTCCTCTCTGCGCTCTCCAAAGCCACTACCCCAGATCCAGCAGCAGTGAACTGGAACCTCTTATTTCTATCCCACCCCTTTTTCCGTTGGCAAAGTGTGGTGGAGGATGAGGAGTTCAAGGGCATCTACCGCTATACAGAGAGTTAGAGGCCAGCCTGGGATATGAGACCGTGTCTACAAAACAAACAAAAATTGCTTTATAACACGATGATGACGGCCATAACCATTTTATTTAAAACTATAGCCTACTTTGGGTTGGGAGTAGGAGATTCTGAACATTGAACACACAGCCAAGGATGTACTCTGTAGCTAAATTATACCTCCACCCCATTATAACCCACTTTTGAGTGATTTAGAAAAGTGTAAAGCCGGGCGTGGTGGCGCACGCCTTTAATCCCAGGCGGATTTCTGAGTTCGAGGCCAGCCTGGTCTACAAAGTGAGTTCCAGGACAGCCAGGACTATACAGAGAAACCCTGACTCGAAAAACCAAAAAAAAAAAAAAGAAAGAAAAGTCTGATCACTTTAAGGTTGATTCAGTCTATTCCTATTTAGCATCTATTTGTTTTTCATGACCTCATTTTGTAACTGAATCTTTAAAAATTATACCAGGCAAATCTGTAGAGATGTAGAGATGAATCGAATTACCTGGGGCTCATACAGGGTACAGAAGGAATGGAAATGGGCTTGAAGGGGCTGGGAGAGGATGAAACTCCCTTCTCTCTCCACCCTGAATTTTGGGTGTTTAAGATATGTGTGTACATGTTTTGCCTGCATGTATGTCTCTGAGCCAAGTGCATGCCCAATGCCTGCAGAAACCAGAAGAGGTGGTTGGATCCTCTGGAACTGGAGTTTATTGTTTTTATGGATCGTTTTGGTTCGGTTTATTTTTATGTGTGTGTCTTTGCCAACATGTATGTACCACGTGTGTGCCTAGTGCCTGTGATGTCCAGAAGAGGGTATCAGATCCCCTGGAACTGAGGTAACAGATGGTGAGCCATCATGTGGGTGCTGGGCACCAAAGCCATGTCCTCTGGATGAGCAGCTCATCTTGATGTGCCATTTCTCGTACCTGATGTTGTTTTTGTTGTTGTTTTCGAGACAGGGTTTCTCTGTATAGCCCTGGCTGTCCTGGAACTCACTTTGTAGACCAGGCTGGCCTCAAACTCAGAAATCCGCTTGCCTCTGCCTCCCGAGTGGTGGGATTTAAAGGCATGTGCCACCACTGTTTGGCTGGTTTTTTTGTTTTTGTTTTGTTTTTTATTTATTTATTATTATGTGTAAGTACATTGTAGCTGTCTTCAGATGCGCCGGAAAAGGGTGTCAGATCTCATTACAGATGGTTGTGAGCCACCATGTGGTTGCTGGGATTTGAACTCAGGACCTTCAAAGAACAGTCAGTGCTCTTAACCGCTGGGCCATCTCTCCAGCCCCCTGTTTTTTTGTTTGTTTGTTTGTTTGTTTTGTCTTGTTTTTTAAAGAAACCAAATCTACAAAATTGTCACTACAGAGAGCAATGCTAATGACAGCACTCACTTATGGAGCTGTTGGGAGGCTAAATTCTTGGCAGATGTTGCTGGTCCTTGGTAAATACCTGATCACTGTTGGCTACCATTGGAGGACACTGTAGTCTCAGCTTCTGCAGTAGCCACCCCTAACCCTATGCTGTATCTTCACTTTTACTTATTCCATATTATTATTATTATTATTATTATTATTATTATTATTATTATTGGTGGTGCTGAGGATGAGCCCGGAGCCTTGTGCATTCTAGCCAAGACTTAGGCACTGAGCCACACCCTCAAGGACTCACTTGTGACATTCTACCCTCTGTTATCCAAGAAACATAAAAATAAGGTTTTTCCGGGGCCTAGCAAACACATATGTGGATGCTCACAGTCAGCTATTGGATGGATAACAAGGCCCCCAATGGAGGAGCTAGAGAAAATACCCAAGGAGCTAAAGGGATCTGCAACCCTATAGGTGGAACAACATTATGAACTAACCATTACCCCGGAGCTCTTGACTCTAGCTCCATAAGTATCAAAAGATGGCCTAGTCGGCCATCACTGGAAAGAGAAGCCCATTGGACTTGCAAACTTTATATGTCCCAGTACAGGGGAACGCCAGGGCCAAAAAGTGGGAATGGGTGGGTAGAGGAGTGGGGGTGAGGGTATGGGGGACTTTGGAGATAGCATTGGAAATGTAAATGAGGAAAATACCTAATTAAAAAAAATAAGGTTTTTCCTCTCTTTAAGCTGGTAATATTATAAAGAGATTCCTTCAGCTTTAGACTTTTATCTATAAGCCACATCCAAGCAAGTCATGTCTTTGAAAAACCTAAACCAAACAGTTTCCCTTTGTGAATCCGGGTGGGTGGCTGGGCTGCAGCTTCGCTAATGATGTGAATCGGGTTTCCCTGCATGGGGTTCAGGGGAGGTGAGATGGAAGCTTTTTCATTACATCTTGAAAGACTGAGCTGGGTAAAAAAGGAGTCTTGATGTGCGTGTCTGAGTCTTGCCTTCTCTGTTCCCTCCTCTGTGCTCACGAGTCAGCTTTATAAGGGAAGCCTGCATTTACCTATCCTAGAACTAGGGTGGGGGAGGATGCAGGCAGACACCTGAGGTTTGTGGATACTGGAGTGTGACTTCAGAGTGAGGGGCTTCTCCCTCCCCCAGGATGAGTCAACCTATGTGTGTCTGGTGGGAGCAGGGAGCTAGAACTGAGGGCTCTACATTCTAGTTGGATCTACCTTTTATCTGACTCCTTTATTTTACACTCCTCTGTACCCCACCCCCCCAAATATGAGATTCAAGCTGAAATGTAAGAAATGCAATCTGAAGGTTCCCTTCAAAGCTGCCCCTGCCAGTCTAGGGCCAGCTACAATCAAATAGGAAACACTAGACCCCTGCTAACGCCTGCTACTGTAGCTATTCCACTATCTAAACTCTGCTAAGCTATACACTCCCATTCCACCCAAACTGGAAGCATGGAGTGGAAAATTACTAACAGCCAAGCTCGCCCAAGGGGTCATGTTTCCGACAAGCTTGAAAATGAACAGGAGGCGGGACACAGAGAGGAACCCACTCACGATTACTGTTGAGGAAAAGACAAACGTAAGTGATGGAAAGCCAGGCCCCAGATGGCACAAAGGAGTGACTGTCAGTTATGAGGAAAGGGAGGGAGGGGCTCTCCACAGTCTGTGAGCTGCTCGCTCTCAGCATTCCACCAGTGCACCTCTTACTCTGTGATGACACCCTGCAAAGTCACCGACTAGACTAACTGCTCTGTCTATGCTCAGTGCTCCTACTCTGGGGTGAGGATCCATGCTTCTGGCAAAGGGAAGGAAGGAAGGAAGCCTTTGGTTTCAAAAGGGAACAGTTTTATTTACTGACTGATTAATAGACCAAGAGCATCAGAGTCTCACGTAACTCAGGCTTGCCTTCAATTTCCATATGTAGCTGGGGATAGCCTTGAACCTCTGACCCTCCAGCCTCCTCCTCTAAGTGCTAGGATTACAGAGCTGCACCACCACCTCTGGTTTATACAGTGTTGGGGATCAACAACCTGCTCTTCACACCTGGTAGGAAGGCATTCTACTGAGCCTTGGGAAGAAAATGTCTTAGAAAGCAGCGGTGTGTGTGTGTGTGTTTTCTCAGGGCTGGGTGTAGAATCTGCTTCAGATACCTTTTGTACTAAATGCTGTCCTAGGTACACTGTAGCTGACTTCAGATGCACCAGAAGAGGGCATCAGATTAGGGGTGGTTGTGAGCCATCATGTAGTTGCTGGGATTTGAACTCAGGACCTCTGGAAGAGCAGTCAGTGCTCTTAACCCGCTGAGCCATCTCTCCAGCCCCTAAATGCTGTGCAACGTCAACAAAGCTGTATAATATGTCTGACTCCTTGCATTGCGCTCATAAGTGCTTATAATAAGCCATCAAGTATCTTCCATTCTGGTTGTATCTGTAATCGATAATTAGGGTGGCTATTTTAGAACAAACTCAGGTCAATGTATAACTACCCTACTCCTTTTCTGCCTGCGCCGGCCCAAACATCCATCAGCTTGTCCAGGATAAGCTTCAAGTTCAAATATTTATTGCATGTCGGATTTTACTAAGTGGGGGGCAGTGGGAACTTAAAGTCAATGATGACAGCCTTGTGTGCCTCTCCATCAGTGTGAGCTTTCAGGCTGTTTATTTTGCAGGTGATACAGCTATCAGTGTCAATGTCAAATGTAGGCAGGAGATGATTTATAGCTGGACTAGATCACTGCGAGTTGATTATCTGGAGACTACAGAAGTCACTTTGGGTGTAGCTCAAGGTGTACATGCAAAACCTTAGGTTTGCTCCCCGGTACTGAGGGGGCGGGGGTGGGGTGGGGTACGGGACAGAGATGAGGAAAGTCGGAGAAAATAGAGGAGAGGGGAAGAGGAGAGGAAGGGAGAGGGGAGGGAGGGAGGGAGGAGGGAAGCATGCTTGAGTTATGGTTTATGGCTGTCTCAAGGAAAGACAGAGGCTAGAAAGTGGTCTGGCAACTCCTGTCCAAGAGTGGAAGAAAGAAGAGAGGCGGAAAGAGCTGATACAAGCTCAGGGCACAGAACCTGCAGACCTTGGCAGGCTCCAGAACCTTCAGCCTTCAAGGCCAAGGGTCCTAGAGTCCAGGGCGTGTGTGACCCTGGCTGTTGTTATCCCAATTCCTGGGACTTACAAAGGACTATAACATTAGAAGATGCTCTTATTGACCTAAAAAGGATGCCAGATCCCCTGGAGCTGAAATTGCAAGCAGTCATGAGCCACCACGTAGGTGCTGGGAACTAAACCCAGGCCTTCTGCAAGAGCAGGAATCGCTCGCTCATAACCGGACCAGCTCTCCAGCCCAGTTGCAACCAATTTCCTAGTCAGAGTCAAAGATATTTCATTCTCTCCATAAATGAAAACTAGACATTTGTTTGAATACACACTAGTTAAAAATTAGTTATTTTAAATCTCTGGATCACTTGGCTAAATTATATCAAGCAGAGAAAATGCCCACTGTGTATCATAAAAGTCAAACTCTAAATTTAATTTTGAGGTCAATTGAATCTTGATGTTAAATTATCTTCATGTGCCAGGCAGTGGTGGCACATCCCTTTAATTTCAGCACTTGGGAGGCAGAGGCAGGTGGATCTCGGAGTTTGACACCAGCCTGGTCTACAGGGTAAGTTCCAGGACAGCCAGGGCTATACAGAGAAGCCCTGTCTCGAATCCCTCCCCACCCCCCAAAAATTATCTTCATGTGGTTCTGATAAAGTCTTATTTGTAAACATTCTTTTTGCTGTTGTTTGGGGTGTTTTTCTGTTTGGTGGTTTTGTTTTTCAAGACAGAAGCAGGGTTTTTCTATGTAGCTGTGGCCATCCTGGAACTCACTCTGTAGACCAGGTAGGTGGAACTCAGAGATCCAAGGTATGTGTCACCACTGCATAGCACAAACATTCCTATTGAACCCTAATAGTTGTTTTTTGTTTTTTGTTTTTAAGATTTATTTTATTCTATATGAGCACACTGCAGCTGTCTTCAGACACACCAGAAGAGGGCATCAGATCTCATTACAGATGGTTGTGAGAGTCATCATCATGTGGGTGCTGGGAATTGAACTCAGGACCTCTGGAAGAGCAGTCAGTGCCCTTAACTGCTGAGCCATCTCTCCAGCCCATACTTGGGGTTTTTGTGTTTGGTTGCTTGTTTCTTTTCTGCCCTCCACCATGGCAGGCAGACTCATTAGCTAGGCAGATGGCTGCCTCCAGAAGGCTAACCCTCCGACCTCCCTGTAACTTGGTGTGAGCTATTGTAGGCTCCATTCTGCTTCCTGCGCTATAGGAGGTAAATACTATACAGTGGCTTTCTGGAAGAGTCCTTTAGATACAACTCGGCTGCGTCATTCTTCTTTCTTCTCTTTAACCCATTCTGTTGCTTGAAAAAGAAAGCGTTAGCTACCATTTTTCTGTTTTGTGAACCACTTGTGTGTAGTGCCTGAGACTGACCGGAAGAGGGGGGGTGGATCCCTTGTAGCTATCGGCAGGAATGAGCTGCGTGATGCAGGTGCTGGTCCACCAAGACCAACAAGCACTCTTAACTGCTGAGTCATCTCTCAGCCCCAACTACCTACCATCTAGACTGTGAAGACGAAGGAGTACTTTTTCTTCTGGATCCAAAACAGTGTCATAGGGCTGGTGAGATGGCTCAGTGGGTAAGAGCACCCGACTGCTCTTCCGAAGGTCCAGAGTTCAAATCCCAGCAACCACATGGTGGCTCACAACCATCCGTAACGAGATCTGGTGCCCTCTTCTGGAGTGTCTGAAGACAGCTACAGTGTACTTACATATAATAAATAAATTTAAAAAAAAAAAAAAAAAAACAGTGTCATAGGCCCTGAGCTACCTCCTTGGGGAATGCTGTGTGAAGGAGCAGCAGGAAATGTTTCCTCGAGACAGCAAGTCTAGTTCTGGAGCAGAGACTCAACTCCACTTCCCAGCCCCCGGACTGGACAGCTCACAGGTGCCAGTATCTCAGCTCCAGGGGATGAGAAGCCCTCTTTTGGCCTCAGAGGACACTTACATGTATGGCAGACACAGACACACACATAAAAATTAGTAAAAGAAATTTTTTAAAAATGACAAAAAAGGGCTGGTGAGATGGCTCAGCAGGTAAGAGCACCCGACTGCTCTTCCAAAGGTCCTTAGTTCAAATCCCAACAACCACATGGTGGCTCACAACCATCCGTAACAAGATCTGGCGCCCTCTTCTGGTGTGTCTGAAGACAGCTACAGTGTACTTACATATAATAAAGAAATAAATCTTTAAAAAAAATGACAAAAAATTTTTAAAAACTATGATCAATCACCAAAAGGCCCTATGAAGACAGGTTGCTAGTGGCCAATGGCGGGGAGTGACAGTCCCGTGCATACCTTTGCTCGCTATGGTGTGGCTGGAGACACTAACCAGGCAAACCAGGAGGAGGCCTGTGTGCTTCCTGACCCTGCTGCTGCTGTCCTCGGCTCTGGCCTGAGGTCCTCTATGAACAATGGGCTCAGGCTTGTAATCCCAGCATTTGGGAAGCTGAAGAAGAGGAAGCTCAGGGGTTCTAAACTATCCTCAGCTACTCTGTGGGTCCGGGGCCAGGCTGGGTTACAAAAGACCCTCATTTAGAACCAAGCGGTGAAGGTTTTATGCCCACTGTTCCCACCCAGGGACCACCAGGTCTGACTCTGGTCAGCTTTGCAGGCCGTTTGGGATATGGTAGGTTCAGGTGGTGGGGCTGTAGGCTCGCCTGGCTCTCCTGAGCCTTTCCTCTAGCAAGAAGTTGGAGTTCACCCTCTCACCTCCTTTGGGCCTGAGAAACAATCTGAGTAAGGCTTTGTCCCCCCGTGCGGCCACGTGAGATGAGGGCCTCTGGCAATCAGCAGCTGAGGAAGCAGGTACTCTCCCCACAGTCTTCTGCCCAGCGTAGGAACTCCAGTCCCCTGGGAATGCCGCTGTCCTACATGAGGCTTAACCCATTTCTTTTTGCAGATTTTGTTTGTTTATCTATCTATCTATCTATCTATCTATCTATCTATCTATCTATCTGTGTGTGTGTGTGTGTGTCTGTCTGTCTGTCTGTCTGTCTGTCTGCCTATGAATATATGCCACATGAGTACGGTGCTTGCAGAGGTTCTCAGGCAGGCCCAGGCAGGTATGAATCAGCTGCTGTGGGCGCTGGGAAGCACTGTAGGCACTCTACAGCACTAAGCCATTGCTCTAGCCCTGATGACCCCCCACCCCCAATACTTACAAGCACCATCGAACAAACCAAACCACACCAGGAAACCAAAGTCCTGACGGAGGAGGAAACACCATTTATTTACAGTCCATTCACTTTATCCACAGTTTCCCAGACAGACATAAACTACAAAAATAAAACCACCACTTGGGAACACAAGTCTCTGTCTTTACTCAGTGTGACCGAGGGGGGGTCAGAGAGTGAAGGAGGCTACTGAGGTGCAGGAGGGGAGGGTGGGGATGGGAAGAACGCCTGAGAAACAGCCTGGCTGAGGGAGCTAACTCACAGGGGTGAGGTGTGGCCCGAGGTGAACAGGAAGTGAGCTTCAGGGTGTCACACCTGGGAACTCTGCCTGGCACCACAAGGGGACGACCACTGGCCTGTCTCCGTCCTTTCTCCGCTACCAAACGCCAGAACTCTAGGGTGTGTCCTTGTCTCCTGAGCCTCGGGGTGTGATGGTGACAGTAGGGGACACTTAATGCCACGTTCCAGGAAGAGCTCCCGGTCTTGGGGACACACAGGGACCCTTCTCTTGCCACTGACTTGTCAGCCAGCTCCGTCCTGACCACAGTGCTGACTTACACTGAGAAGACATATAGGCTGGGCCGGCAAACCTGAGGGAGGCCTTCTGCCTCTACAGTCCTTCCTGGGGTGAGGAGAAGGGAAAGACAGAGCAGGTCCTCGACAGAGGCCACGGAGGGATGGAAGAAAGGGGAGGGGGAAGATGGAGACACTGATTGTTGACCACACCCTCCAGCCACTTCCTCCAGGCCCCAGGCCCCTCCCCTAAGCATCTTCATCTGTGCTGATGACCTAGCTGGCTTTCACGTGTCAATGCACGCTATAAATATAAAATCCTCTCTGCTACAAAGAGGCCGTAGATTTGTACACCTTTACCCATATACATAATAACACAATTTACACATAATATCTTGGAGTGCTTCACCCTGGAAATAGGGTTCCAAGAGGTGGTTCAAACAGAACTAAACAACCCTCTTTCTCCCTCCCCTGCCCTGGTCCCTCTTGAGGGACCATCAGATGCTTGGTCCCTGGGGTCCTTCCCAACCGGTTCTGATGGGTTAGTCTGGACACAAATTCAGACATGTGACAAAATGCTGATGGGCTTGTACACGCACACACACACCATGCACACACCCTCACAGTCATGTGTGTGTGTGAGCGGGCACACATACATGCTCACATACCCACACTCACATACATACAACTCATGTGCTCGCGTGTACACACACACACACACACACTCACACTCAGGCACACTCCACTCACAAGGGAACAGATAATCTATGACGATAGGACAAACATATTTCCCAGCCCTTGAGCATAGGCCTGTCTCCTCCGCCTGAGAAGGAAGGGCTCACTCACTGTGTCACTGGCTCATCTGGGACTGGAGGACAAGGGGAAATGAGGGGGAGGGAGGCGGGGAGTGTTTTGAAAACAAAGTGTCTCTGACCAGTGACCAGATCAAACTGAGTCACGGAAGCAACAGCATAGAGCCTAATGTCCTATGCCTTGGGCAGATTAGAAAATGTGTGTTTTCCTTGTTTAAAAAAAGAAAGTAAAAGAAAGCATCCCCAGTTGGTTCCCGGGCAGAGCCGGCCGGCGGGTGCGTGTGGGACACTGTGGGGCAGACCCAAGGCCTCCCCTTCCTTTGTCCAGTGTCTTCCAGAGGGAAAGACAACTCTCACCTCCTCTCGGCCCTCTCCCAGAGCCGGGCCCATCCACACGGCACAGAATACTGACAGTCGTCCCAGACACACCCAGAGACGAAGTGACGGATGCTGGGATGTTAAGACCTGGGTGGCGGTGGTGGTGGCTGCGGCTGCGGTGTGGGGCGAGCTTTGTACAGCTGGAGTGGTTCCTGGCCGGGGTCCACGGTGGCCACAGTGATGAAATTGCCATCAGAGATGGGGGCAGTCTGGGTCCCCAGGGGAGACAGCACCTATCGGCGGTAGTGGTTGGGGGCGTCTGCAAACATGTACTTGAGTCTGTAGGCCTCAGCCAGCAGCAGCCCGATCTCCTCGTTGCCCCAGTGGATTGTGGGCAGGTTCTGCAGCAGCATGAGGAGGCCCTGTAAGGGAAGGAAGGCCTTTTGTCTCTGTGCAGCCTATGTCTGAGGGGGACCTTCTCCTAACATCATGATCATGCAGCCTCGAGTCCTTGATTAGCCCACCCCCAATTCTCAGACACACAGACACGTGCCTCTTCAAAACGCTGGTAGCAGAGACTGAAGCCAGCCAGATGCCGAGAGGAAGCAGCACGTGCTTGCCGCTGTAGGGCTGCAGGGTTGCTCTTACGGCAAGCTGGTACCTTTTCCCTACATCTGCTTCTCAGCTGGTCTTGGTTGTTTTGGTTTTTAGAGTTCATTCATTCATTCATTCATTCATTTTGGTTATTCAGAACTGGGATAGTTCTCCTTTTTTAAAAAAATTATAAAAAGATCCATCCTAGGGCTGGTGAGGGGCTCGGCTGGTAAACTGCTCCCGTCAGGAGCAGGAGTCCCTGAGTTTGATCCCAGTACTGTAGGAGGTGAGACAGGATTCCTGGGGCCTGCTGGCCAGCCAGCCTCACCTAAATGGTACGCCTATTTCTCAGTGGAAGAATCTACCTCAAGAGACAGGGTGAGCTGGAGACATGCTCAGAGACTCCTGCTATTCTCCCAGAAGATCTGCATTCAATCGACAGTACCCTTGAGTACCTACATGGGGACTTAAAACCATGTAACTCCAGTTCCTGGGGATCCAATGCCCTCTTCTGGCCTCCAATAGGTTTCAGGTACACACGTGGTGCACAGGCATACATGCAGGCAAAACATTCATACACATTAAATACATTTTTAAAAAGTTAAGCCACGTGTGGTAGTGCATGCCTTTAATCCCTCCCCGCCCCCAGGCGGATCTCTGTGAGTCCCAGACCAGCCAAGCCTCCATGAAGAGGCCCTGTCCCAGCAACTTTCTTGGGCTGCGCCTGTTCTCCGTGGAGTGTATGCTTGTATGTAGTGTGCAGAGGTCAGAGGACACCCTGCGGGAGTAGGTTCTCGCCTCCTACCAGGTGGACACCAGGGACTGAACTCAGGTCACCAGGCTTGGCAGCAATCACCTTCACCCGCTGAGCCATCTCACTGGCCCTCTTTCACACCCTAACCCTTACTGGAAAATTCTACTATTTCTACAATGATCCCATGCTTTTGTGTAACTTGTAAACAAAACCAACAACAGTGGCCTGGCTAGGGAGAAGAAACGCTATTTCTGGGATGGGAGCCATTCTGCCCTCTAATCCTAGTGTTACCAGAAGCTTTCTAGATGCTTCGAAATAAACTCCACCCCTAGTCAACTGTTCCTTCCTTCCCCTCTTCTCACAGAAGAGGATTAGCTGTGAGGAGCTGCTCCGCCACCTCGTGGCAGAGACTGGAACTGCAGCTTCCCACCTCTCCCGGCTACCCATCCTAAGCACAGCAAAAAGTGGAAAATGGTCTTCAGATAAAGATGGAGAAACCAAAGGGCAGAGGCGCTGGTCACAAGTGCAGGCGACAGAAGAGACACTGCCAGAAAGACACTGAAGATTTTCTACAAAGTGGTTCCTTAGGTAAAGGGCGCAGTCAGGTGAGATAACACAGGACTGAGCCTGTGTGTAGGGCATGCACTAGGGGAAGCCGGCCACGACCTTCCAGAGAACTCTAGGAGCCCAGGCTCAGGCACATGCTGGAGCCCAACCATCTCCAAGGAAAAAGAACTGGGCAGAGAAGGAGCTGTGGCCACAAATGAGGACTGGGAGAAGGCGATGAGACAGAAAGCCAAAGGAGGGAGCACTGGCTGCGGTCACAAAGGGTCCTGCTCTGCTTCCCAGCACCCACACAGTGGCTCGTCATCTGTAACTGCAGCTGCAGAGGATCTGGCGCCCTCTTTTGGACACCATAGGTACTAGGTACACACGTGGTACATGCATATGTGTCGGCAAGACAAATACATGGAACTAAACCAAACAAAAACCTTAAAAATAATAAATCCTGCAGGGTGGTGGTGGCTCATACCTTTAATCCCAGCACTCAGGAGGCAGAGGCAGGTGGATCTCTTGAGTTTGAGGCCAGCGTGGTCTACAGAGTGAGTTCTAGGACATCCAGGGCTGCACAGAGAAACCTTGTCTTAACAACAAAAGCAACATCATTTTTAAAAAAGGAATTGGGCTGGCGAGATGGCTTAGTGGGTAAGAGCACTGACTGCTCTTCCAGAGGTCCTGAGTTCAAATCCTAGCAACCACATGGTGGCTCACAACCATCTGTAATGAGATCTGATGCCCTCTTCTTGTGTGTCTGAAGACAGCTACAGTGTACTTATATATTAAAAAAAGAAAGAATTAATAGCAAATAAACTTAAAACTGTATCTGATTAACTCAGACATCGTGCGTAGACTCCCTCTGCAATGTTCCAATGGTTCTCTGTGGATGTCAGGTGGACTCGGCTGTGTCACATACCTTCTAACCAGGAAAGTCCATCGTAACAAGAGCACCAGGGCTCTCTGACCCGTCAGAGCAGGGTTCAAACTGGTGCCTCACTGAATGTCTGCATAGGACCTGGACCTAGGCAACGGTCCGCAACTGTACCCCGGGTCAGGGATGGATCTGTCACTCTTGCTCCTCTCTTGCTTTCTCTCCCCCTTCTTTCCCCTCTCTCCACGTGCTCATGGCCAGCCTCTACTCCTCTACTCTCTCTCTGCCTCTGCTACCCTCTTGACTCCCCTCCCCATGCCCTGAATAAACTCTATTCTTTACAAGAAAAGAAGGGGAAGGGGGAGGGAGAGGGGGAGGGGGAGGGGGAGGGGAGGGTGAGGGTGAGGGTGGATTTGTCTATTTGAGCTCTGTGGCTGAGGCCTAAGACACCTGTGGCCTTGCACAATCGTATTAAACTCTGACCAGCCCAAGCCTGATGGTTCTCACCTGCAGTTCTGCACTCTCGGAGTTTTGGGGGTGGGAGGGAGAAGGAGGAGGATAAAAAGTTCAGTGTCATCCTCAGCTACACGGGTGGTTTGAGGCCAGCCTAGGCTACATGAGGATGGATAGATAGGTAGATAGGTAGATAGGTAGATAGGTAGGTAGGTAGGTAGGTAGGTAGGTAGGTAGGTAGGTAGATAGGTAGGTAGATAGGTAGGTAGATAGGTAGGTAGATAGATAGATAGGTAGATAGGTAGGTAGGTAGGTAGGTAGGTAGGTAGGTAGGTAGGTAGGTAGGTAGGTAGATAGAACGAACAGGTAGCCTCCGGTTCAATCTCTTATACGCATTTAAAAGGACTGCGATCCCTAGGCCTTGAGCCCCTTGCTCCTGCTTCTCCATATCAGCTCTGAGTACCTGAGGCCTGATGCATCCTAGAGTTTACAAGATGGTTTCCTGGGGCACAGAGTAAGCACCCTCTGCCTGGTGCAGGTGAGGACAGAGCTGCTCAGCTGGCAGCAGAGCTGTCAGTATGCCCGTGGTTTGGCACAGCCAGGACACTTCTGGATTTCTGAATTTTGAAGATGTTTCCCCTGTGTCTCAGTAGCTGGCAGATGTCCAGCTGTGCTGAGGTGACACATCACTGCCCACAGGAGGTTTGTCAGTTTCCCAGGGACACAGAATTTAAAGCTTTCCATTCAGGTTTGATATCAACTACCTTTGGGAAGTCTTCCCTCAAGTCCCACTTCCACAGCCTGCCTGGACGGTGTATTCAGCCACAGGATTGGGACCGGAAACCATGGGCTACAGTGAGTTACCCTCTTGGGTCTCCCAGCCTTGTTTACTCTTCCAGGGTTAGCCTTGGCTCAGGAGAACTAAAATCCATCTTAACACTGTGATCTTGGTGCCTCATGGTGGAGTCTGACTCTCTGATGGTTTGGGACCAAAAGTCGACGCCCGTTCCATCTCCAAAGAGTGAGCAGTGCAGGTCAGGGCTGAGATACGCGGGGCCAGACTTTAGGACCAAGTCTGCTGACGTGGTGAAGACAGGGCAAAAATTCACCTGTCTTAGATAAACCCAAAGGTCTCCCCACAACGCAGCTCCTAGGGTAGTATGCTTGCCTAGCCACCGAGGCCTCGTTCCCAGCAGTACGATAAACAAATTCTTTTAGAAGAAAGCACTTTCATTCTGCTCTTGCTAATCCATGCTCCTGCCTCACCCATGACATGTAAGCGGCCTCCTCCTCTCTTCTTCCCTGACCTTATCTCTCGCTCTCACAGAGCCTTCCTTGGGCTACACTCTCTGCCAGAACAGTGCCTTCCCTGGCTGCACCTGCTGATGTCTGCGTGGCTGGCTGGGGCTATACTGACCTCTCCTCTGCTGGGCAAATACCAGGCAAGTTCAGTCTGGGGCCAAGTTCAGGGCAGGGCCAGCTGTCAAGAGGCCTGACGTCATAAGGGAAGTGGACATTTCAAGCCCTCACAGACTCTTGCATAATCCCTCTTCCCCAAAATCCTGCTTGCTGGCTGATCTGCTTCTTCTAGGACCTAGACTGGCAGCAGAGGGCTATCCAGGCCTCTAACTGCCAACTCAGATACCTGGTATTCCCAGGGCTCAGGCCTGGCAAGCCAGGCCCCACCTGCTTTTGCAAATGGCATTTTAGTTGTTGAGCCATCTCTCCTGCCCTCTTAGTTCTAAGTTCCCGTGTCTAGTCCACCCTGGCTCCTAGAAGCTGAGCCACAACATTAACATTTGTACATTTATTTACCTAGGCATCTCTTTGTATGCATAAAGTTCTTTCTCTTCTTTTGCAATAGGGCCTCGCGTAGCCTAGGCTGGCCTCACGCTTGCATATACTTGAACCCCTAACCTCTCCCTCTAACTTTCCCGAATGCTGGGATTACAGTGGGTACCACACCACACCTAGCTGACATTTCAAATTCAACATTCCCAACACCAAAGCCTCGAACTCCCTACCCCATACCCCTCAGCCTCCATCCCGGAGTCATTCTGGTCCATCTCTCTGTGTCACAGTCCAAACACAGCCCATCAAAGAGCCTGGGCCATGGATACAAAGGACCTCAAACACAGCCACGTACACCTCTGCTGTCACTACCCATAGCCACACCCCTTGGAGAATGACAGCAGTGTCCTGGGTGGCTGCTGTGCCCACACTCCCCACCTCCAGCCACTCTGCACAGAAGCAGAGTGGCCTTCAAGGGCGTATCCACTCCATTCCTAAGACCTGCCAGGAACAGCTGGGCGCTCACAGCAACTTCCTGCCCTACCTGCCATCTCTGACTTAGCTTGCTCTGCTCTTCCTCTGGCCACCTGCTCAGGCCTCGTTTCACAACCCCTCAAACTGCCAGGCACGCAGCTGACTTAAAGCCTCTAGGTCAGCGACGCCCTCTGCCCCAGTGGCCATATGGCTTGCTCCCTCACCTCCCTCACCCTCCTGCTTAAATGTCGCCTTCTTGGTGAGCATATCCTGACTGCTTCGTTTGGATGTGCAGCCTCCCCTCCTACCGCTAAGGATCCACACAGGTTGCTGGGCCTTGCGGCAGTGTGTACTTAACCCCAAAACCTCTGACACCCCTGTGACTTTGTCTACTGCCTGTCTTCCCTCAGCACGTGGGCTGTAAGAACGGCCCTCTGCCCGCTTCACGTCCCAGGATGTCCTGGGCCTCCGTAGTGACTCACAGGCCATACCTGTAAGCAACACCCATCAATGAATGGATGATGGGCCTCTTGGGCCTGTGCGGCCGCTCCACAGCCTTTCTGCCCACTCACCTGAAAGTCTTCCTCATCCAAAATCTCCTTCCTCCACTTGATCAAGAAGGCGGCGCAGACATAGAGATGGAAGTGCGAGAAGCCTTCTGGCTCAGACTGGGAAAGAAAACGAGAGTCAGGCAGGCCTCAGGGCCCCAACTGTGAACCTCTCCCTTCCAAGCCACCTGCAGGCTGGAATACCCAGCCTAAAACCTCTTGTGTGACAGAGAACATGGGCTCAAGAGATTCCAAAGGCCACAGCAGACACAAGACGAAGGTGGGCGGAGAGGCTTCACGGGGATAGCTGGGAGAGGGAGGGGTCCCTCCATACCTGGTATGTGTCCCACAGGCGGATGGTACAGCGTAGGGGAAGTTCCCGCATCAGCAGGTTGTTCATCCACCGAAAGGCAAACTGCAGGTACTCCACCTCGTACCTCCTGAAGTGACTGTGTACCTGCTCTGAAAGCGGCACCAGGTCAGAGCTACCAGCAGGCCTCAGGGGCCAGGAGCAGGTTCTCTTTCTTACCAGCCCCTCCCACTGTGGGCTGACCTTTGACCCCCCAGTGCCTCTCTCTCAGCACATGGCCTATGGCATGCCAGCCATCCCACCAAGCCATTCCCAGGTGCCTGCTGCCAACTCGGAGATGCACTGGCCATGAAGCAAGAGGCATGAGGTAAACTTAGCTGCTTGGGCCTACTCATTCTTCAGGGCAGGGCCAGCATGGAAAGGGAGCCTGGAGGCCACCTTGGCCAGCTGCCTTCAGCATCCCTGACAGACAGCCAGCAGAGGTTGCTTCTTTCTCTTGTTTTTTTTTTTGTTTGTTTGTTTTTTTTTTTTGTTTTTTTTCAAGACAGGGTTTCTCTGTATAGCCCTGGCTGTCTTGGAACTCACTTTGTAGACCAGGCTGGCCTCAAACTCAGAAATTCGCCTGCCTCTGCCTCCCGAGTGCTGGGATTAAAGGCATGTGCCACCATGCCCGGCGGCTTCTTTCTCTTAGGAGAAGAATCACCAGGCGATCATTCTGCAAATTCAGTAGAAGCTAGCTGCCACCTGCCACTTGGCTCCTGCCCTGGAACCTGCGTCATATCCTGAGCAAGTTAAATAAGCCTGGTCCCTACCCTGCATGACGGCTTCGAGATTAATGCTCGACAGGTGGGCTTTTGTTACTGATGTTTTAGGATGCACTTGTACTAAAAAATCATGCAGGTGTGTGTCTGCGTGTAGGCATGTGCATGTAAGTATGTGTCTCTGTGTGGGCACGTGCACATGAGCACAGTCAGGGGCATCAGAGTGCCAGGAGGTACAGACAACTGTGAGCCACTGCAGCTGGGTGCTCAGAGCTGAACTTGGGCCCTCTGAAAGAGTGGAAAGGGCTTGTGACCCAGGAGCCACCTCTCCAGCCCCACTGGTGGGATGCTTTTAAATCACTGTCTTCTCATTTATGAAATGGGGCAATCGGAGGTCAGCAAATGGCTCAACAAGTAAAGGCATCTGCCATCACGCCTGACAACCTGACCCCGGAACCCACCTGACAAGAGGAGGTAACAGACTCCTGGGCATTGTCCTGAAGCCCCCTTCCATGAGGTGGCATGTGTGTACCTGTCCCCATAAGCGTTGGGGTTTGTTTTTCATGTTTTGTTGGTTGGGGTTTTGTTTGTTTGTTTGTTTTTGGTTTTGTTTTGTTTTTTCGAAACAGGGTTTCTTTGTGTAGCCCTGGCTGTCCTGGAACTCACTCTGTAGACCAGGCTGGCCTCGAACTCAGAAATCGGCCTGCCTCTGCCTCCTGAGTGCTGGGATTAAAGGCGTGTGCCACCAAGCCCAGCGTTTTTCATGTTTTAATGAGGATAAGTGCTCACATTTCAGAGGGCTTTGGGAAGGAAAATGAGAAGGTGAGTCTGTGCAATAGTGCCTGACTGCTCAGTCTAGGGCTTCAAGAGGAGCAGTAACAAGGGTCGCTTAGGGGGCATGGGGACTTGCTCATGAAGGGCTTGTGGGGTGGTTGTTGTTGCTGCAGTCTTTCTTTTTTTTTTTTTTTTTTTTTTTGGTTTTTCGAGACAGGGTTTCTCTGTGTAGCCCTGGCTGTCCTGGCACTCACTTTGTAGACCAGGCTGGCCTCGAACTCAGAAATCCGCCTGCCTCTGCCTCCCGAGTGCTGGGATTAAAGGCGTGCGCCACCGCGCCCGGCTGCTGCAGTCTTTCTAATGAGAAAGTACATAAAACATAAGAGCATGGTGCACATTTATTTTGTGTGTGTGTGTATGTGATTTGTGTGTGGTTGGTGGGGGGGGATGTGTGTGTGTGTGTGTGTGTGTTTGTGTGTTGTAGAGGTCAGAGGACAACTTGCAGTAGTCTGTTTGCTCCTTCTACCATGACAATCAGGATGTCAGGCCTGGCAGCCAGCATCTTTAGCCCAGTGAATCAGCTCCACAGCCCAGTGTACACATTTTTAAAAACCCCACTATTTTTAATCTTCATGCCTTTATTTACCTAGGCCAGAAAAAAAAAAAAGGAGGTAGATAGCAGAAGAAACCACTGACTGTGCCGTCTGGAATCCGTCTGATGACCAGCCCTGGGGGCCATTTAGTTCCCCAAAAGAGGACAGCATACACCCTATGCAAGGCTCAGGGGAATGATGGCCTGTGAGGCAATGGGCTATGCACAGACGCCTGGTCTCCAGTCCAGCTGAGGTCTTAAACCCCAGTGGTACCTGATGGGTGGTAATTTCCACCTACATGGGACGGAAGGCATCTGATCATGTCTCCTGGACCCCTGGCCCCTGTCGAAGTTACCACCCCCACAAGACAAGCATGTGGCTAGTAGTCTCGTAGACAATGTCCCAAGCTTCTGGCATTCTGGCTAGACTCCTCCCAGTTACCTAGCAACAGCAAGATTGCAGCCCACTGTAAGAGGGGCTGCTTGGCCCCTCCTCGATCTCTTTAAGCTTTCTTCCTCTCTAAGCTTTCCTCTCTCTTTCTCTTCCCCCTTCTCTCCTCGTGACCATGGCCGGCCTCTCCCTCTCTCTTTCTACCTTCTCTCTTTCCCCCTGACTTTCTACAATAAAGCTCTAAAACCATAGACTATCTGCTCATCAAGGCCCGCTGTGCTTGAATGATGAGATAGGCTTTCTCTTTTTTTTTTTTTTTAAAGTTAATTTTTTTTAAATGATTTATTTATTATATGTAAGTACACTGTAGCTGTCTTCGGACACTCCAGAAGAAGGAGTCAGATCTCATTACAGATGGTTGTGAGCCACCATGTGGTTGCTGGGATTTGAACTCCAGACCTTTGGAAAAGCAGTCGGGTGCTCTTACCCACTGAGCCATCTCACCAGCCCCAGGCTTTCTCTTAACGATCCATGTCTAACCTCCCGACAGAAGGCCTTCCTGTGCTCCAGCCATGGACTGGACTAAGGACTCTTGCCTGTGTGGGAACCACCCAGCGCGCCCCTTTCCCCCTGCCCTCTTCTCTTATCTCCGGGGCCCCTAATCTATTCTCAGCTCCTCTGTCATATCCAGCGTGGGATGCCAGAGACTGAGAACCTGGTACCGGGAGCTGCCCCTTGTCCACCCCCCGCCGTGCGGGGTCAGTGGCTTCACACAGCCAGATGCCCACCCGGGGCCGCGAGGAAAGTGTCTGGTAGTCCTCCCCCATCTGCCAGCCCAGAGCACAGGAACCCTGGCGGGACGCGGGCACTCTCTCCTACTCCCCTCTTCCCTACACACCCACGGCCCCACAATTGGCCCACTATGGAGGCCAGGGGCCGGGCAGGGCAGTGAGGCCCCGAGGGAAAGCACGCCATTAACCCGCCCAGAACTATTGTGAGGGGCATGTGAGGGTGCACACCAAGGTTCTAGGTCGTGGAAAGATGAAAGAGCAAGACAAACCAAGGGTGTTCCCATGACCAAGAGAACCTGGGAAGGAGTGAGAGAAAGCCGACTGTGTAGGGAAAGGAGGGATGGGCAGGAAGTCCCACAGCAGAGATGGGGAGGCACAGATGGCTGGTACAGTGGCTGGCAGCCCTGAAGACGCGCTCGCTCGCACTCTCTGGCCTACAGATCTCAGGTCACAGAGCCCCCTGCAAGGTTCACACTGCAGGGAAGATTAACTCCTAACCTTCTGTCTGTCTGGCTACAGTGTCCTTGTCACTCAGGCTTCCTAGGTGCCTGCCTGGCCAGAGCTGGAAAGCTGCACTCCTATAAGCACCTGCTCTCCCAGCTATCTGCCTCCCAGGGAGCTGTGCCAGCTTCTCCAGCCCATTCAGGTCACAGCAGGTCAGCCAGGCTTGGGGAGCCTGTGTTAAGCCTGGGATTGTTATGTGACCATGTGACAGGCAAGGTCAACCCTCAGACTGCATGCAAAAGGCAACGGGAAGCCACTGGTGGCTCTGCAACAGAAGGGTCCAGACAGAACACTGCTAGAAAACCCTCCCAGGATGATGGTTTGAAGGAGGACAAGGAAGAGAATGTAAGTCCTTCTAGGAGGAAGGTGTCGAGAGCAAACGGCTGGACCAGGGCTGTAGACTGGGAAGGAGAGGGGAGGGGCTGGGGCAGAGCTGTGGGGGAACTGAGGCCACGGTGACAGAATGAGGTGGAAAGACCTTGGGAGAGCTCACAGCCTTCCCGCTGAGCTGTGAAGACAGTGCTGCCAAGGCAGTGTGCCACAAGGACTGGCTGGGAAGGGAGCCGAGGAGGACCGAGTGTCACAGCTTAGGTGGGACCTCACTGGGCTACTGCTGGAGAAGACCCATCCTCCCAACCTACCATCGATCCGGCTGACGAGCTCTTCCAGCGCCTTGACCTTCTTCTGGATCCCTGGCTGTGCAAACGTGTAATTATCCTGTGAAGGACACAGAGCCAGGGTGAGCAGTGTCCAAACCAGCCGCTTTCTACACCTAGACAGAGCTCATAGAGACAGGCTGCTCTGTCATTATTGCTGGTGTGTGCGTGTGCGCCTGAGCCAGCATGTGTGTGTTACCCAGGCCAGGGAGATTTCAGGTATCGTTCCTCACAAACATCTATCTTGCTTTCTGAGACAGGGTCTCACTGAGACTGGAGCTCAAGATTAGGCTAGGCACCTCCCTCCCCAGTGCCATCTCTGCAGTCCCTGAAGCATATTTAAGAGTATATCGGGGGCTAGAGAGATGGCTCAGTGGTCCAGAGTGCAGACTCTCTTCCAGGGTGTGGTTCCTCGTGGCTCACAACTGCCTGAGACTCCAGATCCCAGTGATCCAACACTTCCAGCCTCCACAAACATCTGCACTCGTGTGCACATACCCATGCACAGACACAGGATTAAAAATAGCACAAACGGACTGGGGAGATGGCTCACTGGTTAAGAGCACTGGCTGCTCTTCCAAGAGGACCTAGGTTCAATTCCCAGCATCCACATGGCAGCTCACAAATGTCTGTAACTCCAGTTCCAGGGGATTCAATACCTTCACACAGACTGATGCATATGTGTGTGTGTGTGTGTGTTTGCAAATACCAAAGCACATAAAATAAAAAAGTAAAATATTATTTATATATATATGTATATATATATATATATATATATATATATATATGTAAAATAAATATATATTTTAAAAGTTCACCAAGGCTAACAGCTAGGAACGGTGTTTGGGAACAAAGGGATTCCTAAAACTGCAGCATATGGTGAAAGGCTGGAGGAGGCCTGCCCTGGTGTTGGCCCACAGGATCTGGGTACACAGTAGGGCCCAGGGGCCTCTCTGATGACAGCTAGTACTGCACAGTGACCTTCTCAGCCCTGGAGGGATGCTAGCCCACTGTCTAGTGAAGCTAATAGAAGAGGCAGAGGCGCGCTGGTGGGGGGTGGATGGGAAGTGTGTGTGGGGTCTACCTCACACAGCAGAGCAGTAGGGAAGCAGAAGCCCAAGGCAGCGCTGGGCCTGGCCAGCGGGCAACTCACCTGTATCCCGTCCAGCAGCTTGCTCATGCACCAGAAGCTGTCGGCTTCAATGCTTCTCAGCATGTCCTGAGACAAGTTGGTCACGTCAAAGTTCTCCACGTCCTCTTCTGCAAAACAAAAGGTGAGGCAAATTCAGAGGCCTTATCTAAACACAGAGAGGGGCACAGCACCCACTACCTGCCATGGGGTTCTTCAGGTCCGAGAGAAGCAGGGGACTTGATGTGGAGGGACAAGCCTGCCCTTCTGTTCAAGTGTGTCTCAGAATTTCCAGGGGTCCCGTGACCCCAGCCGGGCCACTTCTCGCTGCAGCCCAGCCTACCTCATTATCCCTTGGCATTTATCATTAGATTTTTTTTTTTAAGTGACCACTCAAGACTGTTGCTCAACAGGCTACCCCACTCAACCCAGGAACAGTGCACAGAAACTCTTTGATTATAGATGCGCAGTAAGCTGTGTACCACATTCACAGGACAGCTGGGGCAGAGACCCTGCTCAGCATAAGGACGGACTCCCTGAGTGCTGGCATCAGAAGGAAGGTGAGCCAATCCTGCGGGTGCCTCTAGGATGCAATTCTACCGTGATACTATTTCCCACTGCTAGAGGATGGATACACACACACACACACGGTCCTGTTGACAAATGCCCTTGTGAAACACCCTTTTATCTCACCATTTTAGAGACTCTGTGAGACCGTATATATACAACACACAAAAGGATGCCAGCAGTTACATAAGGTGAGGTGTCCACAGAGCTTGAGCACAGGGCCACGGGGCCACATTCAGAGAGAAACACTAACTTAAAAGTGTTTGTGTGCGTGTGTGTGCACATGCACATGTGTGTATCTGGTGGGACCTGCAGAGGCCAGAAGAGGGTGTCAGATCCCCTGGTGGAGTTATGGGTGGCTGTGATTGTGGGTACTGGGAACTAAACTCAGGTCCTCTGGAAGAGCAGGAAGCTGCCTTAACCACTGAGCCATCTCTCCAGCCTACCTGTCTTTTAACTTCTCATGGAAATTCCAAGTAGTAGCAGAGATGGAAGACTTGTCTGGTCCAAGGTCCAAGCAGACAAGACAAGAAACCCAAAGGAGAAGGCCATGGGCATCCCCTCTGGGATGCTTCTGTAACTAAGCCTTCTTGGCATAAAGAGGGGCCCAGTAAGACAGGCTCTGCCTGCCCACAAACGGAGCACCCGCATTCCCATCTGAGGCCCTTTGGCTCTGCACACAAGCCAGCCTCTCTCCTTAGACCCATGGGCACTGTTTAGAAACAAATGTGTTCACTACATGCAGTCCCCTTCATGTGCGGGGCGAGAGGGGCACAGACGGCTGACAACATACACTCAGAATCCCAACATTTAACAGTTCCTGGATTCCTGTTCTGCTTGAAGAATGGTATTTTTTTCAATCAGATTTTATTTTAGTGCAAGCATGCGCGTGCACATGCGCGCATATATGTTACCATAGCATGTGTGTGGAGGTCAGTGGACAACTTGTGGAAGCGGCTTCTCTCCTAACATGTAGATCCTTTTGGACTCAATTCCTCACTCGGACTTGGCAGCAGGCACCTTTACCCACTGGGCCATCTCACCTGCCCAAGAACTGTCTTTTGTTGTAGCTTATATGAACATCAAGGGCTATTCAGAGACAGAGACAGAGACAGAGACAGGCAGAGGCTGGTGGAGACCAAGGAATACTGGGTCAGAAAAGCAAGGCTGGGAAAGATAGACAGCCAGAGTTAACAGATATAAAATAAGAACCTTCGCGCCCCACGCACAGTAGGCACACAGATTATTTTAGGTGAGGCTTCTCAGGGATGATCAGCTTTTATAACAGTGCAGGAGGCATGGGGAAGCATGCATGGAGCAAGGAGTGGTACTATCGCCAGCAGACGCTCACTGCAGCCAGGAAGTATTCGTGTGTGCTTACACGAACGAACGGGGGCAGGAACAGAACACATTGCTGGCCCACTGTGCCTTTAATAAAGGGACAATGAAGGATTTGTTTTTCTTTAAGTTTTGCTGTACTTTTAAAAATTGCCACCAAGAAGCATAATTTTTATAGCATTCCCCAAATGTGCACAGTTTCTGAGGGGGAGCCACACTCCCTGCAGCCGCCTTCATCACCAAAAACGAACAAAGACTTTGTAAAACAATGACAACCTTGCGAAAATGAGGAAGTCTGACACCACATAAAAATCCAATTGGGGGCTGGTGAGATGGCTCAGTGGGTAAGAGCACCCGACTGCTCTTCCGAAGGTCCGGAGTTCAAATCCCAGCAACCACATGGTGGCTCACAACCATCCGTAATGAGATCTGGCGCCCTCTTCTGGTGCGTCTGAAGACAGCTACAGTGTACTTACATATAATAAATAAATAAAATCTTAAAAAAAAAAAAAAAAAAAATCCAATTGGGAGATCACATTAAAAACAACAACAACAACTTCCAAGAAATATGATTTCTCTAACTTAAAAATTATGCCCAAGCTTTAACCGGACGGTGGTGGCGCACACCTTTAATCCAAGCCCTTAGGAGACAGAGGCAGGCGGATTTCTGAGTTCGAGGCCAGCCTGGTCTACAGAGTGAGTTCCAGGACAGCCAGAGCTACACAGAGAAACCCGGTCTTGAAAAAAATAAATTATGCCATGGTTTTGGGGTGGCCATATGCATTATTTAAATTAAGTCAGGCCTAAGACTCTAGAGACCTCTTTTTATGCTGGGTTACATCTCTGGGCTCTTCCCAGGCTGCTGTGCAGCCAGGCCTCCAGCTCAGGCCCGCACAGGTGGCCTCCAGTACTCTCGGCTCCTCCGGGATTTTTTTACATTTATTTTTATTAAAATAATAATTTCTTTTCAAATTTATCTTATTTAATTTTATTTTATAGGTAAGAATGTTTGCTTGTATGTATATATGTGCACCATGTGTATGCTGGAGCCCACAGCAGCCAGAAAGAAGGCACAGAATCCTTTAGAACTTGAGTTATGGAGGACGGGGAGTCACTGTGTGGGTGTTGGGAATTGAACCTGGGTCCTCGGCAAGAGCAACAGTGCAGAGCAGAACTGCTCCCAATGGCTGAGCCGTCTCTCTAGCCTTATTTACCCTTATTCTATGGACACTTTGCCTGCATGTGTATCTCTGCACCACATGGATCCCCTGGGACTGTAGTTATAGACAGTTTTAACTGCCATGTGGGGGCTGAGAATTGATTCAGGGTCCTCTGAACAGGCAGCCTGTGCATGCAACAGCTGTGCCATCTCTCCAGGGCTCTGTCTTCATCTCTAGCTGGTGTGCATGTGTGGGGATGTGGACGCTGAGAATTGATTCAGGGTCCTCTGAACAGGCAGCCTGTGCATGCAACAGCTGTGCCATCTCTCCAGGGCTCTGTCTTCATCTCTAGCTGGTGTGCACGTGTGGGGATGTGGACGCTGAGAATTGATTCAGGGTCCTCTGAACAGGCAGCCTGTGCATGCAACAGCTGTGCCATCTCTCCAGGGCTCTGTCTTCATCTCTAGCTGGTGTGCATGTGTGGGGATGTGGACGCTGAGAATTGATTCAGGGTCCTCTGAACAGGCAGCCTGTGCATGCAACAGCTGTGCCATCTCTCCAGGGCACTGTCTTCATCTCTAGCTGGTGTGCACGTGTGGGGATGTGGACACAGCAGGCAGAGAAGGTTCTCTTCTTCTTCCCTGCTGAGGTGGGGTCTCTCAGTCCTGCCTTGTCGCATATCTCTGGTTGGGTGGCCAGTAAACTTCTGGGCAACAATGCCTGCTTTCCCCTCCCACAGGTGGTGAGCTGGGGTTACAGACGCCTGCTGCCATGCGTGGCCTTTGACGTGGGTCCTGAGTGTCAACCTGCTCAGCAAGAGCGTTCACCTGCGCAGTCATCTTGCCAGGCTAATACTTCTTTAAGGTGTAATAACTTTTGTTATTTTTATTATTAGTTGTGACAGTGTTTTGCTACTTAGTCAAGGTTGCCCTCAAACCTACAATCCTCCTGCCTTTGCCTCCCAGGAGCTGGGATTACAGATGTGTGCCGCTGTCTTTAGCCTTCTAACAAACGTTTTCAACCTGGGCACTCAGCATTCCAGAACACGAAGCAGGACCGGCAGCTCACTGAGCAGAGCGACCGAGACAAAGTGCTCCCAAAGACAGTAATGTCCTTCTGGACCCTACGGCCTGAGCTGCCTTGCGCTCAGGCAGAGCAGCACCTGCCGAAGGGCACGCCCTGGAGCCGGGCTGCAGAGCTCAGTCCTGGCTGTGCCTCTCCCTGGCTGTCCCTCTGTATGATCTCCACCCTCTGCCCCTCAGCTCACCTGTTAGCAAGCACCACCAGCAGGACAGTGTCAGGGGACGCTGTAAGGGTAACTAAACAGGAGAAGTGCTAGTGACCGACCGTCCTGACACAGACCACACACACACCATGCAGCTCTGGCCTGGGATTCTTCCTACACTATCATGTGAAGAACAGATACGCCCCTGTCTTGTTTGGGACACGACATTTGCTCTCTATTATTTGAAAACAGGTCGATTCTGCGGGGATAACCCTACCATGCCAAAGTATATACCTTAAAAGTCAAATTTCAAAGTTTTTTTTTTCCATTTTATTTTAGTGTGTGCATGTGTGTGTGTGTGTGTGTGCATGTGTTTGTCATAGTGCTCATGTGGAGGTCAGAGGACCACTTGTAGGAGTTAGTTCTCTCTCTTTACCATGTGGGTCCTGGAAACTGAACTCGGGTCATAAGGCTTGGTGGCAAGCTCCTTCACCCAAGGACCCATCCAGCCTGATTTCCAGTTTTCTGCCCCTACCTTTTAGTTATAAGTAAGAAAAAGCACAATTTACTCAGAGGAGTCAGGAGTTGGCGAGACAACTGTACACTCAGCAACTGCATCACCTCCAAACCATCAGCTGTGCCAGGATCAAAGGGACTACAGATAAAGTGGACCCTATTTGGGAGCCTCAAGTTGGGAGCTGTGGTTAGCCATGCACCCTTGGCATTCACGGATGGCAGGCTAGCTCATTGCACTTCCTGGGGGGTGAGGAGTGAGATAGCTCACTGCACTTCCTGGGGGGGTGGGGAGTGAGATAGCTCACTGCACTTCCTGGGGGGGGTGGGGAGTGGGATAGCTCACTGCACTTCCTGGGGGGGGGAGTGGGATAGCTCACTGCACTTCCTGGGGCTGTGGTGTGCATAGCTTTCTCTGCCTGCTGAGAGGACAGAGCTCACACACTCAACAACTGAGCTGAGCACATGGGCAAAAAGCAGCAGAGAGGGAGGCGCGGGCGGGCTCTGAAGGGCTTCACTCAGCATAAACAATCTGTTCTGAAGCATCATTAACTGTCCACTTGAGGGAACCCCACACATAATTGAAGCTCAACAGGAAAGCATGCCAGCCCTCTGTCCCAGGCGAGGGCCTCATCTTTGGTTGTCATGAGTGTGTAGCAGCCAGGGGACTGACTGCAGGGAGTGAGTTTAAGGGTTTTTTATGGCTATTTCAAGAGGCAATGCATCTGAAAGGGAGAAACCAAAAAGCTCTTTATGAAAACAAAATTGCTCACTCCGGGCCTGAGGAGAACATGGCTATTGATTAGCTGGTAAAATGCACTGGGGCGCTGGCTCCAGTCAACAGCTGATTTCGCTTACAATTCTTAGAGTCCTGGGCCCCAGAGCAATCAGTGGAATACGACGAGCCTCTAACAGTCTGGAAGCTCTGAGGAGAACTAGCTTTGCTCAGGGCCCCAGGCACGTCCCAGGGGCCCTGTGAGGTCCCAGGGCAGTCCCAGCTTCTGTGATCTGACACTCCAAGCCATCAGTGACAGAAGGCCTCAGGGCTTCCCAGGGCCTCTCATGGTCATTCCCTCCCCTTCCACCCCAAAATTAGACTCATGAGAACCCACTGCATAAGCCGAGCATGGTGGCCCACACCTATAATCAGAGGCAGGTGAATCTCCATGAGTTTGAGGCCAGCCTAGTCTACACTGCAAGTTCCAGAACAGCCAGGGCTACATAGTGTGACCCTGTCTCAAGGGGAAGGAAGGAAGGAAGGAAGGAAGGAAGGAAGGAAGGAAGGAAGGAAGGAAGGGAGGAAGGAAGGGAGGAAGGAAGGGAGGAAGGAAGGGAGGAAGGAAGGAAGCCCTGCCTAGTATTTCCTGATCACAGAGGTACCCTGAGGCTGGGAGGTGTCACACAAGGTATAGCTCTTGCCATGCAAGCGTGAGTGCTTAAGTTTGGATCCCAGCAGACATACGATAGTGAGACCTTTTACAACGAGCATCTCTAATCCCAGCACTGGCTGGTGGAGACCAGGATTTCTGCAGTCCACTGGTTGGCCAGCCTAGCTGAATTGTTGAGCTTTAGGTCCAGTAAGAGACTGTCTCAAAAACAAAACAAAAAAAAAACAAAAAAAACAAAAACAACCCCTGACCTAACTCCTCCCAAAAAAGTCAGAAGCCACTGAAGTTAGCCAACATCTGCGCTCCTTGAATATATGCACCAACACATGCACACATACTATACATATATGTACACATACTGTAACACATGTATATATACTATACATAGACTAAGAAAAAAATAAAGGACCATGTATTTAAAGAACTAAATAAGAAAACAGTTTTGCTTTGCTTTGAGACAGAATCTCACTATGTTGCTCACGTTGGCTTTGACCTCCTGAATTCAAATAATCCTCCTGTCTCAATCCTTCGAGGAATGAAGACTACATGGCTTCCTGTGCCCAATTCCAGGTGGTTGGAGGACCATATAAACACTATCGGAGTTAGTCACCTGACATTCTATGCCAGACTTGGTGACAACGGACAAGACCATGAGGACACAAGCCTTCAGCACGTGAAGAAGACGTAGAGGGACCATATGGCTACAGCCAGGAAGCCAGAGCCTGACAGAGCAAGGCAGGCACAGAGAGCCAGTCTCGGGCTCTCCTGGACACCTTCCTACTAGCACAGGGACCCCTTCACACTGGACCTGTCAATCACAGTGCTCACTCTTAGCTCAGAGACACACAAGGTCTGGCTATGTGTGGTGTGGGGTAGGTAGCTCAGGCGTACAGGAATAACAATAGCCTGGTTACAAGTAAATGTAGAAACCTATACCTGGGCTGGAGAGATGGCTCGGCAGTTGAGAGCACTGGCTGCTCCTGCAGAGCACTGGAGTTTGGTATCTAGCACCAACATGGACTGGCTCCCAACTGCCTGCAACCCCAGCCCCAGAACAAATGCCATTTTCTGGCCTCCATAGGGACCTACATGCACATGGCATGTATATAGCACACATGCACATGCACACACACCAATCCTGAGGTACTGGAGAGATGACTCAGTGGCTAAGGGTACATGCTGCTCTTACAGAGCACATCACACCAGGCAGCTCACAACTGTCTGTAACTCCAGCTCTAGGGGATCCACCCCTCTAGGATCCACAGGTAACTATACTCATGTGCACACACAAACACTGAGAAGCGCACGCACACACACACACACACACATACATACATAATTACAATAAAATTAAATCTTAAAAAAAAAAAGCCAACAACCTTCGGGTTTTCTCTACTATCCCGAGATTCTATTGCCACAACTTAGCACAGATCACTGAGGTCAGTGTTTGTGCACTGGATGGAGAGGCCCTGATTATGGGGTTCAGGGTAACATAACCTTCTAAGACTTTCTTTCAGGTTTTTTTTTTTTTTTGGTTTGGTTTTTCAAGGTTTCTCTGTGTAGCCCTGGCTGTCCTGGAACTCACTTTGTAGCCCAGGCTGGCCTCCAAGTTCCGTCTGCATGCAATGCCACTGCCCGGCCCTTCTAAGGCTTTCTAAAGATTGCCACGGGGATGGGTGAAGGCTAGGTCTGACACACCCTGACTTGACAAGCCACACCTGCCGCTGGGGTGCGCAGTGGGGCTCTGCAGGGAGCACATGCCCCCCAGCTGCTTTGACACCCAGCTGGTGATGGGAGGACCTCACACACTCCCTGCCTGCCTGTCACACCTGAGGCTGCCGCTTCCAGGAGGCAGCTTAAAGGACAAGCTCGGTCAAACTCCGAGGCGGCAGTGAAGCCCCTGGCCTGCTTGCACCTGCAGCTCTCCTGCGCACCCCTCTCTAAGCTCTCCTGAGCACCCCTTTCTAAGCGCTCCTGTCGGGGATGAAGTGGCTCAGGAGGGTGTAGGTCACACTGCTTCGGAACAGCTGCGGGCCAAGCATCTTGAGCCACATACTGAGGCTGCGCGGTCTTCCAGGACGCTTAGAAACCATCTCGAGAAGAGTTGGTAACTAACATCCAGGAGACCATGGAAGCTGTCTTAACACTGGAGAAGAACCCAGGCCCTCTCAGATCTTCATCCACTGGGCTCTGCCCAAACCAACCCTCATCTCCTCTTAGAAAGCACTTCCTGGATGAGGTGAAAGCTCATTGAAGTGGGCCACTGCTGACCACGCCCACTTGCTGCTGTCCTCCAGAAATCCCCTCTGAAGCTCCCTCCCTGCTTTGCTCTGCCCCAGTTGCCTCAGGACCTCTCAAGGCAGCCTGGAGCCCCTTCCAAGACCAAGTAAAATGAAGCTTTTTTGTTTGTGTTCTTTGTTTTTCAAGATAGGGTTTGTCTGTGTATAGCCCTGGCTATCCTGGACTTGCTCTGTAGACCAGGCTGACCTGGAACTCACAGAGATTTGCCTGCCTCTGACTCCCAAGCGCTGGGTCTAAAGGCGTGTGCCATCACATTCCACAAAAATAAACTTTTCAAAACAGCAAACAAACAAACAACTCCATATAGATGGGGCCCCTGTGGGGCAGGGAAGGAAGGGACAGAGTGGGGACCCGAAGGGAACATGAGGGCTCCTGGAGCCCTGGCAATGCTCTGAGTACCCCTGTGGGTGCTCAGAGGCTTGGGTGACAGGTGAATGCACCCACGTGTGGACAAGAACTCAATAAAGCTCACATCTAAAGACGGAAACAAAAGGGCTGGCAAGATGGCTCAGCCTAGAGAGAGGCACTTGATGTTGTGTGTAGGCCTGGGGAGCGGAGCTTGATCCCCACAACACTTGTAAGGGGTTAGAGAAAACCCTACTCCATTTGGCCTCTGTCTCTGTCTCTCTCACGCACTCACTAAAAACAAGGAAAGAGGAACTTGAACCGGTGTCGTGAGGCAACATGGAGCCTGCCACTGCTGTGGGGGCCCCCAGTTCCATCTCTGGTCTCCACCAGCCAGCCACGTGGGGCAGAGTCAAGGAGGAACCGGAGGTGACGCTTCCTCTCAGAACAGGCCCGTGAAAGGGAGCATGGACCACGTGGGCAGGGTGGGGTGGGGTGGGGTGGGGTGGGGTGGGGGGAGTGGGGGTGGGGAGAGCAGGGGTGGGGAGAGCAGTGTCCATGGCACTGAGGATGTGAAACCAGCACCCCATTCTCCTTCCTCAGGACTCTCCTCAGACCCCCCCCCCCAACATACACACTGCTCTATTCAAAACCCACTTCCTGCCAGGCATGGCGGTGCAAGCCTTTAGCCTCGGCATTTGGCTGAGGGTCCAGGGAAGTGGTCCTTTGAGTTCTGGGCCAGCCTTGTCTACACAGTGAGTTCCAGGATGGCCAAAGTATACAATGAAAGCTTGTTTCAAAAAAAGATTTAACAAACAACAACAAAGCCCTGCTTCTTGCGCCAGTGACGGCGGATCAACAGGACAAGGTGCTGGATGCCAAGCCTGAGGACCTGAGGTCAATCTCTGGCACACGGAGGGAGACATCTGACTATCAGGAGCTGTCCTCTGCTTGTTACATATGCACGAGCCCTGCCATCCACAGAGCAGGGCACAGCCAGGCCAGGCCAGGCTTTCTCACTTGCTCTCAGAGCAGAGCTTGCTGTGCTTTGGAGGGCAAAGCTCAGGGCTGGAGCCCAGGGTGGCACTGCCTTTACTCGAGGGAGTACATGCTCCTCCACAGAAAGAGCTACTGCCATCAAGCTGGGCACCTCCTGAGGGCCACAGCATCCCTTTTCACCTTGGCACCAGGAGACCCTGTAGCAAGGCAGACCTTGCCTGCACGGAGCTCTTCACCATTGTCTTCACAGAGACAATGGTGTCCCGCTGTCTGGACTCAGGAGCCATCAGGAACAAAATAACTTTACTTACAAAGCACCCAGCCATCTGGCCTCAGAATGTACCCGGCTGTGAGTATTCTGTCATCACAACGCAAAACAGACTCTGCCAACACTTCGCAAAAACTAATATGTACTTTCCCACCCCTTTCAATTTAGCATCTGTCCCTCCCAACCATATACATAAACACATATGGGTTTTTTATTCACCCTAGGCCAGTTTTATTAGCATCTAAGAGAAAAAACAAGAGAGGCAGACAAGTCCAGGGAGCTTCCAGGAGAAAGGAGGTGAAAAGGAAGAGAGTGAGCGCTATTCTGTTTGTGGTGTAGTCCGACAAGCAGCCACATGGCAAACAGAGAAGGGGTTTCAGGGAAGGACTGGAGAAGGCCACCCACCAGGCTTTCAAAAGCTGTGCGGGCGGCTTTTCTGAAGGTATAATGTCCACAGCAAACTGCACTGACACACACAGTTCTGATATGCTCTGCGTGCCCACGTCTGTGGTTAACAGTACAGCTGAGGTGGTGAGGAAGTGGAGGGGGCACTCCCCCTCACCCACTCCCAGGTCAGGAGAGCGCCCTAGTCTACTCCCAGGAAGCCAGCACAAAGCGCCTGGGCCCTGACCTCCAGGGCTGCAGAGAGACTTTGCTTTACTTGGGGCCCAGTGTGAATGTAATCTTACGACCCCCGCTTTCCCCGTAGCTGGCACATGGTTGCCTGCACCGGTATGCGCTCCTCTTACGGCGGCATGAACAGCCATAAGGCTAGTGCAGTTGCTTCCAGCTTTGATCTGTGGATACGCTTGTTCTGTCTTGCTGTTGTCTTATTTTGCCTGCCTCCCCAGTCCCTCAACTTGACTTCAGAGACGACCTGACACTGGGCACAACAGCAGAAGTGGGGTGCTCTGCTCCCCAGTGGCCATGCCCGGCACGGTCTCACGAACCTCCAAGCATTCTGTGCCCAAACCATGGGATAGGAGGGCTCATCCTTCTACAAAGGAGGGGAGAACCTTCAGACTGTCTCTGGGCCCCAAACAGAGAGTCTGCTGGAGGACAGAGAGGGAAACACTGGCAAGGGACACTGGAGAAGGTAACTCAGCTAAGGAAAAGCTAAGTCCCAGGAGGACTCGATGGGACAGTATGCCTGGGGCTTAGGGAGGGTTTCTCACTCAGGGGATGAGAGATAGGGGCACAGCAAGGCTTTAGGTTTAAAACATCATTCCAGGAGCCCCGAGATAGAAGGGTATCTGTCACCATGACAATCTGAATTTGATTCTTGGAATCCACATGGTGCAAAGAGATAATGGACTCTTGCAAGCTGTCTCCTACCTCATACACACACACACACACACACACACACAAATGCACAGATGCATGCACACATACATATACCCAATACAAGCATGCATACATACATACATTCATGTGTGCAAACACATGCACACATGCACACACAAATAAATATTAAATGTTTTATTTTAATTATTGAGTTATTACTATTTTAATAAAATATAATTACAAATTATTAAATTTTAATATTTTATTTTAAAATGTTAAAAATTACAACTGCTGGGCTGGAGAGATGGCTCAGTGGTTAAGAGCACTGACTGTTCTTCCAAAGGTCCTGAGTTCAAATCCCAGCAACCACATGGTGGCTCACAAGCATCCGTAACAAGATCTGATGTCCTCTTCTGGAGTCTCTGAAGACAGCTACAGTGTACTTACACATAATAAATAAATAAATCTTTAAAAAAAATTACAACTGCTGAGATGAGGGTCTCAGAGATGGTCTTCCAGAGGCCCAGAGTTCAAATCCCAGCAACCACATGGTAGCTCACAACCATCTGTTAAGGGATCGGACACCTTTTTCTGGTGTGTATGGAGACAGCTAGGGTATATATATATATATATAATACATAAATCTCTTTTTTGGTTTTTTTTCAAGACAGGGTTTCTCTGTGTAGCCCTGGCTGTCCTGGAACTCACTCTGTAGACCAGGCTGGCCTCAAAATCAGAAATCTGCTTGCCTCTATCTCCTAAGTGCCTGGATCAAAGGCGTGTGCCACCACTGCCTGGCAAATACATAAATCTTAAAAAAAAAAAAAAGCTGAGGTGAGGTGAGGGAGTGAGACAAGGAGCCTCACCCATCAAGCTGGAAAACCTGGGCACTGTAGCAGGTAGCTGACAGACAGATGCTATGGAAAGGGTCTCCAGACAGGAACTGCATGGCCAAAACCTCAATTGAGCAGTGGGGTGAAGTAGATAAAGTGAACAGAAAAGCCAAGCCTGCCAGCTCAGTGCTCCAGGTTTCCCTAAGCCAGTCTCCGGGATGGCAGGGAGGAATGAGACCCAGGAGACAGTTATGGGGTTGCAGATGGGCCTTAGTGGAGCCATGTAACTGTAACTGCCTGGACATGCGAGAGTGACAAAGTGGATCTGAAGTCTCAGCGTTTCTGAGCTCAGGGACAGGCACTGTGGCCGTCGGAGTCTGTTGCAGCATGCCTAGGCTGAGGAAGGTTCAGACGGGCGACCAACAATCAGGCACAGCTTTGGGAGCAGTGTTAAACAGAAGGAGCACGCACAGAGCGGGGCGGGGGTTAAGCTCACCACACAGCATGAGGATCAGAGTTCAGATGCCCAGAAGCCATGAAAAGGCTGGGTGGGTGCAGCGGCTCCCCTGTAATTCCAGCCTCAGACGGTGGAAACCCATAGATAGTCCTAGAGAAGCTGGCTAAGAAGATGAGCCACATTAGTGAGCCCAGGGCTGACAAGACTACGTCGTTCAGTGAGGCAAAAGAGCAACCAAGAGAGAGCCTCAACATCAGCCTCAGTCTCCACGTGCATGTGCACGCCCACACACAGCGTATCCACTTGCATACACACACGCCCACAGACGTGCCCACGCATACACACACACACACACACCTAGTCCATGAGAAGGAAACTACATGCTGAGGACAGCAACACAAGAGAGACATGTCTGGAGGCCCTGGGGCCTGAGAGCAGCAGCTTCTGGCCACAGACTACTTATCTGTCGGGGATTCGGCTCTTTTGTCTTACTTAGAGCAATGTCACATATGGAGAAGCTAAGCCTGATCATCTCTGAGAGTGATGGCCAGAGGTCTGGGAGGGACTTCTGCGAGCTGTAGTGTTAACACACCTCTAAATAAAATGCCCGATGGACTTCTGCCGCCCTGCTTTACCTGGAGGAAAATGTGGAGAGCCTTGTGGGGTACCGTTTGGCAGGAACCTGACATTGGCCAAGGACAAGAAAGTAAGAATCTGGTTTTAGGGTCGAACAAAGAAGTAGGCTCAGATATCTTGATCATCCTTAGAAACAGCTATCACCGGAGTGATCGTGGGGCTGTGTGTTTAACTGTCTTGCTTGTTCCTCATTGTACCGCTCGCCCTTAATATCTGCATGTAATTAAAATGGTATAAAGGCAGATTTGGAAAATTAAATCTGCCTACAGTCTCAGAATCGACTGGGGTCACGCTACAATGTTGTCTGTCTTTTTTCCTTTTAATCCTCACTCCCGTGCTGGAGAACCTGTTGACTGACTGAGCGGGCTGGGTCAGGAAAAGAAGTGAAGTTACTGGGTAGCTTTATTTTGCTGGAAAGAAACAGCTTCTAAAGGTAGGCCCTGTTGGGCTGGCAAGATGGCTCAACAGGTAGAGCGCTCTTGCTGCTCAAGTGGGAGAAGTGTATGTGTACGTGCCTGCTGGTCTGTGTGTGTGCCATGTGAACCAGATGCCCTCAAAGGCCAGAAAGATGGCAGCAGACCCCGTGGTGCTCCTCAGCTGCCCTGTGGGTGTTGACCCTGGTCCTCTGTGAGAGCAGTAAGTGCTCTTAACCACAGAGCCCTCTGGCTGCCCAGTTGTTGTTTATCCTCTACTTTAAATATACCCCTCTCTTGTTTCAAAAACATCTTTATTTTCTGTACGTAGATCTTTGCTACATATGTATCAGTGTACGCATTCTCGTGGGAGGAGAGAACTGACTCCCATAAGCTGTAGTACATGCACACACAGACTTATAAAAGGAATAATTTTTTTAAAAATATAAATAATAGGATGTATCTCAAACCTGCTCTTCCACGTGACTTTCTCTCCACGCATCCACTGAGCTGATGTGTCCTTACTTGGTTCAGGGTTAGATTGACGGCACTCTGCAGGACCAAAAGCTCCTGGCATGAGTCTAGGGCACACACAGCCTCAGGGGCGACCCTCCAGGACTGTACATGGGCCTGGCTCAGCTGCCTTATCTTCCAAGAACTCCGTTTCACAGAAGCAGCTGGCTTCCTCAGCAGAGACCCAGCTTGGGGCCAGGCCGGCTGTGGACAATTTTTCTACCAACTCCAAAAGGATCCAGTACTGAGTTTGCTGTTTTCAGCTCTTGCGAGGCAAACGTGACAGAGCACAAAGCAAGCATGGGTGCTAATTGGCTAAGTGATAGATGCTGGAGAGGGCCAGTGACATGGCTCAGTAGTAAAAGTGACTGCCACCAAGCCTGGTGACCTGAGTTCAAGCCCAGAGACACACAGAGTAGAAGGTTACAACCAAGTTCCACTAGTGTCCTATCATATACACACACACACTAAAGAAGTGTTTTTTAAAAAGAGATACAGAGAAAGATAAAGAATGTGTGAAGTTTATATATAGTGTTGAAATAATCTGTCTGTTAACTGGAATAGACATTTTAAATCTCAATTCCTGACATCCAAGAAAATGGATTATTGATAAATCTCTCTGTGTGTGTGTATGTGTGTGTGTGTGTAAGTACGTGTGTGCTCTTTCAGGGGGCCCACACCCACATCGTAGTTCCAGGAGATCCAACAGCCTGCTCTGGGCTCTACGGGTGCCAGGTATACACGCAGCACTGATATTTATGTAGCAAAGACCTACGTACAGAAAATAAAGACGTTTTTGAAACAAGAGAGGGGTATATTTAAAGTAGAGGATAAACAACAACTGGGCAGCCAGAGGGCTCCGTGGTTAAGAGCACTTACTGCTCTCACAGAGGACCAGGGTCAACACCCACAGGGCAGCTGAGGAGCACCACGGGGTCTGCTGCCATCTTTCTGGCCTTTGAGGGCATCTGGTTCACATGGCACACACACAGACCAGCAGGCACGTACACATACACATGGTCAGTTTTAAAATGTTTTAAAGAAGAATGATGAAGGGCCACAGAGCTGCCCTGCCTACTTTGACATGGAGGACTCTGCGCCCAGTGCGTTAGATAGCCAAGGGCAAGGAGCTAAGTCCAGCCATTATCAAGTCACGTGAAGAGCAAAGGTACTTCGCTCAGAAGATCTGTCTTCGAGTTTGGAAAACTCACTAAGCCACTTACCCTTGGATCTTGCAGCCTGTGAAGTGGGCTGAGAGTCTGCCTTACAGAGCTGCTGGGGCCTCTGAGAGCCACATGTAACTGGTAAAGAGCTTTAATTCGGGTGTGTCTAGGTTTCTGGGTTCCTTCCGACATTCTTTTCTGTTGGTTGTGTTTGATTTTTTGAGACAGGTTTTCATTATGCAGTCAGGCTAGGACTAACAATCCTCCTGCCTCACATGGGATTGTAAATATGTGCCAGCTGGAGCCTCTTCACATTGGATTCCGACATAAGCCTCTGTGCACGTGACAATAGGGACTGCATGGCCACAGGGAGGCTTTTGTGACCCTCTAAGCACGGCAACTGAGGAAACCCACAAGGAAACAAGATTCTTTGGCTACTTTAAGATTCTGCTTGCCTGAGCTGCAGGAAAAGGCTGGACCATGGGGAAGCCCCAGCTACTCTCAAAGGTCACTCAACAATGACAAGAGCCCAGCAGGGTCAGGACAGAAGAGTGAGGAGAGACCAGGGTCCCAGAGGGCTTTTGGCCCCGTCCATCTTTAGTATCCTCTGCATGGATGCTGGTACGAACCTCAGATGCCAGCGTCATGCATGGGCACTGGACTTGAGACATGTTTAGAGAGGATCTTAAAATAATCCAATCAAACCAGCAAACT
Source organism: Mus caroli (assembly GCF_978045245.1). Taxonomy (NCBI): domain Eukaryota; kingdom Metazoa; phylum Chordata; class Mammalia; order Rodentia; family Muridae; genus Mus; species Mus caroli. Next base: position 64,313,228 of record NW_028227273.1, read on the forward strand.
CTCTGCTCGTGGCAGAAGCGCGCCCGTGTGGCTGTTCTTGTGAAGAAACAGCTCTTTGACTAAAGATAAACTCAAGAGATAAACTCCGGGCTTCCTCACTGCCCAGACACTTCTGGGTAGAGCAAAGAGGCTACCTGTCTCTTTTTAGCAAGACATGGCCACCAGTGGTCCACCTGGGAAAACACAGGCAGACAGCGGACAAGAAAGGGACAGCAAGTTCAACGTGGTACTGGGGCTTCTTACCCACATATTCCGAGAGGAAGACGACAAAGAACGGAGTGACCAGGTCATTAATTCCCTGGACATACCCACTGGCGGGGTGTCGGATGGCCCAGATAAAGAGAATTCGTTCAAAGATCTAGGAAGACGAGAAGGAAAGGGGGTGTGTGTGTTAATCTCGGGGTACACGTCTTCTTCCACTTACCTTCCTTATCACTTACCTTGGGATTAGTGGAAAGTTTTAGGAAAATTCAAAACTGCTGTGGGTCAAAGGAAGAGACATGCAGAGCGCTCAGGCCACGGGAGCCACTCTGCTCAAAGGTGCTCACCCTCTATCTTTTTAGTATCTAATGACCATGACATCAAGACAGAACAGACTGGGGACTGGATTTACAAACCCCACCACTTCTGTATCTCTGGGAGCGAGGTATTTGGGAGCGAGGTATTGTGCACGCCAGCTCTAGTGTCTTTTTCTAAATCTTCCTTGGTCCCTACAGGACACAGAGAGGAGCCACCACTTGCCATCACTTGCCACCCTTCTCCCACTGAGAAGGGAAGAGGTCAAGATTCCGTTCTGGGCTTTGAAGAGGTGGCTCAGTAGCCGAGACCCCAGCACCCACACAGTGGCCCACAACTGTGAGCAATTCCAGGGAATCCCATGTCCTCTTCTGACCTCAAAGGACAGCAGACAGGAACATGGTATGCAAAAATGCATTCAAGCAAAATATTCATACACATTTAAAATAAAATCTACCAAAAAGGAAGGAAGGAAGGAAGGAAGGAAGGAAGGAAGGAAGGAAGGAAGGAAGGAAGAAAGAAAGAAAGAAAGATAGATTTTCTGGTTCATCCTAACTACGATTGGTGACAATCTATTCTTGTAGGACGTCCCTTTGTGCATCAGGACCCGACCACATATCTGCTGGGAAGTCTGGGAAGAGGGATCAGCAGCTAAGGACACCACTAAACCTGACAGCCTAAGCTGGATCTCCAAGATCCACACGGTGGAAGGGGCAAAGTCCTGCCAGCCTGTCCTTGGCTCCACACACATGCACAGCATGTACACAGCCCCTCCAAAGAAACGAATGCCATATACAAAAGTAAAAGGACACCGGGCTGCATGCTTCCTTCCGCAGTCGGGGGTTGGGACAGAGAAGCCAAACAGCCTGTGCCCCCATGACAGAACCTTTGAGGGTTCTATATATCAATGAAAATAAGTCTGAGGCCTAGATGGTCCCTTAACAGAGCCCTGCCCATTCCCATTTGGCAGTTGCCCCAACTGCTGTCACTGGACCTCCTGGGCTCTCCCTTCAACTTCTCTCAACCCAAGGACATGCTCAATGGCTCTGTCCCAGTGGCCATGACCCCCCAAGCCCTGGAACTTCTGGAGAATGGTATCTCTGTGACACACACAGGAGGGACAGTAGAGATGATGGTGACAACAGACAGGTAAGCCAAGGTATCAGATGACCATCACAGCACATCCTGCCCCAGCTAGCCCTAGAGACAAGGACTTCCGAGGAGACAGATTTTGGAGATGGCTGTCTAGGGTAAGGACGGTGTAAGACACACGGAAGGAAGACTGTCCATTGGCTCCTCTCAGAGAGTCTTACAGGGAAAGCTGGAAAGCACCCTGAAGTGAGCTAGTCCAGCCTCGGCCTCGCTGCTTCCAACAGAGCTTCCATGTGCGTGTGTGTGTGTGTGTGCATGTGTGTGGTTGGAGGTGTAGTATCCATGTTTTACTAAAGGCTCCGAGGGGAGTCCTATTCTGCTAAATGACCTCTTTCTTCCTCAAAAGTGCAGTCTAAGGCTAGACCTACTGTTCTCTGGGGGGAAAAAAATCACAAGAAGCCTATTGTTTCCTCCCATCCCTGTTACTTAGTGTAAAAGACTTGCCTACCATGTACAAGGCTCTGGGGTTGACCCCAGTGACTCAAAAAACAAACAACTGTCTCCAGCTTGGTCTTTTGGAAAGACTCATAAGGGCGCCCACTACTCCAGAGTCTCAGCTTTGGTAAGACTCTGCCCTTCACATGGCCGACTGCATGGAAGCTGGCCATGGACTGCACGGAGAGCAGAGAGCGGCGGTGCCTCTTCCTCGGGGACAAGTGAAGCAGATACACACATGCCAGGCTCTAACGGTGCCAGACATTTGCAAAATAAAGACAAGCAGCCTGGCTGCCAGGGAGAACACAGGCTCTGCACTATGGGAAAGGTCTGTGATAACCACCCTGTGGGGATAACAGGATAAACCTGAAGGGTTTCCCACACCCAACCCCTCCACTACAGGCAAAGCTCCAGTGTGTGTCAGGTCTGCAAGCCATTCAGTGTTGGTGGTGGGTTAGATCTCTGCAAGCCTTGCAGTGTTGGGGTGCTGGTGGGTTAATCCTCTGTGCATCCATTTGCTTAAGATTATGGTCCAGTACACACAGGTGATGCAGGCAAAACTGAAGAGAATAAAGTGTGCATCCCAGTGTCCAGGCTCCGCTAATCAGAGATGCCTGATGAGAGCCAGGTGCAGGAAGGAGGCAAGGGTGTGGGCCCGGCATGGGGAGGGGAGGAGGAAGAGGAAGGGAAGGGATTCATTCTCAACTTTCCTTGTGCTGCCTCTTAGGGGTGGGAGCCAATGTCACCAACACAATTTTCCCTGCGGTGTTGAAAGCTATGATAATGTAAGTAAATGTAAGTAAATGTATCTATGAATGTTATCTAAAGCCACAGAGCATATTCTTCTCACTGTCCCTCTCTATTATAGAGAGGACTGAAAGACTGTTCGAAAGTGCTGACATGCCACATCATGACTGCAGTAGAACTGCACGGGAAGTTGCTAATCTCACCAGCGAGACTCCCTCGCTCAAGTCAAGCTAACGGTCCTACTGGAAGCTTGCACGTGCGTGTCATTGGCTTGAGATCCTACAATATCACTACCAGTGTCACTCCTACATTTAGTTCCAAAAGAACTGAAAGCAGGGTCTAGAGCGTGTTTACCCAACCATGCTCACTACAGTATAGTCCCACAGCCAGGGGGGATAAGCAACCCACTCGTTCACAGTTTTCATTTGGAGGAGTATTAATGATAATGATGGAATATTTAAAAAATCAAGGAGATGGGGAGGTGGCAGGGGCATTGCTCGGTGGGTTAATGGTACCTATTTGACAAGGCTGGTGACCAGGACCCACACAGTAGAAGGAGAGAGCAATTCCCTGTCTGGGTCCTCTAACCACACACACACAGATACACACCATGGCATGCCCTCCACAATAGAAATAAATCAATGTAATAAAAACATCTTAATGAAGGGACTTCTGACACTGTGAATTAAGCCAGATACAAAGTGACAAATTATGTATAAGCCTACTTATCTGAAGTATTTAGAGTGGTCATAGCCACAGGCAGAAAATAGAGAGGTGGTGGCAGGGAAGGGGGTTGTATTTATGGGCACTAAATTTAGGTGTGGAAATAGGAAAAGTTTCTGGAAGCAGACGAAGGTGGTGTTCACAGAACATTCAAATGCATGTAAGCCAACCACCCACTGTTCATAAAACCAGAAAGAGTCGGGCAAATTCATGCTACTAGAAAAAAAAGTCAGCACCCCAGCTTTATAAAGTAGAAGAAGCCCAGGAACAGGAATTTTAAGATAAGATTCCCTCTGCCCCAAGCCTCAGGCAAAGCACAACTTGGTACCCAGGCTTGTTTCAAAGGGCAGACGAGAAGGCATGAGGAAGTACTCTATCCCAAAGTGTCACCTGTGGACATGGGGTACCCGGCAGGTGCCACTGGGCCCAGGCAGGAGGAGGACCGGACACTGAGGAACCCACTCACCTCCTGGACGAGCGGCTGCTGGAACAAGGGGATGAGAGGGTTCGTCCTTGGAATGTCAATGTGAATCTAAAAAACAGAAGCCACAGCCCAGATGTAACGCCAGAATGTCTAAGGCAGCACACTCAAAAGGAACACTTAGAGAACAGCTTAGCTTTAAAAGGACAGACAGACAGAATATGGACAAAGCCCAGCTAGACCCACCCAGGAAGAATATGTACCTATGTTAGCCACAGCTCAGAGAGAAACTCCCCCAATAAGCCACTGTCAACCAGACAGGAATCTCCCCTGAGATAGCTCTCCTCCGAGTGGATTGTCTTCTGACGTTATAGTCACCCTGGGACGCCACCTGTTTACCACATACAATCACATGTGCACCCCCTTTTCAGGATCTTACACATCCCACAATTCCTAAGAGTCTGGTGTAGGGGTGCATGCCTGTATTCCCAGAACCCACACACTGTAAGTTCAAGGCCAGCCTAGGCAATATAGTAAAATCCTGTATCAGAAAACAGCTAGGAGCGGGTGTAATGGTAATTATAGCATTCCTGTAATCTCAGACCTCGGGAGACAGAGGCAAGTGTTTGAGGCCAGTCTGGTCTATGTAGTGAGCTAAAGACCAGCCAGTGATATACAGGAAGGCCCTGTCTCAATAGCAAACAAAGCCCACAACTCTTGCTAAGAATAAAAAGACCTCCAACTGCTGCTAAAAATGTGCCAGGGCAAGGAAGCAGGACTGGACCTGCTTGTGAAGTCAGGAAGTAAGGAAGGGTAGGGGCAGATGGCCTTCAGTAACCAGGGCTGAGGTGCACACGTCTGCAACCCAAGTGGCCACTGTAGTTAGCATGGGCTCTGAGGCCTCTCCAATGCCCACATTAACATCATAAAGACAGTGTCAGAAGAGGCCATTTCGTTCTGGGGACAGTCACAGCAGCTATGTAATGCCCACCTTTTACCAGCCTGGCCACCTCTCCCTCCTGTGAGGCTGCCAACAGACACTTCTGTGGGCCTGAGGACCTCTGCAGACAATGGGTGCTGAACTGACACTGTAGCACCACAAGCACACACTGATGCTGCAGTCCAGAAGGAACCGACCACTTCCGAACCTTCTGCTTTCTCCCTTTACTATGCATCCCATGGTCCTTAATCCTCAGAGGACAGGCCTGTGGCCAAACAGTTACCAGAGATCACGTTAGAAGTGTGAGCCTCACCTCAAGACCTGCACCTATTGTTAATCTGAGGCATGTGTGTGTGTGTGTGTGTGTGTACACACGTGTATATGCATACATGTGTGTATACTATGTATAGTATGTGCGTGTACATATATATTATGCATATGGTGTGTACAGTACATACATGTGTGTACATGTATGTACACGTGTACATGTATGTGTATGTGTGGGTGATTTGCACATACATGAAACATGAGAAGCAATACCACTGACCACTGCTAAAACCCACACCTATCTAAGGATACTAGTGGCACCTGTAACCCCAGCAACCAGGTAACCGGGAGGGAATAAAATAAGTCAGAAGTTGGCTCAGCAGCTAAGAGTACAGGTTGTTTGTTCTGAAGACCTGAGTTTGGTTTTCAGACTTATAGCACAGCTCACAACGGTCTCCTACTCCAGTTCCAAGGATCCAATACCCCTCGGGCACCTGAACTCACTCACACTCACTCTCTCTCTCTCTCTCTCTCTCTCTCTCTCTCTCACACACAGACACACACACAGGCACATACATCCACGGTAAGCTCTATTTTTTTAAATGCAGTCAAAGCTGCTGAATGAGAAGAGGGAGGGGAGCCACAAAACATACAGGACGTCTCAGTGCACCAAGAGGCTCCATGAGCACAGCTCCACAGATGTCACACCTGTCTGTAGGTATCCTGATGGTGCTCTTCATTCCGAGAGTCATAATACTGCTCAATGAAGCCAAAGTACTCCTCCCGCTTCCGCTGCAGGGTCAACTTCCGCCGCTCGGTGTTTGCCGGAAGGTAGCCCTAAAGACGACAGTGTCCCCAGTTCTCACTTCCACCTGAGCAGTAGCTTAGAAACCATCAAGGCACAGAAACAGGATTGCCAAGAGGACAACCCAGGTTTTCTTTTGGTTCAGCCCCAGCCCCGACCCTGGCGCTCACCCTCTTCTGGATAGCGGACCCCAGGTGGGCAGATGAGGCCAGCCAGCTTTGCCAGCCTGCTTACTGCTTTGGTCCCATTCCTTGCACTGTGGAGCACCGTGTGGAGCACCCAGAGCTGACACCTTTGAGCAGTAACTAGAAGTCAGCAGGAGGGAATTAGACCCGAGTCACAGCCTCCAAGGGAATTAGCCGTCTCTGGAAACTCCTGGGACGCTCCCTGGGATAGATTCCACATTCTTTTCCAGTGTAGCACTGGGGACCATCAGCTCAGCAAGCTGAATGCTCCAGAGCCTGTGACTTAGCAGTCAAAAGGCTGGCACCAAACTCTGGCAGCCTGGATGCCCTTCTTCTTCCTGAATCTCCTGTTCCCTTTCTGCTTGCCTAATGCATTCCGAGCAGTATCTGAACTTACAAGGAGTAGCTGAGGCACTGACTGCACGGCTCTAAGACCAGGGGCAGGGGACAGTGACAAGATGCCCTTCCTGTCAAAGGCATTTATGTAGTGCACTCCTTAGTGGGTGGCTGGAGAGCTGCTGTGGGGCATGGGGGGTGGAGATGGGAATGTGGGGAAGGGCTTGCTGTTAGATCTGGGTCATACATACAGTACCTGGTCCTGGACTAGCAAACAGGCCTCTGAAAATCCTTACTAGATGAATGAGCAAATCTCAGAGGCTCAGAATCAAGCATCCCAAAGCAGGAGCCGGGTGATCTGAGTATGGGAAAGCAAGAGCAGCCTGCTTCTGAGAGGCCCACGGCCTAACTCTTCTCATGAAGCTGGGAGATGGATTTCCAGCCGCTGTCAGGAGTGGTGATGCTAGCTCAAAGCCAGTCCTTAGATCCTCCTGTCCTGCTAGATGCCTCCCCACAGTTAAGGAAATGACACTGTGACCACAGGAGCCAGTTCCTGGCCTTCTCCACACATGGCTGTAGGGATACACTCACCTGCAGGCATGGGAATAAACTCCCAAGGATGTGCCTTTTTGGACACAGCCCAGCAGCTGTGCCAGGCAGTGGAACTAGAGGAGTCTATGGCATCAGACCAACCTTGGCAGGCAGAGGGCTGTCTGAGGCCCAAGCTTCTCTTCATGGTGGTTGGAACTCACCGACAGCAGTCTCCAGGTCACTGGTCGAACTTCCCTGGGCACGCCTGGCCAGCTCCACTTCCTCAATTCATCTACACACAGAAGACAACCTCTCTGAGTCAGGTCCTTCTGCAAGGGCCCCAAACCAACCTTGGCCAGGTGCCTCCTACCACCGAATATGATCACCGCCACCACTAATCGCTAAGACAAGCCAGGAAAGGCTCCTCGCCACAGCCTCCAGCAGCAGGGTGCCAAGGGCACCTGCAGCAGCCTCTGGCTCAGAGAAGCTGTGGGTGTATGTGAGGAATCATGGGGTTATCCTGGTCTAGTGCCTCGAGAGGCATGTGTCATAGGTTTTTCAGGCTAGAGTCTGAGGCTGCTGGGGCACTGTGTGCTTTTCAGTTCCTGAGAAACCAAGGCACTTCCCCCCTCAGGCAGCGAAGCACTCAGGCTGCCTGTGTTTCTCTGCATTCCCTAGAAGTCAGCAAAACATACACAAGTTTGACAGGACAATTGGTCTTAGATTAATCTTGTATGCCCTGTATATCCTGCAAACGTCATTGTACCCTGGCAACTACCATTGTATTGTTTCCAATAAGTGTATAAAAAGTCTGATTGCTCATAATAAACTTGTTACAGCTCAGTCTTGCTGCGTTACCACCAACCTGACCTGGTCGAGATTCATTTCTCAGAGGCCCTATCTATCAGGTATCCTTGGCCTAGTAAGTAAATCTGGTGTGTACAGGTGTACACTTCTGAGAACGCCTGGGGGCAGCAGAAACAGGGCTGGAGCAGACGCCCCACGGTCTGCAGGCCCCATTCACCCTGGTTCCTAATCTCAGAAAACAGACCGCTTAAAAACTGTTCATCGATGCGCTGGCACCTGACTAGGAGGAGCTAGAAGTAAAAGAAGTTAAGACAGTAGATGTGTCTGACCTCTGAGAGCCACAGTCACCACAGCACCACAGCACCACCTCACCCAGGGCCCTGGTGAACGCACCTAGGTCAGTGTTGTGGCTGGAAAGCAGCTGGCGAAACTTTTCGAGGCGCGTTTTCTCCCGGACTGTCATCGGAGGAGCTCCAGAAGCATTCTGGTCTGAGATCCGGGCGACAAGGGGGATGATGGGTCGGAGAGGGAGAGACTGCTGTTTGTGGAGCGGGTTCCTCAGGCACGTGTCACCTGAAGGGATTTGAAAAAGAGAAAGAACTATGCAGGAAGTCAGACGCCCCAGGGTCTGCTTGGGCTGTGCTAAGGTGCCTTCCCCAGGGCAAGGCCTGAGTCTGTGGCCTCCTGAGGCTCCAGCCAGGAACAGTGAGAATGAGGCCCTGCAGAGCTCTACTCCCACACACAGGAACTGCATATGCACCACAGAGGACAGCTGCTGCCAGCTAACCCCAGATGTTGCCCAGATGGTGACTTCTAAGAATGTACATGGTGACACCAAGGAAGATAAAACTTTCCATCCTACCCTGGATCTTATGCTACCTTAACCTGGTGAGTGTGGTAGCCACCTAGCCTAAGCTGAGACGTGACCCTGCATGCTTAACCTTCTGGCTAGGCATTGACTGCCCTCAGAGCCAGGCACAGCCTCAGCCGGCCGGCACGTAGTCCCCAGGAGCCCTTCATGGCATGCAGGAAGCTCTGGCTTCAGGCAGCCCCGTGCTGAGTAGCCGTCCTTTGAGCTCCACACTCCTCACCCAAACGAAGCAGCTCTGAATTCTGTTGTTACCGCCAAAGCAGTGGGAGCAGCAGGAGCTGGGCTCTGTTCCCCTGTCTAACCCAGCTGGCACTTGCCATGTGGCCATTTGAACATGTACTCTCTCACGATCCCTATGGCACCTGCTAAGAATTTTTAACTACTTTACAAAAGGACAAAGTCAGCCTGGGAAGTTACGGAAGTGGGGCAGTGGAGGTGACGTCTCAGGGCTGTCTGACTCGGGCACCCTTCAGAATGAATTACCACAAAGAAGACTGTTCCAGGGACTGTCCTCCTGGGGCTGGGTCACATCCCTCAATACCTGGGCCTTAAAATGAAAATATTAAACACTGAATAGGAACGAGCCAGCATTGCAGAAGCTTGTGACAGCTGCCATTAGGCACCTGGTTGGGACGCCTACGGTGACAACTGGGGCCAAGAAAATGCAGAACACATGCAGTAAAGCTTAGGCAGACGTGCATCTCCAGCATCGGCTGTCTCCAGGCTGTGCACACAGAGGGAACTACACACCCCAGCAGGGATCTCAGCAGGGGCCATCCTGACATTGAGAACCTCATCCATACGTAGCTTAAGCCACCTGGCCAATCAATGCTGGATGCCCATCTCAGACTGGCACTGTGGGTTCAAGCTAGGCCCTGTCTCAGTAAAGGCACACGATAGGATTTCCATGAAGTTCCTACAGCCAAACCGCATGGCCTTGTATGAGGTCTGACACTGTGAAAGAAACTCAGGGAACCTGAGGCAGGACACTCTGGGGCTCTGACATCCTCTGTCCTTTATGCCCATGACCTGTGAGCCTTATAACTGTAGCTAGGATGAGGGCACTTCCCTGCCCAGGTGGGGGTAGCCAGCTTATATACATAAAACCTTGGAAAGGAACACTAGTGGGCACAGAAAGTACCCAGCATCTAAAACCACCATCGGCCGCAGCAGTAACTGAGACCAGCTTCCCAAATTAGAAAAACAAAACAAAACAAAACCTGCCAGGCAGGCTGACATCAGGAGGCCATAACCCGGTCCTTCAGCACAAGCTGTTTACATCACAGAAATGGGGAAAGGCCTCCTTAGGTGGGCGGCCATTCCCACGGCTGAGGAGGTAGACCATTTGTGAATTCATTCACTGGCACACTTTAACCTGCCCATGCCCAGAGCACGTGAGATGTGTGGACGCCACTGCAGGGAAGGGGTAACGGGAAAAGTGCAGCAATGAGCGGCAGGGCGGATAGGGACAGCCGCGTGCTGGCCGCAGACCTCTGCCCTGTTTTGAATCATGCCACAGAAGATCTGAGTGGGGGCTTGTGGGGAACCCTTTCCTCTCTGGCAGCACTCTACTGAGAGGTGACAGAGGGACAGGATGGACTCACTGGAGTTTCGGGACAGCTGGGCGTCACTGCTGGACTTTATGACCTTGTAGTTGGCGGGGACGTCTGATGTTGTCGACTGCGACCGTTCCGGTTTTACCCTCAGCTTACTGTGGTTTTCTAGGACTTGGGCTGCAGTCGCCAAAGCCACTTTCGAGTTCAGAGTCTGGAAAGGAGGCGAGGAGAAGTCCTCCTCCTCATCATCACCAATGTCCCAGGCGTCACTGGTATTCCGGGCAAACTCGTGGAAACTGGAGGCCTTCTTGTTCTTCAGAGGAACTGAGTTGACTTTCGACCGTTCTTTGATGAAGCTTCAAGAAAGGAGACGGCATTGCTGAGCAGCGTGACACAGCAGACCGATGTGGTCTCTCTTCACTACCATAACTAACAACCCCCGACACACCTGTCCATCTTCAGAGAAAACCACCCCCGGCCACTGCTCACAGGAAGCGACCCAGGCGGACGAGTCGAGAGCCACACTAGGTAGCGGCCCCACGACCCATCCTGCTCACCTGACCTACAAGGTTCCAGGTTCTACCTCAGTCACTGAGCGACTAGGTGGACCACAGCCTGCCTTCCGCCCCTGCCCCAACTCCATGCTGGACACACATGTGCAAGAACTAAGCCTCAACCATTAGACTTCACTGAGGTGTCGGCTAGGGTAGCCGTCAGAGTAGGGTGTAAGCTGCTGTTCGGGGGTCGGGCACCGTTAACTGTCCATGCACATGGCTTTAAGTCTCCAAATGAAGAGCCTCCTCTATTTTACTCTACCGGCTTAGAGGGGAAAAAAGTCTGAGCTTGGTGTTTCTCTCCTGAGCCACAATTAACTTCAGACTTCACAGAGAGCAGCAGCTACATGAGAGTTACAGTATACAACACACGGGAACTGGACCACAAAGGGGTAAAAACATCACTAAAACCCTCGACTCACCACCTCGGCAGCAAGGCAGGGCTACACTAGGCAGCAGAGCCGGCTGTATCTAGAGTCCCCATTTCTAAGGTATTCTACCAGGGCATCCAGCACCTTTGACCTCCTCAGGCACCTGAACCTATGAGCACATTCCACCACAGATGACAGTCAGACACAAACACACATACTACACACACATTTTAAAAATAAAAATACCTCTGTGGGGCTAGTGAGATGGCTGGGTGATTGGAGCACCGGCTGCCCTTGCAGAGGACCCAGGTTCAGTTCCCAGCGCCCACACGATGCTCACTAGCATCTGTAAGTCCACTTCAGGGGCTCTGTTGCCCTCTTCTAGCCTCCTCAGCCACCAAGCACAAAAAAAAAATATGAGTGCGCATGGGGCAAACACTCATACACATGGAAAAATAAATCTTCAGAAAATCAATCAAAAAAAAAAAAGAAAAGGAAAAGCAAAGAAAGAAAGAAAGAAAGAAAGAAAGAAAGAAAGAAAGAAAGGAAGGAAGAAAGAGAGAAAGTCCAGGAGACAGTAAAAAAAATCTCAAAAAACACAGTAGGTGACACATTTGCCTGAGACTCAGTGAAGGACACCTTGGAAAGGAGTGGCTGCAGGTCGTACTGCATGGGACAGGACAGCTGCCACGTGTACTCCAACAGCACTGCCCTGCTCCACGGCAACAGCTGCTCCGCTTACAGAACTGCTGTGGTTGATAAAAGAGCCCTGCGTATTTAGGACAGCATGTAGAATTATAGTAGAAAAATGTCTGACAATGGTTAACTGAGTAGGGAATTTAGAGACAGCCAAGCAGACCAGTCCCTGGCTTCATGTGCGCTGTGCTGTAACTCGGAGGTGGGACCTGCCACACAGCCTCCGTTTAGAAAACAATCCATTTAGAAGCCTGTCATACCAGCAAGTGGCTGATGGGGCTGCCTAGCAATAACACTAGTTTTATTTGAGCTATAAAAATTATTGCAGGCGACACTGCCACTCATAGTAATAATTTAGCAAACTGGAGTCAGGCTCCACGTCCTCATGCAGTTTAGATAATTAGAGGCCAGGCGTGGAAGCTTCTGCAGTGATGGAGATTAAGCACATGGTAACTAATGATGGTAACTAATGATGGTCTGGAGCCCAGCAGAGAAAGCAAGCAAAGCTCCAAACAAAGGTGGTAAGACAAGGGCGATAAATGTTTTACGGCAACAGCCCGGGACTGTGAAACAGCCTGCTGCTGCACTCTCAGAGCCCCATGTTTGAGACTATTAATACCAAGCCAGCACAGAAGTGAGACAGGGAAGCCACTCATCAGAGCTGATGCATCCGTATGTGTGAAGCCGACTGATGGGGTGGCTCTGTAGGGGGACCAGGGAAACTGTCCTGGGTCATCATTTAGGCGTGAAACATTAAAACACTGCTATTCAAAAGTCTGCGGCTCAGTCTGGGACATGGCCATATTCCTGAAGATCTGTGCTCGACACAGAACCAGGGGAAATTCGGTTGCCGATATTCACAGAAAGGGGAAGGATCTGAATGTGTGGATGGTGGATTTACGTGTTGACCATGAGACTCTCAGGCAATTATAAAACTAGCCGGACAGGCTCTTCCAGCAGCTAGCTCTGGGCGATGGATGCAATCTTTTCTACAGGGACAGACTATGATGCTTAATCCAAGACCATGTTGTCAGGCTGCTGGGTGGACTCCTTTAGTTGCAGGCAAATGCAGTCATTTACCACAGCTCCAAAGATCTCACTGCACATCACGTTCAAAGGGAAGCAGGAGGCAGGTAAATAGCTGCCAAAGTGCCTCCTTTATAGAATTCACTCATTTCATTCATTCATTTATTCATTCATTCATTCATTCTGTCTGTCTGTCTTCTTAAAAAAGAGCTCCCATGGGGCTGGAGAGATGCATCTCTAAGAGAAATCACTGCTCTTGCAGACAACCTCAGCTCACCCACAGCTGGCATCTTGCCACACCCTTTAACTTCAAAGGTCCAGGGATCCAATACCCTCTTCCTGCCTATGTGGGTACTCACACACACCTGTGGGTGTTTACACATGTGTATGCACTCACACATGCACTCGAGCACACACACACACAAAATTAAAAATAAGAAAAAAATTTTAAAAGTTTCCACAAAGCCGGGCAGTGGTGGTGCATGCCCATAATCTCAGCCCTTGGAAGTTTGAGGCAGGAAGAATCAAACTGCAAAATCAGCTTCAGCTACATAGCAAGACCGGGTCTCAAGAACAGTTCCTTTGGGCTGCAGAGATGGCTCAGCGGTTAAGAGCACTGACTGTTCTTCTGAAGGTCCTAAGTTCAAATCCCAGCAATCACATGGTGGCTCACAACAGCTACGGTGTACTTATATATAATAAATAAATAAATCTTAAAAAAAAAAAAAAAAAGAACAGTTCCTTCATGGACTGAAGTGGTGGAGATGGAGAGGTGACTCAGAGGTTAAGAACACTTGCTAGCCGGGCGTGGTGGCGCACGCCTTTAATCCCAGCACTCGGGAGGCAGAGGCAGGCGGATTTCTGAGTTCGAGGCCAGCCTGGTCTACAAAGTGAGTTCCAAGACAGCCAGGACTATACAGAGAAACCCTGTCTCGAAAAAAACCAAAAAAAAAAAAAAAAAAAAAAAAAAAGAACACTTGCTAGGCCTGGTGATGGTGGTGCACGCCTTTAATTCCAACACTTGGGAGGCATGGCAGGAGGATCTCTGTGAGTTTGAGGCCAGCCTGGTCTACAGAACTAATTCCAGGACAGTCAGGGCTACACAGAGAAACCCTGTCTTGAGAAAACACTTGCTTTTGTAAAGGAACTGAGTTCAGTACTCAGCACCCACATGGTGGCTCGAAATTGTCTGCAACTCCAGTTCTGGGGCATCCATTGCCCTTGTATGCACCTACATGATGCATACAGTGCATATACATACACTCAGGCAGACACACATACATACAAAATCAATTTTTAAAAAACTGTCCCTTTAGCCAGGCACAGTGATACGTGCCTTTTAAATTCCAGCACTCAGCCAGGCAGTGGTGATGCACGCCTTTAATCCAAGCCCTTGGGAGGCAGAGGCAGGCAGATTTCTGAGTTCGAGGCCAGCCTGGTCTACAGAGTGAGTTCTAGGACAGCCAGGGCTACACAGAGAAGCCCTGTCTCGAGAAAACCAAAAAATAAAAAACTAAAAATTCCAGCAGTCAGGAGGTAGAAGGAAGTAGGTCTCTGTGAGTTTGAGGCCAGCCTGGTCTACACAGTGAGAATCTGCATAATGGGAAGTTTCACCCAGGGCAGAAAAGCAGTTAGAAAGGCCAGGGAGGAGACAGTCACTCGGCAAACTAGAAGAGGCAGGTGGGTGACAGGAGAAGGGATGAAGTCTTGACTTACTTTTTCGTGAGCCGAGGATCCAGAGGAGGGTGCTGAGCCCCATACACAGGCTGAATGCTGAAAGCAGGGAGACACAGGTTCAGTGAGGATTGTGCCAGCTTGAGCCTGGTGTAACACAGAGAAGTCGCCTGCTTCCAGGGATGCCACCTGATCATGCGAAAGACAGTAGCCCACCCTTCAAGAGAGCATTCAAGTGTTTTCCCTGGGGACGTTCCAGTGCCTCAGCACTGACCAGCAGTCAGTCCTGTCTTTATGGACAGCAGCATGGGGCCAGCAAGATGCTTCGGCTGGTAGTGGTGCTTGCTGTCCACGTCCAACGACCATTCCAGCTTGATGAGTGGTGGAAGGTCACAGTCCAGCTAGCCAGGGACAGGCAGCATGGCAGGACAAGAAACCCCACCTCAGGAAGGGTAGGAGAGAGAAGCACACCCCCCACCCCACCCCCGGCAAAGCACTATTTCCATCCAGAGGAAGCCCATGCAAGCAAGGTCTACTAAGATCTGCTTAAATCTATGTTACAATCCTCCCTTCTCATGAAATCAATTCTGCTATCAAAAAATAAATAAAAAGAGGGCTGAAGAGATGGCTCAGAGGTTAAGAGCACTGACTGCTCTTCCAGAGGTCCTGAGTTCAATTCTCAGCAACCACATGGTGACTCACAACCATCTGTAATTGTTGGGAGCTATTAAGACAACTCTATTGTCTTGATCTCCGAATTGGGCCTCTCCCCCCAGAAGAAAAGGGGGTCAAAAGCGGGCCACCGACACACCTTTCCAAGAACAACCACAGAATGTTCTAGCCCTAAGTCAGGGCCAGATGTCCTGACCACAGGATGTACCCTGATACCACCAAGTTCCTGCTTCCCCATGTAGTTGCCAAAAGAAAAATTTCCGCTGCCCCATCCCTCCTGCTGAGTACTTCCTCTTTTGCTTGTGCATTTCCGCTGCCCCATTCCTCCTGCTGAGAAGTACTTCCCCTTCTGTTGTGCATTTAAGCCTTGAGCCTTGCTGAATACAGAGAGACCTTGATGCTACTCAGACTGCTTCCCTGTCATTCTTGCACGTGGTTTCCATCTCTCCCTCCCCCCATTTGGTTCTTAGGAGACAGTCCCCTCGAGACCCTCGAATAACTGGACCCGCAGGACGGGTCATGTAATGGGATCTGATGCCCTCTTCTGGTGTGTCTGAAAACAGCTACAGTGTATTCATATTAATAAAATAAATAAATAAAAATAAATAAAACAAAAGCAAAACCATATAGCCATCTCCAGGAGAAATGAGAGATGTAGATAACCTAAGGCCCAGTATAGTCACTCCCAAATACCTATCTTTAAAAATAAAACTGTTGGCCAGGTATGGCAGCACCATCCTTTAATCCCAGCACTCAGGAGGCAGAGGCGGATGCATCTCTGTAAGTTTGAAGACAGTTTGGTAGACATAGAGTTATAAGCAGCCAGAGCTATTCTGGAAAACCCAGTCTCCACACATGCAAAAAAAAAAAAAAAAAAAAAAAAGTCTCTCTTTCTGTGCATGGGTGTTTGCCTGCATAGACATCTATGTGCTACTTGTGTACCTGATGCCCAAGGCAGTCAGAAATGGACACTGGATCCTCTGGAGTTCCACTTACAGAAAGTTAAGAACTGCCATGTAGATGCTAGAAACTGCTGAATCATCTCTCTAGCCCCTTCTCTCCCAAATACCTACCTTAAGAAAAATAAAAAGGCATGTGCATCAGGAGGCATACCTAAAACTATTCAAATCATGAGGGTTCTGAATTTCAAAGAAGAAGCCCGCTCCAAGTCCCTCTCCCAGGCCTAGTGAAACAAACTGTAACAAGTTAACAGCACACAACAGAGCAGTGACCCTAGGGAACCCTGTGAATCATGTCTAAGTAATGAAGAGAACATTGTATCTTTCTGTCTGGAGCCAGAGGCAGGTGGATCTTTGTGAATTTGAGCCCACCATGTTCTACATAGTGAGTTCAAGGCTAGTCTAGGCCACATACTGAGACCCGGTATCAAAACAAGAAATGGCTAGCAGAAAGGGCGTGGCTCTCTGTGATGGGGAAGGGGTGAGAACAAACAAGCCAGAGGCTTCTGGGAAATGAACGTGGATGCTCAATTTTACTCTCCATTAAGCCACCACACCACACATTTGTGTTTCATGTGCTTTGCTGTGGTGTAATCTGTCACAATCAAAATGATCTGAGGTTATCAAGAGGAGTCAGAGGGTAAAGGCACGTGCTGACAAGTCTGAAGACCTAAGTTCAAGCTCAGGACCCCCAAGATGGAAGGAGATGACCATCCCCTCTAATTGTCCACTGATATCTGCACGTGTATCATGATGCACACACATACACACACATACACACAATAAATAGTTGTAATTAAAAGAGTTACAAATACAATCACTAGATACATAAAATTTCCAAATTATTAGATTACATACAATGGAGGCTCAGTCTAGTCTATATTGTAAAGTTTTTACTATTCAGTTAGTTAGTAAGTTAGTTTTGTTTTTTTGAGACAGTGTTTCTCTGTGTAGCCCTGGCTGTCCTGGAACTCATTCAGTAGACCAAACTGACCTCAAACTCCTGCTTCTGCCTCCTGAGTGCTGGGATTAAAGGTGTGCACCACCACAGCCTGGGGAAAACTTATTAAAAAAAAAAAAAAGAAAAGAAAAGAAAAGAAAAAAGAAGAGAAGAGAAGAGAAGAGAAGAGAAGAGAAGAGAAGAGAAGAGAAGAGACCAAATTATTCCAATAAATATAAATCACCTGAACTGAAAAGAAAAAAGATCTCTACCAGCCAGGAGCTAATTAAATAAATTACATGCATCTGAAGGAAAGAGACTGTTCTGTTCCTGCAGACATGAAATAAATGCCAACTAAACTATAGAAGGTGTTGTATGAGCCAGTGTGCTCTAGAGCAACGGAACTCAGAGAATTAATCTACATATAAAAAAAGGAATTTATTAGAATGGATCACAGGCTGTGGTCCAGCTAGTCCACAATAGCTATCTACCAACAGAAGGTCCAAGAATCCAGTAGTCGCTCAGTCTGAGAGACTGGATGTCTCAGCTAGTCTTCAGTGTGCACCAGAATCACAAAGAAGTAGGCTCTAGGGCTGGCAAGATGGCTCACAGGGTAAGAGCACTGACTGCTCTTCCAAAGGTCCTGAATTCAAATCCCAGTAACCACATGGTAGCTCACAACCATCCTCTTCTGGTGTGTCTGAAGACAGCTATAGTGTACTTATTTATAATAATAAATAAATCTTTGGGCTGGAGCAAGCAGGGACTGAGTTAGTGGGGCCAATCAGAGCAAGTGGGGTTGACCGGAGCAAGCAGAGGTCCTAAAATTCAATTCCTAACAACCACATGAAGGCTCACAACCATCTGTACAGCTATAGTGTACTCATATACATAAAAAAAAAAAAATTTAAAAAGAAGAAGAGGAGGAAGGGGGGAGGGGGAGGAGGTGGTGGCAGCGGCAGTGGCACAGTGGCAGCAGCTCTAATGCCAGTGAAGGAAGGGACTTGTCAGAGAGAGCAAGAGCAACCAGGCAAAGAGAAGCAGCTTCCATGTTCTTTATATGGGGCAGCAAAAGGTAAGGCCCAGGGTAGAGGTGGATCTTCCGACCTCACAGATCCAGATTAGAAATAGGTCTCACCTAATTCTCAACAGAGGAATCTCAAATGGCTGAGAAACACTTGAAATGTTCAACATCCTTAGCCATCAGGGAAGTGCAAATCAAAACTACTTGGAGATTCCACCTGTCGTAAGGGCTAAGATTAATAACACAAGTGACAGCTCATGCTGGCCAGGCTGTGGAGTAAGGGGGCCCCTCGTCCACGGCTGGTGGGAGTGCAAACTTGTACAGTCACTATGGAAAGCAATGTGCTGGTTCCTCAGTAAACTGTGGACAGATTTACCTCAAGACCCAGTTATACCACTCTGGGCATATGCCCAAAAGATGCCCCATCCTACCACAAGAATACCTGTTCAACTGTGTTCATAGCAACTTTATTCATAATGGCCAAAAACTGAAAATAACCCAGATGTCCATCACCGAAAAATGGATAAAGAAAATGTGGAATATTTATACAATGGATTATTACGCAGCCATTAGAAAAAAAATGGCATCAAAAGTACAGGTAAGGCAGAGGCAGGCGGATTTCTGAGTTCGAGGCCAGCCTGGTCTACAAAGTGAGTTCCAAGACAGCCAGGGCTACACAGAGAAACCCTGTCTCGAAAAAAAAAAAAAAAAAAAAAAAAAAAACGGGGAAAAAAAAAAAAAGTACAGGTAAAACAGATGAAACTAGGAAAAAGTCATCCTGAGCAAGGCAACTCGGACCCAGAAAGACAAGCATGCTATGTATGCACTCGCCTATAAGTGGATGTTAGCTGTTAAGGATAATCACACTACAATCCTCACACTCAGAGAGGCTAAGTAACAAGGAGGGCTCCAACGGGAAATACAATAGATTTTATGGTGGATTGGGGTGAGACTAGGAAGGGTCCGGTGGGGGAGGGAGAGCTCAGGGAAAAACGCCTGGACTTGAGGGACATTTAGGGGTGACGTGGAAACGTCCTGGAACCTATGAGAATGACCCTAATGAGGACCCCTAGTAATGGAGGATACGGATCCTAAACTGGTCATCTTCAGTTACCTGGCAAGGCTCCCAGTGGTAGAACTGGGACCCCAACCCAGCCATAAAACCTTCCACCTGTTCTGCCAGCAAGATGTGCTAGGCTATAGTGGCTCAGAGCTTGTGAGAATAGCCAACATGAGGCCCAAGCCACAAAGACGGAACCCATGCCCAACATTGCCTGGATGGCTAGGAACTAAGCCGAGAGACCCATGGTAGAACCAACATGATAGACCAAAAGAAAAAAAAATGTCAATGAAATATTCTGCTATACTCATATATACTCATAGATCAGTGCCTAGCCCACTCAGAGAGGCTTCCTCCAGCAGCCAATGGGAGCAGACGCTAACACTCACACCCAAACATTAGCAGAGCTCACAGAACCCTTCGGAAGAGGGGAGGGGAGGATTGTGGGAGTCAGAGGGATCAAAGACACCAGGAGAACATGGCCCACAGAGACAACTAAGCAGGGCTCACAGAGACTCAAGTGACAGTCACAGAGCCTGCATGGGTCTCTGCTAGGTCATCTGCATACACACTGCGGTTATTAGCTTGGGATGTTTGCGGGACTCTTAACTGTGGAAGACAGGGTGTCCCTGACTCTCTTACCTGCTCTTGAGACCCTTTTCCTCCTACTGGGTTACCTCATCCAGCCTTGATGTGAGAGTCTGTGCCTGGTCTTATTGCATCTTGTTATGCCGTTCGGGTGACATCACTGGGAGGCCTGCTCTTCTCTGAAGGGAAATGGAGGAGCAGTGGATCTGAGGGAGAGGGGAGGTGGGGGGTAGTGGGAAAAGTGGAGGGAGGGAAGGCTACAGTTGGGATGTATTATGAGAAAAGAATAATTTTTTTTAAAAAAAGAAATGTGTCTTCCCACTTCTTCAAAAGATTATGAAAGAAAAAAAAATCAACCAGGTGGTGGTGGCGCACGCCTTTAATCCCAGCACTTGAGAGGCAGAGGCAGGCGGATTTCTGAGTTCGAGGCCAGCCTAGTCTACAGAGTGAGTTCCAGGACAGCCAGGACTACACAGAGAAACCCTGTCTCAAAAAACCAAAAAAAGACAAAAACAAAACAAAAACAAAAACAAAAACAAAAACAAAAGCAAAAACAAAAAACACCCAAAAAACCAGAATGGGTTTGTGTGTGTATGTGTGTGTGTGTGTGTGTGTGTGTGTGTGTGCTGGAAATAGACTTAGGGATAGCCGAATAGGTGCTGGGAATTGAACTCAGGGCCTCTGGAAGAACAGTAAACGCTCTTAACTGCTGAGCTGTCTCTCCAGCCCCCAAGCTCACCCACCATTTTTGATTCTTATGACAGAGGAAACCCTTAAGATGCTTCCCGAAAAGAATCTAGGCTATCATGTTATTTTTTAGAGTAGCATATAAGATCTTAGACATCATTCTGGCATTTTCAGACACAGTGTCCACACTTGTTTCTTTCTGGAGTTCAGAGGGAATCTTCTCACACACGGGCCTGAGTTCTGGACAGCCTGGACGTTTTCAGCTCTAAGAATGTTGACTCCCCAACCTCTGTGGCAGATTACTGATTTGATCCACAGACCATGCATCTCAGAGGTTGCTAACCCCAAAAGGCTATGGGATGTGTTCCTATCGTTTCTGAGGCGGAGGAGAAATCCAAGAGGTGCCAGAGTACAGGGAAAGTCTCTCTTCCAGAGAGAGGGAGAAGGAACTTACACAAAGACAAAAATTAAAACACAACTCGGAGAGCCAGTGGCCACAGCTTGCATTTGAACATTTTCAGAACCTCCCAGGTTCAAGCATTGTACTCTCAGAGCCCTCTCTTAAATGCTACAAGGCAGAAGGGTCCCACCAGGCCAGCTAAGTTAGCTGACTGGAGAAAAAAAGTAGATCTTCAAATCCTCTCTGAGAAAAAGCATACCGAATCATACGGACCAGAGGCCATCAACCACCAAGGAAGAGGCTCTCCCGCTCCCAGGAGACGATTTCTCAAAGGCGCTGGCACAGGCAGAAAGGCTCTGATAAATGACGGCCCTCGGCCACAGAGGCACCGGAGCCTAAATCGAATTTGTTAGCGTGTTCCTGAACTAGACTATGATATATCTGAACCAGGGACACTTTGTATAATAAATCAGTTTGCTGAACCTCAGCGAAGACAGGTGGTAAGTTATAAAAGGAAGAGAAACCAAGATTATTGCAGGGAGCTGACGAAGACAGACTCCAGAGTGAGAGAGCAAAGGTGCCCATCTACTGACTTTACAATTCACCTATGAGGACCTGGAGAGCTGGCTGCTCTTCCAGAAGATGAGGGTTCAATTCCCAGCAACCACATGCTAGCTCAAAACTCCATTTCCAGAAGATCTGACAATCTTTTCTGTCCCAGACATACACAAAATAATTCAAAATTTTTTAAATAATGCACCTACGAGCCCGTGCCAGCCAGGTTCCTTGAGACCCACATACTCGGTGCTGGGACAAGCTGGTCAACACTCCGCCTCAGAACAGGCATTTGCCCTGTCGCTGGTCGGGATGGGGTGGTGGTACACATCTGCAATTCTAGAATGTAGCAGGCTGAGGCTAGCCTTGGCTACACAGAGTACACCAGGCCAGCCTAGACTACACTATGAGATTCTACCTAATTGCTCAAAGTGTAAAAGTATTTCACTGCCATTTCCAGGCAGAAAGGAAAGTGCAAGGAAAAGATAGTACACGGGTGATGGGCCTGCTCTCTAACACTGCCACATTCCAGCCCGGGAGACATAAATCACTGGGGAGACACTGATGTCTGTCACGGTCCTTCCCTAGCAGCCGGCTACACCCTAGGGTACAAGGACCCTTCTGTCCATTGCCTGTCCATTGCCAGTCTTCACTAGTTTCTTTTCTTCTCTCTGTTATTCTTGTGCACTGTGTCTACTCATAGATGCTATGCCGTACGGCTGGAGGTCAGAGGGCAACTTTCAGGAGACACTCCCTCCACCACAGGTTCTAGGGATCGAATCCAGGCTGTTGGGTCTGGAGGAGCAAGTCTCTCACCTACTGAGCACATCACTAGCCCTAACTAATGTCTATGTGTCTCCCTCTTCCTCCTCTTCTTCCTTCTCCTCCTCCTCTTCTTCCTCTTCATCCTCATCCTCTGCACCCTCTTCTTCCTCCTCCTCCTTCCCCTTCCTCTTCTCTGTCTTGTGATGCTGGGGAGATCAAGGGCTTCAGCTCCCAGAGGCAAGCCCCCTGACCCTGAGCTCCAGGCCCAGCCCAGCAGGCTCACTCCACACCTGGCTGTCCTCACTGAGCCACAGGTTTCCACCCAGCTCTACAGCTGCTTTATCTGATCACAAACATGACAGATGCTTACTGGAAAAACCGGAAAGCCAGCCGGCTGTTTCTCTTCAGCAGGGGGAGCACCAACGCTGAGCAGATCTTCAGCTTCCAGAAAGCTGTGGCCTCTGGGTTTCCTCGTGGCATGCAGCACCCACAGCGGGCACTTACCAGCCCGAGTGGGTAAAGTCAGAACTCCACAGGCCTACTCTCTGCCTCATCCAACTCCTCTCTGGTACACCTGAAAACTGCAGACTAACTGCTGCTGCCCAGACAACGCCACACACACTCTGAAGAGACAGCATGCAGCCAAGGGGCTAGCCTCTGCTAAGTTAGAGAAGACAAGCCCACAGAGAGTGTTGCCAGAGGTTTCTTACCCAGTTGCGACACTGGGAAAGCCTTGGTGGGAAAGACCCGGCAGACACGGAAGCTGAGCAAACTCCAGAATAGAATGGCGCATTTTAAATGTCAAGAACTTTGGCAACAGGACTCCATTCACACGGGGGCTCTATGGAGACTTCCAGCCCCCGAGGTTGGCTGATTCAGCAATAATCCAGTACCTTCTATAGTCATTTTATCAGCAAAAACATTTCCAAGCCAAAAATACGACAGATCTGCCCAGGCAAACTCCAGCCATTTCATCCGTCTACTACCAGATTCCTAAAAGCTATGAAAAGGCCTGAGTGAGCTTCGTTACCTTAGTGCCTGGTGACTTCAGGAACCTCCAGTTTTCAACTTGTTCTTTTTTTTTCCCACCCCCCAATAGGGGACAGACCCCAGTGCTGGCCAGACTGCTTCATCCCAAGCATCTCAATAACAACCTTTTTGTTCTCATCTCATATTGTCCTGTGTCCAGACTGTTCTTGAACTCCCGATTCTCCTGCCTCCACCGCACAAATTCTAAGATTCCAGACAGCGGGGCCAGCACCTCAGCTCCTTCAACACTAATAACCTCAACTTTAACACTGAATGTGACTCCCTTCGTGTAGCACGGGTTATCTCCCAACTCCACATGTAGCTAAGGCTATGCCTGAACTTCTGACCATCCTGCCTCACCCTCCCTCCCAGTGCTGTGATTACAAGCATGCACCACCACTATCCCAGGTGGCTTTATGCAGTGCTGGGAACTGAACCCAGCGCTTCTTCACACGTACTACCCAAGTGCTCTACCAACTGAGCCACACCCCAGCCCTCCTAGACTTTAAAAACAAGCATTTGAGGGCTGCAGAGATGGCTCCGTTCATAAGAGTAATTTTCTTCCTAAGGACCAGGATTCAGATCCCAGCACCAGAGGTTCACAACTCCAGATCCAGATGATCCAACGCCCTCTTCTGGCCTCCAAGGCACTGCATGCACGTGCCACACATACACTTGTGCAGGCAAAACTCCCATACACAGAAAATAAAAAAGAAATAACATCTCAGGAAAAATTACTAGCAAGCTTTTTGCTTAAAAACAAAAGCTTTGTTTTTAAGGAGCGGGCACGTTAGTAAGGGTGTGGGGGAGCAAGCAGCTGGCACTGCCATGGTCTCTCCTATGCCCTTTGAGACTCCATGGACTGCAGAAGCGCAGACAGGCAGGGCACGGGGCAAGGAGTCCCGAAGTCTACTCTGTGGCCCAGGAAAGTTGCCTTCCCATCTGCCCTCACTTTCCTTATCTACAGGGGTCTTAGCTCAGAGCTCTAATGTTCAGCAGCTTTGCCATGCTCAGCTGTTCCCCTGACCAGTGATCTGCTACTTTCAAAAGGATAGCACACAAGAGCCCACCTTCTGTACCAGTCTGCTACTGGAGCCAAGCACACCTGGCCGATGTGTAAGGTGAGGCTCATTCACAATGGTCCAGACCTCCAGGCCCACTCAGCCCAAGCCTCTTGCTCCAGACATATGGAAACCAGGTATGGCGGATCTCAGTGTTCTGTTGTCAGACTTGGTTTACTTTTGTATTTCTGTGTGTGTGTGTGTGTGTGTGTGTTGTGCACGTGTATCTAACAGACATATGAAGGCCAGAAGACACCATGGGAAGTCAGTTTTCTCCTTCCACTGTGCAAGTCCTGGGGACTGAACTCGGGTCTTCAGGCTTGGCGGTGGGTGCCTTTGCCCGCTAGTCTCTTCACCTGGGAGTGGCCCCTCCTCCCTCTCCCAACTCCTTCCAGCCAATGATCTGCAGTCTCAGGGATCTGACACTGTTCTTCCCTACTCCCTGCCCCAGATCAGCCCTCACCACCATGCTCACTGTGAATACAGTGGCCACCTAACTTGCCCCCCAACACCTGTTCTTGCAGAACTCGGAGGGGGGGTGCGTTGGGGGGTTAGTGCTGCAAGGTCTGTCTGACTGTGTATGACACAGCTGAGAAAGGTATTTGTCTCACTATCTAGCCACCTTCCTGACACTGAGTGGATAAAAGCGGTGGGGGTGTGAATGTCCTATAGCCACTGAAGACAGAGGACCAAGTCACCCACTTTCCCAGGCTGGGCTAGAATGGGTTTTCCTGATGCTGGGACTGACCCTTGACCTCAAGGTCTCAGAGGAGAGTGCTACCACTGAGCTACACCCCCCACACCCTCTTTTTAGTTTTTTGTTTTGTTTTGTTTTTTGAGATAAGTCATCTAGTTAGAAAGTGTCAGACCTGGGATTTTAAAGATTTATTTATTTATTATATGTAAGTACACTGTAGCTGTCTTCAGACACTCCAGAAGAGGGCGCCAGATCTCGTTACGGATGGTTGTGAGCCACCATGTGGTTGCTGGGATTTGAACTCTGGACCTTCAGAAGAGCAGTCGGGTGCTCTTACCCACTGAGCCATCTCACCAGCCCAGACCTGGGATTTTAACCCAGGCAAGCAGGTTACTGAGCCTGCACTGTGTACATAGGTCCATTTATATGCACTGTGTACATAGGTCCATAACAATGATGCATGCTGCCCTATCTGCCTATACATCAATACAGTAGTGACCTAGGCTGGGTGTGCTGGCATAGACCTTTAACCCCAACGTCCAGAGGCAGAGGCTGTGGATCTCAGTGACTTTTATTGTTGTTTTGGGTTTGGTTTGGTTTTGATTTGATTTTTCTTTTTTCTTTTTTAAAGATTTATTTATTATTTTTTTAAACTCTTTTTTTTTTATTCATTTATTTATTATATGTAAGTACACTGTAGCTGTCTTCCGACACTCCAGAAGAGGACATCAGATTTCATTACAGGTGGTTGTGAGCCACCATGTGGTTGCTGGGATTTGAACTCAGGACCTTTGGAAGAGCAGTCGGCGCTCTTAACCACTGAGCCATCTCACCAGCCCTTATTTATTATTATATGTAAGTACACTGTAGCTGTCTTCAGACACTTTTTCTTCTCTCTCTGGCCCTGGTTGCTGATTTGTTTTTCAAGTCAGTGTTTCTCTGTGTAGCTCTGGCTGTCCTGGAGCTTGCACACATAACCCTCTGTGAACTTTGTTTGTTTGTTTTTAATTTTTCAAGATAGGATTACTCTGTGTCGCCCTGGCTGCTCTAAAATTCACTCTGTAGACAAGGCTGGCCTCCAACTCACATAGTTCTGTCTGCCTCTGCTCCCCACCCTGCCCCCCCAGGGCTGGGATTAAAAGTGTGTTCCACCTTTTTGGCTCTCAGTGAATTTAAGGCCATCCTGGTCTACACTGTGAGTCCCAGGCTAACCAGAATATATCATAAGACACTGTCTAAGAATAAATATTTTTCAGAAATGTCTTGAAATGAGGGGCAGGAGAGATGGTTCAGGGGTTAAGAGCACTGGCTGTTCTTGCAGAAGACCTGGGTTCAGTTCTCAGCAGCCACATGGTGGCTCTCGATCATCTGCAACTTCAGCTCCAAGGGATCTACTGTCCTCTTCTGACTTCTGCAGGCCCTGACACACATGATCCACTTACATACCTGCAGGCTAACAAAACTTTGGCAGAGAGGGGATGATGGCTCCACAGCTGAGAGCACATCACTCTCGAAGAGTACCCAGAAGTGTGGTTCCTGGCACCTACCAGACAGATCACAACCACTCTGGTTCCAGGGGGATCCAAATTGCTCTTATGCCCTTTGCCACCAACACTGGGTGTGCACGTGGTATACATACCTGCAGGCAAAATGCTTAACATTTAAAATAAATATATGCTGGCCTGCTGGTGCACGCCTTTGGTCCCCGCCCTTAGGAGGCAGTGGCAGGTGGATCTCTCTGAGTTTGACACCAGCCTGGTCTATTCAGTGAGTTCTAGGCAAGCTAAGGAAACTTGGTGAGACCCTATCTCAAAAAACAAACTGCAGGGCAGTGGTGATGCATGCATTTAATCCCAGCACTCAGGAGGCACAGGCAAGCTGATGATCTCTGTGAGTTCAAGGCCAGCCTTGGTCAATGTAGTTGAGTTCCTATACAGCCAGGGCTACAAAATGAGACTCTGTCTCAAAACAAACAAAACTTAAAGAATGCTTTGTGGGTTTTTTTTTTCTTTTAAAGATTTATTTATTCGTGTATTTTTATGTAGATGGGGGCTCTATCTGCATGTACACCTGCATGACAGAAGAGGATATCAGCTCCATTATGGATGCTTGTGAACTCCTGGCTGCTGGGAATTGAACTCAGGACCTCTGGAAGAGCAGCCAGTGCTCTTAACAGCTGAGCCATCTCTTCGGCCCACTTGGGTTATTTTGGTTTTTTTGTTTTGTTTTTTGTTTGTTTGTTTGTTTTTTGAACTTAGGCTACTCTAACAAAATCTCTACTTGCTGTCGCTAAAGTCACTCTGTCATGATCAAAGAAACTGAAAGTAACTGGTTACAACTTGGACTTTTCTCACCTTTCAAACTGCAAAGAAGAGAAAAGTAGCTCTCTTTCCATCTCTGAGGACCCACAGACATGAGGGTCCTCATGTCCTCTGAGAACCCACGCACATGCTCGGTCATCTCCAAACTCAAAAGAGTTCAGACATAAAAGTTCTGTTCTGGAACCAAAACACCTTCTATGGGAACCAACACCAGCTTCTCCCAACAGCCCCAAGCTGTCTGGGACTCTCTGCCAAGAGTGTACAGGAGACAATACCTCCCTCACCAGGCAAGGTATGGGTCATGGTTTATGGATCATGGC
The DNA here is from genome assembly GCF_978045245.1 of Mus caroli. NCBI lineage: Eukaryota > Metazoa > Chordata > Mammalia > Rodentia > Muridae > Mus > Mus caroli. The sequence continues at coordinate 64,340,919 of NW_028227273.1, forward strand.
AACATTTTTATGCCTCTATAATAAAGGAGACAAATAGCTAGCTCTGGGGAGCTGAGACACATCCTTTTAAATGTCTGCTTGCTCTAATAACAAGAGGACAATTAATAATGACTATTTATAGAGCAAGTACAGTGTACTAAATAAACACTGTCCTGGGTTCTTTACAAATAGGGCATTTTGGTTAGCCTTCGGGGGATTCTGAGGGAAGAGTTTTTAGTCCCCACTTCATAGGAAACTGAAGCTTAAATAGATTGTGAGTCCTACAGATCAGAGAATCTGAATGACAATGTCAAAGATGATGACGATGACAATGGTAATGATAATAATAATGATAAATGATGGTGATCTGGACTCCAAGATTCTTGCCTCTGTGGCTCTATGTTTCAAAATGAAAAAGGAAGCCAGAGATTTGAAGAAACTGAAGAATCCTCCTAGCTAGCAAAAGCAATGCTTTTGGGCCATCAAAAGGGCTCAGCAGATAAGGATACTTGCGGCTAAGCCTGATGACCTGAGTTCAAGCCCTGAGATCCAAGGGGTGGAAGCAGAGAACTGACTCCCGTAAATTGTCCTCTGACCTCTACGTGAGCACTGTGGCACTGGCACACACACACACACACACACACACACACACACTGATTAAGTAGATGAATAAATGTAATTATTTAAAGTAGTACTTTTAAAAAGTTGACTTCCTGTAGTCCCGTAGAAGAAATAGACAAAGGGCCATTAATGCACCACATCTGGCAGTCCAAAGGCACAAAGACCATCCATCACCCATTGTCCTCACCCCTGCTTCCTGACGTCACCATTTTCCCAATGATCGTTATCTTAGGATATCAAAATGAAATGACCCCTCCAGAGCAAACTCCCAGAGAAGAGCAGTCCGTGCAGCTGGAGAGCTCACTCAAGCAGGAAGGAAAAGAAATCTGTGGCAGGAAGCGGAGCTTATCTAAAAACACAGTGTCACTGTTCAATGTGTGAACACCCTAGCCCCATAGCACTTCAACCCAAAGCTACCTTTGCCTCCCCTGCTATTATATTAGCACACATTGCTAAAACCTGGTCCCTCAACTTTCTCCACGTGTGTAATGACAGCTCAGAAAAGTTACACAGCCAATGCTGACTCTCAGTTTCTCTTTCGCTTGAAGAAGGGGGCGGGGGCTGTGTGTAACTCAGTGGCAGAGTGTCTTCAACAGTGTGAAGAGAGAACTAGAACGGAAGAGGGGGAGAAAGAGGAGAGGGAGGGGGAGGGGAAGAGAAGGGGGAGAGAGAATGGGAAAGAGGGGAAAGAGAGAGGGAAAGGAGGAAGGGGAGAGTGCGAGGTCACAGGTCAAAGGACTACACCTGAACAAAAAAAAAAAAAAAAAAAAAAAAAAGACTTAACAGGAAAATCGCTAAGGAAAGAACTCGTGAGGGCGGTGACCAGACACAAACTCTAACACCAAGCAGCCTGTGGCTGGCAGAAATCTTAAATTCAGTAGTGAAACACATAGGGCTTTCATTTTTCAGGACACCACCCAAAACAAACGGAACCAGTAAACCAAAGGCAGCCTGACGGAGAGACAATTGCTCAGAGTTTCAACATACACCAACCAGAGAAAGAGACACTAAGGAAATAAGTTGCTTGAGAGGTCTGTCCGCCAACAAAACTGAAGAATAAAAGAACTTAATGCAACCACACTGAAAGATCATCACTTCTCGGGGATCGCACAAGTGATTAGAAAATGCCAGAAAGAATAACTTACTCTCCGCCCTGCAGCCACCCTGTAATAATTTCTCAAAAGACCAACTCAAGACAGAGTAAGGTCTGGCTTGAGAATTCCCCCTCCCCTGTCTTGCTCATACCCCCGCAGGCCTGCCCCAGGCTCTCCCATCAGAACCCCTGGGGAGTCCAAGGGAAGACAGGATTGTGATGGGCTGGGAACCAAGGCCACCAACCCTCATGCAAGCAGCCACCCATGCTGTTGGAGACCCCTAAGGAGTTCTGTACAAAGTCGGAAGCGGTCTGCAGGTGGCCCTCCACGGCCACGCTGACAATGGCAACTCGCCCAACTCCACTGCCCCTCACACCGGGTCCCCCGACACCTCCCAGCTGAGGTTCCCCGCCCCCAGACCCTAGTCTGCACCCCACACCCAAGCTGGCCAGGCTCCCCTGATTGACAGCTGCTCCAGTCTGGGCTACTCCGACACCAGCCCTCCGGCCTCCGGGGCGCCCCAAGACGGAGGGATTCAGGGGCCAGGATCTGGAAAGCTCTGGGTCCAATCCCCACTCCCCTCAGCGTCCTGGGCTCACCTCCCCGGCAGCTTGGCGCTCCTCTTCCAGAACTGCTTGCTGTTCTCGGCGGCCATCGCTCCGGCCCGGGGGAAGGCCTGGTCGGTGGGTCACGGGGGGGGCCCCGCGACAGGCCCCCGGGACCCCGCAATCTGAGGGCCAGCCCAGGCCGCTTCCCCGCCGCCGGTCACCCGCTCCCAGCTCCTGGGGGCGCCATCTTGGATGTGGGCACTCCCCCCCGCCCAGCGCCGTTGCCATTGGTGGGCTGAGCAGGCCGGTGGGCGGATGGACCAATGAGGATCCCGGATCCTGCGGGCCGCTGAAGGCCCGCGGCAACGTCAGGGGCTGGGCACACAGGTGGGCCGGGGAGGCGGGGCTTAGATGGGCAGGAAGGCGGGGCTGAAAGTTCCTACTCCCCGGAGGCAGAGAACCAGGTACTGCGGGGAAGAAGTAGATGGGACTGTTGCCTTTGATGGGCTGAGGTTCTGGGGTTATCTTGGTGGAGAGGGTAAGGAGAAACCATAACATTTGTATACATTAGTCTCTAAAGGAAGGCCTCATGTAATGATGAACATTTTTGAATGTCCCTCACCTCAATGGCACCCAGGGTGGTTACCCCCCCCCCTTGTTCCCTTATGGTCCTAGTTTCGCAGAGGACAGTTCCGGCCATACCCCAGTGCGGTTAACTGTTGTATGAGTAGCAGTTGATTTATCAGACTCCCCCCTTTCTTCCGCTAACTGAACCTCGTGATGTAATCCCTTCTTCGGGTCTGACTCTTTCTGGTTATGAGGACTTCTCAGATACTGAGAAGTCATGCTTAGGAAATACTAGCATTTTCTCTAGGGACATTGTTCATCCCCATGGCAACAATCAGGAAGATGAAAGATGTACCCCCAATATCCTCAACTCCTTTATTAACCGGTTATAAATCTTCCATCTATAGATTCATTTTTCAATCTAATTTTGACTCAAAATGAGATCTAATTTTAGCATGTGTTGTCTCCTTTGGGTGTCATGTTAATGACTACCTCTCTTTTTTTGAGTGTATTCTGGGACATTTGGGGGAAGATGGAGGGTACTTCCTTTTTCTACTCCAAAGAAATGTTTGTTCAGACAAGGAACTGTGGATGTGTGCGAGCTACTGCTCAATCCATCTCTGTGCTAACACCATAGGTTTTCTTTCTTTCTTTCTTTCTTTCTTTTTCAGATCCAATTGGGCTCCATTTGTTTGGTTTTTTTTTTTTTTTTTTTTTAGATTTATTTATTTATTATATATAAGTACACTGTAGCTGTCTTCAGACACACCAGAAGAGGGCGTCAGATCTCATCACGGATGGTTGTGAGCCACCAAGTGGTTGCTGGGATTTGAACTCAGGACCTTTGGAAGAGCAGTCGGGTGCTCTTACCCACTGAGCCATCTCACCAGCCCTCCTAGGTTTTTTAAATATTGAAAAATACATTACATTTATTCAGTGTGTGTGTGTGTGTGAGAGAGAGAGAGAGAGAGAGAGAGAGAGAGAGAGAAAGGTCAAAGGAGAACTTCAGTTTTCTCTTCCCACCATTTAGATCCAGGAAATCAAACTCAGGTCCTCAAGACTGGCTGCAAGCCCCTATACCCATTGAGCCATCTTGCTGGCCCAACATACTGGCAAATTCTCAAGGCTCCTTCTTTTCCCACCTAAAGAAACACCTTCTTCTATATGTCCCCCGGTGATTTCTTTTTACATAGATATTACTCCCAGTTTTCAGGCTTCTTTTGCTTGCTACTTTTAAAAGAATAGGACTGTAGACCTGAACAGGTGGCCCAGGGGTTAAAAGCATGTGCTGCTCTTTCAGAGGACCTGAATTCAGTTCCCAAGTACCCACAACAGGTGGCTCACAATGGCCTGAAATTCCAGACCCAAGGGATCAGACACCCTTTTTTGGCTTCTGTGGACATTGCATACATGTTGTTAACACACAAACACACACACAAATAAAAGTAAACATGATAGGGGGCTGGGGAGATGGCTCAGAGGTTAAGAGCACTGACTGCTCTTCCAGAGGTCCTGAGTTCAGTTCCCAGCAACCACATGGTAGCTCACAACCATCTGTAATGGGATCTGATGCCCTCTTCTGGTGTGTCTGAAGACAGCAACAGGGTACTCACATACATAAAATAAATGTAAAAAATAAATAAGCATGATAAGAGTTAGATGAAAGGGCTATTTCTACTGAACCACTGTTCTTTTATAGACTTGTATCTTATCATTTTTCCCTTTAAAGATTTATTCTATATACTGTCTCTCTCTTCAGACACACTAACCCCTAAAAAAGTGAAAGAATTTTCTTGGGGGGGGGGGAGGGAGGAAACTATACAGTCTACCCTTCTCCTTCCACAATCCCAATAACAAACAAAAGTTTGATTCCACCAGAGTTCACTCTGAGAAACCCATGAGTCTATTAGGCTTACTTACAGAGCTTGAGATGGGTTGTAGTCAGGAGTGCGGGCGACCCTAAAGCAGTCACACTGGAAAGTCTGCATGAAGCATGGATGTTTGCTTCCCCTATAGCCACCGAGATGGAACCCCCTCCCCAGCTGGTATACTCAGTGCCTCCCCATGACACCAAAGCCATGTTCAATTAGGACAAAACTTTACACATATGACTTTATACAAATATATTTGGCTCTCGGGATAGTGTTGTACTGCAGGAGAATATACTAAAGTCTCCTTGCAACTCATGCTAATTATCTTTATTCTTTTATTTAATTTTTTAGATTTTTTTTTAATGTACATGAGTGTTTTGCCAGTATGAGACTCTGTGCGTTATCTGTGTGCCTGACACTCACAGAGGTCAGAGAAGGGCATGGGACCCCCTGGAACTGGGGTTATAGATAGCTGTGAGCCACCATGTGGTTGCTAGGGATTGACCTCCAGTCCTCTGGAAGAGCAGCCGGCGCTCTTAGCTATTAATCCATCTCTCCAGCTTCCTTTGTCTTGATTCTAAATGGCCAGAACTTGTGCTGGCCTTTGTGACTTTAGAAGAGCCGATGTCACACGATGGCGGTACATGGCTATCATTCTCATACTTGGAAAGCTGGGAAAGAGAGGAAGTGCAAGGATAAGACCACCCCAGGCAAAGACTACGCAGCAAGTTCTCCTCCAGAGGGGAACGTGGGAGAGGGAATATCTGGTATGTGTGTGGGATATGTATGTCCATGCCTGTGTGTAAATGAACATGTATGTGGGTGTACATGCATATAGAGGCCAAAAGCAGATATCCTATCCCTATCACACCACATTGTTTGTTTGTTTGTTTGTTTGTTTGTTTGTTTTTTGAGACAGGGTTTCTCTGTGTAACCCTGGCTGTCCTGGAACTTACTTTGTAGACCAGGCTGGCCTCGAACTGAGAAATCTGCCTGTCTCTGCCTCCCAAGTGCTGGATTTAAAGGCGTGCACCACCACTGCCCGGCTATCACACCACATTTTGAGACAGGGCCTCTCACTGAACCTGGAACCCACTGATGGCCTAGACTGGCTGGCCGGGGAACTCCAGACATCCACCTGTCTCCATCCCCCCCAGCACTAAGGTTACAGAGAAATGCTAGGAATGCAAACTCAGGCCCTCATGCACCCAGGGCAAGAGCCTTAATGAGTTAGGCTTCTCTCCAGCCCCTCTGATAGCTGGAAAGATACTTTCCTTTGACTTCTAGGTCCCTCTCCTCAGGGCCACTTGGCTGTTCTGAATGCTCTATCTTAAGGCTAGCATCTAGATTGGCTTCTCCTACATCAGCCTTAAGGTGGGTCTGTGAAGACAACAACTGCTTTGCGGCTTACTTACACAGTTTTGGAAGTGTCTTGGGGCACGCTCCCTGCCTGCATCCCATTTCCTGCGGCTGTCATAAGATACATGGCAAAAGCAACTGAAGGGAGAAAGGGCTTGGTTTTGGCTCACAGTTCCAGGTTGCAGGCAGCGTGGAAGGGTAAATCTCAGGGTTAGGAGCTTGAGGTCGGTCACACAGCAACCACGGAGGGGGTGGGGGGATGAATGTTTGTTCTCAGTTCACCTCCTCCATTTTTTACAATCCAGATTCCCATCCCAGGGAATGATTTTGCCCATTGTTAACATGGGTCTTCCCACCTTAATTAACCTACCCAATTCCCCACAGGGATGCCCAGAGGCCTTTCTCCCAGGAGGGGCTGAATCCTTATTTGAGATCAACCATCCATCATACTCCTTGATTTTATCTTTATTGTTTTGAGGAAGGTGTCATGCCCCTTAGGCAGGCCTTGAACTCCAGACCCTTCTGCCTCCCCCTGCCAAGGCTTATCACTTCAGCTCCTGACTTAGAAGCACCCTGTCGCCTTGACATTTCGCTACCTGGGAAGGAGAGGGTAATCTGTGGACATTGAAGGGCCTCAGAGAATCCCTTCATAAAACTCACTTGTGAGATGTTAGATGATGCTGGTTCCCAAGGGCGGAGTTTAACATTGCTCCACTCAGAGCCCCAGTCTCCCCGTTTTGTTCTCTGCCATTCTCTACCCAAGGTTTCTCCCAAAAGAAACCTCTTGGTCACCTGGTGATAATATGTTAAATAATATGTGATAGGGGAGCCAAGAAGATTAACCTCTTCCTCCCCATCTCCACCATAGCCACCCTAATCCAAAACAACTGCACCCCTTTTTATTTTATTTATTTATTTGGAGATGGAGTTTCCATATGTAGGGCTGGCCAGCCTGGGACCCACTATACAGCCCAGGCTAGCCTCAGACTCACAGAGATCTACCTGAAGCTGTTTCCCAAGCACTGGGATAATGCCTGGCCAATGATTTTTACTGAAGATTGGACCCTGGGCCTTGTGTGGAGCCCACAAGAGCTCTCTCAGCTCCTCATCATGCCCTGTGACCAACTTTTATTCTGCCTTGCTGCATCTTAGGCTCTCAGGATTCTGTTCTCCCCACAGAAGCCAAGGAGCCTTTTCAAATATAGCTCCCATCATGTCCCTCTGCCCAAAAGCTTGCAAGGACTCCCAGCACAGTTGGCACAAAACCCTAGCTTCTGAGCCAGGCATGATTGCACACACCTGTACAGGAGATAGAGGCGAGAAGACCAGAAGTTCAAGACCAGTCTGGGTTACGTGAGACCTGTGTGTGTGTTTGTGTGCGTGATTGTGTGCGTGTGAATATGAATGTGTGTATTGGGTATGTGTGATTATGTATGTGGTGTAGGTGTGTGAGCATGATTGTATGTATGCGGTGTGTGTGACTGTGTATGTTTGATTGTGTGTGTCTGATTGTGTGTGGTGTGTGTATGTTGTGTGTGATTATGTGTGTGATTGTATGTTGTGTGTATGTGTTGTGTATATATGTGTGATCATATGTGTGTGGCATGTGTGTTATATGCACATGTGGTGTCTCTGTGTGTGTTATGCATGTGTTAAGTGTGTGTCTGTGTATGTTGTATGCATGTGTGGTGCGTGTGTGTGTGAGCATGTTTCTCTTCTTTTACCTGGGAATCTAACTCAGGTTGTCAGACCTGGAGAAAAGTGCCTTTAGTCTATTGAGCCAACTCACCAGGCCCAGATCCTCACCCCTTAGACACAGGGGTGAGTTTTGGCTCCTCTCACTCATCACTACAGCCTCATTTGACTCTGCCTGGCTCTGCTCTTCCAAGCACAATCCAGTCTTCTGCGGACTCTTGAATACCCTAAGCATGCCCCTAAGACAAGACCTCTGTTGTAACTATTTCCTCCCTAATTCCTAACTAATTTCTGCTTGGAATTCTCTCCCCAGAGACCCTGCCCCCGATTACTTACTCCCTCATGGCTATTGGCATCCCCCAAGCTCCTTCACCTTGGTTGGCCCACCCTAAACATTGCTGATCTTAGGTGGCAGCTCCACCACGCGATCTTCTCTCCCTTGCTCTTCTATGTGCTGAGGTATATACTTGTCTGTGGCCCATCTCTACCCCTGGAAATGTGAGCGTCACTAAGCAGGGACATTGTATTGTAAGCGTTGTATTGTAGCCTGCTGTCTGTGCATCTCAGAGCTGGGCATGTTTCCAGTGTTTGCCTAATACTCACTGGGTGAGAGAATTGGAAAGATAAATAGTTGTTGTCTTTGGGTTCATGTTGTTTTGCACATTTGAAAAAGGATTTTAGGGGCTGGTGAGATGGCTCAGTGGGTAAGAGCACCCGACTGCTCTTCCGAAGGTCCAGAGTTCAAATCCCAGCAACCACATGGTGGCTCACAACCATCCGTAACGAGATCTGGCGCCCTCTTCTGGAGTGTCTGAAGACAGCAACAGTGAACTTACATATAATAAATAAATAAATCTTGAAAAAAAAAAAAAAAAGAAAAAGGATTTTAGCCGGGCATGGTGGCGCACACCTTTAATCCCAGCACTTGGGAGGCAGAGGCAGGCAGATTTCTGAGTTCGAGACCAGCCTGGTCTACAAAGTGAGTTCTAGGATAGCCAGGGCTATACAGAGAAATCCTGTCTCAAAAAACCAAAAAAAAAAAAAAAAGAAGAAGAAAAAAGAAAAAAGAAAAAAAAAAAGAAAAAGGATTTTATGTGTATGTGTGAGTGCCACCATGTATGTATGTGTATGTATATACATATATATGTGTGCGTATATATGTATGTATGTATGTATATATGTGTATGTATGTATGTATGTATATGTAATTTTATGTGTGCATGAGTGCCACTATATATATATATATATGTGTGTGTGTGTGTGTGTGTGTGTATATATATATATATATATATATATATATATATATATATATATACCAGATGCAGGTCAGGTGCCCAGGGAGGCCAGAGATGTCAGAGTCCCCTGGAACCAGCGTTAGACACAGGTAGTCATGAGCCTCTGATGTAGATGCTGGGTACTGAACCCGGGTCCTCCTTGAGAGCAGTGAGCACTCTCAGCCACTGGACCATCTTTCCATGCCCAGGTTTGCACATTGTTGATTAGGAATGGTTGTGTCTTTACCCACAGAGGGACACATCCTCCATACTAAAGATTTAGAAGCTTGCATGGCCTCTTGGTTGGAAAGGCCTTCATCTGGTTAAAGCAGTGTCTTCCACAAAGCTTTTTGCAGCTTCAATGCAATGAATGTGTCCTGCAGATGACGATGGGTTGGGGGTTGAGTGGGGGGATTACCTGCCTAGCCAGGGCATCTGCAGCTCTGTCTGTCAAAGAAGGGGTGGCCTGGCAAGATGCTGCAGTGGGTGGCAAAAGGCACTTGCTGCCAAGCCTGATGACCCGAGTGTAAGTCCCAAGACCCCACAGGGTAAAGGAAGAAAGCAACTCCTGAATGTTGTCCTCTGACCTCCCGTTGCATGCTGGGACATATGTTTCTCCTCCCCACCTCCCTGCAAAATAAGTAAGTCAAAAAAAAAAAAATTGGGGGGGGGGGGCTGGTGAGATGGCTCAGTGGGTAAGAGCACCCGACTGCTCTTCCGAAGGTCCCGAGTTCAAATCCCAGCAACCACATGGTGGCTCACAACCATCCGTAACGAGATCTGATGCCCTCTTCTAGAGTGTCTGAAGACAGTGTACTTACATATAATAAATAAATATATATAAAAAAAATTGGGGGGGGGAGGTGAGACAAGGTTCCTCTGTATAGCCCTGACTGTCCTGGAACTCACTCTGTAGACCAGGCTGGCCTCAAACTCAGAAATCTGCCTGTCTCTGCCTCCCAAGTGCTGGGATTAAAGGTGTGTGCCACCACTGCCCAGCTAAGTCAATCATTTTTTTAAAAATGTTTAAAGGAGTGTGACTGCTGAGCCAGATCACCCTTCCATCCTTACACATTGATCAACCTGAACTGAAAAATGAATGGTTTGAGGTTCACCAGAGGTCTGTGGAACCCTCCCAATGGATGTCCTCCATGATGGCACTATGGGTGTGCTCAGCACTGCTATTATAGACCAAGATCCTAGCGAGGCATGGTGGCTAAGGCAGGCAATCCCAGCACTTGGGAGGCTAAGGCAAAAGAATTGCTGTGAGTTTCAGGCCAACCTGGGCTACTTAGTAAGATCCAGGCTAGCCTGTGCTGCAATGTGAAATCGATCTCAAATAGCTAGTTTCTGATTTAGTAGGTCTGAGGTGATACCCAAAGTCCACATTTCCCAAATGCCCCTGGGGTGACACTAACGTAGACCTATGACTTTGCTTAGCAGACTTTCTCTTACTGGTCGGCACCAGTGATCCTAGTATTTATTTACCTTAGGAATGTTTCTTAAGTATTTTAGTACATTTATTTATTTAAGCTGGGCATCGTAGTATTTAATCTAGGTGCTCAGGAGGCTGAGGCAGGCAGATCTCCGTGAGTGTCAGGTCAGCCTTGTCTATGTAATGAGTTTCAGGCCATCAGGGCTACATAGTGAGGTTCTGACTTGTGGTGGTTTGAATAGGAATCCCCCCCCCCCGCCCCCAGATTTATGTGTTTGAATGTTTGGCCATAGGGAGTGGCACTGTTTGGAAGTGCATCACTGAGGAGGCGGGGTTTTGAGGTCTCCTATGCGCAAGCTATGCCCAGTGTAGTTCACAGTCTCAAGATCTCACAGATCAAGAGTAGAACTCTCAGCTCCTCCAGCATCATGTCTGCCTTCACACCTCATGCTCCCCCACCATGATGATAACAGACTGAACCTCTGAAACTGTAAGCCAGCCACAATGAAATGTTTTCCTTTATAAGAGTTGCCATGGTCAGGGTGTATACGCACACCAAAGCACAAGCTCTCACCACAAAGTGAGCGTGGAGGTCAGAGGGCAGTCTGGGAGAACTGCTTATCTCCCTCCACTACGTAGGCCCTAAGAATCACACTCATCAGAGGAGGCTGTGCACACCCTTCCTTCTTGATTCCCCTTCTCTGTCCCCACTACTTTTTTTTTTTAAACTATAGTGTGGCCTGCCTGCTGGTAATTTGAGACAGGAGATCCCACTGGAATACATCCATAGAGAGACAAGGCCTTTGGACTTCCAGAGAGATCCGAGGTAAACTTTAACCGCAAGGAAAGAGTGGCTTGGAGAGAAAGAAGACTTTGTGACCAGAGGGAGAGTTAAGAGGGGGAAGCTTCACAGTGCACTGCCGGCCACCGAACGGAGCCCTGGTCTCTGGGGGAGAGCCTTGGGTTGGCTGGGATTTTTGGAGAAGGAGAGCCCTCTAAACTGCCAGCCTCCCCAAGGAAGAGCCAAGGGAGTTGCTGGGAGAAGGTGGAAGAGCAGCGAAGAAGCAAGAGGCTTCTGGAGGAGAGAGCAGCTGGAGCTTGGGGGAGGGGAGGGAGGATTTGGCATTTCGTTGCTGGGAATTTATTCTAAGCCAAATAGTTGGAGGCTTTTAAAGTGGCCATTGAGAAGTCAGTTGTAGAGCCAGGGCATCGCTGCACACACCTTTAATCCCAGCACTCCAGAGGTAGGAGGATCTCTGTGAGTTCCAGGCCAGCCTGGACGACAAAGTGAGTTCCTGGACAGCCAGGGCTACACAGAGAAACCCTGATGCGCAAAACCAAAAAGGAAGGAAGGAAGGAAGGAAGGAAGGAAGGAAGGAAGGAAGGAAGGAAGGAAGGGAGGAAGGGAGGAAGGGAGGAAGGGAGGAAGGGAGGGAGGGAGGAAAAGAGGGAGGAAGGGAGGAAGGGAAGAAGGAAAGAAGGAAAGAAGGAAGGAAGGAGAGACTATGCACAACCATGTTATTTGTTTGGTAACTTAACAAATAATAGGGAATAAACAGGCCTGGTGCTTATTACATGGTTTCATAGTGTAAACCCAGCACTTGAAAGGTGGAGGAAGGAGTGAGGCAGGAGCTCAGGGTCATGTTTGACTACACAGAGGTTCAAGGCCAGCCTGGGCTACACAAGATGCCCCTTCTCCCCCAAAAGGGGAGGCAATAAAAACAGCATAGGGTTTAAACATGAGAAAGCAAGTACACAGCTCACAGTGTGTGGCTTGTACTTGAATTATATTATAGTACTAGAGAGGACAAACCTGGGGCTAGCCGTATGGCTCAGTGGGCAAAGGCACTTGCTGCCAAGTCAGAGGAATAAGTTGGAGACCCAGAGCCCACGGGGCAGAAGAAGAAAAGCAACTCCTGAAAGTTGTCCTGTGCACGCTCACACAGACACAAACACACACTGAGAGACACAGAGAGAGAGACACACACAAACACAGAGATACACTGAGAGACACAGAGAAACACACAGAGAGAGACACACATGCAGAGAGACACAAAGACACACACAAAGAGAGACACACATAAACACACACACAGACACATACAAAGACACACACAACTAATTTTAATTAGGTTTTTTTTTTAGTTTTATGAGTACTCATGTTTTGCCTAAATGTATGTCCGTTCATCACGTACTTGCCTTGTGCCTAAGGAGGCCAGAAGACATTGGAGATGACCCAAGTTCAATTCCCAGCAGCTGGGGGTTTGGAGAGATGGCTCAGAGGTTGAGAGCACTGACTGCTCTTCCAGAGGTCCTGAGTTCAATTCCTAATAACCACATGGTGGCTCACCGCCATCTGTAATGGGATCTGGTGCCCTCTTCTGGCATGCAGGCATATATGCAGGCAAAATACTGTACATAATAAATAAATAAATAAATCTTTAAAAACCAATTCCCAGCCGCTATCAGGCAGATCCAACCTTCTGTAACTCCAGTTCCAGGGGATTTGATGCCCTCTTCTCGTGGCAGGCAGGGCTGGAAAAGGAGCTGGAGAAGGGGCTGGGAAGACTCAGTCAGTAGAGCATTTACCTTAAAAGCTTGAGAGCCTGACTTTGATCCCCAGATCAAACATGCTGGGCCAGCAAACTTGCTCTCCCAGCATCCCAGAGGCAGAGAGAAGACAGTGCCTGATGCTTGCCGGCCAGCATTCAGTCTAACCCAACTGATGGGTTCCAGGTCAATGAAAGAGCCTGTCACAATAGAAAAGCAGGTGGATGCTGATTCCAAGGATAACACCCAAGGCTGTCCTCCTGCCTCCAACCGCCTGTGCTCACACATGCATACATTAGTTCTTGTAAAGAGGCAAGTTCGGTCAGTAAGGACGGCTCAGTGGATGGCTCAGTAGGTGGAACTTACTGCCATTCTTGATGCCTGGAGTTCAGTCCCTGAGATCCACATGGGTCATTGTGCTTTAACCTCCCAAGATACATGCTCAAAGAAGTAATTAGTCTCCTGGGGGCGGGGTTGAGACAGGGCTTCTCTGGGTAGCCCTGACTATCCTGGAACTTGCTCTGTAGACCAGGCTGGCCTTGGAACTCTGCCTGCCTCTGCCTCCCCAATGCTGGGATTAAAGGCATGTGCCATCACACCCTGGCAGTAATTAGGTCTTTGAAAGGGCAAGACTGTGAGCCAGCCAGTCCCTGATGAACCGCCCTGCGGTCTGAAAGCTGCTTAGCCCATTTGTAGGTAGAATAGCAATGCTATTAAAGAATCATTTACCATAAACACTGAAGTTGTAGCTTCATGACATTCTCGCACATCACAAAATGTTCTCTCAGTCTCCCCCAACAGTTTTAAACTGTAAAAGCCATGCTCAGCTCACAGGCCTTACACAGCAGATTCATCCCACAGCGGACGGCTGCCGGTCCCAGGCAGTAAATAAGGACACGGCAGATGACAGAGAGTAGGCTGGGCAGCTTCCAACCCTCACCGACTTCGCTCTCTTTTCTGTCCAGGAGGCCACCATCCCAAGCTAAAGTCTCCACACACGTCGCAGACGACTACATATGTGTGTGTGCAGCAACAACACGTCTCTTGTGTTTTGAAACTTTATAAATAGCATCACACAGTACATATGCTGTAGCACCTGGCTCCTTTCCCTCCGCATTCTGTTAATACACGGAGTTCAAGTCTGTTCTGTGTACGGCACATGCAGCCATGTGACGTGCGCTCTGGTTTTATTACCAGTGGGTTTTCCTCTCCGCAGCAATGGTTGGCAAGTTTTGTTCTTACGCTTCTTCCTTCCTTCCTTCCTTCCTTCCTTCCTTCCTTCCTTCCTTCCTCACTTCCTTCCTTCTTTCCTTTCTTTCTTTCCAGGTTTTCTTCTGTGTAGCCCTGGCTGTCCTAGAACTCATTCTGTAGACCAGGCTAGCCTCAGACTCACAGAGATGCACCTGCCTCTGCCTCCCGAGTGCTGGGATTGAAGGTGTGCATCACCACTGCCCGGATGCTTTGTTCTTTCTTTCTCTCTTTCTCCCTTTCTCCCTTTCTCCCTTTCTCTCTTTCTCTCTTTCTCTCTTTCTCTCTTTCTCTCTTTCTTTTTTTCTTCCTCTAATTTTTAAAGATTTATTTATTGTATGCGTATGAGTACAGTGTCACTGTCTTCAGACACCAGAAGGGGGCATCAGATCCCCATTACAGATGGTTGTGAGCCACCTTGTAGTCACTGGGAATTGAACTCAGGACCTCTGGAAGAGCAGTCAATGCTCTTAACCACTGAGCCATCTCTAGAGCCCCTGTTCTTTGTTTAAAATAAAATAATAAAATATTTTAGATGGTGGTAGTGCACACCTTTAATCCCAGAATTTGAGAGTCAAAGGCAGGTGGAACTCTTAGTTGGAGTTAAGGAAGATGCAAAGCCAACAATTAAAAAGAAAAAAAGGCGGGTGGGGGGCTGTTCCAGGGAGGGGAGGAATAGCCCCCAGGATCTGGTGTCAAAAGACTCTCAGTGTAACTACAGAGTCACAAGATCCTCTTCAGCTTAGCAGTGCCCTTGGTGACCCAGCCCCACGGAGCGCTGCACCCATTGGCTAGCAGCGTGAACGGCCTCAATTCTTCTCTTGGAGACCTTCTCTTTCTGTCTCCAGGATCACCTTCCCAGTTGCCTTTGTCAGTGAGAATTTTGTGAACATTACCCAAACACGACATAAAAAGGCGCTTGTGTGATTGGGCTTGCTCTCACCCACCGCCATGAGAGCCTGCCTAGGCTAGCCTGCTATGCCATAAAGAGGATGTGGAGCCAAGCCAAGCCCCTAGAAGCGAGCCCAGCTGAGGCCACACTAGGTCAGCCAACAGGCAGTTGAGCCTCAGATGCATGAATGAGCTCAACCAAAATCAACAGTGCTTCCCGGCCAACTGACAATCCACCCAGACACGTTAGCGAGGCCCGCTGAGATCAGCCCAGTTCAGCTGGCCTCAAGATAAGTGGATCACCTCAGACACGTGAGTTGAAGACAGCATCGCTGTAGTAACTGCTGAAGCTCTCCGTTGATCCTATGACATGGCACTAGAACTTTTTAAAATATATTTTTTCTGTCTTTTTAGCATCATGTTTTCCCCTTTTATTGAAAATAGAGGGGGCTGGTGAGATGGCTCAGTGGGTAAGAGCACCCGACTGCTCTTCCAAAGGTCCAGAGTTCAAATCCCAGCAACCACATGGTGGCTCACAACCATCTGTAACGAGATCTGACTCCCTCTTCTGGAGCGTGTGAAGACAGCTACAGTGTACTTACATATAATAATAAATAAATCTTAAAAAAAAAATACATTTCTTTAAAAAAAAAAAAGAAAATAGAGGGTTTTTTCTCTCACATAATATATTTTGATTATGGTTTCCCTTCCCTCTGCTCTTGTTTGCACCTCCCCACCCTCCTCCTGTCTAGATCCATTTCCTTTCTGTCTTTCTTTAGAAAACAAACAGGCTTCTAAGGGATTATGTCTGAGTTAGGGTTTTACTGCTGTGAACAGACACCATGACCAAGGCAACTCTTATAAAGGACAGCATTTAACTGGGGCTGGCCTATAGGTTCAGAGGTTCAGTCAGTCCATTATCATCTCAGGCAGGAGCATGGCAGCATCCAGGCAGGCATGGTGCAGGAGGAGCTGAGAGTTCTACATCTTCATATGAAGACTGCAAGCAGAATACTGGCTTCCAGGCAGCTAGGATGAGGGTCTTAAAGCCCATACCCACAGTGCCACGCCTACTCCAACAAGGCCACACCTTCTGATAGTGCCACTCCCTGGGTCAAGCATATTCAAATTACCACAGATTATAATATAATATAATATAATATGATAAAAAAACCAAAAACTAACACATAGAAATTGAGCAAAACAAAGAGAAGGAGAAGAGCCCAAGAAATGGCACAAGAAACAGAACCACCAGTTCACACACTTAGGAATCTCATAAAAACACTAAACCGGAAGCCATTATATACAAGCAAAGGACCCTGTGCAGGCTGCTCCAGTCTCTGTGAGTTCGCCTGAGCTTTGATCTTGTTGACTCAGCAGGCCTTGTTTTGTGACCTCCATCCCCTCTGGCTCCTACACTCTTTCAGTCTCCTCTTGCACAGGGTTCCCTGAGCCCTGAGGGGAGGGATTTGATGAAGACAGCCAGTCTCTGACTGGGTGTTCCAAGGTCTCTCACTCTCTGAGAGGCTCTGTATTGTTCACATCTACTGCAGGAGGAGGCATTTCTGACGATGGCTAAGCAAGGTATTTGTTCTGAGCCTAGCAGAATGTCATTTAGGAGTCGTTTTATTTTATTTTACTTTACTTTAATTTTTTAGCAATAGTATTTGGTTTTACCTTAGGCCTCTAGGCTGTCTATAGTCTCAGGCTCTTGGTCACCCCAGCAGCGTTGGGTACAAGTTCTGTCTTATGGAATGGGTGTTAAGTGAAGTCAGAGGCTGGGTGGTTACCCCCTTGGGCATTGCACACTGTTGTGCTCAGTCTTCCTCGTTATTTGATGATTTCAGTGAGATTACCTTCATATATGCATAGACTCTAGGATGCTTCTACCATGTCAGACTTCTGCTGTAAAAAAGTCAAATCCCTATTGGTGGTTTCTACCCCACCTTCAACCTCTTAGTTCCCACATAAATAACACACAGCCCTTATATTTACAATAAGCCTAAATCAGCACAAGAGCTGGGCAGATATCTATCCTCCATGCTGTTCCGTCTATTTCCCAGCCATTATTCGGTGACTCACCTAACCCATGGTGGCTTTCTCCTCTCTTTGTCTCCTCTGATCCTCAAGCTTGGGAACCCTAAACCCCGCCTATGTCTCTTCTGCCCAGCTATTGGCTGTCAGCATCTTTATTTACCAATCAAAAACAACTTGGGGCAAGATCACTTGGGTCTACATGAGGGCTCTCTGGGGCAGCCAGGTCTTGGGAGCCAACATTTAGCATTACAATATCCAGCAACAGACCAAACCTCAACAGATTTCCATAGTGGCCCTCAAAAGGGCCTTAATTTTAGCTGTCTTTCCCCTTCCTATTTCCTTCCCCTCCCCCACTTGACCCTCCCACTCATCCATAACTATCTCTTCTACCCCCTTCCCCCCCCCTCCCAGACCCTTACTCTATATCTGGCCTCTGTGCTTCTGTGAATTGTAACTTGGCTATCATGGACTTAATAGCTAATATCCAGGCTAGAGAGATGGCTTAGCAGTTAAGAGCACTGACTGCTCTTTCGAAGGTCCTGAGTTCAAATCTGATGCCCTCTTCTGGTGCATCTAAAGTCAGCTACAGTGTACTTAGATATAATAGTAATCAATATTTAGGCAACCTTCGTTCCCAGCAAGCACATAATGGCTCACAGCCATCAGTACAGCTATAGTGTACCCATATACAATAAATAAATAAATAAATAAATAAATAAATAAATAAATAAATAAAATCTTTAAAAAAAACAGCTAATATCCACGTATAAGCAAATGCATACCATATTTCTCTTTCTCTTTCTGGGGTTCTAGAATCCCTCTCTTGTGATTTTTCCCCCTAGCATCAACCATTTACTCCCAACCCTGTAATCTCATTTATTTAATGACTGAGTAATAATACTACACACACACACCCATTTTTCTTCTGTTGAGGGACATCTGAAATGTTTCCAATTTCTGGCTATTATGAAGACAGCAGCTATACACATGGCTGCGCACGTGTCTCTATGGGAGGATGGGGTATCCTTTGGGTATATACCCTGTGAATCTTGGGGAAAATTGATTCCCATCTTTCTGAGGCACCACCCCGCTGACTTCCATACTGGGTCCTTGCACACCCACGGGCCACGGAACAAGTGCCCCTTGCTCCACAGCCTCTCCAGCCTGAGCTGTCACTTGTGTAATTGATCTCAGCCATTCTGACAGAGAAAGATGAAATCTCACAACACAGTTTTAATTTTCCACTTTCCTGGTGGACATTTATTTCAGGTGTCTCTAAGCCATGTGAGATTCCTTGTTTGAGAATTCTCTATCTAGAGCTGTACCTCATTTTTTGATCGGGTCATTTTCTTGGTATTTGATAGTTTGTTGATTGCTTTCTATATTCTGGATGTTAGCCCTCTATGGGGTGTGTTGCTGGTCTATTTTCCCATTCTGCTGTCTGAATGACAGTGTCCTTTGCCCTACAGAAGCGTCTCATTTTCATAAGATCCCACTTATGAGCTGTTGGTCTTAGTGCCTGTGCTAACAGTGTTCTGTTCAAAAAGTTTCCCTGTGCCAATGAGTTCAGAGCTATTCCAGTTTCCTCTTCTATGAAGTTTGGTGGACTTGAATCTATGTTGAGGTCTTTGATCCGTTTGGAGTTTTGTGCACAGTGATAAGCGTAGCTCTATTTGGTTTCTTCTACTCGGAGCTGTCGGTTTGACCAGCACCGTTTGTTAAAGATGCTGTCTGTCTTTTTTCCAGTGTGTTTCTGGCTTTTTCGCTTAAAATATCAGGCATCCATAGGTGTGTGGCATTATGTTTTGTTCTTTAATTTGATTCTACTGATCAACATGTCTGTTTTGTGCTAATATATTATTATGGCTCTGCAGTACATCTTGAAACTGGGAATGGCGACATCTCCTGCAGTTCCTGTATTATTCAGGGTCGATTCAGCTATCTTGGCTTTTTTTTTTTTTTTCACTTCCATAGAAAGCTGAAAATTGTCCTTTCAAGATCCATGAAGAAGTGTGTTAGAATTTTAATAGGGATTGCATTAGCCCTGTAGATTGCTTTTGATACGATGTCTATTCTTTACTTTCCATATTCTTCAATTTCTTTCTTCAGTGTCATAAAGGGTTTTTTTGTTTTAAGATTTATTTACTTTATGTATGTGAGTACACTGTCACTGTCTTCAGACACACCAAAAGGGGGCATCAGATCTCCTTGCAGATGGTTCTGAGCCACCATGTGGTTGCTGGGAATTGAACTCAGGACCTCTGGAAGAGCAGTCGGTGCTCTTAACTGTTGAGCCTTCTCGCCAGCCCATCATAAAGTTTTTACCATACAAGTCTTCCACCTGCTTGGTTAGAGTTGCCCCAAGATATTTTATACTCTTCGAGGCTGTTGTGAAAGGCACTGTTTCCCTAATTTCTTTCTCAGTCCCTTGTGTGTAGGAAGGCTACTGATTTTTGTGTGTTAATTTTGTATCCAGCTGAACCTCTGAACTTGTAAGCCAGCCCCAATTAAATGTTGTCCATATAAGAGTTGCCTTGGAAGCCAGGCGTGGTGGCACACGCCTTTAATCCCAGCACTCGGGAGGCAGAAGCCAGCCTGGTCTACAGAGTGAGTTCTAGGGGGAAAAAAATGCCTTGGTCAGGGTATCTGTTCTCAGCAGTAAAACCCTAGCTAAGACACCTTGTAAAATAACCTTCATTGTGTCCCGTAAGTTTGAGTCTGCTGTGTATTCGTCTCCATTCAATTCTGGGAAGTGTTTACTGTCTTTGTCTTGACCCATTTTTCATTCAGTAGAGAGCTGTTCAGCTTCCATGAGTTTATTAACTCTCTGATGTTCCTGCTGTTCTTGATGTCTGGCTTTAATCCGTGATGGTCAGATAGGACGCGGGATGTTATTTCAATTTTTTTTGTATCTGTTGAGACTTGCTTTGCATCTGAGTATGAGATCAGTTTCAGAGAAAGCTTCACATGTTGCTGAGAAAAAAAAAAGACGTATTCTTTTGCATTTGGGTGAAATGTTGTGAAAATAAGTGTGTTTCTATCTATTTGGTTTGCGACAGTCAGACAGCTCCAGCATTTCTCTGCTTAGTTTCTGTCTGAATGACCTGTCTGGTGACAAGAGCGGGAGTACTGAATGAAGTTTCCCCGCTCTCACCATGAGAGGGTCAGTATGCAATTTAAGCTGCTGTAACAGTGTTGCTTTTATGAACTTGGGTGCCCTGTGTTGATGCATAGATGTTAAGAACTTCTGTGATGAATGTGTAGTGTCCATCCATCCCTATCTCTTCTGATTAGTCTATTTTGTCAGATATTAAAATAACTCTACAAGCTTGCTTCTTAGATCCATTTGCTTTTTGGGGGGAGTGGGGGTGGTGCAGAAGCAGAATGTATCCTGATTTAGTATCCTTTCTGTTAGTTTGTTTCAGTATATTGGGGAATTGAGACCTTTGGTGTTGAGGGATATTATCTTAGTGTTTTACTGCTGTGAAAAGACACCATGACCATTTCTTATAAAAGAAAGAATTTAACTGGGAGCTTGTTTACAGTCAGTGGTCCAGCCCATTATTGTCATGGTGGGAAGCATGGCGGACCAACATGGTGCCAGAGAGGTAGCTGAGAAATCTACGCTCAGAGAAGCAGGCAGCAGGAAGAGAGAGACACTGGGTCTGGCTTGAGCATTTGAAACTCTAAAGCCCAACCCCTAGTGACACATCTCCTATTCCCAGTCAAGTATCACCACTCCCCAGTAACTGAACATTCAAATACAGGAGCCTAAGGGATGGTGCCTACTCAAACCACCACAGACTTCAGTGAGCACAGTTTGTTGATTCCTGTTATTTTGTCCTTGCAGTGGTGGTGGTGATGGTAATGGTGGAGTGGTGTGTGTGTGTGTATGTATGTATGGTGTGTATGTGGTGTGTGTGTATGTGTGTGTGTGTGTGTGGTGTGTGTGTATGATGTGTGTGTGTGTGGTGTGTGTATGTGTATGATGTGTGTGTGTGTGTGTGTATGGTCTCTCTGCGTGTGGTGTGTATGTATGGTCTGTGTGTGGGGTGTGTGTGTGTGTGTGTGGTGTGTGTGGTATGTGTGCATGGTGTGTATATGTGTATGGTCTCTGTGTGTGGTGTGTGTGTGGTGTGTGTGTGGGTGTGTGTGTGTGTGGTGTGTGTGTGGTGTGTGTGTGTGTGGTGTATATGTGTGTGGTATGTGTGTGTGTGTGTGTGGTGTGGGGGGGGGGGGGCGCCCTTGATTTGCTGAGATTATTCCCTGTGTTTTCATGGCTGTTGGTGACCTCTTTAGGTTGGGGTTTTCCTTCTAGCACCTTCTATAGGGTTTGATTTGTAGATAAATATTGCCTGAGTTTGGTTTTATCATGAAGTGTGTCCTTTCTCTGTCTATTGTGATGGAAAGTTTTGCTGAGTAGAGTAGTCTGGGCTGGCATCTGTGGACTCTTAGAGTCTGCAGCACATCTGTCCAGACCCTTCTTGTTTTTAAAGTCTCTATTGAGAAGTTAGGTGTAGAGCTGGGGAGATGGTGCATGCCTTTAGTCCCAGCACTTCTGAGACAGACACAGGTGGATGTCTGTGAATTCGAGGACAGCCTGGGCTATTACTCAGAGAAACCCTGTCTTGAAAGAAAAGACACACACTCACACACACACACACACACACACACACACACACACAGAGAGAGAGAGAGAGAGAGAGAGAGAGAGAGAGAGAGAGAGAGAGAGAGAGAGAGAAAGAAGCTGGATATGGTTCTATAGGTCTGCCTTATATGCTATTTGATAGTTTTCCCTCATGGCTTTTAATAGTCTTTGTTCTGTACATTTAGTGTTTCAATTATTATATGCTGAAGGGACTTGCTTTTTGGTCCAGTCTCTTTCATGTTCTGGAAGCTCCTTCTACCTCAACAGGCACCTCCTCCTTTAGGATGGGGAAATTTTCTTCTATGGTTTTGTTGATAACGTTTTCTGTGCTGTTGCCCTGGGTTTTTTCTCCTTCCTCTCTTCCCATTATTCTCAGAATTGGTCTTTTCAATGTGTCCCAGATTTTCTGGATGTTTTTTGCCTATTTTTCCTTTTAAAAGATTTAACATTTTCTTTGACCAAAGTGTCCATTTCTTCTATCATGTCCTCAATGTCTGAGATTCTCTCTTCCATCTCTTTTTCTATTCTTTTCTTTTCTTTTCTTCTTCTTCTTCTTCTTCTTCTTCTTCTTCTTCTTCTTCTTCTTCTTCTTCTTCTTCTTCTTCTTCCTCCTCCTCCTCCTCCTCCTTCTTCTTCTTCTTCTTAAGACAGGGTTTCTCTGTGTAGCTCTGGCTGTCCTGGAACTTACTCTGTAGACCAGACTGGCCTCGAACTCAGAGATCTGCCTGCCTCTGCCTCCCAAGTGCTGGGATTAAAGGTGTGTGCCACCACTGCCGGGCCCTTTCACCTCTTTTGTTCTGTTGGTGAGGTTTACCTCTAGGTTCCTGTTTGAAATCCTAAACCTTTTCATCTCCACATCTCCTTCACTTTGGGTTTTGGTTGGTTGTTGGTTCTAGTTCAGGTCTTGAAGTGTTTTATGCATCTCCTCCCACAGTTTGCATTTTCCTAGATTTCTTTAAGGGATTCATTCACTTCCTCTTTAAGCATCTCTGTCATATCATAGAGGCCATTTTCAAGTCTTTTTCTTGCGTTTCAGCTCCATTGCAATACCCCGAGCCTGCTGTGGTAGGGTTGCTGGGCCCTCGTGGTTACCTTGCCCCAACTGTTACTGTGTTTTCATGTTGATGTCTAAACATCTGAGCTTGGGAAGACTGTGATTCTGGTGCTGATATCCGGTCTCGTCTTTGCTGGGCAGGTGTTTTGTTTCTCGGTTTCAGTCTCCTCTCCAGTTCTTAGGAGGGTGTGTGTTGCCTGGTAGGAAATTCTGGGATCCTGATAGGTGTGGCTACTGTGGGTTCCAGAAAAATAGGTTTCTAGGAGTTAAGCGCTGACACTTAAGAATGGGATAGGCTGGTGAGAATGCTGAAGGGGTCCACAAGAGGGAGGGAAGCAGGGTGTTTCACTAGAATCTGCTTAATCCATTGGGCATGGGGGCAGAGAGCAAGGGGAAGCAGGTGGTCTGCTACAGCATTGAGGATTAGCCTCGGGGATTCTGCTTCTCTGGCTGGAGTGGCCAGATTCATTTTATTTTTAATTTTTATGCATATATGTGCACATGTGTAAGTTCCTCAAAGTCCAGAAGATGACATTGAATCTCCTAAAGAGGCTGAGAGCTGCCTTTGTGAGTTGAGAACTGACCTGGGGTCCTCCGCAAGGACTGTAAGCCCTCTTAACCACAGAGCCATCCCCCGCCCCAGCTGTGGTAGACTTTAGAATGCTTGTAAGGTAGATCATTCAAGGCAGTTTTATCCTTTCAGCTAGGAACCTGGCTACAAAATAACATGAGGTGAATACAGCAGGAGACATCATTTAACCCTCTCCTGTGGGAGTTTAAAACACAGTGGGGGTCTGCTCTGTGAAACCCTCAGGGGTCTCCATCTCTTTTCTCTGTTGTTCTGTCTGTAGAAGCAGGGGTCTGTGATAGTGCAAGTGTCCCTAGCTGGCCCCCTCCCATAAATACCTCTGAGCCATCTGGATGACAAAGAGGAACGACAGGAGTCTGATATTTAATACGGATGGCCACCTTGGTTTCTTCTCTTCTCAGCCCTTTCTTACAAATTGACAGCATCAAGCCAGACACAGTGGTTCCAAGCCTGTGACCCCGGCACTAGAGGTAGAGGCAGAAGGATCAGGATTTCAAAGTCATAATGGATTCATGGCAATCCCAGGCTACATGAGGTATCAAAAGCCAAACAAGATGGCTGAAAGTCCGAGTTCCATTCCTAGGACCCTCATGAAGGTGGAAGAAAGCCTACTACCAAAAGTTGTCATCCAACCTCCACAAACACATTGTGGCATGCTCACATCCACAACCATAACTCTCGCATGCACACAAAATGAATAAAATGTCATTTTAAAACGTTGGTAGCAACCAGGCTACCAACTTCCAAGCTGGGCGGTGGTGCACTCCTTTAATCTGAGCAGAGGCAGGCAGAACTCTGAGTTCGAGGCCAGAATGGCCAGAGTGAGTTCTAGGACAGTAAAGGCTACACAGAGAAACCCTATCTCAAAATACTCCCTTCCTCTGGTCCAAAAATAAACACACACAAAATAAATAGATAGATAGATAGATAGATAGATAGATAGATAGATAGATAGATAAAACCCTTTGGTAGCATAGCCATTAGCTGCAAGTGATACTTGGAAATCTAAACTTTATTCTGGCCAACTGTGCTGCTGTCTGTGGAAGGCGCAATTGCTACACTAAGGAAGGGAAGGTCCTGTCCCACATCACAGACCTCCACATTCAAGGAAAACGGGTCCTAAGCAGAACAAACTCCATATTCTTCATCAAGAGGGCTCCTTGCTGGTGGAATAAGGCAGCTGGGTTCTAGTCCTGGCATAAATATTTGTCTATGGCAGCTATGGTGATGCCGTGGCTAGGGGTGCCCATGTACCCCAGTTCTGAGCATTGAACAGTGAGAAGGTGCTGAAAGTTCTCGGAGATGTATTTGACATCCTGTGGAAGAAAGGAGCGCAGAGGAGAGCTTCCAGGGCACTCCTGATTGGCCTGCTGGTGAAAGGCAAGTTGGCAGTCAGCCTGTGACCACAGAAAGGAAGCTACCGTGGGACCCTGACACCGCGTAGGAGACCTGAAAGACCCAGAGGAAAGAGCCAAGTAGAGGAAAGGCATTGGAGAAAGAAAAGATTATAGACATAGGAAGGAATGTGTAGAGCTACCCTGGGGCGATGAGCCGAGGCTGCCGTCGGCCAGGACTGTGTGCGCAGCCCTGTGGTTTATTGTCTGCATTCGCTCATCCCCAGTGGGGACTGGTTTCCCTGCTTGTCAGCTGACTCACAGTCGAAGCACGGCAGGCTGGTTTTCTTTCTGTGTTGGAGAGGATCGGGTTTTTGTTTTGGAAAATCTGATCTCTTGAGCAAGAGTCTGGCCTGGAAGAATACAGGAAGAAGGGAAGACCCTAGCTTCCCTACAGTATCTGGGATTTCTCTCCTGCTGGGAAAACTGGGGAGGTAGCAGGTTGTGCCCCCTCACACACACACACACACACACACACACACACACACACACCCTGCCAGGTTGGATGCTGGCTACTTGGCTGAGAAGAAAGCTCAAAGCTTCAGCCTTTAGTCAGCCTATCAGAAGCGAGACCGCCGGGCTGGAGAGATGGCTCAGTGGTAAGAGCATTTGCTGCTCACAACTGCCTGTGTTAATTCCAGTTCCTCGGGCTCCAACCGGTGCCCTCTTCTGGCTGCCATGGGCACTGCATGCACCTGGCGCTCCTACATGCAGACAGGCACTCAATCACATAAAATTAAAAAAAAAAAAAAAAAAACAGCCATTGTCTGCTGCTACCAAACAGTTACCCTCGAGGAAAGCCTGCAGCCATGGCACAAGGAGACTCAGGCAGCCCTTAAAACAGGCCGCAAGAAGAGAGCTGAGGTCTCTTGCCAGGAGCTACCAACAGCCAGGTGAGTGAAAGGCCTCAGAGGACAGCCTTCAGCTGGCAGCCGCTCCAGACCTTTACTTTAGGAGGGGCCCTGAGGCAAAGCAGGCAGCTAAGACACCCCTCGCCTCCAGTCTCAGAAACCCAAGACATCTGGGAGTGGAACCAGCATGGAAAGATTGATGGATGGAGGAGATGCGGAAGGTACAGACTGTGGAAATCATTCAGCTATGAAATAATATGAAATAGTGACATTTGCAGAGAAATGGATGAAGCTGGAAATTCTCGAATGAAGTAAATGAAGTAGAATAAACCAGGATCAAAAGGACAAATAGGACCTGCGTTCTCCCACATGTGGGTCCTAGATTTTAATTCCTGTGTGTGTGTGTGTGTGTGTGTGTGTGTGTGTGTGAGAGAGAGAGAGAGAGAGAGAGAGAGAGCAGGAGGCAAGAGCCAGTGGGAGGGGCCAGGAAGAGGGCGGGGAGAGGAGGAGCAAGAAGCGGCAATGGAATTTGTAAGCCAACATTGGGGTAGTGGTGGGGCACCAGTAAAATGTGTTTTGAGCCTTGCGTTGGTTACAGATGCCTTGAGCCCAGCTCTCTAGACAGAAGCAGGCAGATCTGTGAGTTCCAGGCCAGCCAGGGCTACACAGTAAGACCCAGTCTCAAACAAAACAGAAACAGAAAATCGAAGCTTTAAGGTCTGAAGGAGATAGCTCAGTCCATAAATTCCCTTGCCTTGTGTCTCAGTTGCTGCCATATTGCTATGAGAAGACACCATGGCCAAGTCAACTTATCAAAGAAAGCATTTAACTTCAGAGCTCACAGTTTCAGAGGGTGAGCTGATGACCATCAAAGCAGGAAGCATGGCTGCAGGCAGGCAGGCTGGCAGACATGGCGCTGGAGCTGCAGCCGGGAGCTTACATCTTATCCACAAGCAGCAGTGAGAGAGACAAAGACAGAGAGGGGAGAGAATGGGCCTGGCATGGACTTTTGAAACCTCAAACCCCATCCCACCCCGCCCCTGTGACACATCTAATCCAACAAGGCAATGCCCCCCAATCCTTCCCAAACAGTTCCACCAACCACGGGGGGGGGGGGGGGGGGGGGGCAAACACTCACATATATGAGCCTATCACTCAGTGCGTGCACTTTTGTACGTGTGATGAACTCCATGAAGACCTGAGTTCTATCCCTAGAACCCACATTTTCAAAACAAAACAAAACAAGAACCAAAAATCCAGACATGCTTGTAATGCAAGCATTGTAATACAGAGTGAGTTCCAGGACAGCCAAGGCTAAACAGTGAAACCCTTTGTCTCAAAAAACACACACAAAAAAACAAACAAACAAAAAACAAAAAGAGCCGGACAGTGGTGGCGCACGCCTCTAATCCCAGCACTTGGGAGTCAGAGGCAGGTGGATTTCTGAGTTTGAGGCTAGCCTGGTCTATAGAGTAAGTTCCAGGACAGCCAGGGCTATACAGAGAAACCCTGTCTCAAAAAAACAAACAAACAAACAAACAAAAACCCCAAACAAACAAAACAAAAACAAAAACAAAAAAACAACCACTGGATGGATAGATGATAGATAGATAGATAGTTTTTAAAAACTTTTTTGTTTGTTTTGTTTTGTTTTGTTTTGAGACAGGGTTTTTCTGTGCAGCCCTGGCTGTCCTAGAACTCACTCTGTAGACCAGGCTGGCCTCAAACTCAGAGATCACCTGCCTCTGCCTCCCAAGCACTGGGATTAAAGGCGTGTGCCACCACCTAACTAGACAGATACTTTTTAAAATGTAGTTTTAGGCCAAGTATAATGGCACATTCCTTTATCATAGCACTTGCAAGATAAGCAGATCTCTGGGCATATAAAGCCAGCCTGATCTATATACTGAGCTTCAGGACACTAGAGCTATATAATGAGACCCTGCCTCAAAAAACAAACAAGAAACAAATAAATAAAGCAGTTTTAGGCCAACTGTGATGGTACACATCTTTAATCTCTGCATTCAGGAAGCAGATGCAGGCAAAGTGTGTAGTTTGCATGGAGGTCTGATGCCCTCTTCTGGAATCCTTCTGCACACACTCACACACACACTCACGCATGCACACACACATGCATGCGCACACACTCACCTACACATACACATGCTTACACACACACATTAAATATTGAAAAAAGTGAGAAATAAAATGTAAGGATTAGCCCACAGCCGCCTCCACCATCAGGCAGAAAGTACTTTGGCAGGGTGCCCAGTGGATCTCCGCATGTGGCTCACTTCCTGGAGCTATGTCCGTGGGAGTCCTCACTTGGGCAACGTCTGGGAAGGCAGATGTTTTCCCTGGGTCTGGGCCTCTCAGCATCCTGAACACAAATGGGTGTCTCTGTGCACAAAGCCTAGCAAACGATAGTCAACGTGCAGAGTAAACAGGAGTTGCCCATTTGTATCAAGACAGAAGAGCCCTGAGCTGCTCGGTGCTCCCTGCATGCTCAACCCTTCTGAATCTCCCAAATGTATTTGCTCATTTAACTCTCAAGGCGATTCTGCGAGGTCTTCTAGTAATCTTTTAGAATGTAGAATGATCATTCTTTCTTTCCATTTTGTGCCAGCGCATGTTGCACATGTGTGCCCCAGCAGTTCCCCTTTTGCCCTGTGGGTCCCAGGCATCAGTCAAGGGTTCTGTGGTACATTTCTGCAGAGATGAGATTTTATTTTGACAACCGTGTAACCATGTTACAATTCCTTCTTCCTTTTATATCTTTTGTTTCTTTTTTAAAAAAAAAGATTTATTCATTTTATGTATATGAGTCCACTGTAGCTGTCTTCAGACACAACAGAAGAGGGCATTGGATCCATTAAAAATGGCTGTGAGCTACCATGTGGTTGCTGAGAATCTAACTCAAGACCTCCGGAAGATCAGCCAGTGCTCTTAACGGCTGAGCCATCTCTCCGGCCCTCCCTTTACATCTTTAATTATCATTGTGTGTATATGATGGGGGCACATGAGCCAGAGCAGATGTGTGGAGAAGATCAGAGGGCAACCTTGTGGAGTCGTTTCTCTCCTCCCACATTTATGTATAGTCCAGGGATTGAACTCAGGTCGTCAGGCTTGGCAACAAGCATCTCAACTCTCCAAACCTCCCCGGAAGCCCATTCTTTTTTTTTTTGTTTGTTATTAATTTATTTTATTTATATGAGTACACTGTAGCTGTCTTCAGAAACACCAGATCCCTTTACAGATGGTTGTGAGCCACCATGTGGTTGCTGGGAATTGAACTCTGGACCTCTGGAAGAGCAGTCAGTGCTCTTAACCGCTGAGCCATCTCTCCAGCCCCAAGCCCATTCTTTACTGAAGTGCTCCTACATTCTTTTCTTAGACAGGATTTCCTGTCATTCAAACTGCCTTTGAATTCACTCGACATGGAGCCAACGATGACCTTGATTGAACTCCTCATCCTCCTGCCTCCACACGCCAGAGTACTGGATTTACAAGTGTGTGCCATGGTTTTATATGGCGCAGGGACTGGGAACTAGGATTTCACAGGTGCAAGGCAAATGCTGTAGCCAATGAGTGAGGACCCCAGCTCCTCTCCAGTTGTCTAGTTACTAACTGTTCACAAGGTCACATGGTGTTTTCTAATAGTTCTGTTGTCTGTGTGAGGTCTGACCCCTTCTACAAAGCGGTGGTGGGGTTGGGGTGGCGGCTGTCAGTTATTAAAGTCCGGCACCCAGGGAAAGACAGACCAACGGAGACATAGCCCTCCATCTCAGCAAGGTGGAAGTTAGGGAACGCCAGGGCGTATCAATTCATT
This sequence comes from Mus caroli, assembly GCF_978045245.1. NCBI lineage: Eukaryota > Metazoa > Chordata > Mammalia > Rodentia > Muridae > Mus > Mus caroli. The sequence continues at coordinate 64,370,453 of NW_028227273.1, forward strand.
GTGAGTTTTTCTTTGCCCTGATTGGTGCTTGTTTCTTTGGGCAGTTGGGCAAACTGGAGTTTGGATTGTGAACACTTAGGTAAGAAGACTTCCCTGACCGTTGACAAAACCTGCCCCCCACGGGAGAATGGGAACCCTCTCTCCCTTCCCTAGTCTATGGCCCACCCAGAGGAGCATGCTGGGATTGTCACTACGGGGCTTCTGAAGCCAGGCATAGAAAAGATGGGGTAAACCCATCTTTCTCGGCTTGCTGTTAGCCTATGGAGAATGTCAGATGTATTCCTCTATGACTCGCCATCATACTCCTTTGAAACAGGTTCTCTTACTGAACCCAAAACTCTGTTTTGCCTAGGCCAGTAAATTCCAGGCTCTGCCTGTCTCCATCCCCCCAAGCCCCCTCCCCCAATGACCTGGATTACAGAAACACAGGCCACTGCAGGGGGTTTACAATGGACCCTGAACCCAGGTCCTCTGCAAAGCCCTTTAACCCACAAGGAATCATCCAGGCCTCCTCCCCATCCCCACCCCTGTCCAATATCTTTGGTCAGCTAAAGATGCCAAATCCCCTTTACCTTCCACTCTGCTTCCAAGGGGGATGGGGACAAGGCAGAGAGCCTGGTACTGGCTGCAGTAGACAGGAACTGAATCCCTGTGGGGTTGCTTGTCTCCACAGGAGGCACTGGCATGAAGCATCACAGCTGGTGTGGGTTGACAGCCAGGATGGGCACAGTGTTGTCAGGGGTCTTCTCCATCATGGCTACCCACATGCACCTCATCTTTGAAAGGAAACATCTTGGGAACGGCAACTGCACGGAGAACTTCCAGGCTCAGGGCCTCAACATACTGAGGTACTTCTTCATCTGCTGGAGCTTCCAAATCATCCTCTTCACGTCCATCATCACCATGATAGCCAGCTGCTTCCTCCTGTACTCTGTGTACGCCCAGATATACGAGGGCCTCATGAGCTACGTCATCTGGATCATCATCTATGAGTCCACCAGCCTGACCGTCCAGACCCTCACCGATGAGTTCAGTGTGGCCCTGGTCAGAGCCATGCGATGGTTCGGCTGGGTGTCCCGTGCCTCCCTACACTGCTTCTGGCTATATTTTGTCGTCACACACGCCCAGATCATCTACCAGAGCAAAAAACAGGGCAACATACTCACTTACCATAGACGTATCTCTTTGGGAAGCGGAGACCGTCCACGGCGGAAATCAAAGATTATACACTTTGTCCAGCACCACAGTGAATAATGGTGGCCATTTTCCATCCCTGGAGATTCTCAGGGTAGTCCTAGTCCTCCACAATGCATCTCTCCTTTTGGGGGAAGGATTGCTTTGGGTATGCTATATCCTCTTTAGCCTCAACCCCTAGCTATGTCTTCTGTTATAGATCTGACAAGTGAAACAATAAAAAGAAAAAAAAAGAAAACATTCTTTAGTTTCTCTCTTGAGTTTCACCACCAAGACACATAGGTAGTTTGTCAAGAAATGGCGGCCAAAGGGGCTAGAGAGATAACTCTGTAGTGAAGAGTTATCCAGTTATCTTGCTGCCTGGGTTTGGTTCCCAGCACCTACACAGAAACTTACAACTGTCTCTAACTCCGGTTCTAGGGGTTCCAGTGCCCTCTTGTGGACTACACAGGCACTACACACATACAGTGCACACACATAGATACAGGCATCCAGTCACTGTTTTAAGTCACTGTTCTATTGCTGTGAAGAGACATCATGACCAAAGCAAGGCTTACAAAAAAAAAAAAAATTGCATTTACTTGGAAGGTTTGCTTACTAAACTTGTAGAGGTTTAATCCACTATCATCAGAGCAGGGAGGACTGATGCACCCAGAGTACTGGACATAGAGCTGGGAGCTTTACCTCCTAATCCAAAGGCAGCAGGGAGAGAGAGACGCTGGGCTTGGCATGGCCAACCCCCAGAGACACATTTCCTCCAACAAAGCCACGCCTCCTAATCCTTCTAATTCCTTCAAACAGTTCCATTTCCTTGTGACCAAACATCCAAATATATGAGCCTATGGGGGCCATTCTTACTCCACCACCACACACATATACAAGGAAAATAAATTTTTTAAAAAAGTGGGGCTGGAGATATGGCTCAGCAGTTAAGAGCAATGACTGCTCTTCCAGAGGTCCTGAGTTCAATTCCCAGCAACCACATGGTGGCCCACAACCATCTGTAATGAGATCTAACACCCTCTTCTGGTGTGTCTGGAGACAGCTATAGTGTACAGTGTACTTACATATAGTAATAAATAAATCTTTTAAAAAAAATAAAGTGTCCACCCAAGGTTGTGGCCTTTAATCCCAGCACACAATAGGCAGAGGCAGGCAGATCCCCGAATTCAAACCAGCCTGGTCTACAGAGCGAGTTCCAGGACAGCCAGGGCTACACAGAGAATCCATTGCTTGAAAAACAAGAAACAAGAAGTGTCAAAGGTACTTACCTAATCAAAGGGAGTCGGTTACACTTGTTGCTATGCTATACACTGCGAATCATAGTTCAGTGGCTAAAGGAACTTGCTGTGAAGCCCGAGGGCCTGAGTCCAGTCCTACATGGTGCAATGAGAGAAGAGACTCCCATAAATTTGTCCTCTGACTTTCTGCCCCCAACAGATACATGAACGCATGCACACCCACTCTCATAAAAAGGTAAATAAAGAATGGCTAGAGAGGTGATTGATGGCTCAGAGTTTGATTCCCAGCACCAGCACCCACCCCAGGCGCCTCCCGACTGCCCACCTCTCCAGCTCCAGTAGGGTCTAGCATTCCTGCAGTCATTGCAAACCTGCATGCCTATATACATGCACAGACGCACACATACACAGCGATAAAAATAATAACTTTTGTTTGGAGACAGGGTCTCATCATGCAGCCTTGGCTGGCTTGGAAATAAACCACTACATAGACCAGTTTGTCCTAAATTCACAGAGATTCCCCTGCCTCTGCCTTAAATGCTGAGATAAAAAGGAGTGGACCAAATTTTTTTTTTTTAAAAGAAGGAAACACAAAGCTAAGCCAGGGGTGACCAGCTATCTTTGGAGACGTTATCAAGGTCGAGTGTATAGGCAGCAAAAGAATTTACCAGATTCAAGGACAGAGACAGAGAATGTATTGAATTTATGGCTATAAAAGGCACAACAGACATGTTCACAGAGAGGGGATTGCTCTGCTGGGAAGAGAGGTAGGCTTTTTTTTGATGGCTGTTTCTGGGTGGACAGGCTGGGTGAGGTACCTACCTGCATGAATCTGCCCACGTTTTTTTGCTTTGCAGAGATATAGATTTTACAATGTGACTCCCTTCTTTTTGGACTGGCTACGTGTGCCTGATGTCATGAGTCACTACAGTCAGACCATAGATCTTCTGGGCCTGTTTTCTTAAGGTAGGCAATTCCCCACAGTAGTGTCCCGGCACCTCTTGGTTTTTTGCTTTTTGTTTGTTTGTTTGTTTTCAGGCACGGTTTCTCTACCTAGCCCTGGCTGTCCTGGAACTCACTCTGTAGACCAGGTTGGCCTCAAACTCAGACATCCATCAGCCTCTGCCTTTTGGGATTAAAGGCGTGAGCCACCACTGCCCAGTGTCCTAGTGCCTCCTAAAAGTCCCAACCATCCTCTACACCATCACAATGATAAATAAAGTTAGCATGAATTTCAGAAGGCACAAGCGTGCAGACACAATACAGTCCATATGTATTGTCTTAGTCAGGGTTTGTATTGCTGCAATGAAACGCCATGATCAAAGCAGCCTGGGGAGGAAAGGGTTTGTTTGGCTTCCACTTCCACATCACTATTCATCATCAAAAGAAGTCAGGACAGGAACTCAAATAGAGCAGGAACCTAGAAGCTGAAGCTGATGCAGAAGCCACTGAGGGGTGCTGCTTGTTCCAGCCTGCTTTCTTATAGAACCCAGGACCACCAGCCCAGGGATGGCACCACCTACACTGGGCTGGGTCCTCCCCCCCACAATAACTAATTAAGAAAATGCCCTGCAGGTTTGCCTACAGTGCAATCTTACAGAGGCATTTTCTCAACTGAGGCTCCCTCCTCTCCGGTGACCCTAGCTTGTGTCAAGTTCACATAAAACTAGCCAGTACATACAAGCTGTAGAACTGGCTGGAAATTTGGGGGTGGGAGTGAGGCAGTACTAAGGATTGAACTCAAAGCTTCATACACGCTAGGCAAGTCTTATTTCACTGGGTATGTTCGCAGTAAAAATTTCATCTTCATGGTGTCGAATCTTCTGAGCCATGAGATGGGATCTTCTCTGCAAGTCTTAGTTTTCAATTACATCAGGTCGTTTGTGCCTTTTATCAGCATGTGTGTGTGTGAGTGTATGTGTGTGTGTACATGCATGTGCACATATGTACACGCGTGTGCATGTGTAGTGTGTGTGAGTTTGTGTGTGCATCTGTGTGTTTATGTGTGTGTGCATATGTGCGTATGTGCATGTGTGTGTGCCTGTGCATTTGTGAGTGTGTGTGTGCATGGATGTGCGTGCATATACGTGTGCATGTATGTGTTAGAAGCTGAATGAAGACTGAGGAGCCCTCTCTTGAGATTGGTTAATTCTCTGGGCTACCATGGGTCAAACCTAGGAAAAGCACACACGTTGTACGCGTGTGTCCCCTGACCAGGGAGACACAACCAGGGAGATGACCTGTACTCTTCACGTCTGCCAGTCCAGCCAGAAGTACTGTGTCCAGCTGAAAGACCTCTGTGTCCATCTCTGACTTCATCTTTGCTAGTTACTGACTTAGCCTGTCTGCCAACTGTCAGTCGCTTGGCCAGGGTCACAGCCCGCTGAGTTTGCAGGTGTCCATTTGCTGTCCTTGTCCTCACACTTAATCTACAGGATATACCTGTGGCTTTTACTTTGGCAGAGTTAGTGCCATCTCAGTCTTTCTTGATCATTTCATAGTTACCTCCTTGTCTAAGTAGTTGCTTATATTAGAAGCCATACTTAAAGCTAAGAATGCAATTGTTGCCAGGTGACGGTGGCACACACCTTTAATCGCAGAACTTGGGAGGCAGGGGTAGGGAGATCTCTGAGAGGTAAAAGCCAGTCTGATCTACAGAGCCAGTTCCAGGACAGCTGAGGCTACACAGAGAAACCCTGTCTCAGAAAAATAGCTAAAGTATGCAATTGCTAGCTGTTTCTGAATCAAGAATATATGCTATGCAGTGCTCAAGAAGACCAGAAGGGGGTGTCAGGTTCCCTGGAGCCAGAGCTGGTAGTAATGAACCATCCAACATGAATGTTGGGATTCAAAACAAGTCCTTGGTAAGAGCCGCAAGCACTCTTAAATGATGAGCAATCTCTACAGTCCCTTCCTCCCCCCTCCCCACTCCTTCCTTTCTTTCCGTCCTCCTTCTCTTCCTCCCTCCCTCCCTCCCTCCCTCCCTCCCTCCCTCCCTCCTTCCCTCTTTTCCTCATGCTGTTTGTCTTTGATTGGCATGTGGTCATCTTACAGAGTCATGAGTTCACTGGAGACATTTCATTCCAGTGTATCATGTCCTTCGGTGCAGAACACTAGCCACTCAATCATGAGGATCAGAGTTTGTATCCCAGCTCACAGGTGACAAGCCAGGTGTGCCCTCAAATACAAAGAACCCTAGCTCCTGTGGAGCTACTGGAGACGGGAGCACCGCTAGGGCTTGCCGCCCTCTAACCTAGCTAAGGAAATGTGAGCTCCAGAATCAGAAAGAGGTTTCTGTCTCAGAGGAAAAGCTAGAGAGCAGTAGAGGAAGAGACTGAATGCCCTCTTCCAGCCGCCATGTGCAAGTGAACAGGCACATGGCATAAGACACAGGGAAAAAGGGAGAGAAAGACAGACCGATAGACCGACAGACCAACAGACAGAGACATAGGCACATAGGTGGACCGAGACTGAGATACAGAGTTGGGGTGACCCACATGTACCCAAATGCACACACACACTACACACACACACATACACACACACACCGGCTCTTCTAGAAGATCAGGTTCAGTTCCCAGCACCAACATGGCAAGCCCACAACTGTCTGTGACTCCAGTTTCAGGGCATCCAACACGCAGTCAAAACACTAATGAACATAAAATAAGAATAAATTATACATATTTTTTAAAAAGTTGTAACTCGAATAACAGTGTAGTGAAGTGTATACCAGGCTCCCATCCAGGGGCTAACAGGGTCTCGTGTATCCCAGACCAGCCTCCAAGCTGCCTATAGAATGCCTATAGAATGCCTATAGAATGTTCTCCCTGTGTCTGCTTAGTAGATGCTGATTAACCAGTTCAAGCTGCCACACCAGGTGTATGCAGTGCTGGGGACAGAGCCACGCCTCCTCCCACAAGGCCACACCTCCTAATCCTTTCCAAACAGTTCCACCAACTAGGGACCAACTCTTCACACTTATGAGCCTAGGAGGGCCATTCTCGCACCACATGTGGCCTCCTTGAATCAGGCATGTCAGGGCCACAGGCTTTGTGCTTTCAAAAACAGACGCCATTTCCATTTAACTCTCTCTGCCTCCCGCTTGTGGATTCATGTGTGAGCTCTGGGCTACGGCTCAGGCAGGCCTTCCTGCCTGCAGATGTGCACCCTGACAGGGTGGTCCTAGACTCAGCCTCTAATAACATAATCCCCAGATCCTCCATTAAATGGCTTTAGTCACAGGGTCTGAGCCCAGCAATAGAAAAGTTACAGGACATAAGATCATGCTCCTAACTGATGAGATCCTGTTATTTGGGGGGGGGGTGCGGGGGGGGGGGTGTTTTGAGGCAGGGTCTCCTGTAAGCCAGGCTGGGAATGACCTTAAACTCCTGATCTTCCTGCCTCCATAGAACCATTCATCACCTTACAGTGACGGCTGGGACTGAGACTGGGAGTTGCAAGCTAAATAATCTCGGGGTGTCCCAACAACGTGGTTCCAGCCACTCAGGTTAGACCATGCTTCAGACTCTTGGGCCACGCCCTTTCTTGGGCCACGCCCTTTCCACGTGATTTGGGGGTCACCATCTTGAGCTACTAGCTCTGCCCAATCTCCTGCTTATCCCTTCAGGACCTACCCTGGTTGAGTCCGGTCTAAAATGAATTCCAGGATGATATCGATCATGGTGGGCATCTTCTCCGTGCTGAACACCATCCAGTTCTTCATCTTTGAGCTGAACCAGATGACACACATCGGCTTCGAGGATAAATACAGCATCTACTTGGACACAGAATCCGACGTGGCGTCCTGGGTCGTGGTCTACAGGCATAACATCAGCACAGGACTGTCCATCGCCACCATCATGGTCAGCTGCTTTTTCCTCTTCTGCCTCGACAAGAACATGTTCATCGGGCTGCTAATCTATACCGTCTGGATCACCGTCTACGAGCTGCTCAGCTTCATCATGGTCCTGCTCATCCACGGCACCATCAAGGAGCAGTTCAAGGAGCTGAGCCAGCTGTACCTGCTCCTGCAGATCTCACGCATGCTCCTGCACTTCGCCGCCCTGCCCTTCGTGGTCAAGCACGGCTACACACTCTACCGGGACCCCAGGATCATGAGTTTAGCTGGCCGCCGCAAGCGCTCCTCCATCAGCACCGTGGACTCGTGGCCCCCCGTCGGGCTGGGGTCATTGTACCGTAAAACAAACTGAACCACCTTTGGGATGGTGCTCACCCGAGATCTGCTCAACAGCTTGCCTTGGGGGGGGGGGGGGATTGTTGTTGTTGATGATGATGTTGTTGTTGTCTGTTTTGTTTTGTTTTGTTGATTTTTTCGAGACAGGGTTTCTCTCTATAGCCCTGGCTGTCCTGGAACTCACTCTGTAGACCAGGCTGGCCTCGAACTCAGAAATCCGCCTGCCTCTGCCTCCCAAGTGCTGGGATTAAAGGCGTGCACCACCACACCACCACACCCGGCTTTCTGGGGGAGGGGGGTGAATTATATGCAGCCTGTTATAGTATTGTTTACCTAATGAGAGAGGAGAAGGGGGAGGAGGGTGGGCAGGGGGAGGAAGAGAGAGAAAGAGAGAGAACCTTTTGTGTTGACTATCTTTTTGGTGCCTATTTTTAACATTTTTAAAAAAATATTCGGGCTAGAGAGATGGCTCAGCAGTTAATTTAAGAGCATGGACTGCTCTTCTGAAGGTCCTGGGTCCAAATTCCAGCAACCACATGGTGGCTCACAACCATCTGTAACAAGATCTGATGCCCTCTTCTGGAGTGTCTGAAGATAACTACAGTGTACTTACATATAATAAATAAATAAATTATATGTTTTTTTCTTTTTGGTTTTGTTTGTCCCTCCCTCACCTTCTCCCATCTCTACCTCTGTCTTACTAAGATTAAAAGCCTGTAAGTGACATTGGTGGTTCAGTGGTAGAATTCTCGACTGTGGGGCTGGAGAGATGACTCAGCAGTTAAGAGCACTGACTGCTCTTCCAGAGGTCCTGAGTTCAATTCCCAGCAACCACATGGTGGTCACAATCATCTGTAATGGGATCTGATGCCCTCTTCTGGTGTGTCTGAAGACAGCGACAGTGTACTCACATACATAAGATAAAAAATCTAAATAGATAAATAAATAATTCTTGCCTGCCACCTGGGAGGCCCAGGTTCCATTCCCAGCCAATGCACTTCCTAAACACATGTGCTGCCACACCCTTTTTTTTAAAGTGAGCATGATTCCGTACATGTCAGTACAGACATCTAGAGGTCAAGGCATAGGATCCCCACTGAAGCTGGCTTTACAGATGGTTGTGAGCCACCCTGTGTAGGTGCCAGGAACTGAACCTGGGTCCTCTGCAAGAGTAGCAAGTTCTCTTAACCACTGAGCCCTCTCTCCAGCCCTCTGTTGCTTTTAATAATGTATATGCAGTTATGTCTGCGTGAGGGTGTATGTCTGCAAGTCCAGGCACCCGAGGAGGCCAGAGACCCCAGATCCTCTGGGCGTGAGGGTAGAAAATCCTGAACTGCCCGCCACGGGTGCTGGGTACCAACACTGGGTCTCTGGAAGAGCAGCTTGCTCTCTTACCCTCTGGCCCGCCCTTTCCCCTCTATGGCCCCGCCCTTTCCCCTCTATGGTCCGTTCATTTTGAACTTGGTGCTGTTTATGTGACAGTGCACACTCATGCACGTGAGTGCATACCTCGGGGGCCATGTGTGTGGAGATTGGTCCTCAGCTTCTGCCTGGAGGTCTTTGCTGCAGTTGCATCACCAAGTGAACTGGCCCACAGCTTCCAGGATTCTCCTATCTCTGCCCCACCACCTCCATCTTGCCATGAGAGTGCTGGGATCTCAGCCGCTATTACAGATGTGTGCCACAGGCTGCAGGCCTGGCTTCTACTCAGGTTCTGTGGACCCAGACACAGGTCTGCAAGCTTTTGGGGCCACCCCTTCACTTACTCTGTCATTTTCTGGGTCTTTTCTCCATCTTTTATCCAAGGTTGGCCTCCACTCTCCATTAGCTGAGGATGACCCAGAATTTCTGATCTTCCTACCTGTGCCTCCGGAGTGCTGGGATTACAGATATACAACAAGCATCACACCCAGTTGTGCAGTGTAAGGGATCAAAGTTAGGGTTTTCCTTTATTACTTTTCTTTTCTTTCCTTTTTTTTTGGGGGGGGGGGTTCCTGTGTAGCCCTAGGCTGTCCTGGAACTCACTCTGTAGACCAGGCTGGCCTCGAGCTCAGAAATCCGCCTCTGCCTCCTGAGTGCTAAAGGCTCAGACTTAGGGTTCTATTCATGCTGGAAAAACACACAATTTAGTGTTTCCCTAAGAGTCATTTATCAACAAACAAACAAACAAACAAATGCTGGTTGAATTGGGATATCACTATGTAGCCCCAGCTAGCCTGAAACTTATTATGTAGACCAGGCTGGCCCGGAACTTACAAAAATCCACCTACTTCTGCCTCCTGAGTGCTGGAACTGAAGGCATGTGCCACCTCACCCTGCTTTAAAAAGTTATCTCTATTTTTTTTTAAATCATGTGTCCCTGTGTGCACTCGGGTTTGTACACATGAGTCCAGGTTCCCAGGAAGGCCAGGAGAGGCTGTTGGAGTCCCTGGAGCTGAGTTCTGGGTGGTTGTGAACCACCAGGGTTGGGTGCAGGGAACCAAATTTGGTTTCTGTAAGAACAGTGTGTGCTCTTAGCCAGTGAGCCATCTCTGCAGGCCTCCAAGGAAAGAGTATGTGAAAGCTCACTGCTGAGAGCTGGTGTGCACCTATCATCAACAGGGAACCACTCCTGTGGCCTGTGTTTCACACCCAAGTGTAATGTTATAGTCTCATACCCACCGTCTTTACAGGTCGGCCTTGTGTGCAGTGCTACAGAGTACTAGAGGAGGTGACATGGCCAGGCCACATAGAGGCAGGACTTAGGTCACACTGGCTGAGCTCCTGAAACAGCAGTAGTGTGGCCTGAAGCAGCAGCAGCAGCATGGCCTATCTATACCTTCCATATATATATATATATATAAAGATTTATTTGCCGGGCGTGGTGGCGCACGCCTTTAATCCCAGCACTCGGGAGGCAGAGGCAGGCGGATTTCTGAGTTCGAGGCCAGCCTGGTCTACAAAGTGAGTTCCAGGACAGCCAGGACTATACAGAGAAACCCTGTCTCGAAAAAACAAAAAAAAACAAACAAACAAAAAAAAGATTTATTTATTTAGGGCTGGCGAGATGGCTCAGTGGTTAAGAGCACCAACTGCTCTTCCGAAGGTCCCGAGTTCAAATCCCAGCCATCACATGGTGGCTCACAACCATCCGTAACGAAATCTGATGCCCTCTTCTGGAGTATCTGAGGACAGCTACAGTGTACTTACATATAATAAATAAATGAATCTTTTAAAAAAATTTATTTATTTATTATATGTACAGCATTCTGCTGTAAACCTGCAGGCCAGAAGAAGGCAGCAGATCTCATCAGCATGTGCTGCTGGGAATTGTACTCAGGACCTCTGGAAAAACAGTCAGTGCTCTTAACCACTGAGCCATCTCTCCAACCCTTCTATACACTTCTTAACTCCTAATATGCAGCAGCCTCAATGGAGAGTGGGATAGTAGGGTTACCTTATCTCCTACCTACTACCTTTAAACCTTGTCTCAGAATTCTACGTAAATAAACAAATGAACAAATAAATAGCCTTCTAAACATTGGCATGGTGGTGGTGTGGGCCGGGAAACTGCGTTTGGTGATTGGAGGTATGGGTTCAGGAGTTCAAACTCTTCCCCATCTGTATTTTCATGTTTCGGGCTAGCCTGAGCTGCTTGAGACCATATGCTGTGTAGGAACAACAAAACAAAAATGTTTGAAGCCAGGTACAATGGGGTTCACGTTCTGCCTCGGCACTCGGAGGCTGAGGAAGTCCAATGTCTGTGCGTTAGAAGCTAACCTTGTCTACAGAAAGAGTTCTAGTCTATATATAAGACCTATAAGACCTTGTCTCAAAAAATAAAGTGAAGTAAAAGAAGTGTCTGGGAGTGGAGATCTGTTCATCACCGTGGGGCTGTGCTGCATGGGGGCCAGAGGCAGATGTCCATGATCACTTTTCTTTATCCCCTCAAGATGGTCTCTCCTACACCGGACCGGAGTTTGCTATTGCCTGGCTACACTGCCTAAGCTGTCTAAAAGCCTCGGAAATCCTCCGGCCCCAGTACCGGGATTCCAGGTGCACACCATGCTCCAGACTGGCTTCTGTGATCTGAACTCAGGGTCACATGCTTTGGCAGCTCTTACCCACCAAGCCATTCTCCCGGACCCCAACACTGTTCGTTTGAACCACATTCCTCCCAACCCTGAGTAGTCCCAACTCGGGCTACTGTGGACTCACCGAATTCAGAATAGCGAGCAGTCTAACTCCTTTTCCCAATAAACTGCGAGAAATTCATTTGGACCTGGGGCAGTTCTTCAAATGGCCACTAGGTGGCAATCGGCGACAAGTTTCCAGTTAGCACTGTAGGCCAAAACAAGATTCTCCAAACAGTATTGAAACCTACAACAGGATTTAATCCCTGCCCCGGTTTCTTCAGCCCAGTCACAGCAGAAGTGAGGAGGCTGGAAACCAGAAATAAACTCGATTAAGCGAAACTTGAGCCGGGCCAGGTGTAAACGGGTCATTCCACCAGCTGATGACCCTAAGGCAGGAGGGTCAAAAAGTTCCAGGCCTACCGGAATTCGAACTCCAGCAATTTGGTGAGACTGTATAACAAAATAAAAAGCAAAAAGATGGCTGGGCCTGGAAGCACAAAATATGGCTCCTCAGATTAAAAGTGTTTGCTGCAGGGTCCGGGCAGCCTGAGTTCAACCCTGGAAGCCTCATCCTAAAGCTGTCCTTTGACATGTACACACAGGCACACACACACACACACACACACACACACACACACACACACACCATAGCACCCATGTGCCTACACACACACACAGTAATAATAAGAATAAATAGATGGGGGCTGGAGATGCTCAGCGGGTAAGAGCACTGACTACTCTTCCAGAGGTCATGAGTTCAAATCCCAGCAACCACATGGTGGCTCACAACCATCTGTAATGAGATCTGGTGCCCTCTTCTGGAGTGTCTGAAGACAGCTACAGTGTACTTAGATATAATAAATCTTAAGGAAAAAAAAGAATAAATAGATATGTTTAGCTTTTTAAAGAGATGCTAGAAGGTACTTGGTGTGGGAAACTCTAAGGTTCAGTATACAAACTGAGCTCTGTAGTCTTGGCTATCCTGGGACTCTCTCTGTAGACCAGGCTGGCCTCGAACCTGCAGAGATTCATTCACCTGCCTTGGGCTGTGATTGAAGGCGTGTGTCTCCCATTTTCTTTTCTTTTCAAGATTTATTTTATGTACGTGAGTTGCTCTCTTTCTGAAGAGAGCAACAGTGTACTCACTTCTACTTCTGACCTCCGCAGCCTGTCACAGGTGGCTACCCCCTCTTCGGCCAACAAGTGTCACTCTTGGCTCACAGACTCCAATCTAGCCGGCTCCTGTTTCTTCCCTTCTACCACTCCTCCTCCTCTGGCTTCAGTCCCCAGGCCTCAGTCCCACCTCCCCTGGGCTTCACTCTGCACTGATGACCTGAGTCCCCCCACTCCCCCCCCATCCCTCCAGTTTTGACCTCTCTGAAATCCACTTTGTTTATGTAACTGCTTCCACTAAGACCGGTCCACCAGTCACGGAGCTCAGCAAGAATAGGTCAGTACCTATGCCCTGGGAACAAACAGAGCCTAGCAAAGAGATAAGCGGTCGCTTACAAGGTGAGGGTCAGAGGAGAGAATCGATTCCCACAGGTTGCCCTCTGACCCCCACCCTCTCACGGCGGATGGATGGCCAGCCCACATCCATACATTTGCACGCATGAGTAAATGAGTGTAATTTTACCTTTTTTTTTTTCTTGGTTTTTCCAGACAGGGTTTCTCTCTGCAGCCCTGGCTGTCCTGGAACTCACTCTGTAGACCAGGCTGGCCTCGAACTCAGAAATTCACCTGCCTCTGCCTCCCAAGTGCTGGGATTAAATTGCGTGCACCACCACGCCCAGCCCGCAATTTTACATTTTAATGCAAAGTCTATTTATAATGCTTACTGTTGGGGACAGTTATAGTGGCACAGGCCTTTCACTCTAGGGCTCAAGCCACAAAGGTAGGCCAGCCTGATCGCCAAGAAGAGTTCCGGAACAGCCAGGACTACACAGAGACCCAGACTCAAAACAAACGAGCATGCTTGTCTACTCCAAGGGATCTGACGCTGCTGCCTTCTGGCTTTGAAAGGTACCCACACTCGAGCACACATGTGCACATGCAGACACACACATAATTTACAAATTGTCTGAGAAGAGCTACAGTGTACTCACATACATAAAATAAATAAATCTTTAAAAATAAAAGAAAATAAGTCACTGGATGGTGACTTATTTTAAGTCACCATACTAGCACTTGGGAGGCAGAGGCAGGTGGATTTCTGAGTTGGAGGCCAGCCTGGTCTACAGAGTAAATTCCAGGACAGCCAGGGCTACACAGAGAGACCCTGTCTCCAAAATAAATAAATAATAAATAAATAAATAAATAAATAAATAAATAAATAAATAAATAAATAAATCTTGGCTAGGTTGGAGCCCCTGCCTTTAATTTCAGGGCTCTAGAATTAGAAGCAGACCCAGGGCCTCTTTGCATTCAAAGCCAGCCTGGTCTACATAGTTTTAGGCCAGCCAAGCTACACAGTGTAACCCTGTCTTTTATATATATATATATCATCTCTCTATATATATATGACATCTCTTTGTTTGCTAGGAAGAACTAGTGTGCTGTGGAGCACATATGGAAATCTCCTTCCACCACACAAGTTCCAGGATTGACCACAAGTGTCTTTATCCACTAAGCTCTCACCACCTGAAAAGCTCTTGTTAACACCGTATAGACTTCAGTGCTGGTGGTACCAAGACCCGAGACTACCCCGGAGTTGGTAGTCTCCCTACAGAGAGGTTCCTTTGGCTGGGAACTTATAGTTAGATCTCAAACCCAGGACAAATGACTAGCAGAGGTGCCTATTTAACATAGCAAAGCAACCCTGGCCCCAGGTTCTCCCAGCATCCCTCAGTCCCTGCCTGTTATAGGGCATGGCTGGCATACCCTAAATTTCTCCAGCCCAGAGGCTGGGGTGTTCTTCCTCAGCTGCCTTCCCTAGATAACACAGCCATTTTGGATACTTGGCCTTACTCTTCCGGCCCTCTGTTCCCCTCTATTCCCCTTTGCTCCCCTCTCCTCCCAGGGCCAGGTCTGGTTCACTCTGGACTCTCCAGGACTTCCCAGCTGCTGGCTCTCTCCCTCGCATCTACAATAAACGTCCTCTTCCACCATACCTAGGAACACTGGTATCTTCTTTATTTTTTATTTTCTTTTTTTTAAAGATTTATTTATTTATTTTATGTATTTTAGTACACCATTGCTCTCTTCAGACATAACAGAAGAGGGCATCGGATCCCATTACAGATGGTTGTGAGCCTCCATGTGGTTGCTGGGAATTGAACTCAGGACCTCTGGAAGATCAGTCGGTGCTCTTAACCACTGAGCCAATCTCTTCAGTCTTATTTTCAATTTTTCATTCACTAATGTTCGCAAACATCAGCCCCCAAGTAGCTGGATCCTACCAATAACCGGAAAGTGACTTAGAAGGCACTTCCTCTCAGAGTCAACTGGCCAGAGAGTCGACCTCAGGTGAGAGGGCCTGGGTTCTCACAGGAACTAGGGCACACTAACCACAAACGGTCTTAACTTCTGACCTCAAGGGTCATTCCCTCCCCGCCTATCGCTCACACCAGGAGTTCCAAGGTCACTGAGCTAAGTGAAGCGCAGTCCTGCTCGTTCTGGTGTGACATCAATGACAGTTACCTAATCTGTTTTCTTCTTCTTTTCTTTTTTTCAGGAACTTGAAGATAGCTCAGGTAGACTGACATCCTTGACCCCTGACTGCTGCGTGTTATGACCTGTGGGTGACCTTTGACCCTTACTTAGAGCACGCTAAAAGCCCACACTTCCTACAAAGAGCAGTGGAGTTGGTTTACCAGGTACAAACCACAAGCTGCCTTAGTTTCCCTCCACCTCCAACCACCCTGCTCCATTCCACAAATCCTCTAAATGCTAGCAAGAAATAAATAAATAAATTCTAGGCGGCTGGGTGGTGGTCCTGCACACCTTTCATCCCAGCACTGAGGAGGCAGAAGCAGGTGGATCTCTGTGTGTTTGAGGCCAGCCTCGTTGTCAGTGTGAGTTTTAGGACAGTCAGGGCTACACAGAGAAACCCTGTGCTGGAAAAAAAAAAAAAAAAAAAGTTCTAGGCTACCCTAGGATACATGAGACCCTGTCTCCAAACAAACAAGAGCCCAGGAATAGTGGCTGTCTAGCGCCTTTAATCCTAGCACTTGGATGAAGACAGATCTCTGTGAATCTATTGCCTGGTCTACAGAGCGAGTTCCAGGCCAGCCAGCCAGTAAGACCCTGTCTCAAAAATCCAAACAACAAAGCCCCTTTAAGTGTCTTGGCAGAGGCTTGTCTGTAGGGTACTTAGGGTACACAGAACAAACCAGTCAGGAGCTGCATCTGCAATAGCCTAAGCCAGGCAAGGTGATGAGGGGATGGGGCCCGGGGTAGAGGCAGTGGCTGGTGAAGAATCCGGAACTAGGATGGATAGAATTTATTAAAAGGAAGGCTACAGGCTGAGAGAGAACCCAGAGGTGCTGGGGTGGGGTGGGCTTATAGGAAACAGGAGTGCAGAAGGGCTTTGTGAGAAGTTAGGAGTTAGCTCAGAAATGTGCAAGTGGAACCACCTTATAAGAACCAGGAGTGTAGAAGGGCTAGAGAGATGGCTCAGTGGTTAAGAGCACTGACTGCTCTTCCGAAAGTTCTGAGTTCAAATCCCAGCAACCACATGGTGGCTCACAACCATCTTTATTTATTTATAATAATAAATAAATCTTTGGGACAGAGCCCTCAGGGACTGAGAGGACAAGCAGAGGTCCTAAATTACCCAGCAACCACTTGAAGGCTCACAGCCATTTGTATAGCTACAGTATACTCATATACATAAAATAAATAAATAAATCTTGAAAGAAAGAAAGAAAGAAAGAAAGAAAGAAAGAAAGAAAGAAAGAAAGGAAGGAAGGAAGGAAGAAGGAAGGAAGGAAGGAAGGAAGGAAGAAAGAAAGAAAGAAAGAAAGAAAGAAAGAAAGAAAGAAAGAAAGAAAGAAAGAAAGAAGGAAGGAAAGAAAGGAAGAAAGGAAGAAAGAGGCATGCAAAGGGAGCTCGTTTCATGGCTCCAGGACACCGTGAAGCTGTGTTAGAACATTCTCTGTTATCCGTGGAACCCCATTCTGTCCACAGCAGATCAGTGATGCAGCAAGTTTCCAAAGAGAGTTCGTGCACAGGCTGGGAGGCAGCTCCGCGGGCAAGAGTGCTTGTTGACAACCTGCGTGCAAATCCGTAGAGCTCACTTAAAAAGCCAGGTTAAAAAAAAAAAAAAATCACCGGTAATCGCCAGGTGGAAGGGAAGGTTAGAGACTGGGGATTGCTGGGACTACAAGGCTAGCTTGAGATTCTGAGAGACCCTGTCTCAAGGGAATGAGGCCATGGGTCACAGAAGCCACCTGACTTCCGCCTCGGACTTTCAGGCGCATCTGCTCACAACACACGTGTACTCCGGGGCTTCCAGCTATGAGTCTAGGGGCTCCACTCAATTCCCACTCCTCCTCAGGAATAGTGCCCCTGGCTGGGCAGGGGTGGTGCACACCTTTAATCCCAGCACTTGGGAGGCAGAAGCAGGCCAAATCTCTCAGTTTGAGCCAGCCTGGTCTACAGAGGGAGTTTCAGGAAAGCCAGAACTACACAGAAAAATCCTGTTGCAAAAACAAAAACAAAACAAAGCAAAGGACAAAGATAAATCAGCAAAACAAAATAAAACCTGAGGGGGCTAGAGAGGTGGCTCAGAGGTTAAGAGCACTGGCTTCTCTTCCAGAGGTCCTGAGTTCAATTCCCAGCAGCCACATGGTTGCTCACAACCACCTGTAATGGAATCTGATACATGCAGGCAGATACAAATATATAGGATAAAGAAAGAGGTTTGTTTAAAGGAAACAAGGGCAGGCCAAGCAGGAGGCAGAACAGATGGATCTCTGTGAGTTCGAGGCCAGCCTGATCTACAGGGACAGTCCCAGGACAGCCAGGGCCACATAGACAGAGGGGGCATGGAGGGGGGGGGGTGAAAAGAAAGGAGGTGACCAACAGGCTATGCCAAGCCTGTTGATGTGACTTAGATAGCCAGACACCCACAAGGTGGACCCCCAGAGTCCCAAATGGTGGAAGGACAGAGCTGACTCCCACATCTGTTCTCTGGCCCCCACATTCCCTTCATGTCACGCTCAAACACACACACTACATTTTAAAGTGTCAACTTTTAAATAATGGGAGGGGATTGTTTTTCGTGACAGGGTTTTTCTGTATAGCCCTGGCTGGCCTGGAACTCACTCTATAGACCAGGCTGGCTTTGAACTCAGAGATCTGCCTGCCTCTGCCTCCCAAGTGCTGGGATTAAAGGTGTGCAGGACCACTGCTCAGCTAAGAATTACTTTTGGAAGTCATTAGTAGCAATGCCTTCCCTACATGGTCTAGGTTCTTGCACACACACACACACACATACGTGCACTCATGCACATGTACATACACACACACACACAGTGTCATTTATCCCACCTGCCCTTGGACTTGGGCAGTTATCACGGATCAAACTTTGGACCGTTTGCCTGCTACCAAATGCTGCTCCGCTGTCCCGCAGCCCCTGCAGATTTCCCCATAGCACATATTCCCTGATTAAGCATGGATAGTTACCTCCCTGTCCTCTCCCCAGGACACAGGAACACCATATTTATTTCATGGCTGCTTTCCCCAACACCTAGAACAACGCCCAGCCCGTTGCAGGTGCTCTATAAATACCTGTGGAGTGAATGCACACAGTCCCTCTGCTGAACAGAAGGGCCTGTTCAGGCCTGTTGCCCTAACTGACAGGAAGGGCAGCTTGGTTTTGTTTGTGGTGGATTTTTGTTTGCTTTTTGTTTTGTTTTGTTGAGTGTTTTTCTTCCTTCCTTCATTCCTTCCTTCCTTCCTCCCTCCCTTCCTTCCTTTCCTAAGACAGAATTTCTCTGTGTAGCTTTGGCTGTCCAGAAATTCACTCTGAAGATTTCAAACTCACAGGCATCCCCCTGCCTCTGCCTCTGCCTCTGCCTACCCCCTCTTCTGTATTCTCCCCCCACCAACAGCTCTCCCTCTCCCCGCCCCTCCCCCTTTTTATTGAGTTGAAGTCTCAGGCAGTCCAGGCCCACTGGCCTTAACTCACAGCTGCAACTGAGGGTGACCATGAACTTATGAGACACCTGCTCCACCATGCCTGGTTTATGAGGTGCTAGGGGCCAGACCCAGGTTTCACCCAAGCTAAGTGAACACCCCTTTCTTCCTTCACCCTCTTCTGGAGTTCCTGGGGAAGATTAGCCACAGCGAATCAGATCTCAGCCTCCCAGTGCCCTCCTGCCTTCTGGGGCCTCCCTTTGCTCCTGTTCAGCTGACACTAGAGAGAGACACGATCTTACCTCTAACTCTTTCTCACCAGGCATAAAACAGGCCTTTCTATCTTGACAAATGTTTTTAAGAAGGGAGACACTGGCCGGGCGTGGTGGCGCACGCCTTTAATCCCAGCACTCGGGAGGCAGAGGCAGGCGGATTTCTGAGTTCGAGGCCAGCCTGGTCTACAAAGTGAGTGCCAGGACAGCCAGGGCTACACAGAGAAACCCTGTCTCGAAAAACCAAAAAAAAAAAAAAAAAAAAAGAAGGAAGACACTGAAAGTTGTTGAAGAAAGCTGGGTGTGGTGGTGCACGCCTTTAATCCCAGCACTCAAGAGGCAGAGGCAGGCAGATTTCTGAGTTCGAGGCCAGCCTGGTCTACAGAGTCAGTTCCAGGACAGCCAGGGCTATATAGAGAAACCCTGTCTCGAAAAACCAAAAAAAAAAAAAAAAAAAGAAAAAGAAAAAAAAAAAAGAAAGCTGTCAAAGACCCTGGGACCTTGGTCCTGTATTATTTATTTCCTTTGTTCTTTCTTTTCTCTAAAACTAGATCAAGGAGAGCCTTCTTGAACTCCCTAGTAGGCAAAGCTAGCCTTGAACTTCCGACCTCCCCACCTTTTCCTCCTGAGTGTGGAGATCACACATGGCCCCACTGTGTCTTCTCTATGCAGGATGCTCCACTTTTTAACCCAGGCCTTAGGGGCTGGGGGAGCTAGGCAAGTGCTCACCCAGCTTGGCCACATCCCAGCAGGCTTGCTTTTCTTCACAGTTTAGTACAAGGTGGTAGGACCTTAGACAGCATTGGGACATGTCCTGGGAAAGAAGTCACAGCTCACATCCCCTTGAGTTTCCGGCCCCCTGAGGAGCCAGGCCACTTGGACCTCTTGGACCCAGTATGACAAGTGCTGGAGGAAGTTCTAAGGGACTGAGGGGTGGTGCCCAATCATTAGAGATTGGAGAGTAAGCCAAGTCTTCCTGGAGATCCGTGTCTCTCTGTTCCAGTGTGTCTCTGTTCCAGTGTGTCTCTTTGTTCTAGTGAGTCTCTATATTCTGGTGTGTCTCTCTGTTCCAGTGTGTCTGCCGAATGTGTAAACTAAGCCCTTACAGAGAAGCTTGTTAATCCCATGTCCTTGGGAGGCTGAGGCAGGACAGGACACTTACAGTGGCTTTAGGAAAAGAAAAAAGGCTCGGGGCTGGAGAGAGGCTCAGTGGTTAAGAGCACTGACTGCTCTCCCAGAGGTCCTAAGTTCAAATCCCAGCAACCAAAGGGTGGCTCACAACCATCTGTAATGGGATCTGATGTGTGCCTGAACAACGGTGTACTCATATCTGGAACACAGTTCTGTGTGCTGACTCAGAGGAAACACTTCGCAGAAGATCTCACCTCAATGATGCTGGTCTCTTCTTAACCACGGCTGGTTCTTTAGCCCCAGCTGACCAGCTTCCATGGTCCCAGAAAAGCAAGTCTTACTTTAGCGGTTCTGGTTTTCTTGTTTGTTTGTTTTGTTTTGTTTTTTGTTTTTTTAATAATTATTTATTTTATGTATGTGAGTACACAGTTGTCTTCAGATACACCAGAAGAGGGCATCAGATTTCATTACAGATGGTTGTGAGCCACCATGTGGTTGCTGGGATTTGAACTCAGGACCTTCGCAAGAGCAGGACCTTCGCAAGAGCAGTCGGTGCTCTTAACCACTAAGCCATCTCTCCAGCCCTGATTTTTTGTTTTTTGTTTTTGTTTTTGAGACAGGGTTTCTCTGTGTAGCCCTGGCTGTCCTGGAACTTACTTTGTAGACCAGGCTGGCCTCGAACTCAGAAATTCGCCAGCCTCTGCCTTCCAAGTGCTGGGATTAAAGGCGTGCGCCACCACGCCCGGCTAGTTCTGGTATCTTACTAACCACAGCTGCTTCTTTAGCTCTAGTTAACAAGAGCCATGATTCTTCACACACAAAAAATAGTGTCTTTGCTTCCCTCTGAAACTTCAGAAGCCAAGTCTCCATCTTATGCTGTCCTGACATTATCTTTCAAATTCCTACAGAACCGTTCCCTTAGCTCTCAACACTCAATGACGGCCACAATCCTTTCCAAAGTCCTTCTACAATCCTTCCCCCAAAACAACCTGGTTAGGTCTGTCACAACAATACCCCACTATCCTGGTACCAACTTGTCTTAGGGTGTCTATTGCGGTGATGAAACACCATGATCAAAAGCAACTTGGGGAGGAGAGAGTTTATTTCCCTCACAGGTCCATATAGCAGTTCGTCACCAAAAGCAGTGAGGGCAGGAACTGAAGCTGGACAAGAACCTGGAGGCAGGAGCTGATGCGGAGGCCACAGAGGAGTGCTGCATACTGGCTTGCTCCCAATGACTTGCTCTGCCTTCTTACAGAGCTCAGGACTGTCTGCCCAGGGATAGAACCCCACCCACAATGAGGGCTCTCCCCCATCAATCAATAATTAAGAAAATGCCCCCACGGGCTTGCCTTCGGAGATACCCTCTTCTCAGAAGGCTCTAGCTTGTGTCAAAGTGGCATAAGCCAGTCAGGTATGGCCTTGTACATCTCTCTCTCTCTCTCTTTCTTTCTTTCTTTCTTTCTTTCTTTCTTTCTTTCTTTCTTTCCGTCTGTCTTCCTTCCTTTCTTTTCTTTTTTAATTAAGATTTATTTTGTTTATGAGTACACTGTAGCTGTCTTCAGACACACCAGAAGAGGGCATCAGAGCCCATTACAGATGGTTGTGCACCATGTGGTTGCTGGGAATTGAACTCAGGACCTCTGGAAGAGCAGTCAGTGCTTTTAACTGCTTAGCCATCTCTCCAGCTAGGCCTTATACATCTTGAACCCCTGCACTGGGAAGCCAAGGCAGGTGATCCCTATGTGCTTGAGGCCAGTCTGGTTTACACAGCAAGTTTCACATCACCCAGGGATACCTTGTCTCAAAGAGAGAGAGATAGAGAAACAGAGAGACAGACAGAGAGAGAGGTGAAGGCACTTACCACCAAGGCTGAGGACCTGAATTACATCCCCCGGGACCAAAATGATTAGAAGAAATGACTCCCACTCCCCTGATCCACAGCCCACCCCCTCAAAATATAACAATATTATTAAAATAAAGAGCACAGGCCGGGTGTGGTGGCGCACGCCTTTAATCCCAGCACTCGGGAGGCAGAGGCAGGCGGATTTCTGAGTTCGAGGCCAGCCTGGTCTACAAAGTGAGTTCCAGGACAGCCAGGGCTATACAGAGAAACCCTGTCTCGAAAAACCAAAAAAAAAAAAAAAAAAGAGCACAGAACCCAGCCTGAAGGAATCCCAGGTGATCAAGAAGATGTAACTGGGGCTGGTGAGATGGCTCAGTGGGTAAGAGCACCCGACTGCTCTTCCAAAGGTTCAGAGTTCAAATCCCAGCAACCACATGGTGGCTCACAACCATCCGCAACGAGATCTGGCGCCCTCTTCTGGAGTGTCTGAATACAGCTACAGTGTACTTGCATATAATAAATAAATAAATCTTTAAAAAAAAAAAAAAAGATGTAACTGTTTGAAGAGCCAAGTGACAAGGACAACTGACCCTGTAGCACAAAGTAAACGAGAGGGCTAGGTTAGACCTCCTGCACCCTGTACCCCTGAGCCAGGAGAGACCTGGCTCACATTACAAATGGTTGTGAGCCACTATATGGGTGAGGGAATTGAACTTGCGACCTCTGGAAGAACATCCAGTGCTCTTTACTTCTGAGCAATTCTCCAGTTGTCCTTTGACCTCCACGTGCTCACCTGGATATGTAAGACTGCAACAACGGGTGGAGCTCAGGAGTAGAGCACTTACCTAGCTCAGTTCTAAATCCCAATAGCACAAACAGATTGTAAATAATTAAATACCAATCTGCCCTCCATGAGGGTGCTGGGACTTGAACTTGGGTCCTCTGGATGAGCAGCAAGTGCGCTTATCAGCTTCTTTTTACCAAGACAGGGTCTCTTGGAGCCCAAACTGGCTGCAGACTTGTTACATAGCCAAGGATAACCTTGAACTCCTGATTCTCATGCCTCCTTTTCCCTAGAGTTAGGCTGACAAGTGTGTACCACCTGCTTAGGACCGTGAGCTCTGACCTTGCACTACTCCTAACTACTCCTCTATATGCATAGAGATGGATGGAGTGTGCTGGAGAGATGTCTCAGAGGTTAAGTGCTCTGGCTGCTTTTCCAGTGGTCCTGAGTTCGATCCCCAGCACCCACATGGTGGCTCACAACCATCTATAAGGTGATCTGCCGCCCTCTTCTGGCCTACAGGCATACATGCAGGCAGAACACTGTATATATAATAAAGTAAATCTTAAAAAACCCAAAGACACAGAGATGGATAGACATCTACAGCAAAATCCGTTCTCCTCTTCTCATCTCTAGTTACGTGGCTACCTGAAAAATAGATGAAAATGTCTAGTTTCTCTTTGACTAGGTGTGGAGACAATTAAAGCCAAGGAGTTGTAAGCAAAAATGTTAATAGTAGATATTAAAGAAAAAATTCCTTCAAAGATACATTAGTGTGTACATTTCACCCCGAAGGGGAAAGAAATGAGGGATGATGGGAGATAGAACCAGATGGATCACGTGATTCCTTTGGCTACTGCAGATCTCCGCACCGCACCATCTCGCTTTGCTGTTTAGCAACTGGGTCTCACGTAGCCCAGGCTGGCGTGGCACTCACCAAGTGTTGGCTGCCTTGACCTTCCTGCCTCTACCTCCCAAGGTGCGAGGGTCCCAGGCATGTTCCGCCACCGCGAGCAACCATCACTTTGCTTTAGTGCTTCGCCAGGGGAAAAAAAAAAAAAAAAAAAAAACCTTCTCCCTTTAAGTTTATGACTTTAAAAAAAAAAAAAAAAAAAAAAACCGCGGCGTGTAAGTTTATCTCCGTCATAGCGTGGTCGCAGCGTCGGCCCCCTCCGCCCCCTGATGACACATCTCTCTAATTTTGCACTACAGTCAGAAAGTAAGATGGGAAATTAAGGCAATTCTCATTTATTTATATCAATCCACGGGGAGAATGTTCACACTCGCATGAATAATCTAACCGGAAAGGAGACTTCCGTGGTTTATTTGGCTCAGGGATGTGTTTTCATTGATGGGGAAAAAGGAAAAGAAATGAACTTTTTTTTTAAGTCATTTTACCCGGGGGTAATTTATACACATAAGACATTGCATGCATTTTAAGCATTAGCTCAGTAGGGTGTGTTTCTGACAGCCTTTCACAGCCGAATAAACATTACCATACTTGAAAAACAAGTCCGCACTCCCTCCCCTGGCTCCCTTTTCAGTCTATCTCTGGACCCCACTAGCTTCAGGTCACCAAGAGCTCAGTTGCTGTCACCGAGATTCAGACTAGCTCGTTCTAAAATCTCCTCTCCACGGTGTCCTGTATAAGCTGTGCCACATTTGTACCAATGACCGTTGGCTGGGTGGCACAGACTTCACAGACTCCTGACCATTTCTCACTCAGGGATGAGAAGAAAAAAACAATACTCAGAAACTGAGAAATCTGCCAAGGTCATGTGAAGAGCAAAGTTGGAAAGGAATTCAACTGTGACAATATGTCTCCAAGTCAAGGAAGGGTCCCTTACACACCACGCTGCTACTGCCCCTGATTTCATGTGGGCCCTCATGGTTCCAGGGAATTAGATTAAAAGGGTATTTTATATACAATGACAAAACTTTGGAAAACACAAAATTAATTGTTTATTCGAACCTTATGGACTGACTGGCAGCAATGTGGCTCAGTTGATAAGAGGGTTTACCTAGCATCACAGGAACCCTGGGTGCTGTCCCCAGCACTATTTGAGTCCAGCTTGGTCTACAGGGTGAGTTCCAAGACATTCAGGGCTACATAGAGAAACCCTGTCTCAAAAGAAAAAAAAAAAAAAAAATTCGAGGCTAGCCTGAGATGATGATGATGATGGTGGTGGTGGTGATAATGATGATGGTGATGATGACATGATCACGGAAGGAGTCAGTAGAGATAGTCCAGGGCTTAAGATACATACCAGTCTTACAGAAGATCCAAGTTTGGTTCCCACCATTCAGATCTGACAGCTCACAACTGCCTGCAACTCCAATTCCAGAGGGTCCAGTGTCCCCTTCTGGTTTTTGCAAGCACTTGTACCCAACTGTAGGCACACCCCCGCACAGACACACACAAGTACACAAATCATTAAAAACTGAAAATAAATCTTAAAACCAACAACATCAAAGTAAATGAATGTAAAAGCATTTGTTTCTTTGTTGTTGTTTTCAAAACAGGGTTTCTCTGTGTAACCCTGGCTGTCCTGGAACTCACTCTGTAGACCAGGCTGGCCTCAAACTCAGAAATCCACCTGCCTCTGCCTCCCAAGTGCTGGGATCAAAGGCGTGCGCCACCACTGCCTGGCAAAGCATTTATTTCAAGGTAAGAAAAAGCTACACCTGGCATTCAGGACAGCAGGGTCTATCTGGGGGCATTGGGACACAAACTAAGAAAACGATCGGGTCACATAGACGTGACTGTTACTGTCCTGCCTGTAGTCCAGGGTGGCCTGTAATGCAGGCTGAGCATGACCTTGAACATCTGGGCCTCCTGCTTCTACCTCCCCAGCGCAGGGATTACAAACCCTACCCAGGGCTTCGTGCATGTCTGGTAAGCGTTCTACCCACTGAGCCACACCATCAACTTGCTTGCTATTGGCTCTTGAGCTTGGTGTTAGACTCGCCAAACAACAGGATACAATTCAATAACAGCCGGTCGTGTACTGTATCCCAGACCTAAGGTCACCAAGAATTCTGCACATCGGAAGTCCTATAAATTTATTTATTTACTGTAAATAAAAATAATACGGGGTCTCCTCAGCTTGGCCTGAGTTCTGCTTCGTTTCCACTCCCTCACTCCACCACCGGAGGGGTCACTGAAACTTCGCTGTTGGCAATCGGGGTTAGTAGCACAGGCCACTGCGGAAATGAACTAGGGGGGGTTGAGGGGGAGGGCGAGGCCATATCTGCTCCAACACTGCTCTCGATAGGTCCTTGTGGTGAGGGTTTCCAAGAACCAGCGGAGCAGTTAAAGGAGCTGAGCAACACTTACGAGAAACGTGCCCGGCCCCACCCCACCCCCATCCTTGGCCCCTTCTCCCCCACTTTGCGGTCTCCAGCCCTTCCTCCCTTCCAGGACACGCAGGTGCAGGGTAGGTCTATTTCCACAGAGCAGGGTTCCTTCCCCAGCTTTGCTCTGACCTCCACGTCCCGGAATCCAAAGGGGCCCTGAGATGACCCCCCACTCAAATGCCTAGTTGTCAGAAATACAACACAAGTTTGGTCCTTGATACCAAAAGAGGGGGGCGGGGGGGAGGGAGTCTGTCTAATAGAGAAGCAATGGGTATGGCTAATCTGAACCCACATTCTAAAATTCCTACCTCATGTAGCCCAGGCTAGTCTTGAGCTGGGTAAGCTACAGATAACCCTGAACTCCCTTCCTCCTGTCTGCATGTACTTCACAAATGCTAGGATTAGGCACAGGCCTTGCATCAGGCAGTCAGAGGACAATTTAGAGGAAAGAGTGGG
Source organism: Mus caroli (assembly GCF_978045245.1). Classification (NCBI taxonomy): domain Eukaryota; kingdom Metazoa; phylum Chordata; class Mammalia; order Rodentia; family Muridae; genus Mus; species Mus caroli. The sequence goes on from NW_028227273.1 coordinate 64,397,123, forward strand.
TTCTCCCCTCCTAGTATGTGGCTCTTGGCTCCTAGGGTTGGACCCTAGATAATCAGGTTTGGCAGTAAGAGCCTTTAACCCGCCATTGCTGAGCCATCTCAGAGCCTCCAAAGTGCTGTTATATTCTTCATCACACTTTTCGCAGTGTAAAAGTCCCTGGGCCAGGCACTGGGGTGCAAACCTGTAATCCCAGTATCCAAAGCTAGAGCAGGAAGATCAGGAGTCACCCTCTGCTACATAGTAAAGAGTTGGAGGCCAGCTCCTAAGATCAGTACTAAGGGAGGGAGGGAGGGACCTTATCAATGGGAATGAGAGGACAAGAGAGACAGGTGGGGTAAGCATGACCAAAAAACATAGGCTGCAGGTATGAAAATGTCAAATGGGGGATGGGGTGGCTGGAGAGTGGCTCAGAGGTTAAGAGCACTGGCTGCCATTCTAGAAGCCCTGGGCTCAATTCCTAGAACCCACATGATAGCTCACAACCGTCTATAACTCCAGTCCCCGGGGTTTCCATGTCTTCTGCTAGCTGCCCCGGGCACATAACATAACTTGGAAAAACAAAATTAGTGTGGAAATGGAACCCACCTTTCTGGAAGCAGAATTAGCACTTATTCAAATACTTGAAGTAGTCAAATGTCACGGAGGGTAAAGGCGCTTGTTGCCTGGGCCTGATTACCTGATAACTTGGGTTTGGTTCCTGGAATCTACGTGGGGGATGGACAGAACAAATTTTGGCAAGTTGTTTTCTGAGCTCCACAGGGCACCATAGCATCAGAACCCAGCCCATGCTACACGTATGGAGACCCTGACTCAAAACAAAACAAGACAAGACAAAACAAAACAAAGCAGTGAGACGCTGCCTTCCCTGGGGAGATGTCCCAATCTCTTCCCGCCAAGGACATCCATCCCCATCCCTGCCTCCTGTAAGCACAGCTCTGTCCATAATGTCACAACATGTCATACAGCTAAAAAGCAAATCAACAGTGACATAAACAGATCTGTCTCCATCTCTTGGATGGGAACTAATGCAAAGATAGCTGGGCCTGTCCCTCTCCCCAGATCACAACCCTCTTCTTACTCCTTAGAAGTAACAACCACGCCGGGCCGTGGTGGTGCACGCTTTTAATCCCAGCACTCGGGAGGCAGAGGCAGGCAGATTTCTGAGTTCGAGGCCAGCCTGGTCTACAAAGTGAGTTCCAGGACAGCCAGGGCTATACAGAGAAACCCTGTCTCAAAAAATTACCAAAAAAAAAAAAAAAAAAAGAGAGAGAGAGAGAGAGAGAGAGAGAGAGAGAGAGATAGATCAAGGACCTTTCCCCTTCTCAAAAAATGCCTAGTTTCAGCTCAACACACCTATTGTGCCAGGGTTCAAGTCTAGCTTAGAATGCAGGAGATGCTATTTCAAAATAAAAAATAAAATAAAATAAAATAAATAAATAATGCAGGGTGTGGTGGCACAGACCTTTAACCCTAGCACTCAGGCAGAGGCAAGTAGATCTCTGTGACTTTAAGACCAACCTGGTTTACATAAAGAGGTCTCAAAAACAAAAAACAAATAAACAAAACCTAAAAGCATCTCCTACAACCTCTGATATTTTCAGACACACCAGAAAAGGGCATCGGATCCCATTACAGATGGTTGTGAATCACCATGTGGTTGCTGGGAATTGAACTCAGGACCCAGAGGTCAGTGCTCTTAACCACTGAGCCATCTCTCCAGCCCTGGAGAACCTACTTTCTTCAGACACACTGTATGGCCCCCAGCAGTCTCAACAGCCACAGAAAGGACCCCCCCCCCCCACAACTCAAAGGCAAGAAGGGCAAGGCTCTGCAGGATTTCATTTCTAGCAGGGGATTTCAATTCCTAGCAACCACATGGTGGCTCACAACCATCTGTAATGGAATCTGATGCACCCTTCTGGTGTGTCTGAAGACAGCTACAGTGTACTCACATATATAAAATAAATAAATAAATCTTTTTTAAAAAAAAAAGTTTCTAGCCACTTTCAGTTGTTCACTTGCAACTTTACTGGAAAGGTCCCACAGTGTGCCTAGACATCCAGAGCTGCCCTGCAGTGTGTATACAGGAAGGAGAAGGGGACAGAAGGGTAGGGAAAAGGGGAACTTCAGAAAATCAGCCCCCAAGAGCTGAGAAATCCTTCCTTCCTTTCTGAGCCACACCGAGGCTGTGCTAGGGTTTGGGACCTAGTCCAAGATGTGGTGGTAGAGATCTCTCGATGAAGGGAGGGCACTGTGGCCTGGATCCTCCACAAGCGCAACGCAGTGGGGCCAAGTTCCTAAGAGATTATGGCAAGAGAGGAAGAAAAGGTCAAGATGACCCTGCAGGAGGGAAGAATGTTAGAACTGTTACTAATGGGCAGAAAGCAACAAGAAAACAATGTTTACACCTGGGTGTGGTAGCAGCAAGCCCCAGATCCTAGAAACAGATCCGGAGTTCAAGGCTATCCTGGGCTATTTAAACCTAGGCTACAGGAGACCTTGCCTCCAAAAAAGAAAAAAAAAAAAAAAAAAAAGAAAGCCTTACTTTTAGGACTTGGATCAGCAGTGGTTCAACTATTAGGACACACTCAGACCAAACATGAGGCAAACTGGGGGTCCCATCTTCCAGACAATTGTGAGGTTATACAGGTGCTGGGAACCAATCCTAGGTCCCTTGCAAGAACAGCAAACGTTTTCTTTCTTTCTTTCTTTCTTTCTTTCTTTCTTTCTTTCTTTCTTTCTTTCTTTCTTTCTTTCTTTCTTTCTTTTTCTTTCTTTCTCTCTCTCTCTCTCTCTCTCTCTCTCTCTCTCTCTCTCTCTCTCTCTCTTTCTTTCTTTCTTCCTTTCTTTCCTTTCTTTCCTTCTCTCTCTCTCTTTCTTTCTTTTTCGAGACAGTTTCTCTGTGTAGCCCTGGCTGTCCTGGAACCTACTCTGTAGACCAGGCTGGCCTCGAACTCAGAAATCTGCCTGCCTCTGCTTCCGAGTGCTGGGATTAAAGGCATGCGCCACCACGCCCGGCTGAAATGTTTTCTTTTAAATGGGTATGTTATCTGTGTATTTGTATGAATGCATGCTTAGTGCCCTTGGAGGCCAGAAGAGCATATTGGATCCTCTGGAACTGAAATTACAGATGGTTGTGAGCCACCATGTGGGTGCTGGAAGTTGTACCCAGGTCCTTTGCAAGAATTCTTAACTGCTGAGCCATCTCTCCACTTCCCCTGCCCATCCTCATCCCCTTTTATTGAGATAGGACCTGGAACTCCAGCCCAGGCTCAGCCTTGAATTTATAGGAATTCATTTGGTCCTGTCTACCAGAGTGCATCTTTCCAGCTGATTAGACCAGTCATGAGTATACCAGGCTGACCTTGAACTCCTGATTCTCATCCTCTTAGTTCCCAAATGCTGGCATTATAGGATTATACCACTCTGCTAGGAAGATGCTAGGACTCGTGGCTCCCAAATCTTTCCCAGTGGAACTATACATGCCCTTAATCCCAGCACTTAGGAGGCAAACACAGGCAGATCCAGGAGTTTCAGGCCAGCCTGGTCTATCTATATCAAGTTCCAAGGCTACACAGACTTCAAACCTTGTGTCAAAAACACTAGGCTGGTCATTCACCAAGCAGAGCAGGTAGGTCTGAGCTTGAAGCCAACCTTGTCTACAGCCCTAGTTACAGCTAGAGCTAAAGAGAAACCCTGCTATGAGGTACCAAGAACCAGGGTGCTGGAGAGATGGCTTAATGGTTAAGAGCACTGACTGCTTCTTCCAGAGGTCCTGAGTTCAATTCCCAGCAACCCCATGGTGGCTCACAACCATCTGTGATCGGATCTGATACCCTCTTCTGAAGACAACTAGTGTAGTCACATATATAATAAATCTTTAAAAATAAAACAAAAACCAAATCAAACTCCCAAGTGCTACCTGTAGTAATTCCTGCAACCACATTGTTTGATAGAATTCAGTGTTCGATGCTAGCTCTGACATGACACTTCATAAGAATTTAGTCCCAGCCAAGTCTTGTCCCCAAGTTCCTGGTGCTATAATTTGGTTGCACTGCTTTGAAAAGGTGACAATCCCTAAACTTTTGTTAAAGGGAGATGGTCATAGTCAGGGAGTTTCCTTGGTAGAGAGAGTGGGCAGGGAAGGCCTGGTTTTTATCCAGCACTGGTTTGTTCAGAAAGCCTGGTACTTCTGTGCCCCAGCAGGAAATCAGATCTAGTCTGAAAGTGCCCAGTCTACCTGGCTCTGTACCAAGCATACATCTTTGTATGAATGAAAACTCAAAGGTTTAAGACAAAAGGTTTTTATTCAAAAAATGCCAAGTATAAAAAAAAAAAATAAGATCTCTTTTATTCCCCTGTACAGTATACTTTACTCAGATAAAACCGGCGGGCTGCACGCTGCTCAAAGCACAGCCCCAGAGAGGATCCAGAAGGCACACCACACCGGAACTGTCTTATGTACACAGTCAGCAGACCCTAGACCCACTCCAGCAAGCAGCCAAGGGGGGCCCCTGGAGAAGGGGGCTACAGCAGCTGTCCCACCGGAGCCCCAACACCCCAGCAAGCGTCACAGCCCTCCCCTAAAAGGTCCCCAAGTCAGGAGGAAGGAAAATAAAAAGGCAGAACATGACAATAAACCCTCGGGGGCAACAGTCAGTGGAAGCTTGGACAGGAAGGCAACCAAATAAATAAATAAATAAATACATTAAAACATCGACTTCCGGGCTAGAACGTGCCATCTTTCAAAAACAAGCAAAAAAAGAATAAAAAAGAAAAAAAAACAAAAAACAAAAACCAAACCAAACCCCCAACACATAAAATAACTTAAAGGCATTTTTTTTTCTTCTTTAAAATTGTTATCATCTACAGTCCTTTTGCAGGCTACCATGCCGGAACTATACACACATTTACAGCTTGTCTGTTTTTTTTTTTTTTTTTTGCATTGGTTGTGCGTTCTGTGTGAGGTCTTGGTTTTGAAACAGTTAAGTCGAAACCAAAAAGGAAGACCAGTTAGCTTGGGAATTTTACTAAAGGAGACATAAAAAGGGGCAGGTGGCTCAGCAGTTGGCCCTGTAGCCTCTCCCATGGCACCTTTCATAGGAAGTGGGGGATGGGAAAGGAGAGGAGAGGAAGGAAGCCAAACCCAGGCGGAGTCTAAGAAGCAGCAGGTAAGAGGTAAAAGTTCAAGTATTTCTCCCAGCACAGGCGGAGTCCCCACAGAAGGCACTCAGGAGTTGGAAGAGGTGACAGGGACTTAAATATGGTGCTAGTTCTTATCCCACCCCCCCCAGACTGTTTTCCCCTCCCCTGGCCCATCTTGGTGACCCACAGTCTCCATGGTGATTAAAGTTCCATGACAGGGCTCTGATCCACTCCCACCCCCAACAACCCGGGATGGATTCAGGGGAGCCCAGCAACACTAGACACTGAGTCTGGGGGCAGAGGCGCACAAAGAAGGGCCCAGGACCAGTGAAGTAGGCTCTTTCCCTTGTGGGAGGCTGCTCCAGGGACCTGGAGTCTGGAATGAGTTGTCATTACTGTCCCTGCATCATCACGCAAGGTCCTGTTGGAGGCCAGAAGACAAGCTCTCCCTCCCTGGAGGGTCTGACAGACAGCAGCAGAAAGGCTGCTACTTGCTGGACGCCGGTGACAAACTGTGCAGATGGATCTCAGAAGCTGCCTGGGGTAGGAGATCATCCTGCATCCACGGATGGTTCTGGATTTCTTCAAAGGAGGGCCGATCTGACGGTCTCAGGGACAGGCACCATTTAATAAGGTGCTGACACTCTGCAGAAGGCGGGGCAGACAGAGGTTAAAGATGACTCAACTTGTTTTTGTAATGCAAACGTCTTCTTCCCCACACCTACAAAGACTGGGGTTTTTAAAGAGGCCCGGTACTTTTTATACCAAACACTGCCTGGTGGGAAAGAATGGATACCGAAAGCCTCCAGCAATCAGCTTTCAGTTAAAAAAGTGCCTCCCCTCTTAAACCTGTGGTTTCAGACTTCAATAGCTTGGGCCTTTCCCATGACACCCACTCACCAGAAATAGGAAGGATGGTAAGGGTTTTGATGAGCCACCAGTGAGCGAGATAAGGGGATTCAATTCACCTACCTACCTCACGCCTTCCACTGACACCGGAACCTTCATTTTTTTTAAACTTTAGAGACTAGGTCTCTGCTGGTACTTAGACTTTACAGGGTCTGGGGGTTGGGGTGGGATGTATATAAAACTTGTTCCAACTTGAGCTCAAATGGAGTAACTTTGACCCAGTGAAATCCCACCATCTCTTGAGGCCCAGCAGTTGGGGGTCAGAGGCAGGCTAAGGCCTTCCTCTCCCCAAAAGAAAATGAATAAATAAAAATAAAAAGGGGGGTAGGAATACTCTCTCACTCTTGTAATCCCCAAACCAACCCTGAACTTGGGCTTGGGGAGGACTGGGGGTGTCTGAGGGAAGTTACCTGAAGAGACCGTTTGCCTGAAGAAAACTTGGCCCTTGATGATCTCTTCATCGTGCTCAAATGGAATATCTCCGCAGACCATGTCATAGAGCAGGATCCCGAGGGACCAGACAGCTGCCGACCTGCCGTGGTAGCGATGGTAGCGAATCCACTCTGGAGGACTGTACACTCGGGTCCCTACCAGCAGAGGGAATAGAAAGAAACCAGCATTAGCAAAAAGAAACAAAGCAGCTAGTCTGAGCCGCTTCTTTTAATTTTTTTTTTTCTTCTCCTCCAGACAACGTTTCTCTGTATAGCTCTGGAAGTGACTCTGTAGGCCAGGCTGGCCTTGAACTCAGAGATCTGCCTACCCTCTACCTCCCAAGGGCTGGATTAAAAGCACGAACCACCACCTCCACTAAGCTTTAAAGTATTTTTTAATAAAGACACTGCCTGGCTCGGGTTTGGTGGCACATGCTTTTAATCCCAGCTCTCAGGAGGCAGACAGGCAGATTTGACTTTTAAAACAACCATGTATGTTCTTTTTTCTCCATCTCTGCCTCTCTGGTCCAGTCAGAAAAAGAAGAAATGATATGGCAGCTCTCTGGGAGCCCAAAAACCCTAAACCCAAATCCCTTACACATCGGCCCAAAGACAAATAAAGCCACCGAAAAGCTCAAGTCTAGAGTCCCCACTCAGTGGGTTAGCCTTTAACTACAAGGACCCCAAGGCCCTGCCACACCAGTCGCATCTAGACCGGGTCCAGGTGAGGACCTTTATACAACACTGAAGTCAGGGTGTGCTTTGGAAAGCTTTGCTCCGGGTTCTACGCAAGCAAGGCAGACACTACAGTCTCCCACTCCCTAGACAGGAAAGGTACAGTTGCACTGCTGGTTTCAGACCACGTGACTCCTGTTTACAAACTTTGGGTAGTAAAAAAAAAAAAAAAAAGTGCTAGTCTCGTGGTGCTCAACAGGGGGCAGCAAAGACTTGCCCAGGGGGGGAAAACACAGTGGAGGACCCAGCCAGCCATTAACTGTTAAATACAAAAAACGCAGCCCAGCCCGGCATCCTCCAAAGAAATTCAAACCACAAGCCAGAGTCACAAGTTTTGAAAGGCCATAGTTTGTCCGGGTGAGCCACTCGGATCGTGACCCACCCTCGCGCTTTGATCTACTATTCCTCCCCTCCTCTGCTGAAAGAACGCGATCCAAGCCCCTCCCTATGGTAGATAGGTTTTCATCCTCCCAGCGGAGACTCCCAACTAATTTTCAAACCAGCAACAGATCTTATTTCACAACATTCATTCCAGTCACCCCACAACACCCCCAAATGGGGTGAAACCGCGGCTCTTATTCCTTTACCCTCAAAAGCAAAACAAAACAAAACCCTGCAGTTCTAAGAACTACCTTAAAACTCCCCCACAAAACAAAACTACAAAAGAAAAAAAAAAAAAGAGAGAGAAAAAAAAATCAGCACCAACGTCTCCCGCCACCAACGGCTCCACCTCCTACTGGAGGGAAAAGTGGGTCATACTTTAGAAATCTGGGCTACAGCCGGCTACCCACGACCTCTTATTCACCGTGAAAGCATGGAATTTACTAAATTCCTGCTGGAAAGAAAAACAAGCAAACACCAGCAACAACAACAACAACCAACCAAAAAAAAAAAAAAAACCCAATCACGCCAGAAATGTTGCAGGTTCGTTCAAGCACCTCGAAATCCCCGGCTGTACTATGCCGGGAAGCTCGCCTCTGCCCCACCCCTGCCAGCTCTGAGCCAGGCGGCCCAATGACCTTTACAAAGGGCCGGAGCCGAGGCCGCCTGGCTTCCAGGCCGGCACCTTGGGCAGCTCCCTCCCCCGGGCCTGGCTCACCATCAAAGTCCGTGTAGACTGTGTCCTTGAGCAGCGCCCCCGACCCGAAGTCGATGAGTTTGAGTTCGCCGCGGCTTAGGTCGATTAAGATGTTCTCGTCCTTGATGTCGCGGTGGAGAACCCCGCAGTTGTGGCAATGCCGCACGGCCTCCAGCACCTGCCAGAAGAATCTTCGAGCCAGGTCCTCCTGTAGGGCTCCTCGCTCGGTGATAAAGTCGAAGAGGTCTTGCACCGGTTCGGGCCTCTCCAGGATCAGCACGAAACTATCGGGCCTCTCGAACCAGTCCAGAAGTCTAATGACGCCAGAGAAGTCCGAGCTCACCTTCTTCAACAGGACCACTTCCATGGGCACTCGGGTGCCATTGGGCTGCAGAGAGTGAGGGCGAAGGTTAGCGCGCCCGTTCCGGCACGCCCGTCGCCACCCACCCACCCATGCGAGGGTCTCTGGCTCCGGCTCACTCACCAGTTCTCCCCAATCGGAAATCCGGTCCTTCTCCACGTGCTTGATGGCCACCTGGAAGAAGACCCCCGAGTCTCCATCAGACCCTCCTGCTCAAAGCATCCCTCCACGCGCCCTCCCCGAGGCGGCGTTGCCCACTCACCGGCAAGTTGTCGGCGACGCGGATGCCGGAGTAGACCGAGCCGAAGCCACCGCTGCCCAACAGCGGGCCCACCTGGTACTGCGACTCCAGGGGCTCCTTCTCTTTGCCTAGGAAAGAGGCACGGGACACTCAGCGCGCGCGACCCACGCGGGGGTCTCCCGACGTCCCAACGACCCACGCGCCCAGGGTGGGGTGGGGACACTCACCCGGCGCCAGCTTGGTGGCGTGCAGGTCGTTGCAGGGTGCGGCGCGCAGGTGGGCCAGGGAGTTGATCTTGGACAGGAGCATCCCCACCTCCAGGGTGTCGGTGCGGCGCCGGTGCCGGGACGAGCAGCAGCGGCGGCGGAGCGAGCTGGGGCTGAGCCGACGGCCGGGACTCAGACTGCGGGTGGCGTTGCGGCTCGGGCTGCGGCCGGCGCGCAAGGCCGAGGGCGAGTCGGAGGACGACTGAGGGCGCTGGCGGGGCTGGCCGCGGGCGAGCTCGCCGGCTGGGTCAGGCAGTGCGGGAGGCGGCGGGGCGAGAGGCGCTGCGGGACCCAGGGCTGCTGCTGACAGTGACTGCTGCTGCTGCTGCTTCTACTGCCGATCCCGCCGCCGGCTCCCCTCCAGCCTCCTCCGCCGCCACGGCCGCTGCTGCAGACGCCCGGCTCGCCCCGCCGCCAGGAGTAAAGGGGCGGAGCGCGCCGCTGGGGAGGGCGCGCGCGGCGGGCGGGGACGGGGCGGGGCCTCTCCGGGAGGCCCAGGTGGGGAGCCGGGCTGGCTCGGCGGCGGAGGGCGGAGAGGGGGCGGGGAGGCGGCGGGACGAGGGCCGCTCCCCTCCGCTCCGCCCCCTCGCGGCTACACCCCTCTCTCCGGCCCCGCCCCGGGCGCGGCTTCAGCCAACCAGAAGACGCTCTATTTGCATAAGGCGTTGCGGGCCCCGCCTCTCGCCTCGCGGTCAGAATGGTCGCTAACGCCGCCACGACGTGGCGGGAAGGAAAAGGCGCCAAAACGGAGGGGGAGGGGCGCTGGGCGTGCAGGGAGGCGGGAGCTTGGGTGGCGCGCGCGGCCGGGGGAGGAAGGATGGGGAGGGGCGTATCGATTCAAACCCAAACAATAACAAAGCCATCAAAGGCCGCCCGAGGCCAGCTCCGCCGGCTCTGTGTTTCCCGGAGATTTGGGTTGTGGAGGGGGGTCGAGGATTGGAGCTGGAGCGTAGCAAGTTGTGAGAAATGGAAGGGCGTTGGTGTGGCGGGCGCGGAAGCCATGAGCAGGGACCGCGTGTGTGTGGATGCCGACCAGGGTGGTCCTCTGGTGTGACTCAGCCCGGAGACCTCCAAGGCTGCTGGGGCGGGTTGACGATGCTATGTGGGCTAGATCCTGGGGGTGATGATTGTGTTTTTGGGGGCGAAGGCTGTGCAAGACGTGAGTCACCGGCATTTTGCACACCGAGGCGAGTCACAGGCCTGCGAGGAAAAGTGGGGGAGACCTGGGATGCGAGGAGCCGGTGACAAAGATTCTCAATTTAGAAATGCAAAGAGAATTAGAAGGGACCCGGAATACCTGATCCCCTGAGAAAGGGTCCATGTCCGAGCGCCTGAGAGAGAGGAAATCACGACAAAAATGTTAGCTTTTTCCTGCCAAATGCTGCCTCAGCCCCTTCTGAGAGGGCGGGAGGAGCAGGAAAATTCCTGATCGCGGGCGAGGGTGGGAGGGTGCCGCTGGGTTTAATCAGAGGTTGTTGTGGTAGTCACCTTCTCATCAGCTTGGTATTAGCAGTCAGGTGATACCAGATATTATTGGCCCCCACCCCAGCCTTGTCTCAAAGGAAAGTCCCCACATGCACGTGGAAATACCACGGAAAGCTAGCCGAGTCCGCTTTCATCTTTTGTCCTTTTGAACTTCATGGAGAGTTGATAACGACGTGTGGAAATGGGTAAACTCTCATTCTGTGTAATCCATATAAACTGAGATACTAGTGGCCAGAGTCATGGACAGCCAGCTACACCCCTTGTTCGTTATTTTTGTTGTTGTTCTTAGGTCTGAGAGATCTTTAAAGGAGGAGCGAGCCTGTTGTGGATGTAGTCATTAACGCACGCGTTTAAATGCTTCCTTTACAAGTTTTCCATGCTGCTTATAAAGATGCCCAGAGACTCCATAACTTTTATGGATGCCTCTTACAAAACATTACATATTTCCCTTTGTTTGTGTTCTGTGGACTAACTCATTCATTTCTGATGACGAAAGGAGAAAAACCCAGGGGAAGGAGAATTACTTCCTTTTTTGCAGATAGGAAAATGACTCGTCACTGGGATGACACAGGGTCATACGACAGCAGAGAGAATGACCCAAATTCTGCTCCTGAGGGTTCAGAGCTCTCCCTTTAATCAGCCTAAAAACATCTATGGCACTGGTATTGAACAGGCAATCAGAAAACAGGTATGCCTAGAGTGGTGCCCAACGTTAAAACCACAACATTCTAACCAGGCCAGCCTTGTCTACATAGAGAAACTGTCTATAAATAAATACGTGTTAAATACCAGTACACCTACCTCCAGTTCCCTGTCAGGCCCTCAGCTCTGTCCAAACAGGACTATTTCCATTTGTTTTCAATCTCCCAGCACATTCCAGACTTTGTGCCTCTGAAAACTAAGTCCACCTGTCCAAAGTGCCCTGTCCTCTTCTCGGAAAGTGTCTGATGTTGGGAAATCAATCCAGGATCTTACACGTGCACCCTGTCACCAACCTACATACACTCCAGTCCTGTCGCTTATTCACAGCCTTGCGTTCTGAACAAGGCACATGTATTTCCACATTTTTTGCTGAACAAATTCTAAGCCTTTGTTCACTACCCCTCCGCCCATTTGATGGTCATGTGGGGTTCTTACAAAGAAAAAAAATCTTTCTGGGCTGGGGATGCTGCTCAGTTGGTAGGGTCCTTGCTTGGCATACAGAAGAAAGTCCTAGGTTTGACCCCTGGGCACTGCATAAATGGTACTTTGATCCCAGGACAAAGGAGGTAGAGTCAGGAAGATCAGAAGTTCAAAGTCAGTAAGAGACACAAAAGATCCTGCCTTAAAACAACAAGAAGACTATCTGTATGCTATCTCTTCATTGATTTATACCGTCTACCTGCTTTGTTTTCTTTTTCTACTTAATATACAATCTCACTGTGCACGCCAAAGCCGGGACAGTTGTCAAGTTCATGGATCGTTTGCTTCTGCCTTCCCTCTTGCCCACACTGCAAGCACCACTGCCCTTTATCCAACAGTTCCTGATGGGAGAGAAAGAGTATGACCCAACGTAAAGAACACTTAACAGCAATTTGTGAACCTGATGTAGTGGGTCATCCTTGTCATTCTAATATATTTGGAAGGCTGAAACAGGAGGACTGCCAAACTGAGCTGTATAGTGAAACCAGACAGTGGTGTGACCAAGACCATATCTCAAAAGCATTATGGCTAAGGATGTAGCTCAATGATCAGATAGTCATCTAGCATGCCTGGAGTTCATGATCAACAAGGGAAGAAAAAAAAAAAAATCAAGCAGACAAAACAACAACAGCAACAGCAACCAGGATATTTAAGTGAGCACAGGAAAAAATAAGGCCAAAGGTGAGAAATAAATAAACCAGAAGATTCCATTAAGGAAGCTTTTGGTACTGAGAAGAGGTTCCTGGTGGTTCTGAAACCGGCTAAGTTACTCAGCCTTTCTTCCTAAGCTGTAACATGGGTGCAGATAGCATCACCTACCTCCTCACTGGAAGAAGCAAAGTCGGCCTGTAAGTGTGAAGGCTAGCCCCAAACCCAGCACAAAGCTAACCCCAGCTATGACATGGCAGCAGAGCCCATTGTGATGGCAATTATGACAGCCAGCACCTTGAAAAGAGATTGTTGGCACGTCTTTTTATTACGAACATATTTGTGGGGATGGGCACACATCCCAGTGGGCGTGTGGAGGTCAGAGGGCAGCTGATGTTGGAAGGTCCTTATACCTACAAGGGTCCAAAGGTAAAAATGTCGGATAAGGGAACTGAGAAGTGGATAAAGGTGCTGCCAAACAGAGTTTGATCTCCTGGGTCCTTGTCCTTAAATCCCCAAGTTGTCGACTGACACACTCTCTCTCTCTCTCTCTCTCTCTCTCTCTCTCTCTCTCTCTCTCTCTCTCTCTCTCTCTCTCTCTCTCTCCTCTTTCTCAATAAACAAGTAAAGGGGACTGAAGAGATGATGGCTAAGTTGTTAGTGCTTACTGCTCTTGCAGAGGACCTGAGTTCAGTTTCTAGCACCCGAGTCTAGTGACTCACAAACCTCTGTAATTCCAGCTCCCTTGAGACTGATCCTATGTCCTATTCTGGTCCCTTCAGGCACGTGCCCTCTCGTGAACCTGTACACACACATGCACGTGCGTGCATACACGCACATACACACACACACACACACACACACGCACGTACATACCTATTCATGCATATAATTTAAAATAAGATTTTTTTTTTTAGAAAAACTGTGGAAAGGGGGAAAGACCCTATATGATAATGAATTACTCCTAGCCGGGTGTTGTAACACTCCCCTGTAACCCCAGCACTCTGGCACTGAGGCTAACCAATGGTGGGTGTCAGATCAGTCTACACAATCAACCTGGAGGGGAGGGCTGGGGGCTGGGGGGGGGCATGGGGATGAAAAAGACTAAAGAAGAGTCAGGAAAATTACCCTCATGATTAAATAACAAATGGTTTTGGAAAGACAAAAGCCATAGATCTGGGTAAAGAGTGGCGTTTGTTATCCCTAAACGGTACACGAGTCAACATGTCAAAGGTTGCCCTGCCATGCTTGTCATCAGAGAAGTGTAGGAGGAAGTTTGAAGGGATAGCCAGACCAAACATTTTTTTTTCTTCTTCCCGAGACAGGGTTTCTCTGTGTAGCCCTGGCTGTCCTGGAACTCACTCTGTATGCCAGACTGGCCTCGAACTCAGAGATCTGCCTGCCTCTGTCTCTCAAGTTCTGGGATTAAAGGTGTGCGCCTCCACAGCCAGGTACCCACACTGGCTTTAAAGTACTTTTGTTTTGCAATGCTACAGATCTTATCCAGGGCCTTGGATTAGGAAAGGTTTACAGACTGACCACTGAGTTCAGTAGAGTCAGACTACTGGGCTTCTGGCTTTTTCTTGTTAAGGTTTTTCAACTAATTCAGTAAAGGAATTAGTATCTATATGGCTGATTTCTCTCTTACAAAGTAATTATCCTAGGCTGGTTGCGGTGGCCCTCACCTATAATCCCAGCACTTGGGAAGCAGAGGCAGGTGGATCTCTCAGAGTCCAAGATCAGCCTGGAAGTACTGAGTAAATTCCATGCCAGATAGGATGGTCTAGTGAGAACATGCCTAAAAAATAAATAGCTAAAATTAACTGAAATAATTTTTCTGGGGCTTAGAGAGCTGTCTCAGCTGTTAAAAACTCTGGCTGCTCTTGCAGAGGTCTCATGCCCAGCATCCACATGGTGACTCATTGTCTGTGGTTACCCAAGACTTGGAAGGTGGAGGCAGGAGGATCAGGAATTCAAGACCTTCTCAGCCTGGACTAAGGGAGCCCCTGTCTCAAAAAAAAAAAAACCAAAAAACAAAAAAAAAAAAGGATGGGTGTGGAACAGGAGAGCCGGCTCCATGCTCAAGGGCATTTGTCTCTAACAGAGGATCAGGGTTCAACTCCCAGCACCCACAAGGCAGTTTATACTGACCTGTAACTCCACTTTCAGGGAATCTAACACCCTCTCTAGTTTCTGAAGACATCATGTGTGTTAAATGGACTTATATACACATAACTAACTTGTTTTATAATTTCAGAAGCACTAAGGAGACAGAGGTAGGCAGCTCTCTATGAATTCATGAGTTTGGAAAAGGCCTGGTCCCCTTTCCAAACTCATGAGAATGAAAGGAAACAAAATGAATAAATCTTCTAAACAGAAAGGTGAGGATGGGGGCAGGCTGTAGGTCAGTGGTTAGAGTCCTAGCATCCCTAACCTGGAAGCCACGGGCCAGGAGAATGACTCAGCAGACAGAGGGCCTGGGGAGAAAGGCAGAGACTTTAAGGCCTGATCTATTAAAACCAGTTCCAGGGCAGCCCCGGGTTGTTACATAGAGAAACTCTGTCTCAAAACACCAAACAAACAACAAAAAGGTATTCTATGGTTATGTTTGGATTGTATGGCCAAGGTAAAGGTTCAAAGAAGGTGGAGAGGTCTAAGGAAGGCCTCCACGTGCATGCCCCCCCCCAACCTTGGTTTTGTTTTTTGCTTTGTTTTGAGATGAATCTGCCTGGCCTTGAACTTCTACAAATTCACCTGCCTCTGCCCTCTGAGTGCTGGAGTTAAGGCATGTGCCAGCACACCCAGCTTTTTTTTTTTTTTTTTTTTTTTTTTTTACAAGATTTCTCTGTATAGCCCTGGCTGTCCTGGAACTCACTTTGTAGACCAGGCTGGCCTGGAACTCAAGAAATCTGCCTGCCTCTGTCTCCCGAGTGCTGAGATTAAAGGCGTGTGCCACCACACCCGGCTCTCTCTCTCCTCTCTCTCTCTCTCTCTCTCTCTCTCTCTCTCTCTCTCTCTCTCTCTCTCTCTGTATGCTTGCTTGCGTGCGTGCGTGCGTGCGTGCGTGCGTGTGTGTGTGTGTGTGTGTGTGTGTGTGTGTGTGTGTGTGAGTGTACATTTTAACAGAATTGTCCTCAAAAGGCCAGAAGGGGGCGCTGGATTCCCTGGAGCTGGAGTTATAGCCAGCTGTGAACCATCAGATGAGAATAAGAATCACCTTATGTTCTCAGAGAAGTTCTGTTCCATATTCTTCTCTTTTTTTTTTCTAAAGATTTATTTTATGTATGTAAGTACACTGTCACAGTCTTCTGTCACATCAGATCTCATTACAGATGGTTGTGAGCCACCCGTGATTGCAGGGAACTGAACTCTGGAAGAGCAACGAGGGCTCTTAACCGCTGAGCCATCTCTTCAGCCCCCTTTGCTTTCTTCATAATTAAAGAAAAAAAATTTTTTAAGCCATTGGTGGTGGCATATACCTTTACACTCAGCATTTGGGGGAGAGATAGGTCAGTTTCTGTGAGTTCCAGACCAGCCTGGTCTACAGAGTGTCAGGACAGCCAGGGCTACACAAAGAAACCCTGTCTTTAAAAAAGATAGATAGAGCCGGGAGGGGTGGCGCACGCCTTTAATCCCAGCACTAGGGAGGCGGAGGCAGGCGGATTTCTTAGTTCTAGGCCAGCCTGGTCTACAAAGTGAGTTCCAGGACAGCCAGGGCTACACAGAGAAACCCTGTCTCAAAAAACAAAACAAAACAAAACAAAAAAAGATAGATAGAACTTGAACACCGGGTCTGTGTTCAAGAATTCAGTTGCCAGCAGTAATACAATAGCTCATAAAATCACACGTAACTCTAGTTCTAGGGGATCACCATTTTCTGGCCTCTGGGTGGTTTATGACAAACACAGTGGCTATAAATCCCACAGGGTTATGCATATGCACATACGCACACAATAGCTAACTCTGCACAATGTGTCAGTGTGTGGGATATGTGTCCGATGTGTGACAGAGCCAGAGAACAACTTGCAAGAATCTTTTTTCCTTCCACACCTGAGTGGGGGAACAGAACTCAGTTCTCTAGGTTTGAAAGCAAGGCCCACACGTGGTGAGCCATCTTGCCTGCTCTTCCCATGCCTTTTACAGTACCGAGGAGTGTGTAAACCTGGATCCTCTGGCATGCTCAATTGCTCTGCTACAAAGCGGCATCCCCCAAAAGTCTTTCACCCTCTCAGACAGGAACTTGGAGCTGCCCAGACTGCCCTTGAACTCAATCAGTAGATATACTTGAAATTGTGATCCTTGACTATGCCGGGGCCTAGCAAACACAGATGTGGATGCTCACAGTCAGCTATTGGATGGAACACAAGGCCCCCAATGGAGGAGCTAGAGAAATTACCCAAGGAGCTAAAGGGGTCTGCAACCCTATAGGTGGAACAACATTATGAACTAACCAGTACCCCGGAGCTCTTGTCTCTAGCTGCATATGTATCAAAAGATGGCCTAGTCGGCCATCACTGGAAAGAGAGGCCCATTGGACTTGCAAACTTTATATGCCCCAGTACAGGGGAATGCCAGGGCCAAAA
Source organism: Mus caroli (assembly GCF_978045245.1). Classification (NCBI taxonomy): domain Eukaryota; kingdom Metazoa; phylum Chordata; class Mammalia; order Rodentia; family Muridae; genus Mus; species Mus caroli. The sequence goes on from NW_028227273.1 coordinate 64,414,187, forward strand.
CGTGGGAATGGGTGGGTAGGGGAGTGGGGGGGAAGAGTATGGGGGACTTTTGGGATAGCATTGGAAATGTAATTGAGGAAAATACGTAATAATAAAAAAAAAATGTGGGGCTGGCGAGATGGCTCAGTGGTTAAGAGCGCCGACTGCTCTTCTGAAGGTCCCGAGTTCAAATCCCAGCAACCACATGGTGGCTCACAACCATCCGTAACGAAATCTAATGCCTTCTTCTGGAGTATCTGAAGACAGCTACAGTGTACTTACATATAATAAATAAATAAATCTTTTAAAAAAAATGTTGTCCTTATAAGAGTTGCCTTGGCCATGGTGTCTGTTCACAGCAGTAAAACCGTAAGACATTAAGATAGTATCTACTCAGCTCAGTCTGGTACAGATCTTGTGATTCTCCTGCCTCAACCTCTGAAATACAACCATACCTGGCTTGCTTTGTTTCCTATCTGTATTAATCAGGGTTCTCTAGAGTCACAGAACTTATGGATAGTCTCTATATAGTAAAAGAATTTATTGATGACTTACAGTCTGCAGTCCAGTTCCCAACAATGGTTCAGTCGCAGCTGTGAATGGAAGTCCAAGGATCTAGCAGTTACTCAGTCTCACACAGCAAGCAGGCGAAGGAGCAAGAGCCAGACTCCCTGCTTCCAATGTCCTTATATTGTCTCCAGCTGAGGTTTAGCCCAAATTAAAGGTGTGTTCCACACACCTTTAATCCCAGATGAAAGGTGTAGCCCAGATTAAAGGTGTGTTCCTTAAACTCGGAGACTATCTATGCTTATGCTCTGGTTATTATTGTTATTGCTCTGGTTGATGTTATTTGTTTCCACAGAATCTAACTGTAGCCCAGCATGGCTTAAAACTCACTCTAGATTGGAGATAGACACTTTCATCTTAAAGGGATCTTTCTGCTTTAGTTTCTTCACTATGCCCAGCTCTATTTAATTTAATTTCTGTGTCTGCGTGCTATGTATGTATGTATGTATGTATGTATGTATGTATGTATGTATAGCACGTGTGTACGTAGTGCCTGTGAAGGCCACAGGAGGGCACCAGGTCCTCTGAGACTGGAGCTAGAGTTACATATGTTTATGAGCCCCCACATGGGTGCTGAGAATCAAACGTGGGTCCTCCGAAGAGCTGCCAGTGTCTCTCCAGTCCCCCAATCTTCTTTTTGTTATTAAACATGGACTTAGACTGGAGTCTCAGCTTTGCTCCATTTTTTGAGATGGGATTCAAACCCTTCATTCTCATGGAATCACCCACCTGCCTCAGCTTGCTGAGACTACAGACCTCAACAGTATGTGCCAGGTGCCCAGAAATGAGAGTCCCCAAGTGTCTACATACAAAACTGGCTGATCCCAGGAACTTAGCGAGCTGTGCTGCCCACACACAGCACTGGTATCACCTTTCTTTGCCTAGGTGTCCTACAGTGCCACTTTACTAAGGAACCACTTGACTGGGGCACGGTGACGCTCGTGATCCCAGCAGTCACCTAGGCTGAAGCGGGAGAAATGGGGCAATTCTAGGGCAGCCTGAGCTAGGTAGTAAAGACCAGAAAAAGACACTCACACACCAGGTCAGAAGGTCGTCCTTATATAGGTCAGAGCCACACCTGAAACCCTTCTTATGAATGGAAGCCGAGCTGGCAAACAGCTAGTCCTGAGTTCATTCTGTCTCTTTCCAGACTGGAGAGGCCACCTGATCTTTCTCTTCTTCCTGGCCACTAGTTTGTTGTTGTTTGTTTTTCCTTTTTTCGAGACAGGGTTTCTCTATGTAGCCCTGGCTATCCTGGAACTCACTCTGTAGACCAGGCTGGTCTCACACTTGCAGAATTCCACTTGTCTCTGACTCCCAAGTGTTCAGTTTAAAGGTGTGCCCAACCACCGGCCCATATTTACTATTTAAACGGCCACATTATTTAAGTCAGATATGGGATGCTGATATCTGTAATCCTAGCACTCAGGATGTTGACCCTAGAGGATCTTGATTTCGAGGCCAGTCTGGAAAACTGGTCTCAAAAAATAAAAATGGGGGTGGCGGGGGAGATGATGCAGTTGGCAAAGTGGTGTCGAAGCAAGAATGAGAGCTTGAGTTCTGTACCCTGAGAACTCACATAAAAGCTGGGTGATGGCCTGGTGCTTATAATTCCAGCAATGAGATATGTGTGTGTGTGTGTGTGACCTCCACGTGTAGTGTAGGTGCACATGTACCTGTTCACACACAGGCACGTGTATGTAAATATAAATAACCAATTAATAGTAAATAGGAAAAAAACCAGCAAGCATCACTAGAGGTGGTACACACGGACTAGCAGCTGTTAGGAAGGCTGAGGCAGGCCTGTTGTGTATTTAGGGCCCATGTCGGCGGCAAAGATGCTCGCCTCTCTCTCTAATGTATGCACAAAGGTCAAAGGGCAGCTTGCAGAAGGTCAGCTCTCTCCTTCCACAACACAGGTCCTGGGGACTGAGCTCAGGCTGGAAGGCATGGCGGCAGGACTTTTACCCGCTGAACTGTGTCGCCAGCTCTAAAAAAAGAATCAAATGTGATCTGAGGCAACACACACGAGAAGATGCGGTGGCTCCCTGCCCCTCCCTCTGTCCCAGTCACCGTCTTGATAAATTATAATGAAAAGACAGATGGCTGTTTGCTTTTCCACAACACAACCACAACATACGTGCCTCACTGGTACAAACGTAATTGATCAGTCTCATAAGACAAACGTCGAGGCAGAGGTGGCCAGGCCGATTCTAATCCCATGGATTGGGATGACTGGAAAAGGAAGGAAGTGAGGATGAGGCAGAAAGACCTCTGATTGGAGGCCACATTGAACTATATATTGATACTTGATCTCAAAAAGTAAAATAAAACAAGCAGATGCCGGGGCTGGGTACGTAGCTGGGTGAGAGATCTTGCCTAGTTCACTTCTTGGCTCCAAAAAACAAATTTTTGAAGCAAAATTTTGCCTTCTTCAAGAAGGTACTTGCGCCAGATGTGAAGACTCTCACATGTGATCCCAGCACTCAGGAGGCAGAGGCAGGTGGATCTCTCTGAGTTCAATAATAGCCTAGTTACAAACGAGAGACAGAGAGAGAGAGAGAGACAGAGAGAGAGAGAAAGAGACAGAGACTGAGAGAAAGACACAGAAAGAGAGACAGAGAGACACAAAGAGAGAGAGATTTGCATTGATTTCCAGATTCCAGCCTGGGGACCGATCTCAGTGGCAGAGAGCTCTTCTATAACATCTCCAAAGTCCTGGATTCTTTCCCCCATACTAGAAATAAATAGCTATAAATAAATGAATAAAAAGATAACCAGTTTCCTAAAGCAGAGGCCCAGTGAAGAAGGGGTGAGGTGTGATCCAATAAAGAATAATATCTATGCCAGGCAGGGTGGAAGCTGAGTGTCACCCCAGGCCTCAGAGGTGGAGGCAGGAGAATTGGGGGTTAAGATTATCTTTGGCTAGCTGAACAGCAGTGGTGCATGCCTTTAAGCCCAGCACTTGGGGGACAGAGGCAGGCAGATTTCTGAGTTCGAGGCCAGCCCGGTCTACAAAGTGAGTTCCAGGACAGCCAGGGCTACACAGAGAAACCTTGTCTCCAAAACAAACAAACAAAGACAATTAAAAAAAAAAAAAAGATGATCTAGGGCTACATAGGGAGTTCAACCACAGCCTGAACAACATGAGACCCTGTCTTACCATTGCAAACACATAAAACACATAAAATCTAGCTTTTCAGAGGGTGAGCAGTTGAAACAGGGTTTTACCTGACTCCTATCCGGCCTGGGGGTCACTATGTAGACCAGGCTGAGCTTGAAGCTGCTGCATGCAGGCCTCATTCCTTAGCCTCCCCTGTCACTGTCATTGGATTACAGGTATACGTGGCCGTGTCCAACTGCTATCTAATATTAGCTGTGCGTTAATTAATTCTTTTCTATGGCACATATGGCACATACATATTCATGTATATCCATATGGCCCATATGTGCATATTTTTCTTTAATTCTCTTAATTGCTAGCATACCTAGAAAATGAAATAACTTGCCCAAGGACCACAGGTGACTTAGATGCAAGCCATCATTCATTCCTGGGAGGTGCCTGGGGTGTTGCTGTCTGTTAGAAAGCACACTCAGGTCACAGACAGTAAAGGCCCATCTTCAAGAGAACCAGGACATGGGATTAACAGGCAGACTGTTGTGCCCAGGAGAAATGGCACCTGAGCATCACCAGAAGCCAGGGCTGAGATCTGCCTCCATGAAGAAGCACTAATAGAGCATAGGGCAGGCTCTGGGTTGACACACTGGTCCTGGACCAGGCATAGTAAGGAATGCCTTTTTTTTTTGAGACAGGGTTTCTCTGTGTAGCCCTGGCTGTCCTGGAACTCACTCTGTAGACCAGGCTGGCCTCGAACTCAGAAATCCGCCTGCCTCTGCCTCCCAAATGCTGGGATTAAAGGCATGCGCCACCGCCCCCGGCCGGTATGGAATGCCTTTAATCCCAGCAGAGAGAGGCATAGACTCTTAGATCTCTGTGAGTTCAAGGCCATCCTAGTCTACATAGGAGTTCCAGGACAGTCAGGTTTACACAGTGAGACCCTTTTGTCTAAGAAGGTGAGAAGAAGGAGGAGGAGGGGAGGGAGGAGGAACAGCAGCAGCAGAAGAGGAGGAGGAAGAAGAAGGAGGGGAGGAAGAGGAGAAGAGAGGGAGAGAGGGAGAAAAGGAGGGAGGAGGAGTGGAGAGGAAGAGAGGAGGGAGAGGTAAAGGAGAAGAGGTGGACAGGAGGAAGGGAAGAAAGGAAAGGAAAGGAAAGGAAAGGAAAGGAAAGGAAAGGAAAGGAAAGGAAAGGAAAGGAAAGGAAAAGAGAAAGAAAGCAAGGCAGAGAAGAGAAGAGAAGAGAAGAGAAGAGAAGAGAAGAGAAGAGAAGAGAAGAGAAGAGAAGAGAAGAGAAGAGAAGAGGAAAAAAAAAAAAAGCAGGGCAGTGGTGGTGCACGCCTTTAATCCCAGCACTCAGGAGGCAGAGGCAGGCGAATTTCTGAGTTCAAGACCAGCCTGGTCTACAAAGCGATTTCCAGGACAGCCAGGGCTATACAAAGAAACCCTATCTCAAAAAACCAAAAAAGAAAGAAAAAAAGAAAAGAAAGAAAGAAAGTGATTGAATATTGTCCCGGGAAGTTTATCTGCTGTGAGCAGCAGCTGATGCACAGACTCATAACTAGCTAAAGTCTGGAAATAAGTGAATGTTTAATGCTCAGCCCAAAACCAGAAGTTTATATTAAGCCCCGCCCGTAACCCCCACCCTGACCCATGCGCAGCACCGAGGGCAGTTGGGAAGCATATGGTTAGGAGAGATTGTGTTTGCATGTATGAAATTGTCAAAGGACAAATAAAAGATATTTGCCTCAAGTCTTTAATCCCAACACTGAGGAAGCAGAGGCAGGAGGATCTCTGTGAGTTTGAAGCCTGCCTGGTGTATTTAGGGAATTGGAGGCTAGCCAGAGCTACACTGTGAGACCTAGTCTCAACAAGTGTGACTCTCCCAGGTTGTGCCCGGTACTGACTAATCTTGACAAAATGAGGAAATAACTAATAGGCATGGCTACAACATTCAAGACACTGCCCCAAATGCTGGGAAGCAGGAAAGAATGGAGAAGAAACAAAGACATGGTCCTTGCCTCTGTCTAATGGTCATTTATTTTATGTGTATACACATACACACAAAGATTGAAAGCTGTGATGATATTTAAAGAGCTGCCCATCTGGGCTAGGAGATAACTCAGTGTCTAGCAAGGGCGGGGGAGCTGAGTTCAAATCTACACACAGCTGACCAAGAGAGTAATGTTAGCAATGGAGAGATGGGAGCTGAGACAGGAGAATCTTGGACATGGCTGCTGAGAGCAAACAAAAGAAAGACCCCACTCTGGGTTGGGGGTAAGCACTCAGGCCACATCTGAAGGTGTCCTCTGATTTGCACAAGCACACCATGCATGGCCCATTCACACCCATGCCTTCATGAAGATACGTGTGGATGCACACACACATACTCACACTCAAGCATAGGAACACACACTCACACTCTGCTCTATAGACGACTGGCACCAAGTCACAGAGACACGGGTGACTTGTCAAAATTCTTTGGCAGCTAGGCCAAACTCAGTTTAGCTGCTGGCACAGGCTGCTTCAGTGCGCACAGAGACACCACTAGTAGTAAGGACAGGCTCTACTTGCCAAGGGGGCAAGCTGATGGTCCAGGCAATGCAGGCACTTTCCGGTAACCTGTTTACAAGTTGGCCCACTATGATAACCAGACTTTTTCTGGGGAATTTTCAGGTGTGTGGGGACTTTCCAGTCCTCTCTCAGAACAGATATGGAAAAGGGCCTTTCTCTGCTTTGCGCACCTGTCGGGTCGGCTTCGCCCCAGTCACCGGGTCGCAAGGGGAAGCTTCTGAAGGTGCCAAGCCCCAGCACCTGCAAGCCGATCAGAAATGCAAATTTGGGCCATTCCAGACCCACAGCATCAGAAACTGAGAAAGACACTGAGGATGGCAACCATATGCTTGCGTTTTTGTTGTTGTTGCTTTTTTTTTTTTTTTTTTTTTTTTTGGTTTTTCGAGACAGGGTTTCTCTGTGTAGCCCTGGCTGTCCTGGAACTCACTTTGTAGACCTGGCTGGCCTTGAACTCAGAAATCTGCCTGCCTCTGCCTCCCAAGTGCTGGGATCTAAGGCGTGCGCCACCACTACCCAGCAGTTGTTGTTGCTTTTTATTTGTTTGGACTGGCATCCAGTTTACAATCTTCCTGCCTCAGGCTCCTAAATACCGGGATTACCAGCTTGCAGCTTGCAGCTTGCATTACTCCTCCAAATAGATTTGCTTAAGTACATTTAGCTTACGTGTTTGGTCTCACTATGTATCTCTGGCTGTTTCTGCAACTCATACTATGTAGACCAGCCTGGATTTGAACTCACAGAGCTCTGCCTGTCTGGGATTAAAGGTGTGCCACTGTGTTCTTGTGGAGATCAAAGGATAGCCATCTTCAGGCTTGGCGACAAATGCCTTTGCCACCACTGCTTCCCATTCTTTGTTTGTTCATTCGAGACAGAGTCTCAGTGTTGTATAGTCTGACCTGGAACTCACAGTAATCTCCTGCCTCAGCCTCCCTGGATTCCCCAAGTGTGGTGTTCCCCAGAGAACCAGAGGTAGATGGAGCTCTGTGAGTTCAAGGCCAGCCTGTTAAGCACAGGACTGTACCTCAAAATAGAGAGGTGGGGGTAGGGTGGAGGGAGGGTTGGGACACCAAGAGACAACCTTGAGAAGCCACAAGGAGGAGAAGACAGCTATGTGCAAGCTATAGCATCTAGAACAAAGAGGGTAATTGGTTTCTGTTGTGAATGAAACCCAGGTTTCAGCTCTTCATGTCAAAGCCCTAGTAAGCTAGAGATTTCCCTGACAACTTTTCCATAAGCTGAGGCTGGGGCATCTCAAATTCAAGGTAACACACTGAGACTCTTCCTCAAGATTCACATAAAAGCGGGGGAAAGGAGGCCGGGCGTGGTGGCGCACGCCCTTAATCCCAGCACTTGGGAGGCAGAGGCAGGCAGATTTCTGAGTTCGAGGCCAGCCTGGTCTACAGAGTAAGCTCCAGGACAGCCAGGGCTACACCAAAAACCTGTCTCGAAAAACCAAAAAAAAAAAAAAATAAAAAAAGAGGGGGGAAAAGGAGGGATGCCTCAGTGGTTCAGTGGTTAAGAGCACTTGCTGTTCTTCCAGAGGACCCAGGTTCAATACCCAGCAATTCCAGATTCCAGGGGATCTGATGCTCTCCTCTGGCCTCCAAGGATACCTAAACACACACACACACACACACACACACACTTTTATCCCAGCACTGAGGAGGCAGAAGCAGGAAGAGATCTCTCTTGAGTTCAAGGTCAGCATGGACTACATAGTGAATCACAGGTCAGTCATGTCTGTACAGTCAGACCCTATCTCAAAATAAATTATAAGTTCATTTATTTTTATTTATTTAACTCATTTATTTATTTTTAAAGATTTATTTATTTTTTTATTTATATGAGTACACTGCAGCTATCTTCAGACACACACTAGAAGAGGACATCAAATCTCATTACACATGGCTGTGAGCCACCATGTGGTTGCTGGGAATTGAACTCAGGACCTCTGGCCAAGCAGTCAGTGCTCTTAACCACCAAGCCATCTATCCAGCACTATTTATATTTTATTTGGCTTTGTGAGACATGGTTTTTCTGCTTATCCCTGACTGTCTTAGAACTCTGTCAACCAGGCTAGAACTAGCTCTGTAAACCAGGCTAGTCTTGAACTGGGAGATCAGCCTACCTCTGCTTCTGAATGCTGGGATTGAAGGTGTGCAGCACCGCTGCCTGTTCAGTTGAAAATATTTTTTTTTTTTTTTTTTTAATGAGAGGCGGTTCTATACTCAAAGGAAGATCACTTGCTCAAGCACATGCAAGGCCTTGGAGAGAAAAATAACAAAACAAATCCCAAACCTGACTCTGATCCTGGCCCCATCAAGGCTATGGCAGGACAAGGTCCTTTTGAGATGACTCGGGTTAAGTCACAGCTGTCTGTCCAGCCCTGGAGCAGGAGGCTGTGCCAGGTTTCCCATGCATGCTGCCTTTACCTCTGTCCTGACTCAGCCATTTGGAGGTTGAGCAAGCTGAACCTCTCTGAAGACTCAGTTTCCTTACCTGTAATTTGAGGCTAATAATAGCTCCCTCCCTCCTAGACACAATTCTGTAATTGCCAAGGACATCACAGGTAGCCGGGACATGGTGACTTAGCCTGGTAATTAACAGACCTGTTCTCGGTGGCACCTCAAGTGAGGTTTTGGCTGACAATCTTACACCTGTTCAGCACGCCTAGGGTTCTGTGGTGAGTTTGTTTTTACTTATTTTTATGTGTATTTTATTTTTGTTTGTATAGTTTTTTTGTTTGTTTGTTTCGGTTTTGTTTTGTTTTTTGTTTTTTCCAGACAGGGTTTCTCTGTGTAGCCCTGGCTGTCCCGGAACTCACTATGTAGACCAGGCTGGCCTCGAACTCAGAAATCTGCCTGTCTCTGCCTCCCAAATTCTGTGATTAAAGGTATGTGCCTCCACTCCCCGGCTTGTTTGTATGTTTTGAGATAAAGTCTCACTACAACCCTGGAACTCACAATATAGTCCAGGCTAGCCTTGACCTTATAGAAAGACCTATCTGCCTCTGTCTCCTGACTGCTGGGATTAAAGACTCCCAGGCCATCAAGGCAGCCTGGAATTCTCTTGAGAACATGAGCAGTCTTCTCCTTCCAGCTCTTGGACTGGTCTTGTGATCAGTCAGAAGGTCCTCGTCATGGTCCTTCCCCTGAGTGGCCATCACCCCAGACTCCTGACATTGAAGAATCAACTCCCTAATTAAAAGGAACTGTCTCCTGTACACTTCATCCCGGCTGGTGAATTGGATGCAAGAAGCATCGCTGAGAGCTAGTGTGACTCTCTGGCCAAACTTGGTAAACAATTGGCTTCCCACATCACCTTGCAACCAATGGTAAGAGATACATTTAGGGCAAGTGCCAAGGCCCTGGACGGGAGAAGATATTTTTATGCAGGGGGATTTCCTCAAACCCACCAATGACACCATGCAGACAGCTGCCTGTCCCACATGACCTGGCAACTTCCCAGACATGCAGTTAGCTATACTCTAGGGTGACACAGGAAGCAGGACTGCCCTTTCCCCCAGCAGGGCTCAGAAGCAGGGATTACACCATATGTGTTACTTCAAGGCATCCACTCTAGAGCCGTGTGGGCCAGGAGTTTAGAGGAGACACCTCTCCCTAAAATTACAAAAAATTAGATGTTCACTTGGAATCAGGAGCCATTTGTTTAATCCCAATAAAATGCTGCAAAGTGGCCTTTGAAAATAAATGTTAAAAATGGTAGGGACTTTGGTGGCACAGGCATGGTAATGCACATGTTTATTAATCACAGGGCTCAAGAGGCACAGTGGACCTCTGAGAGTTCCAGGCCAGTCATAACTTCATAGTGAGTTCCCAGACAGTCAGGGATACATAGTATCCTGTGTCAAAATTTAAAAGGGTGTGTGTGTGTGTGTGTGTGTGTGTGTGCAGGTGGTGAAGCATTCTTGTCCACACAGGTTGCAGGGCGGGGGTGGAGCATTCTTGTCTACATAGGGCGTTTCCAGACTCAGTTCCTCGATCTTGTATTACAGATACTTTACTTGCTGGGCCCTCTTTCCAGACTCTGGAATTTATTGCTTTTCTTTGATATTTCTTTTCTTCCCATTTTTTTTTCTTTAAAAGACTCTGTGTTGTCAGTCTGACTTTAAACTCACCTGCCTCTGCCTCCCTCCTGAGTGCTGGCATTAAAGGTGTGCGTCACTACTACCAGGCTTTGTTTGCTTGCTTGCTTGCTTGCTTGCTTGTGGCTTTTATTTTTTGTGACAAAGTCTTTTTATTTTTTATTTTTTTAAAGCATAAAGAAAAAGGAATTGCAGTCAATCTTAATTGTTCCTAAGTGAAGACTAGGGACTCCCCCCACTCCCACCTCCCCACCCCCGAGACAGGGTTTCTCTGTACAGCTCTGGCTGTCCTGGAATTCACTTTGTAGACCAGGCTGGCTTCGAACATAGAAATCTGCCTGCCTCTGACTCCCAAGTGCTGGGGTTAAAGGCGTGCGCCACCACGAGCTAAGACTAGGGACTTTAAAGGGCTTTGGAGGTATCTCATGTGCACTTTAAAACTCAAAAAGAAACAGCGAAGTCCAGTAGCTTGGGGGCATACATGCACATTCCAGGGGAACAGCACTGGCTCTTTAACAAGGTGGGAAGTCTCCAGTGCAGCCATAAGAGAAGGAAAGGTTTGAAGTTGTCCCCATAATTCTTTGGAGAATTCTTTGGGGCTGAGGATGTAGATCAGTTGGTAGAATACTGCCTAGTAGATGTGGAACCATCAAAACCTTCATTCCAACCCCAGCACCACATAAGCTGGCTATGGGCACATGTCTGTCATGCAGCCCTCTGGGAGGATCAGGGGTTCAAGGTTGTCTCCAGATACATAGCAAGTCTGAGGCCAACCTGGGCTACATTAAACCCAGAGAAAGAGTCGGAGTTGGCATTACGATTGCCAGGATGAACCACTATGACCAAAACTTGGGGAAGAGAGGGTTTATTCGACTTACATGTCCACATACCTGTTCATCAAAAAAAGTCAGGACAGGAACTCAAGCAGGGCAGGAACCTGGAGGCAGGAGCTGATGCAGAGGTCATGGAGAATTCTGATTCCTGGCTTGCTCTTCATGACTTGTTCAGTTTGCTTTATTACAGAACCCAGGGCTGGGCGTGGTGGCACACGCCTTTAATCCCAGCACTCGGGAGGCAGAGGCAGGTGGATTTCTGAGTTCGAGGCCAGCCTGGTCTACAGAGTGAGTTCCAGGACAGCCAGGGCTACACAGAGAAACCCTGACTCGAAAAACCAAAAAAAAAAAAAAAAAAAAAACAGAACCCAGGACCACCAGCCCAGGAATGGCCCCACCTACACTGGGCTGGACCCTCCCCTATCAATCACTAATTAAGAAAATGTCTTGGGGCTGGTGAGATGGCTCAGTGGGTAAGAGCACCTGACTGCTCTTCCGAAGGTCCAGAGTTCAAATCCCAGCAACCACATGGTGGCTCACAACCATCTGTAACAAGATCTGGCACCCTCTTCTGGTGTGTCTGAAGACAGCTACAGTGTACTTACATATAATAAATAAATAAATCTTTAAAAAAAAAAAAAAGAAAATGTCTTGCCGGGTGTGGTGGCGCAAGCCTTTAATCCTAGCACTCAGGAGGCAGAGGCAGGCAGATTTCTGAGTTCGAGGCCAACTTGGTTTACAAAGTGAGTTCCAGGACAGCCAGGGCTATACAGAGAAACACTGTCTCAGAAAAAAAAAAAAAAAAAGAAGAAAAGAAAAGAAGAAGAAAATGTCTTATAACTGCATCATATGGAGGTGTTTTCTCAATTGGTGCTCCCTTCTGTCAAATGACTCTAACCTATGTAAAGGTGACATAAAACTAGTGTACATAATTGACCCCCCCCCCTTTTTTGAGGCAGGGTTTCTCTGTGTAGCCCTGGCTGTCCTGGAACTCACTCTGTAGACCAGGCTGGCCTTGAACTCAGAAATTCGCCTGCCTCTGCCTCCCAAGTGCTGGGATTAAAGGCGTGCGCTACCAAGCCTGGCAGCACAATTGACCCCTTGCTCACTTGACAAACATCACTGTTAAACCACACTTTTCCTTTCTTGTTTATCCCCAGGAGCACACATTAATATCAACATTACAACATAAACATACAGTCTATAAATTCCCAAATTATCTCTCTTCCTCTCTCTCCCTGTGTGTGTGTGTGTTTGAGACACAATTTCTCTGTGTAATAGCCCTGGCTGTCCTGGATGCTCTTTATAGACCAGGTTGACCTCGAACTCACAGAGATCAATTTGTCTCTGATTCTGGAGTGCTAGAATCAAAGGCTTGTGCCACCACTGCCTGGCTCACACCTGAGCTCTGGCTGACAAATACCAGAGATTCTTTTTTTTTTTTTTTTTTTTGGTTTTTCGAGGCAGGGTTTCTCTTTATAGCTCTGGCTGTCCTGGAGCTCACTTTGTAGACCAGGCTGGCCTCGAACTCAGAAATCTGCCTGCCTCTGCCTCCCGAGTGCTGGGATTAAAGGCGTGCGCCACCACGCCCGGCTAGAGAGATTCTTAATATACAATGGCCCCAATAGATTCATGAAGTGTCTCTGAAACTCCTCTGGAACTTTTCAAGCCGAGCTCTCCTCCCCACTCTCTCAACACTCTTATCTTCTGAGGCCCCCACAGAAGAGCTCACCAAGCTTTGAACACTCAATGGCTTTCCTAACCCCCAAATCCAAAGTCCTTCTACAATCCTACCCCAAAACAACAGGGACAGGCTGTCACCCCAATACCCAACTCCTGGTACCAATTTCTGTCTTAGTTAAGGTTACCATTGTTCTGATGAGAAATTTTCTGCTTAAAACTATGAAAGCCTTAAAACAAAACAAAACAAAACCAATAAAAGAAACAAACCAGCACATACCTAGTATGTAAGAGTAATATGTCCAACAGGATGAATTAAAGCCACACTCCTTTAATCCAAGTACTTTAGAGGCAGAGTATTGGCATCAGGACATCCCAAACCTATGACATCACATAGGTGACAGAGCAACCTGTGACCTGCAGGCCGGTTGCCAAGACAACAGGCACCATATTCCCAGCATCCATTTGGCTCACCTCCCACCTTTACACGTGTTATGTCCTTTTCCTTATATATAAGGAAAATGCCCCTTCCTCCCTTTCTCTCCCCCTCATCTCTTTCTGCCACTACCTTGTCTCTCTCCTGATAAAACCTCTTCCATGTGGAACTGCCTTGGCCTAGTGTGCTGTTGAGATGCAACCTGTCATTCTAAGGCATCACAGAGGGAGGTGGATCTCTGTGGATTGTAGGCCATTCTGATCTATATAGTGAGTTCCAGGCTAGCCAGGGCTACAAAATGAGACCTCAATATAAAATAGCAGCAAAATAACCAACCAACCAAAACAAAAACCCAACCCCTGTAATCATGATGAAATTGACTTGTCAAGATCGTGATGCCGGGCAGTGGTGGTGCGCACCTTTAATCCCAGCACCTGGGAGGTAGAGGCAAGTGGATTTCTGAGTTCGAGGCCAGCCTGGTCTATCTACAGAGTGAGTTCCAGGACAGCCAGGACTACACAGAGAAACCCTGTCTCGAAAGAAAAAAAAAAAGATCATTATGAAAGCTAATTTCTCTGTAATCAAAGCCCTCAAGCCCCACAACCTCTATGATATTCTAGAGGAAAGTCAATAGATCCCACAGAATCCAATCTAGATTGAAGAAGTCCCCAGTACACATTCCAGGCCAGTGAGTTTCCACACGTGGCACCGAGGCACGCAGAAACTGGTACCAAATAGTGGCCCAGCATTGGAAAGAGTAACAGACCCAGGGAGCCTGAAGGGAACCAAGTTCAGCCTAGAACCAAGCCACCATAGGTTTCTTTGGGCTGTTGGTTCCAAGGAAGGGTGGGTGGAGCGTTCTGAATAGAGTTGCCTGGGCTCTTTATTATCTAGTGGTGTGGTATGCTATGATGTTCTCCTAATACGGACGGAACACAAAGCCAGCTAGACAAAACACGAACCAGACCTGTTCCATGGAACTCTGAAGTCAGTTTTCTTTGGCTTTGCTTCCGTCATTAAAAAAAAAAAAAATTGCTTCATGGGCCCCACTGGTCTCTGAACTTTTCCCTTTTCTAGTAAAAGTCCAAATTCCAGCTGAAGTCGCGACCCACAGACAGCATCCTTCTTCAGAAGCCGCTGTCCCCCACGCTTTGCTGAGTTCCAGAGATAAGATAAATAATTTACCAAACATAGGTTTCTGGCTATCCACTCCGCTAGCATTTAGAGCACAGAGCTCCGGCCTCGGGGGAGTTTGACTTGTTCAGATGTAATCCATCGGCTTTTTCTTCCCCCGGGAGTTTCTCTCTCTTTCTTTCTTTCTTTCTTTCTTTCTTTCTTTCTTTCTTTCTTTCTTTCTTTCTTTCTTTCTTTCTTTCTTTCTTTCTCCTTGGGGTGTAGGAAGGGGGTTGGGGTTGCCTGGAAAATCCAGGGAGCTCCCAGCATCCCACACATATTTTGGGGATGAGCTGCCTCGAGCTTATGGGTTTTACTGGAAACTCTGGAGAATGCTATTTTATTACTTAAAAACAACCCATACAGCTGCTGGGGCTCTTCCCCTCCCCCCATGTCATGCCTCCACCCTGCAACTCGAGTGAAAACAAAACTCACATGAGACACCACATCTGTAATCCGGAAACTTGGGAGGTTGAGGCAGAAGGATTGCTTTTAGTTCAAGGTTAGCCTGGGCTACAGAGAGAGAGACTTAGTCTTACCAACCAGGAACAACAACAACACACAGATAGATGGCATGTGCTGTTCTCAAAACTTCTGCAGAATAAGCTATCAAAAGGGTAATTTCAATGTTGCGCAATCCGTTTATCCCAAATTCCTGGGGAACACTATTAGAGTCATTTCAGGGAATTTTAGACAAGAGATTACGGAGTTTCTCCAAAATCAAGCAACATTTAAGGAGAACAAGGGACCCGTGCATTCCCTGCAAGACTTCTCACCCAATTCCTGGAGGACAGTGAGGTGAAGGAGGGACAGAGGCTTCCACCTGGAGCTACCCCGAGGGTCTTCCTCCATAGCCCAAGCCCTCAGGAGTGCTTCATCCAGAAAATGCAAAACTAGCAGATGCTGAGGACCTCAAGTCAAAGGAAGAGAGGAGAAAAACAAACAGCTGTGTACCCAATACAGAACCTCTTTTTTTCTCTCCTTCTTCTTCTTCTTCTTTTTTTTTTTTTTTGTTTTCCCCCTCTTGGTTTTTCCTGAGACATGGTTTCTCTGTGTAGCCTTGAATGTTCTGGAACTAGCCTTTAGAGAAGGCTGGCCTGGAACTCCCTGAGATCAGCCTGCCTCTGCCTCCTCCCTGTGGGGATTAAAAAGCTGGGAAGGGCTGATGCTGCCAGCAGCAGCAACAGGGAGCACTTTTGTGTTTGCTTGATACTGGTCCTCAAGAAGCTGGCTCCTGCTGGCCTGGGACTTTCTTTTTTATTTCTTTGTTTTTCGAGACAGGGCTTCTCTGTATAGCCCTGGCTGTCCTGGAACTCCCTGAGATCAGCCTGCCTCTGCCTCCCGAGTGCTGGGATTAAAAGTGTGCGCCACCACCGTCTAGCAGAGGCTTTTTACATTTCTAAATGGTTCGTTAAGTCATCGTTTTATCCCAGTAGATTTTCAAGCATCCCAAGACAGCCTGGAATTTTCGGTGTAGCTGATAATGTCCTTTAGTTCCTGATCCTCCCAAAGGCTGGGATGTCCATTAGAGGCAATATCCCAGACTTTTATCTTCTCTTTTTTTCTTTTTAATGTGTGTGTGTGTGTGTGTGCGTGTGTGCACTCGAGCACGCGTGCATACGTGTATGGTCAAGTGCGTGTGTGTTGGGAGGTCAGAGAACGACCTGTGGAAGTCCACTTTCTCCTATAGATATGTCCTAGGATTAAACCTCGGTGGTCAGGCTTGGTGGCAAGTGCCTTGGCCTGAGTCATCTCCCGGACAGCTGTTTTTGAAGTGGAAACTTAACCGTATCCAGGCGGTTTTGTAGTGGTGTGTACTGACCTGCTGATCCAAAAAGAAAAGCAATTGGGGTGGGGTGTGTGGCTCAATTGCCTAGCCAGGACTACAAGAGATTCTGTCTCAAAACATAGGAACAAAAAAGACAAGGCAGGGGTTGGCCCCACAGGCCTTTAATCCCAGCAAATAACTTACTTCAGGACCAGCCCGGAGTCTACATATTCAGTTCCAGGCTGAATATCTAAGTGTCAGGACCACTTACTGAAACTTCTTTCCAAAAAAAGATTAAAAAATAAATAAAAGGGAATAGAGAAACAGATTCGCTAAGCATGTACGGGGTGAGATAAGGACAAGAGGAATTCCTCGTTCCCTACAGTTCTGGGACTGAAGCAATTAAGAGTGAACGGTGTATTTGAAAAAAAAAAAAGATACCTGCCACCTCTTCTCTGGGAGATTAACCTACTTTCCTCGCTCTTTTCTTCACTCTCCTACATCACTGAGTGTAAACGCTGCGGTAGCTCGCAGCCTCCCAGGGCTCTGGCAGCATCTGCGACGCTAGTTGGGGCCTCTCGGGGACACACAGAAGCCATTATCTATCTCTCTTCCTTCCTCCCCTCGGCAGATTAAAACAAAACAAAACAAAAGTCTGCTGTAGCTTAGCCAGGTTCTCCCTGATCGTAAGAATCGGTTACCCTCGATGGTCTGAGCTGGGGAAGGTTGGAGAAGGACCCAGACACCCACCCCGGGGAACTCAGGCCCAGTGCTCGCCCAGGTCTGCCTTCAGCCTGGATCTGGAGGGTTTCGAGTTGCTCCTCCCCGCCCGCCAGCCCGCCCGCCCGCATGGTTTTGGTTGGTTGGTTGGCTGAATGAAACACAACCTTGCCTGCAGACATCAAAGCCTGTCTCCAGCCATAGCAGGCTCTGCCTCCAGCCTTTCGTCTTTCCGGTACATTCCAATTTCGCTGAGGCTGCCTTGCATGATAATGAGGCCTAATTAACGCTTTATCCCTTGATTGAGGTGCTGAGTTTTTGAGACCGAGGAGTTCTCGGCTGGGCTCCCCTCGCCTTTCCTCCGATCCTCTCAGCATACCCCTTGCCTGAGATTCAGCCTGACATCTTTAGCCTATAGGTCTCACATTCCGGCCACAACTGCGAGAGCACTTCACACACGGGGCGCTCCGAATTCCACGGGCCTTTAAAGGGATTTATTACTAGGTTAAAGAGTAAAACAAAGGACAGGAGTCGATTATCCTCATTCCCCCTTGTGATGATGTGGTTTCTTTCGGCTCTCTTTCCACACACACAGGCATTTGTAAAATGTTGATGGCCAAGCCTGATACCTCATGCCTGAGACACCAGCTCTCAGGAGGCCCCCGGCAAGTTCAAGACCAGCTTGCTCTACATGGTGAGTTCCAGGCCAGCCAAGGCTACATAATGGGACCCTTTCTCAAAAATAAGGGAGGGGCTGAAAACCAGTTTTGGGGGGACTGGTTTTCCTTTAATTGCTTCGTTTGCTGAGCTGTGTTAGGGCTCATCCATTACCCTAACCAGAATAGAAATCACAGGCATGAATTTGCACTTCATCATTTGAGAACACAAAACTTCCTGGAACTCTCTAAGACCAGAGGATTTCTGCCCTGCAACAGCGAAACTTCCAGATACAAAGTCCAGACTATTGCATCTGGGAGGCTGTTGAGTATCATGTGTGGGGATAGGGCGGGGCAGTGAGATCTGCATTTACAGGTAGTTCTCAAGTTCACACAAATCCTGAAGTACTGGAGGCGCTGAAGGGGTGCTCACTACTTGGCTTTCCTGCCATACCTGGTCATTTCTTTAAAAATTTTTTCATTGCATTTAAATTTATTTGTGTTTGTATGTTTTGTTGTGTATTCTTTTTTTTTTTTTTTTTTTTTTTGGTTTTTTCAAGACAGGGTTTCTCTGTGTAGCCCTGGCTGTCCTGGAACTCACTCTGTAGACCAGGCTGGCCTCGAACTCAGAAATCCGCCTGCCTCTGCCTCCCGAGTGCTGGGATTAAAGGCGTGCGCCACCACGCCCGGCAACTTGTTGTGTATTCTTACATACCATGCCACAGAGGTAGAGATCAGAAGACAGATTTTGTTAGTCTGTTCTTTCCCTCTATCCCATGTGGGTTCTGGGGATCCAACACAGGTTGTCAGGCTTGACAACAAGCACCTTTACGGGCTGGAGAGATGGCTCAGCGGTTAAAAGCACTGACTGCTCTTCCAGAGGTCCTGAGTTCAAATCCCAGCAACCACATGGTGGCTCACAGCCATCTGTAATGGGATCTGATGCCCTCTTCTGGTGTGTCTGAAGACAGCTACAGTGTAGTCACATAAGTCTTTAAAAAAAAAAGTGCCGGGCAGTGGTGGTGCACACCTTTAAGCCCAGCACTCGGGAGGCAGCCTGGTCTACAGAGTGAATTCCAAGACAGCCAGGGCTACACAGAAAAACCCTGTCTCGAAAAAACATAAAAACAAACAAAAATAACAACAAACACCTTTATTCACTAATCCATCTTGCTGGCCCTAGCTTTGTTAGTGTCTTATTCTCATTGCTACATATTCCAGGTCTGGCCCCTTGAATTCTTCTTGGAATTCCACAAGACTTCTTGGGCAATATAAGGAGGACAGTTGAATGCAGGACCTTCTGTACTAACACGGGCCTGCATTTTTATCGTGGTATTTTGGTCAAATGCTGAGGGATTGAGCAAGAAGTTAATTATCCTGAATAGAAAAACAAAAACAATATGGATTAGTAATCTATTACATAGACTCCCTAATATCAGGACAGGGGAGCCAGCCCGCCTTGAAACAGGAAATCCTGCTTCACACAAAGCCGGAAATGCCAGGAACTGATTATTCTGAGCCGGTACAGATTCAAAACAGCTTTTTTGGCCCTCCTGGAAGGATGGCTGAGGTAGTTAATCACCCATTGGAGAAAAGGAATTCTTGGAGGAAGGAGGGGCCGCTTCCTAATCTTTGAGGGCTGAGGTCAAAGGATGTCCCAGCTCTCCATTTGCTCCTCTGTGACAGAACTTCAGAGGGTCCAGAAGAGCTGGGCATGTGCAGTCATCGATAATTTCCAGGTAGCTGAAACCCAAGAAATTTATCAAAGGAAAAAATGAAAATAAAAAAGGAAAAAAAAAACCAAAAAAAACCAACAACCAGAAATACATTGCCGGGGGCTGAAGATTTTGCTGGGTAGTGGAACACTCACATGTATGTCCGCACTCTGGGTTCTACTCCCAGCTCCCACAGAGAAGAAAAACTAAATTAAACCTAACCACACACACACACATACCCTCTTGTTCATCTTCTCAAATAAAGCCAAATGGTTGTTGTCGTTACATCTTAAAATTTATTTTGTGTGGACAAACTTAAGCATGGAGGTCAGTTCTCTCCTACCACGTGGTTCCCAGGGAATCAAACCCAAGTCCTCCTCAAGGTTGGTGGCAATTGCCGGTTGCCCTATGAACTGTCTGCACAGGCCCAATAAGCCACTTTAAAATATAAATATGTGTGTGTGTGTGTGTGTGTGTATTTATTTTACTTTATGTCTATGAACAGTTTGCACCACGTGGGCCTGCCTGCCTGATGGATAGCCTGGATCAGGGCTTCTGGACGGTGTGAGCCACCATTGGGAGCTGGAGATTGAACCTGGGTCCTCTGCAAGAGCAACACGTGTTTTTGTTTTTGTTTGTTTTTGTTTTAACCAATGAGCCTCTTCTCCAGGCCTTAAACCAGTGTTTAATCTGGTCTGGAAACATCTCTTAGAAAGAGGTGTCCCAAAGTTGGAACACCGCGATCTTTTCCCTGGGGCAGTGTCTCTTTGAATCCTCACGTGTGACCTTACTATCTTATCTCCAGATCCAAAGAAGCGTCTTTCTCTGATTCCTTTTATCTGGAAGAACTGAGGGGAGACGGGCGAACGGTTGTGAGAATCTCTTTAAGGGGCAGTCCTGGAATGAGTGAAGGTTTGAACGCTTTTCTTAAAATCAGAGTCCCGGGAAATTTTCATTTTTTTCTTCGGTTTTGGCGCCGGTGAGGAGGAGTGAGGGTGTAGAGTTAGCTCTTGGGAGGTGGGGCCCAACCCGCCCCCCTCTAGGGAGGGGGGGCCTCCCTAGAGCGTGGACTCTTTCAGTAATCTGCTTTGTGAATGGGGCTGGGGGAGGGGGAGGGGGAGAGGCGCAAATGCTTCGAATTCCGTCCTCTGGGTGGGCTTCTTCTCTCCGAACTTGCAGGATGTGGGAAACGGAAGATGAAGGAGGCTGGATTTCCAACCTCTCGGGTTACAGTGTGTAAAATGCAGAGAGAAAGAAGCAGGGGGTGCGAGAGGGGGGCGGGGAAGCCCTCCTGAGAGGGGCCCCGGGAAACCCAGTTTGAGTACCGGCTAGGGAGAGTGAGAAGAGAGAGCTGCGGCGTGCGGATCACATTTCAAATCACATCGGGGCTGTGGAATTTCCTCTCTTGGGGAGGGGGGCCGCGAAGATGCAGTTGCTTTAAGGTTAGTTGGTGATGGATAGTGACCCATGGACGCCCGATTGAGGGTCTTTACCAAGGAGATTGGTGTTGACAAGTCAAGCTGTCCTGGAGAGGTGATAGGACCTTCTCCTAACCGGGTGGTTAACTAAAGCCCGTGACCCAAGAGTCGTATCCATGTATGGATTTTATTTGTGCCTGACCTCTGTGGTATGCAGAGAGCGAACACAGGGGCCGAGAAGGGGAACTGCGGGAATGGGAGGGGGGGTTGTGGGGGGGAGTAACAGGGAAGGCGGGAGAGACTGCAGCGTGGGTGTGGGATCCCAGGCCTGCTTTGTGTTTCGGGTGTCCCTGAGGCGCCCAGTCCCTGAAGGGTCTGTTTCTCTTCTACCTTAACAGTGCACCGCTGACTCCTGGCCGCCTGGCTCTCCTCTATGGCCTGGCATCTTCACAGATGCAGATTTTGAAAATGCATTTCTCCTTTACCTGAGAGCCCCTCCTGCCCCCTCCTCCAGGACCGACACACTATGTGTGGAACCTGTGATGCTGGGCCATCCTTCCTATGGTTTGACATATTGTCTCACTAGTAAAGGGTGAAACTGAAACCCACCATGAACTCCTGGCCCAGCAAAATACGTGCCCTAGAGAAGAAGGACCACAAACTCAAGGTCACCTGGGGCTACATACTTAAGATCCAGTCTCAAAACACCAAATCAAACAAAAATTGCGCTAATGATAATTTGTAGGAAGTGAGAAGATGACACCAGGTAGCAGGTCTCAGGCAGCCTCTTCTGGCTTTAGACTCATGGTGGCTTAGAGTAGTTTTGAACTCCCAGTTTCATCTTCTAAATGTGCAGCTCGACAAAAAAGGAGTGATTTCTCTGAGATAGGGCCACATGTAGCCCAGGCAATCCTCAAACTATGTAGTCATGGATTATCTGATTCTACTGCCTCCACCTCCTGGTGTACAACTAGCCTGGTGGCACACCATGCCTGACATAGAGAGAGCATGCATCCAACTAAGGGCTTCATACCTACTAAGGCAAGCATTCTGCCAACTGAGCTACATACATCCCCGGTGCAGAGAGGAATATTTATTAAGCCTTCATCCCTTCCATAATTGGACAATGTATTGTCTTGATGTTCTGATGGGCAGAAAGTTATTTAGGCAGTATATAAACTGTCATACTACACAGGGCAAAAATATTGCTTGTTTTCAAAAAAAACATTAGAATACAGTAAAATGCACCTGTCACGGACTAGCCGGCTCTTCCTTTAATCTTCCCCCCCCCCTCCTGTTTCAAAAAGATGTTCAGGGTTCTCGGCATATCAGGGTCATCATTTTCAAACATCCATTAGTGCCATCCCCCAGTCGAGGGAGAGATGTAGTTAATAAACATTTCTGCTTGATAGAGTCTAGCAATCTATTAGAACTGCCACCAAGCAGTCAGCGCACACAGTCCCCTTACCAGCCACAGATCACACAGCTGCACACGTTTCCCCCCATTCTCTTTCTTTCCTAACCCTGCCACTTTCAATAGCTTTGCATGCATATTATGTACATCTTTTTTGTTTGTTTCAAGACAGGGTTTCTCTGTGTAGCCCTGGCTGTCCTGGAACTCACTCTGTAGACCAGGCTGGCCTCGAACTCAGAAATCCATCTGCCTCTGCCTCCCAAGTTCTGGGATTAAAGGCGTGCGCCACCACGCCCGGCTATATACATCTTTTTAAAATTAATTATGTATATGTCTGTGTGTACAATGTCTGTGAGGATGTGCATGGGGTGGGGGTGGGGGGCTACTCTAGGAGACCAGAGGCACTTGATCCCTTGGGATGTTGCCTGATATGTGCTGGGAACCGAACTCTGGTCTTCTGTAATGATAGCAAAGAGCACTATCAACCCCTGAGCCATCTCCTGTGGTTTACATGGGTGTATTTGATATATACCTAATAATGGTATTTCCTTTGTGCTTTGTGTGTTCCTGTGACTCTTTTTAGACACGCTTCTGGGCCGGAGAGTTCCTGACCTCACTATGCTGCCTGAGGATGTTCTTGAACTTCTGATTCTCTTCCTTCTCCTTCTCCCCTGACCCCCAGTGCTGGGATCACAGGACTGCACCCCTAAGCCTGGCTTACATATTGCTGTGGGTGGAACTCAGGGCCTGCTGTGCTCCAGCTGACAACCAAGCCCCGTCCTTAGCTCTAGCCCTTCACAGTGACTCTGCCTCACCTCTCAAAGATGCTCTGTAGCCTGCAGCTTTTCCGGACTCTGTTTGAAACCGGAGTCATTCCTAGAGCTTGCGCAGTAGACCAGGCTACTAGGCTACTACTACTAGCAGGCTACTACTACTAGCAGCCTCTGCCTCTGCCTCTTGAGTGCTGGGACTAAAGGCATGAGCCATCACTGCCCAGTAGCATATATATATATATATATATATATATATATATATATATATATATGGAGCTGGAGAGATGGCTCAGTGGTTAAAAGCACTTGTTGCTATTGCTGAGGACATGAGTTCAATTCCCAGCCTACACAGTTGCTTACATGCTTACAGCCATCCATAACTCCAGTTCCTGGGGATATTCAGACCTCCTCAAGCACCAGGCACATACATAGTACACATATATACACTCATACACAAAAAGTAAATTTTTAAAAATTTGTTTTTATTTCCCGTGCATTGGTGTTTTGCCCAAGTGTATGTCTGTGTGAGGGTGGGAGGATCCCCTGGAACTGGAGTGACAGACAGTGATAAGCTGCCATGTGGGTGCTGGGGAATGAGCCCAGGTGCTCTTAACTGCGGAGCCATCTCTCCAGCGTCCAAATAGATATTTCTTTTAAAGTTGCTTTTTAAAATTAATATTGTGTGAGCCGGGCTTGGTGGTGCACGCCTTTAGTCCCAGCACTAGGGAGGCAGAGGCAGGCGGATTTCTGAGTTGGAGGCCAGTCTGGTCTACAGCATGAGTTCCAGGACAGCCAGGGCTACACAGAGAAACCCTGTCTCGAAAAAAAAAAAATTAATATTGTGTGTGATAGGTGCACATTTGAAGATCAGAGGACGATTTTCTAGGGTCAGTTTTCTCTTTCCAGTTTTTACATGGGTCAGGGGCAAAGAGCCCAATCTCCAGACTTATGTGGCAAGCCCCTCTCCTCACTGAATCATGTCTCTGCCCCACACCTCCCTTTGAGGCAAGGTCTCATTGTAGCCCAAGATTATGCCATTGAGGCTGACCTTGGCCTCCAGGTCATCCTGCCCCCTCCGAGTGAAAGCTGAGAGTATAGGTGTATCCCTATCCCCAGTGTGGCTTTTTAAGATGGAGACCTATTAAGCCAGGGAAAGGCACAATATCTGAGCTAGTGCTTCTGGAATCTCTGTGGTTTCCTAAGAACAGGGAAGCTTAAGGACCAGCATGCTATTTTCTGTGTGCAGAAGTAAAATAACTCAGCCATGGATTTTTCTATTCTTGGTCGAAATGAAAATTAGTTTTTGAAAGTCCAGTAGTTGCTCAGTCTGTAGTGTCCTGCTGTTGACCCCGGTGGCCAAGAGCCCGAGGATTCAAGCATTAAAATTAGAATTGGCTTTGAGGACTGGCCCTATTTACTAGCCGGGCAGCTTGTTTTTATTTACCCAACACTTAATACAGCGTTTGCTGTGAGCCAAGCACTGTCGTAAGCACATTTCAAATGTTTGTTGGGTTATTCTTCAGACTGGGGATGCTATTATATAATGAAGCCGGGCTACTATCTTCATCTGAGTATAAGGAACTCAAGACTGGGGGAGGGGGTGGGGTGGGGGATCAGTAGCATCCATCGACCTAGGCCTGTGAGTTTTAGCTCTCTGCCACAGCACACCCTGAGGAAACTAGGTGATACAGCCATTTTGCTACCCAAGGCATCGCCCCCAGGGTGAGAGAGGCGACAAGGGAGACCATCTTCACGGAAGAAAGCAAGACCCCACTCCTTCCGGCAGTGTGGGTTCAGGAAGTCCCAGGAAAGGGAGAGTTTTCTCCCACTGGCTTCCTGGAGTATTGAGACTCCAGAAGCTTCTTGTTATTCAGTCCACAGCCCCTGTCTTGTGCCGTTTCCGTTTCCTTGAACAGCAGGCATCTAGACATGATGCTGGTCCCCACAGCTCCTGACCTCATTACTCATTCTGTTTACGGCGAAGCCTCACCCTCCAGACTGCCCTGATTTCCCAGCCAGGAATTTGGCTGCCCTTGTTGACTGTGATTCAGATTTTCGCCCCAGCGACACTGTGACCGGGGCCCTCCTGGGTACACACCCCTCCAGACATCCTGGGGACCCTGTCAGGAGTAAAGGCAGGTTTCTGTGAAACACATCCCACAACAGAGGGGTCTGACGGGGATGGGAGTGGGGGGGAGGAGTTGAGGAAGGTACAGCTGGAGCGGGGTGGGGTGCTGTAGTGGTAGCGACTTGAAGGCTGTGCCTGGAGAAATGATTAGGGAGAATCAAGGGAGAATCACGATGTAAGGAACAGTAGAAAACCCACAACACGTGATCTCAGCAGGGCCCACATCAAGCATCTAAAGAGATGCTTTAAGAGGCAAGAATAAGAGCCGGGCGTGGTGGCGCACGCCTTTAATCCCAGCACTCGGGAGGCAGAGGCAGGCGGATTTCTGAGTTCGAGGCCAGCCTGGTCTACAAAGTGAGTTCCAGGACAGCCAGGGCTACACAGAGAAACCCTGTCTCGAAAAACAAAAAAACAAAAAAACAACAAAAAAAAAAAGAGGCAGGAATAAGCCCGGTGTGGTGGCGAACGCCTTTAATCCCAGCACTTGGTAGGCAGAGGCAAGCGGGTTTTCTGAGTTCAAGGCCAGCCTGGTCTACAAAGTCAGTTCCAGGACAGCCCAGGCCACACAGAGAAAC
Organism: Mus caroli; assembly: GCF_978045245.1. Classification (NCBI taxonomy): domain Eukaryota; kingdom Metazoa; phylum Chordata; class Mammalia; order Rodentia; family Muridae; genus Mus; species Mus caroli. The sequence continues at coordinate 64,439,815 of NW_028227273.1, forward strand.
CCTGTCTCGAAAAACCAGGCTCTTCTGTGAGGGAGGAGGGTGGGGCTCGCCACCTCACTATCAAGTGGTGACTTGACAGATGTCTACAGTATTTGGGTCTATTTATGTCGAATCTGCAGATACCCCTCTCACTCTAGATCATTCATTTACTTTTGGATTTCTTTGAGACGGGGGTCTTGCGGAGCTCGGGATCCCTGAGAACTCATCACGTAGTAGAGAGTGACTTTTGTAACTTTTAAGAAATGTACGTTCGCGGGGTGTGGTGGTGCACGCCTTTAATCCCGGCACTCCGGAGGCAGAGACAGGTGGATTTCTGAGTTCGAGGCCAACCTGGTCTACAAAGTGAGTTCCAGGACAGCTAGGGCTACACAGAGAAACCCTGTCTCAAAAAACCAAAAAAAAAAAAAAAAAAAAAAGAAATGTAGGTTCGTGTCGAGCAGTACGAATGGCGGTCAGAGCACAACTCTCAGGAGTTGGCTCGTCGCACCCTGTGCGTCCTGCGGGTCCAGGGATTAAACTCCAATCCTCAGGTTTAACAGCAACCTTCTTTGCTTGCTAAGCCATCTCTTGATCCTTCTGCCTCTACTTTCTAATTGCTGGGAATCCAGGCATGCTTTACCCCCTGGGCATCAAGCTGCTACTTATGAACACTCACCGCCTCCCAGGTTCTCTGTATCCATGTTTCCCATTGGACACCCAGGACCATATTATAAACTTTGGATTTCCGTCCTAGGTGACTCTGGTGGCCTAGAGTTCCAGATCAGCCTCGTATACACCTATTTGTGTTCTTTCATTCCTTCCTACATTACAAAGCAGTCAGAAAACAAAACAACAAAACAAAACAAACAAACAAAAAAAACAATGCAGAGCCAGGCAGTCTCTGACTGAAGAAGGCAGTGGAATTCCAAGCTTCAGTTTGCACAGCCTGAACTCATTAAAGTTGAAAAGAACCTGCTTGTGATTTGGTTTTACCCCTGAAGAGATTGCAGGAAGGGTTAGGACAGGGATGGGGGGGGCTCTTCAGATTTCATCCCTTTAGTGTCTGTGAAGGGGGGCGGGGGAGCGACTGGAGCGACTCAGTGCTGTGGAGACTATTCTGGAAGAGCTCATATCTCCCAGCCCTGCTGGGAGGGACAGCCCGCTGAGCAAGCAGAAGCAGCAGCACCCAAGGGCCTTCCCTTCCCCTCCCAGATCTTTAGCTGCCTTGGATGGATTGGCAGCGAACTGTGTGACATCAAGGAGACATTTTCTTCTTTGTGAGCTCAGCACTGCCATTTCAAAATTCCTCAGTCACAAGACCGAAGCAGCCCAGGCACACACTTGTGTCTGCAGCAGGTGACCCGAGCCTGTTCCAAGCCCTCCAGAGGCTGTGTAATCCCTGGGATTCCGGCGGCTGGCTGCCTGGATGGCCTTGTAAGGTGCTGCGGCTGGCCTTCATTATCCCTGAGAGCTGACAGCTTCTGGATGGCCTGCCCAGATGGAACTGGTCCCATTGGATGGCGCCCTGGAGTCACCCGCTTCCCCTAGCAGTTTCTCCTGTTTGTCCCTTCTCATCTTTATTTGTGGGTCTTTCCATCCCTAGGTTTGAAGTTATATGAGCAAGTCTAGTATGTTGGGGCATGCCTGTCATCTGACCACTGGGAAGATTAAGGCAAGAGAGTTGCGGAGAGTCTGAGGCCAGCCTAGAGCCACATAGTGAACACCAAAGCAGCCACAGTTACAGTGTGACTCCCTGTCTCAAAATAAAATAAAAGAGACTCCTTGCTCAGACAAGGGGAGAGCTCCCCACCCCCACCCTCGCAGCAGAAAGGAAACAAAATTTCAAAATAGGATACAATTAAATGAGATCAAAGTTATCCAAAGATACTTTTCCCTGATTTTTTTTTAACTTGCTGAGTGTTTTGCTTGCCTGTATGTCTGAGTATTCCTGATCATGGGGTCATAAAATAGCATTGGAACCCCTGAAAGTGAAATTACAGATGGTTCTGAGCCACCCCACCTAGTAGGTGCTGGAAACTAAACCTGGATCCTCTGCAAGAACAGTAAGTGCTCTTCTCTGCTGAGCCGTCCATCTCTCCAGCCTTTGATACCAGAATTTGGGAGGCAGAAAGAGCAGCTCTCTGTGAGTTTAAGGCCAGTTAAGTCTGCACAGTAAGTTCCATGACAGCCAAGGTTACAGAAAGAGTGCATTGCAAAAACAGATTCTGATATAATCTGATCAGTAGATTTGTTCTTTGTATATACACTTGGAGGAATGACAGCTGGAAAGGTGTCGAAAGACTTAAACCATTACATTTCTACTGAAGCAGGAAACCTCTATGTCTATACTGTCAAACACCACCACATACTACAGCATGGATTCAGAACTGAGGGTTTCAGGCAGGGCTGGTCATGGTGAGATAGCCTCAGAACTAGGCTGCCACTAGGTCCTTGGAAACATGACTGAGTGGCACCAGGAAGACCTGGGGTTCCTTAGTGTGCTTTTGGACTAAGCTTTGAGAGCTATGCCGTCAGATACCTCTCACAGTTGCCAGGTTTTTAATGAGACACTCATGCACGCACACACACACACACACACACACACACACACACACACACACACGTACCCTTCCCTTGATTCAGTTCTAAAACCCCACAAGGTAGCCTGACTCATGATTTAAGAAGCTAGGCCCAGGGCTGGAGAGATAGATGACTCAGGTTAAGAGAATTGGCTGTTCTTCCAGTGATCCTGGATTCCATTCCCAGCACCCACATGACAACTTACATACAACATTCTGAAATTTCACTCCTGGGAATCCCACACCCTCTGAGGGTGCCAGACATGCATGTGTGGCACAGATATATACTCAGGCAAAATACTTCTGCACAGAAAATGAATAAATATAACATTTGAAATGTAAATAAAGAAAAAAATCTAATAAAAATAAACTTTAAAAAATAACAACTAAGAGTGGGGCTGGAGAGGTGGCTCAGCGGTTAAGAGCACTGACTGTTTTCTCCAGAGGTCCTGAGTTCAAATCCCAGCAACCACATGGCAGCTTTACGACTGTCTGTAACTCCATTTTCAGGGGATCTCACATCCTCACACATAAATACATGTAGGCAAAACACTAGTGCACATAAAATAAAAATAGATATATTAAAAAAAAAAAATCAGGCATCCGACTGACTTTGATCACAGCCCTCTGGAGGCAGATGCAGGTGGATCATGAGTTCAAGGCCAGCCTGGTCTACATAGGAAGTTTCATGCCTATTCCAAGTCCACAGATTAGATATCCTTGAATTTGACCCTTGTCTCCCAATTAGTACTGGGAGTTGGGTTTAGTATAAACAGAACCAGGAGGGATGCATCTTTCACAACTACAAGCAAAAACTCAAAGTGGTCAGTTAAGGCTGTGTTCTAGTGAGTTCTCCCAGAGCCAAAGTGGCTTGGCACCCACCCATCTGCAGTTGCCCCTGAGAAGCTGGGTCCTGCGTATCTCAGAGCATAACAGAGCATAAGTCCGCCCCCCCCCCCAGTAGCACTTGGATGCTGTCCTGCAAACTCAGATCTGGAGTTTGGGTACAAAAATATCTTTTGGCTACCACTGTGAGTTCTGCTTTTCGTGTGTGTCACCGCCAGTTGGTTGGCAGGTGACAGAAGGTAGAGCTGGGACAACAGCTGAAAATGAAGACTTAATACCGTGTGTCTTTAGCATCCAAGGACCTGCCAGGAGCTGGGATTCCTCTTGAGCAGGTGCCACCCAGGGGTAGAGGGCCATGTGACTAGATGGGTGGGACTTGAGAGGTAGCCATCTGGGGCCCTCCGGGACAAAGGCCACCTAAAATTTTTGTTTTGTGTGTCTGTGTGTGTGTGTGTGCATGCTTGTGGAGAGCAAAGGTCCTCATCTGGTGTGTTCCTCACTCGCTAAGGGCTTTAACTGGCCACCTGCCAGCTCCAGGACACCTTGAGCTTCCAGCTCCCCAGCTCTGAGGTTACAGGCACGCACTGTTACATGGGTGCTGTTGATTGAACCCAGGCTGGCTCTCTCTTTCTTCCTCTCTCCCTTCCTCCTCTTCCTCCTCACCCCCCCACCCCCCCAGACAGGGTCTCACTGTGTAACCCTGGCTGTTCTGGAACTTACCACATAGACCAGACTAGACTCAACGCCACAGAAATCCACCCCTCTCAGCCTCCCAAGCACTGAGCACTAAAAAGGCTTGTCCCACCACACCAGGTTTTCTTTTTCTTTTCTCTTTCTTTTTTTTTTCTTTTTTCTTTCTTTTTTTTTTTTTTTTTTTTTTTTTGAGACAGGGTTTCTCTGTGTAGCCCTGACTGTCCTGGAACTCACTTTGTAGACCAGGCTGGCCTCGAACTCAGAAATCCACCTGCCTCTGCCTCTCCAGTGCTGGGATTAAAGGCGTATGCTACCAGCCCGGCCACACCAGGTTTTCATGCTTGCTTCTTTTTAACAGTCAAGCTTTGTTAACAGAGGTGTCTCTTCAAGTCCTTATTTGTTTGCCTATTTATTTGTTTGTGTGTGTGTGTTTGAGACAGGTATTATTATTGTCCAGAGAAGTCTCAAGCGTACTATTTAATTGAGGTTAACCTTAAACTCCCATCCTCCTGCCTTAACTTCCCAAGGACTAGAGAGTGCACCTGATTTCTTTACCTTTTCTTACATAAAGCCATACTGGGGACTGGAGAGATGACTCAGAGGCTAAAAATACTGGTTGTTCTTTTCAGAGGACCAGAGTTCAACAGCCATAGTCTGTGGTTCACAAAGGACTGTTACTCCAGCTCCAGGTGGAATCTGATGCCCTCTTCTGGCTGCTGAGGGGAACTGCACTCAGGTGTACATACCCACACACAGATGCACAGATTTTTTAAAAATAACCTCTATTTTTTTCAAGGGAGAATCTCATGATGTAGCCCTGGCTGCCATGGAACTCACTCTGTAAACCGACTGACCTAGATCTGAGGTCTCCCTGCTTCTGCCTCCTCAGTACTGGGATTAAAGGCGCCACCACTCCCAGCTAAAAAAATTAATACTGGGGGAAAAAGCCAAGTGTGTTAGCCATGTCTCTAACTCCAGTACTCTAGAGAAGGAGACAAGATGAGATGACTGCTAAATTTAAGGCCACCCAGAACTACAGAATGGATTCTGTAGCTAAACAAACAGAACAGGCCCAGACTCCCAGCTACCTGGCACCTGAAACCAGCCTGAGCTCTCTAAGACCTTGTCCTACCCCTCCCCCACAAATAAGTAAATAAATAAACTATGAAAAAAAAATCTGCTAGGCATAGTGAATTAATCCCAGCACTTGGAAGGCAGAGGCAGCCAGATCTGTCTCTAAGTTTAAAGCTAACCTGGTCTACAAAGAGAGTTCCAAGATAGCCAGGGCTACAGAGAGACTCTGTCTCAGAATAACAACAAATCCAAAATTAACTGTAAGTCATCAGTTTTCCAGCTTTGGTTTTCGGGTATTAGTTTGTGATAAGTTATTTCTCCACTGGTGAAATGAGCCAATTCAAGCCAGGTTAGAGTTTATTTTTAAACGCAGGTTTACTTGGGAACCTGACTTCCTTCGGGTGGGCGAGTTCACTGCTTCAGAGGTTCCAAGGAAGGAATCTAAGGAAGTAGCTATGGAAGGGAGACAGAGGGGGGAAAAAGGGGAGAAAGAAAGAAAGAAAAAAGAAAGAGAGAGAGGACAGGAGAGGGAGAGGGGAGGGAGAGGAGAGAAGAAAAGGGACCAAAGTATCTGGATTATATTTGAAATAGCAGCCTGGAGTGGTGACGCACGCCTTTAATCCCAGCACTCAGGAGGCAGAGGTAGGCAGATTTCTGAGACCAGCCTGGTCTACAGAGTGAGTTCCAGGATAGCCAGGGCTACACAAAGAAACCCTGTCTTGAAAAACCAAAAGAAGAAAGAAAGAGAGAGAGAGAGAGAGAAAGAAAGAAAGAGAGAAATAAAGGAAAGGAAAGAAGAAAGAAAGAAAGAAAGAAAGAAAGAAAGAAAGAAAGAAAGAAAGAAAGAAAGAAAGAAAGAAAGAGCAAGAGCCTCTGGAGGAAGAGCAGGTCAGCCCCTGATCTGGGGTCTCCAGGGTTTAGGGTAGGGTATACCAAGTCGGGACTGAGGGATGCTGGGAGAACCTGGAGAGCAGGTCTGCTTTGGCATGTAACATATGCACCTCAGCCCCTCTTCCAAGTCTGAAGACAGTTTGATTATCCCAGTGTGACTCCTACTTGTATCTTTTAAACACATATCCTTTTCTTACTTTAAAAACATATTGTCTGTTAACCACAGGCATACCAGGTGGCCTCAGAGGTGAGGCGAGAGGACAGAAACCCCAGAAGTGGAGTCATGGATAGTTGTGAACCACTTGATTGATGTGGGTGCTGGAAACCAAACCCAACTGCTCTGCAAAAGCAGCCTGTGTTCTTAATGACAGTTATTTCTCCAGACCCCTGTTTAATTAAATTTCCTTAATTAATTAATTAATTAATTTTGGTTTTTTGAGACAGGGTTTCTCTGTGTAGCCCTGGCTGTCCTGGAACTCACTTTGTAGACCAGGCTGGCCTCGAACTCAGAAATCCGCCTGCCTCTGTCTCCCGAGTGCTGGGATTAAAGGCGTGCGCCACCACGCCCGGCTAAATTTCCTTTATTAATTTATTTCTTCTGTTTTTTTGAAAGAGGGTCTTCCCACCCTTTTGCTCCTTTCTTTCTTTCTTTCTTTCTTTCTTTCTTTCTTTCTTTCTTTCTTTCTTTCTTTCTTTCTTTCTCTCTTTCTTTCTGCACTCCTACCCACACCCACCCCACCCTTGTTTCCCAACATCTATTTCTGTGTAGCCCAGGCTGGCCTGGAACTTAAGAGATCTGCCTGCCTCTGCCTCCCTCTTCTGAGTGCTGGGATTAAAGACGTGCATCAACACGCCTGGCCTATTTTCGTTATTTTAAGTCACGTGTTTGCATGAGGAGGTCCAACTGGTGGGTGCTGGGAAGGAAACCAACCTTAGGTCCTCTGCAGCCACAGTGTCCTCTGAACCACTTGACTCGGGGTCCCCTACAACCCTTTACAGTTTCCCAAGAGCTTAATCTGCAGCGAGCTACCGCACCCAGTTTGACATGTGTTGGAACCCCCAGTTAGACTTCATTCCTCTCCTGAACCCAGGGAAACAAACGGTAGCTTTCTTGCTCTTGAGTCAAAAGCGCAGCCCTTCGATGACCTGGAGGAGAATCCAAACTTGGCGAAAGGCCTCTGTGTCTCTTTCAGGCCACAGTCTAAAAAAAGCAGCCGCCCACCCCGCATGCCCTCGTACCCCCCACCCCCAACTAACGAACTATATCTAATAGCCTCTCTTGCAAGAGTCCTTTGAGAAGGAGGCGGTGCTTGGTTTTGACCTCATTATCCACGCATCCCCCACCCCACCCCTTCTGGGGCAGGTACATTCCTTGCATTCCTGCCTGCAGGAGCTGCTGGGACGTCGTTAAACCCGGGGCGAGCCTGGGAAAATGCGGCCGACTGCCTCCGAGAATCCTCGGGGAGCAGGCACGAGATAACGAGAGGTGACGAGGTCAGCCTGGAAGCCCCTTTCATCTTTTCAGCCCAGCTTCCAACTCGGACAAAAGGCTCTGTCCAGGGGTGCCAGTACCCCTCGGTTTTATTTGATGCTTTGGCCCTGGAAGGGGGCTGGGAGGCCTGGTCCTGTCTGGATATTGTTTTCGGGGAGCGAATGTCTCGCTCACAGGACGTCCTGGACCCCTGGGGGAATGCTAAGTGGAAGGCCGGGACTAGAGCAAAAGAGACCACCCAGCTCCTGGGAGGAGGGTGTGGAGGGCCTGAAAGGAAGCAGCCGCCAAACAGAGTTCACCATTTAGACAGTCAGATTAAGGGCAAGGACGGGAGGCCACAGCGGAACCCAGCTAGATTTTGCCGCCAAAGTGAGAAAGGGGGAGTTGGCTGGGAGGCCTGGATACTGGGGGTAGAGTGGAGGGGGGCTATTTCTCCTCCAGCTTGCCTCTTATCAACTACCTCGGTGCTTTTTCCACTCTTAGAAGGGTGCCCTGAGGTGCTGGGGGCACACTGGGGGAAAGGGAGGGAAAGTTTGTTGCCGGGGTGGGAGGGGGAGGGGCGGGCGGGGGTTATCACTTCCTCTGTCCTTTCTCCAAGTTTCTTCAGCCATTGTGCCTTGTCAGAACAAAATTCCCCACTAAAAGTCAAGGGAGAGAAGGCGCCTGCCTGGAAGTTAAAGGTCGGTGGAAGCAGAGGGGTGGCCATTAGGAGGCCATTGGAGCTACACTGGGGGATTTTGTCCCTAAAACAACAAAAGACAAAACAACACACACACACACACACACACACACACAAAACAAAAATAAAAGATTTGAACTGGCCAGGCAGTGGTGGCGCACGCCTTTAATCCCAGCACTTGGTAGGCAGAGGCAGGTGGATTTCTGAGTTTGAGGCCAGCCTGGTCTACAGAGTGTGTTCAAGCACAGCCAGGGCTACTCAGAGAAACCCTGTCTCAAAAACAGCCACAACAACAAAAACCTTTGAAAGTTAAGGTGTGGGTGATGGCCAGTGCCTTCATTTCCCAACACCAAGACAGTTGAGAAGGGTGAGGTAGGCAAATTGAAAAAAGTGGAACCCATTGTGATGGTTACCCCATGCTGCAGAATTGAGATCCCTAAGGCTCGGGAAACTTCCCTTGGAGGTTCATTGTCACAGACTGACCACTCTGTACTTTGACCTTCAGCTAGAAGGACCTAGCCCTGTGAGCGCCCGACTTGCCAGCAAGAAAGACGCCACAACAGGATCCTTCTGCACACATTGGGAGAACTTGATTGGAAAAGACCCCAGCACCAGAACTGGCCCTGCTTATATAGGCCTAGGAGAGGCGAGTCTATACCCGATTGGTTATGCTTTCAGTACCTCATTTGCATGCCTGTGACTCTACTGCACATGCGCACATTGGTTGTTTACCCAAACTTATGGGTGGTAGCCAGTGCCACCTTGTAATGGCATATGTGGCTTCCCACATGGGAGCTGGAGGGATGGCTCAGTGGTTAAGAGCGTGTACAGCTCGTTAGCAATCAGGCATATCCATAGACAGATGAAAGTGACTCCGAAGTAACCCGCTTCCCCCCATGTCCACTTCTGCTCATACCACATCCCCAATAAAAGTCCCTCCCCCCATCTACTCTGTGCCCCTCCCCTTTAAGAAAAAAAACTCCCATGTGAGACCTGTCACAAGGTGTGCTTTTGTGGGGACCTGCCACCTGGGCCTATCACTACTCTTCCAGAAGACCTGAGTTTGATTCCCAGCACCTGCATTAAATGGCTCACAAACACCTGTACCTATAGCTCCAAAGAGTGACACACTCTTCTGGCCTCCATGGGTACCTGTATTCATGAGTACAAACCCACTCAACACACACAACCAACCCACTCTCACACTTACGCATTCACACACACACATTCATACACTTATGCACATAATCACACACGCACACACTAACACATTCACATGGTGTCACACACACAAACACTCAGACACACAAACACTCAGACTTTCATTCATACACTCGTGCACACATTTACACACACATGCACACACTAACACAGTCTCACATACACACATTCTCACACTCATGCACACATTCAAACACACATGCATAAATTTCACCCACCGATGCACACACTAACACATTCCGACACATACACATTCATACACTCATGCACACATTCACACACACAGACAAACACACTCATGCATACACTAACATTCACACACACTTTCTCACACAGACACTCATGCACATACATGCACATGCGCTTAAAAAATAAGGAAATAACTATTAAGTGAACAAAAGCAGTGTTTAGATGCTTGAAAACATCCCCGCATTCACGCTGTGGTCCATTCAACATTCCTCCAATTTCCTGTAGAATAATGAGCCCTAGAAGGGACGGGAGTGAACCCAGGCTCAACCAGCTCCCAGGTGATAGATCCTGGGCTTGTTAGGAAAGAGTCCAGGGTCACAAAAGAGACCACTGCTCCAGCCCAAGTGTCTGGACACTTGTTTGTACCCCTGATCAAGAGGACACAGCACTCAGAAGAGCAAACGCAGACAGGAAGTTCATTTAGTTTCCCATATTGACTATATCCTTTCCTAATTGGCTGGGGTCTGACCCCCACAGTCTTTTCCAATTGGCTGGTCTGAAAAGAATTGGCTTCACTAGAAACAAAAGATGTCCTAGGTGGCGGGGTTGGGGCTAGGGGTAGAGCAGAGGCAGGCGGAACTCCAAGTTCAAGGCCAGCCTGGTCTACTGAGTGAGTTCCAGGATAGCCAGGGCTACACAGAGAAACCCTGTCTCCAAAGTAGGAAAAAAAAGAAAAAAAGGAAGGAAGGAAGGAAGGAAGGAAGGAAGGAAGGAAGGAAGGAAGGAAGGAAGAGAGAAGCAAGGGAGGAGAGGGAATCCTGATCCCAGAAGAAAGGATCGCTGCTCCACGCTGTCAAATTCCTGGGATGCCTCAGAGAGCCTTTTACTGAGTGGGGGTGATTAGAACATTTACAAAAAAACCTCTTTCAAGCTGTAAGAGGTAAAAAGATTTCAATTCCTTGCCCTAAACACAAGTTTTATAATACTTTCTAGAAAAGAATCATACCTGGTATTTCTCACAGAGCCAAAGTGAGGCAGGAGTGAGGCAGGACGGCATACAAGACAAGGCCCCTGACTGGACAGCTTGGTCTAACTCTCTCCCCTGACTGGCCTGTGCATTCTCACTGGCCCACAATACTGGCTGCCTGAGGCTGGTGTTCCAGGAGGCTGAGCGCTGTCAGCCTGACCTGAGCGCCAGGAACTGAACTCCAGTCCTCTACAAGGGAAGTGTGTGCTTGTACTTGCACGTCCCCTTAAAATAAACCAAGACATGGGGTCTACTGTAGCCTACACTGGTTTAAAACTTCATCAGAAGCCGGGCGGTGGTGGCGCACGCCTTTAATCCCAGCACTTGGGAGGCAGAGGCAGGTGGATTTCTGAGTTCGAGGCCAGCCTGGTCTACAGAGTGAGTTCCAGGACAGCCAGGGCTACACAGAGAAACCCTGTCTTGAAAAAACAAAAACAAAAACTTCATCAGGCCTCTGACCCTCCTACCCTGTTTCCCTACTGATAGGATTGCAGGCAAAAGGTACCACACCCAGGTGAGAGGGTTTTCCTTCTTTCTTCCTTTCTTCCTTTGTTCCTTCCTTCCTTCCTTCCTTCCTTCCTTCCTTCCTTCCTTCCTTCCTTCCTTCCTTCCTTCCTTCCTTCCTTCCTTCCTCTCTCTCTCTTTCTCTCTCTCTCTCTTTCTTTCTTTCTTTCTTTCTTTCTTTCTTTCTTTCTTTCTTTCTTAAGATGTGCAAAACTGAGGATTGTTTATGTGTAGAAGCAGGGATGACTCTGCAAAGTTGAAAGCAAGTGGTCTGAGAGGGGGTGGGGTGGGGATGGACAAACAGAACAAGAGAGGATGGAGCACCAGCCCTGGAAGGTGTTTGCCATAGATAGGAGCCTGGCTACTTATCCCAGACTGCAGGAGAGAAAGCAGAGTTTGGACAAATTTAAACATCCCATGAGTCATGGCCCACTGGCCCGCTGAGACAGTTTCAAGCCTGACTCTGTGCCTCCCACTGTGCCCTTTGGTTGAAGATAAGCTGGAGACCAGGGGTTTGGGAGAGATATACCTTTTGTGAGAGACGGGATGAATTCGAGAGAGGTCTTCTTCACTGCCAGAGAGAGCTCTGAGCAGCATGAATGAATGTGAAGAGGAAAATGGAGAAATGTGTGCCCTTCAGAATGGGATCAAGGGGCTGGGGAAATGGAAAGTCCCCACAGGCAGAGTCTCCTGTAGCCCAGGCTAACCTCAAATTGGCTGTGTAATGAAAGATGGCTTAGGCTCACTGCTTTGTTCTGGTTTTGACATAGGTCCCTCAAAACACAGAGACCCATCTGCCTCCACCTCTAGGTTACTAGGACTAGAGTCCTGCACCACCACACCCAGTGATCCAATTTCTTTTTGTTGTTGTTGTTGCTTTGTTTTTGTTTTTTCAAGACAGGGTTTCTCTGTGAAGCCCTGGCTGTCCTAGAACTCACTTTGTAGACCAAGCTGTGCTCAAACTCAAAAATCTGCCTGCCTCCCGAGTACTGGGATCAAAGGCGTGCGCCACCACGCCCTCTGTGATCCAATTTCTAAGGATTTGTTTTCATTATTTTTAAATTATGTGTATATACACCTGCACATGCATACATGGTCAGGTCAGCTCAGTGGCATCTGATTGCCTTCAAGATAGAGTTACAGGTGACTGTGACCCTGAGGTACGGGTGACTTTGACCCTGCAGATTTGGGTGCTGGGAACTGAACTCAGGTCCTCTCTCTGCTGGAATGGTACCTGCTCTTAATTCCTGAACATCTCTCCAGCCTCCGCAGCTCCCATCTTGGTGCTAGGGTCACAGGAATGCTCCACCACACCGCACTTTGTTTATGCGGTTGCTGGGACTGAACCCAGGCAAGTCCTTTACCAACTTACCTCTGGTGTTTGTGCGTGTGCGTGCGTGTGTCCGGGAGGGAGGTAGTTAGACAGGTAAGTTCTTGAACTCCTGACTATGTTTCTGCCTGTGTCATCCCACTGCCTGAGATCACATGTATGCAGCACCACACCTCTTTTATTTTTGGTTTGGTTTGCCCTGGTTGTTGTTATTGTTGTTGCTTTTGTTTTGTTCTGTTTTGTTTTGTTTTAGATTTTCACACAGTAGCCCAGACTGACCTGGAACTCAATATGTAAGCCCAAATTTGCATGAAACTCATAGCAATCCTCCTGCTTCAGTCTAAGTGTTGGGCTACAGGTAGGAAGCCACCACACAGAGCAGATTCCTGGAAAAGACTTCTGATGTCTTTAAGGGTGTCCCGAAGCTGTAAACTGGCAAACTGGCTTGAGAGAAACCTTGGTAAGAGAACAGTTTACATCCCAAAATGCACGAGGCCTTCGGGGAAATGGGTCCCAGGGGACCCAGCAAGCCCAGCAAGCCTTTTCTTTTCTTTTCAGTTATGGTACACGTGTGCTCATGGGTACTTGTGTAGGTCAAAAAAACAACTTCTGAGAGTCGGTTCTCCCTCTACCCTGTGGGTCTCTAGGATTAGAGTTCAGGGTTCTGGGCTGTATTCCTTTTTTTCCCTTCATGTGTTGAGGGTTGGACCTATGGGCTCTTCCTGCACGCTAGGCAGATGTTCACCATTGAGCTATAACCCTGTCCCCTGTCCAAGTACCTCTCTCTGTCTCTCTCTCTCTCTGTCTCTCTCTCTCTCTCTCTCTTTCCTCTCTATTCTTCCCCCTCCTTTTTTGATAGGGTCTCACATAGCCCAGGCTGGCCTTGAACTTGCTATATAGCCAAGGATGGCCTTGAACTTCTGATCCTCCTGCCTCTACTCTCAAATGCTCCTGGAATTGGCAGGGATGCACCCCTAAGCCCAGTTTGTGGGGGTTCTGAGAACTTGCGGCTCTGTGCCTGCTGGCAGAGCACTGTACCAGCTAAGCCTCAAGTTTCGATCCTTGACTTGGGGTCTGGAAATAATAGTACCAGCCCAGGAGACTGGGACAGATACAGTTAGTTATACAGCATAGGGAAGAAGACAGCAAATACATTTGCAAAAGAGAACCAAACAAGTGGGCCCTGAGCAGTGGTGGCACGCGCCTTTGATCCCAGCACTTGGGAGGCAGAGGCAGGTGGATTTCCGAGTTTGAGGCCAGCCTGGTCTACAAAGTGAGTTCCAGGACAGCCAGAGCTACACAGAGAAACCTTGTCTCGAAAAAAAAAAAAACAGCAAACAAACAAACAAACAAAAATTGGGCCGGCCTCATGGAGGGGCCACAGCCTTGCTTGCTCTGACCACCGAGGAACCTTGGCACGCCTTTGAATTCTCTTCCCCCTAATTTCCTTTGTATTAAGGAAATGGGGGTACACAGAACTGTAAATGGGGAGGGGGAGTGGTCACAGAACTGAACGGCAAGAGGTCCTACCCTGGGTTTTCCAGTCATAGAGCAAGCCATTCATATGTGCGCCTGAGATTGCAGGCCCTCTGCTCTGTCTCCTGATTATGCTTTCTGGTTCTCAATTATCTCCAGCCTGGACGGGAGGGGGGTGTGGAGCTCGGGGGAGACTGTCTCTTGTCACCGGGAAGATAACTCCCTGGCTGGAGCTTCAAAAATATAAATTATAAAGTGCTCTCTGGTACAAATTATTCCCCCGGGAGCTTGTTGGGCGTGTGACCCACTTATCTGCAGGGCTGATCGCTAGTTAAACCTTGCCCAAGTAGCTGAAAGGCTGTTTGTTTTATGACAAACATGACAAAGGAGCCCAGCTAAGGTTCAGGGGTAGCACTCCCCTTAAGCCAGAGTCTAAAATGTCTGCTTGGGAATTCCTAAGCAGGTAAAGGCTGGATATGAACCTTTTTTATGCCTGTGTACTAAAAACAGAAGTGTGCGTACATGCGTGCCTCTGTGTGTGTGCGCGCGCGCACACGATGGTGTACAAGTGCAATCCTCCAACTTGAAAGATGGATGCAGGAGGGTCAGGAATTCCAGGCCATCCCATGATACAAGATATTCTGTCTACAACAAACAAACAAACAAACAAGCAAACATATGAATAAGTAGGGGTGTGGTGAGGCATACCTTTGTTCTAGCACCATGGAGGCAGAGGTAAGTGGGTCCCTGTGAATCTGAGGCCAGCAAGTTCATGACTAGCCAGGGCTACCTAGTGAGTCCCTGTTGCAAAACAAAGGGGGTGGGGATTGGGGGGCAGGTTCTGAGATTAAGGGCACAGGCTGCTCTGGCAGAGATCTCGGTTGGACTCTCAGCATCCACACTGCCTTCACAACTTCTTTATTTTAAAAAAAGGATTTATTGTCAGACAGTGGGGGCGCACGCCTTTAATCCCAGCACTTGGGAGGCAGAGGCAAGAGGATTTCTGAGTTCGAGACCAGCCTGGTCTACAGAGTGAGTTCCAGGACAGCCAAGACTACACAGAGAAACCCTGTTTCGAAAAACAAAAAATAAGATTTTTACGCGCGCACACACACACACACACACACACACACACACACACTGTAGCTGTCTTCAGACATATCAAATCCCATTACAGATGGTTGTGAGCCACCATGTGGTTGTTGGGAATTGAACTCTGGGAGAGTAGTCGGGGCCATTAAGCACTGAGCCATCTCTCCAGTCCCCAGTTCACAACTTCTTATAACTTGAGTTCCAGAGGACCTGAGGCCCTCTTCTAACCTCTGAAGGTACCAGGTTGGTGTGTGGCAGACAGCAAATGCACAAGCAAAACCATCACACACAGAAATAAAATAATTTCAGGTTAGAAGAATGAAAAGAAACCCAAGGAGGAACGCTAAATGGTACAAGACACTAGAGTACCAGGTTCTGACTTCTGACCCCGGAGGCCTTGAAGACAGGCTGGGGAGCTATGGGGCCATGGCAGATGATAAAACTCTGCTACTTGCTTCTCCCAAGAAGTCGCCTCTGTCTGTTTCTGTTCCCCATTACAGCTGATTCCAAGCACTGCAATGTCTCTGATTTCTTGGAACCCTCACATCACCCCTGAGGTAGGTGGAGTAGTTTATTATCAGGGCTCTTGCAGCTGGACTGAGGCCCCCATGCATGTGACTGGCCTGGGTCACAAGGCTAATAAGAAGTTGATCTGCTCTCCTCACCCAAGTGGACTTGCCAGGTCTCAGCTGCCAGCTGCTGCTAGAACCCTTGGGGCTCCCAGAGAAGACAGGCAAGGGGGCCTGAAATAGCCCCGACCACCATGATGGAGTCCCAGCTGTAGAATCAGAGGCCACTTGCCTTTGCTTTTGATTTCTTTCTTTCTTTCTTTCTTTCTTTCTTTCTTTCTTTCTTTCTTTCTTTCTTTCTTTCTTTCTTTCTCCATGTGGTTGCTGGGATTTGAACTCAGGACCTTCTAAAGAGCAATCGGTGCTCTTAACCACTAAGCCATCTCTCCAGCACCCCCCCCCTTTAAAGATTTATTTAATTATTATATGTGAGTACACTATAGCTGTCTTCAGACACTCCAGAAGAGGGTGTCAGATCTTGTTATGGACAGTTGTGAGCCACCATGTGGTTGCTGGGATTTGAACTCAGGACCTTTGGAAGAGCAGTCAGTACTCTTAATCGCTGAGCCATCTGCTTCTGATTTCTCACCCATAAAATGAGCCAGAAAATAGTGCCTCTGCAAAAAGGGAGATGGGGCACTGGGGACTGGAACTCATGGACTGGAGAGCATTCTGATCCTCCAATTAGCAATGAGATACCATGGAGGAAGCCGGCCATGGTGTCTGAGGGATTGCCAGACATCAGTGGAGACTGTCTCTCGAAGGCCCAACTCAAAGCAGAAAGACCTCTAACAACAAGGTCTATTCTTTCACTGTGAATGGATGCTCCATTTTTGTTTGTTTGTTTGTTTGTTTGTTTTTTCTAGACAGGGTTTCCCTGTGTAGCCCTGGCTGTCCTGGAACTCACTCTGTAGACCAGGTTGGCCTCTTCTCAGAGATACCCTTTGATCTTCCTGCCTCCATCCCTGCAAGCTTGGAGCACGGGGATGTAGCAGCACACCGTGCTTATGTGCAGATGGAACCTGGGCCTTTGAACATTCCAAGCAAGCACTGTACCAACTGAGGCACATCCGCAGATTCTTTCTCCATCTCTCCCCACTCCCCCCCAAGTCCCTAAGATTTGTGTGTGTGTGTGTGTTTTTTTTTTTTTTTTTTTTTTTTTTTTGAGACAGGGTTTCTCTTTATAGCTCTGGCTGTCCTGGAGCTCACTTTGTAGACCAGGCTGGCCTCGAACTCAGAAATCCTCCTGCCTCTGCCTCCCGAGTGCTGGGATTAAAGGCGTGGGCCTGGCTAGTACCTAAGATATTAGCCAGAGCCTTGCATAGCCTAAGAAGGCAGCCTACCACAGACCTGTGTCCCAAGCCTCAGACCGTGACTTTTCAAAGTGCTTCCCTCACTGCTCACCTCAGGAGAGCCTGATGTTACCTGTAAGGAAAATGGAACCCAGCCAAGGATGCTGGAACCTGCCTGTAATCCCAACACTCAAAAGAGTTCAAAGCAGAAGGTTTCTCAACCAGAGGTCAGTCTGGGCTAAGTACCCAGGCTGGAGCCTGATTCCTCCAGGACTGCTCTGAGGCAGAAGACACTGTCATAAAGACCAGAGTGTCCCAAGGGTTTAGCCCAAGCCTGACTAGAACTCCTGAGGCTCCTGTCCTTTGTTCCCTAGGGCAAGGCGTGATAGGCATGATAGGCGCTCACTCCAGCCTGGCTTCCCCCTTTACTTTCGGTTCTGTGTTACTGGAAATCCTGGCTCCACTGTGAGGCTTTCCTCTTCTGCCTCTGGAGGAGGCTGCCGGATGTGCTAAAGCCCAATCAAGATGGTGCAAGCTCAGAATTGCCTTCAAGAACAAACTGGAGTGCTGGGGGTTAAGGATGGAGTTCAACTCTAGAATGCTTGCCTACCTTGTCCAGGAATGGTGTGGGAGAAAAAGAATCCAAGCAATGGGGACCCCAGCCCACCCAGCCTCCTAAACAAGATGAACACCTTGACTGGAGGTTCAGCATGTACCTAGCTAACTCTGGCCCAGTCTTCATCCCTAGGGCCAACCTCAAAAAGAGGCCTGGGAGTTAGGAATGGCAAAGTAGGAGAAGGGACCCCTCAGTTGCCCAAGACCAGGTAAGTGCTGACACCCACAGCAAGGGAGGGTTCAAAGGTCAAAGGGTGCTGTTCTCCAGGGATCCTGGCATATACCCAGCTCCTGAAGATCTCAGGACACCTTGACTAAGCCAGGGTGTGCCTCAGCTTCCTCATTTATAACAGGAAAAGAGATTAGATAATGTCTCTCTGCT
Source organism: Mus caroli (assembly GCF_978045245.1). Classification (NCBI taxonomy): domain Eukaryota; kingdom Metazoa; phylum Chordata; class Mammalia; order Rodentia; family Muridae; genus Mus; species Mus caroli. The sequence continues at coordinate 64,457,745 of NW_028227273.1, forward strand.
ATCCTCCTGATGACTTCTAAGGAATTGGCTTGAGGACAATGGTGGCCCACGAAGACATTTTTCTTCCCGCCTCTTTTTTTTTTTTTAAACAAGGTTTTTTTTTTTTTTTTTTTTAAAGATTTATTTATTTATTATATGTAAGTACACTGTAGCTGTCTTCAGACACTCCAGAAGAGGGCGCCAGATCTCGTTACGGATGGTTGTGAGCCACCATGTGGTTGCTGGGATTTGAACTCTGGACCTTCGAAAGAACAGTCGGGTACTCTTACCCACTGAGCCATCTCACCAGCCCTCTTCCCGCCTCTTGAAGGCAGGGTCTCTCCTTGTAGCTCTGGTTGGTAAAGAACTGAAATTCACTATGGCCTCAGCCTCCAGGATACAGGGCTTACAGACCCATGCCTACCATACCAGGTCCTTACAGGAAGTTTTATTTTATTTTATTTTATTTTAAGACAGGGTTTTTCTGTGTAGCCCTGGATGTCCTAAAACTTACTTTGTAGACCAGGCTGGCCTGGAACTCACAGACCTGCCTGCCTCTGCCTCCCCAGGGCTGGAATTAAAAATGTGTGTCACTATGGTCCAGCTTGGAATTTGTACTAAAGCTTTGTCATAGGGAGGACAGTAGTGCATGCCTTTAATTAATCCTAACACTCTTCCACTGCAGAGGCAGAGTCCATGAGTTCAAGGCCAGCCTGCTCTGCATAGCTACATAGCTCTGCTCTTCAAGCCACACAGCACACAGTTCACTGTCACCAAAGAACAAGAACAAGAGAAAGAAAAAGCACAGAAATCTGACTAGTGGCACCAGAGATGCAGCTAGGACGGTGAGAGTGCTTTCCTAAAGTGCAGGAAGCCCAGGACACCTGTGACCACAGCACTCAGGGTAGTCAGCACTTGGGGAGAACGGAATGAGTGGATGAATGAATGACTTGATGGATAAATGAATGAAAGCAAAGAAGGGCTCCTTCTGCATTCACTTACGAAGCAGTAATGGTCACCTGCACCACTTAAGGAGCTGGTCTGCCTTACTCTCTGTGGCCACATCTTTCTCTCTGCAGCAGGGAAGAAGATATTCATCTGTCCCTTTGGAAGCCGTGTTATTTGAAAGGAAGGAGGCTGGCTTCCTGGCAAAATGTGACCCAGAGGACCACCTCCAACCCCACTTCCCATTGGGGGCAACGGGAGAGAGAAAGCACAGGAGCACGGGCTATCATAGGGATACTTCCTGTTTTCCTCTCCTGAAAGTATCCTGGATGGATAAAACTGGGGGATCAAAGAGACTGCCTGCCTCTGGGGCCTGGGGAAAGGCAGGATGGCTTTTAACTCTGCTGTCTCCCATGTATGAGTTGTCCAGACAGCCAGGCTCCAGTGTCCCTGCTGGATTTTATGTGCAGCTGGGATTTGAACCCAGGTCTTCCTGAACACTTGGCAAGCACTCTGAGGACTGAACTACATCCACATCCTAGAATTGAACCTCTTGAACCATGATGGGGTTCCCAGTGTCACTAAGGATAATGTCCCCCAAGTGCTGACATAATGAAGCACCACACACTGGATGCTAAGCAAGCACGTGGGTGTGATTTCTCCACCTCAGACCAGGAACGCTAGGATTGTGCTGGTAAAATAGCCTCCCACAGCCTTGGAACTGGTGGGTGTGAGTAAGGCCTGGGCTTAGAACCCAGGCTGGCAACTGGCACTCGAGTGCCCTTTGGAGACCTGCCGTCCTGTCTGCGGTATATGAGTGACTCAACTCTGGCAGTTCCAACAGAGGCAATTTATCTCTGGGCGTGGCTAAGTGGCCTCTGATGGGCAGCTCTGTTTATGCCTTATTGAACCTGACCATTCTAGAGCAGAGGTGAGGGAGCCCAGCTCAAAGGCCCAGAAGACCAGAACAGGGTTGTAGTTGCTATAGGAACTTTGGCTGTCCTTTCTGGATGCTGCTAGCTCCTGCCTCTTTCCCATTTCTAGAATAAATGCAATTTATGCCCCAGGATTTTATTTTATTTTATTTTATTTTATTTTATTTTATTTATTTATTTGGTTTTTCGGGACAGGGTTTCTCTGTATAGCCCTGGCTGTCCTGGAACTCACTCTGTAGACCAGGCTGACCTCGAACTCAGAAATCCACCTGCCCCTGCCTCCCAAGTGCTGGGGTTAAAAGCAAGCCCCACCACCACCTGGCTTGTTTTTGTTTTGTTTGACTGGGTAGGTATCTGATAGCCCAGTCTGATCTTTAACTCACTATATAAGGAGAGATGACCTTGAACTCACTATATAAAGAGAGATGTCCTTGAACTCACTAAGAAGGGATGACCTTGAACTCACTATATAAGGAGAGATGACCTTGAACTTGTAGATCTCTTGCTTTTACCTGTGTAGTGCTGGGATCACAGGCACCTGAGAGCATCCTGACTTCTCTGGTGTCGGGGATCCAACCAGGAGCCTCGTGGATGCTCAGCAAGCTCAAACTGCTCATTAGTCTGCATTTGTTTGGTTTTGCATTTTTCCCAAAGCTTCTAGTTGAGGTTCTGTCTGAGTGATGGACACAACTCCAGTCGTGCAGCTAGACTCTGCATTCTAGGTTTGATTAGCTCAAAGAAAAAAAGGGGTGCTCTTTAATTGTACTGCTTTCTCTGATGCTAGCTGGCAAAGGGAAGAGGAATTCCCTTCTCACCCAGGTCTTGGACAAACTAAATGTCAGCTAAGGACTCTGGGTAACCTTAATTTACGGTCCTTTGACTGGAGATCCCTGGCATGGGGCAGCTTTTTGTTGTTGTTTTAAGATTTATTTTTAGTTTATGTTTATCTGTGTTTTCCCTGCATGGAATGTCTATGTATCACGTGTGTTCTTGTTCCTTCTGAGATCAGAAAAAGACATTAGGTCCTCTAGAATTTGAGTCACAGATGGTTGTGAGTCGCCATATGGGTGCTGGGAACTGAACCTAGGTCGTCTGCAAAAGCAGCCTCTGCTCTTAATTGTTGAGCCAGACGTGAAGGGACCATAAGGTGATTCTGCAATTCTGTCTCTTTAAGACTCAGGGCTCTCATGCACAAGGCAGCCTGCAGGATCTTCAGAGATTCCAGGGAGGGAGGGGGGATTTGAACTGAAAGTGCTGACAATCAAAAGACCTCATCCTTTTCTGCTGGCCTCAGTGGCTCTGCCCCTGCCCCCCCCCCCATTTATTTATTGCAATGCTGTTCCCAGACCCGCTGCTGTGTCAATACTGATAAAAGCAATCGTCCTACAAACAGGTGCAGCTGGGAAACGCCCCTTGGACAGCTGCCAGGGTAATATGATCACTCAGCTGGGGTGACCTGCCTCTGCCCAGCCCCCGCTTGGGTTCCAGTCAAGGCAAGTGTCCTTGGGCGGTTCCTGTGCTCTGAAGGTCCAGCCTGGCATCTCAGTTGGCATCACAGGACTCGTTGGGGTGGGGTGTGTGTCGTTGTCGTTGGAATGGGGTGGGTGTGCACCGGAAGGAGCAAGGACTCCGAGGATTTTCTCTTTCAGTTTCTTCAAATTAGATAGACCAACTCCGCCTGCAAGTATTTGGCTTTTTTTCCCCCCAAAACATCACTGGCAGGTATTTCTAGGTAGGAAATATATTTTTAAAGTGGGGCTGTGACCGAGATCAGAATATATTCTATGCGTGTACGAAAATGTCATGATGAAATATTTACTATTATGTATGATTAATATATGCTACTTAGAGCCGGGCGTGGTGGCGCACACCTTTAATCCCAGCACTTGGGAGGCAGAGGCAGGTGGATTTCAAAGTTCGAGGCCAGCCTGGTCTACAAAGTAAGTTCCAGGACAGCCAGGGCTATACAGAGAAACCCTGTCTCAAAAAACCAAAAAAAAAAAAAAAAAAAAAAAAAAAAAAAAAAGCTACAAGAAAAAACAATATTAGTAAATTCGAACAGTAAAAGACAAACGAACAAGTCAGTATTGGGCCAGGTTCCAGTTCCCGCACTTAGGAGGTAGAAGTAGGTGGATTTCTCTGAGTTCAAGGCCAACTTGGTCCACATAGCAGCCAGCAAAGGCTGCATAATGAGACTCTCAAAAAAAAAAAAAAATTCAGTGTTGTTTTTTTTTTCCTCAAGCCACGAGTTTCCAAATTCCTACCAATGACCTGACCCAAAAGGCATTTTCTGAGTACCCACCAGGGCCACGCTCCCGGATTACCTAAATAAACATTTATAAGCCATCCTCCCTTATCCACAACGCATTGGGATGCTACCAGACTCGGGTTTGAAAGATTATGTTTCACCGCCCCTCCCCCCACTTGTGTTTTGTCTCTCCCCCCCCCCCCCCGCCCCCAGCACACTTCCCCTGGTCTCCAGGGTACCAAGCCTCTCCGGAAATACCCTGGCTGGGCGGGTAGCCGCTGCTCCCAAAGGACGCAGGCCGTGACAGGGCTGCGGGAGCTGAGCCGCGGGGCGGGCCAGACCGAGGACAGGGGCGGGCGCCCCGGCTGTCGCATGTCGCAGAGTTGCTCGTGGGAGGGAGGAGGTTGCTATGCAAATGGTACGGCCTACGGAGGCCCCTTTACCCAGGGGCCCTCCGGTTTCCAAAACAGACCATTCCCCGAGAACAGTCGCCTGGAAACGGGCGCTGTCATAGCAGCCTCAGGGTAACGGTGAGCCAGTCTGCTGCCAGGAGGTGCTGGGTCACGATGTGCAGAATTCAGCATCGTCCTCTCCCTTCCCACCAGTCTCCACCTCGGGGAAGGGCGTGGCGGCTCGGCCTCCACCAGCGAGGAGGGGGCAATAATTGGATTGGAGAGCTTCAGAAACCCATCAGCTGTTCCTCTCTGGGGACCGGGAGGCGGGCGGGAGGCTGGCTGCAGACTGTCTTTGTGATTGGTCTCAACCCCTCTCTGCCCTGCAGCCCGGTCCTGACCTGGTGTGGCTGGGTCTTGTCAGTCTTCCTAGGTCTAGGACAACAGTGCGAGCTCCCTGTAGGCCACGGGAGGCAGACATCCATCAGATAATCAGCAGAATGGAATTAGGCTCTGATGGGAAATGTGCCTGATGCTGAGGAGATCTGACCCGGGTCTGAGGGGCTGGAAAGACGGGTGGCCCGTGGTCACCAGTTGATGCTTATTTATTTCATTCTTTCAAAACCTGTCTACCTTATGATTTATGCTCATGTCTGGGTGTGTATATGGTTGTATACATGTGGGTGCAGGCCGGCCAGAGACTAGATTCCCGGGAGTTGCTGGGAACTGAACTGAGGTCTATGCACTTTGCCTTTTTTTTTCTTTTTTTGGTTTTTCGAGACAGGGTTTCTCTGTGTAGCCCTGACTGTCCTGGAACTCACTCTGTAGACCAGGCTGGCCTCCAACTCAGAAATCCACCTGCTTCTGCTTCCGGAGTGCTGGGATCACCCCGCCCGGCTTTTATGTTGTTGTTGTTTTTAGAAAGGGGACACATACACGTGTTATTAAACATATACATGTTCTTTTTTTGGGGGGGGGGTTCGAGACAGGGTTTCTCTGTATAACCCTGGCTGTCCTGGAACTCACTTTGTAGACCAGGCTGGCCTCGAACTCAGAAATCCTCCTGCCTCTGCCTCCCAAGCGCTGGGATTAAAGGAGTGCGCCACTAGGCCAGGCGCTTGCTTTTTTTTTTTTTTTTTTTTAACTCTTTCACCTCTTTAGTTGCTAGGACTTTTAGTTTTTGTTTTGTTTAATACAGAGTCCTTCTATACAGCCTTGACTGGCCTAGAACTCACTCTAGACAAGGCTGATGTCAAATTCACAGAGATCCACCTGCCTCTGCCTAGTGGAGGGATTAAAAGTGTGCACCACCACATACCTGGTTTAGATTTTTTTGTTGTTGTTGTTCCTCTGTGTGGGCATCAGATCCCCTCAAGCTGGTGTTAAAAGTAGTTGTAAGGCCCCTCATGTGGTGCCAGGAACCAAACTCTGATGATTTGCAACATCAGCAAGCGCTTTTAACCCCAGCCCCACCAAGCACCCTCAACTCTCTCCCACAGCGCCACAGAAGGAAGGGCAGGTGTGGTGCCTCCGGCCTCTGAGTCCAGCAAGATGTAGGAGGATGAAGAGTTCAAGGTCATGCTCAACTACAAAGTGGGTTTGAGGTCAGCCTGGCCTATAGGAGACTCTGTTGCAATGATATAATTAAGCCATTCCATATATGTAGAGGAAAAAGCCAAGCCACAATTTGTGTGACATTTGTCGTGTCTCATGAGCCTCAGCGTCCTTTGATCAACTTTCCTGTGCGTGGGGTTTTCTGACTTCATAAATCCCACTTCCCCAAAGTAAAGGAGAAGAATTTTTACTTTCCCAGAAACCCTTGCAACTAAAGTGTAGGCATGAGACGTAGGGTCCACCCATAGAGGCACACCCATGAGATTTTGATCTGGAAAAGGGCAACGGAGTAGAAAGGTACTCTGGGAAAGGAACTTTGGGAGCCTGGGTCTCAAGAACAGCAGGAAGGATGTCAGGTCGTTGAGTAGTCCAGATGCACCACAGCTGGGGCAAGAGGGGTAAGGCAGGTTGCAGGTAAGTCCTGTAGACCGGCTGGCCTTGAACTCACAGAGGTAAGCCAGCTTCTGCCTCCGGAGTGCTGGAATCAAAGGTGTGTGCCATCACTCCCAGAGAAGATTTCTTAAATGTTTGTGTGTGTCTCTGCACATGTGTGCAAGTGCCCTCTAAAGTGAATCCTTAGAGCTGCAGCCCCAGGCAGTGGTGGGTGATGGGAACTGGATTTGGATCCTACACCAGGATGTATGTGTGTGTGTGTGTGTGTATGTGTGTGTATACATTTATATACATACATATATATATATATATATATATATATATATATACATGTATATATATGAATGACCTCTGAGGCCCAGGTGCAGTGAGTGTTGCTTGAGGTGAGGTCAGCTGGGGACATGGAAGCCAGCTCTAAGCACTGGACTACAACCCTTACTCACTCAGCTGTACTTCGGCAGCAGCAAGTTTTACCCCCCCCCCCACCAACTCACTTGTCTTGGGAATCTGATGTCGGCCCTTAGCCTCCCAGGCATGCCCTTGTGACATTGCTCTGACTGTTACCCAACAATCCCATTATACCTTGAGTAAGCATGACACATGTACTGTGACTCATCTATTGTTCTGCCCTCCCTCAGCTCTGGCCTCCGTGGCACTGACTGTCCCTCCGCTGGCATGTACCAGTGCCTTGTTCTACGGTGATGTCTCACGGGGCATGTCCTGTCATCTGGTGTCCAGCAGAGTTGAGCATCTCAGAGCATGTAACCTCCGCAAACCGGCTTTCTCACAGCCTTCCGGGGAAGCGAGGATGGATGAAAATCAAATGTTTGTTGTCGTCTAAGATTTTTGCTTTTTTTTTTCTTTATTTATTATATGTAAGTACACTGTAGCTGTCTTCAGACACTCCAGAAAAGGGCATCAGATCTCAGTACGGATGGTTGTGAGCCACCATGTGGTTGCTGGGATTTGAACTCCGGACCTTTGGAAGAGCAGTCGGGTGCTCTTACCCACTGAACCATCTCACCAGCCCCAGATTTTTGCTTTTAACTGAGTGCATATGTGTGTCTGGGTGCTAGTATGCACACGTGAGCTTGAGTGCCCACAGAGGGCATCAGGCCTCCTGGGGCTGGAGTGACAGGTGGTTATGAATGCTCATGTGGTGGCTGGGAACTGAATTCTGGTCCTCTGCAGACCATAAGGACTCTTCACCATAGACCTGTTTCCCAGGCATGAACATCCTGTTCTTTATGTTCATGTGTTGATGACTTTCATCACAATGAAATATTAAGCTTTCCCAAGATTTGTCCCTTCAGCTGGCATGCCTGTGGTGTGTGCCCAGAACAGTGTGGATTGCTATGGCCAGAACAGGGGAAGGCCAAGTTCCTTTGCCCCTTTATAATGTATTCATCTTGACGCTCTGCAGCATCAGCAAGTGCTGATATGTAGGTACTGACACAGGACCTCTGATAGCCACAAGCACAAGAAGAACACTTGACTTGGGTAGCAAACGCTGTCTCAAGGAAAAGCTCTTTTTCCCAAGTGCTAGGATTACAGGGAGCCAGTTTAGACATATTTAAACATAACCGGTGAGAACTCTAACCCGTCTAAGACATCTGTCTGTTCCATGGTGGGTAGTTCTGGCATCGGAAATGCCAGCTGATCAAACCAAGGAGTGCAGAGTGGACTTTTCTCCCTAGGTGGAGAAGAACTCGGGGGACAGAGCAGGGTGTGCTGAAGCCTATCTGTGATACCAGTGCTAGGGAGGTAGAAGCAAGAGGAGCCTGAGTTCAAAGCCATCCTCTGCTACATAGGAAATCTGGGATCATTCTTAGCTGCACATGACCCTGGAATCTGGTAGGGACCCTGCTCTGAGCAGCTGAGGGGCCTAGGACAGGCAGGCCACTCAGTATCTCTGGCCTTTGTTTTCTCCACTGGGAACTAAGTCAAAGGAGACAGAAGGGCGGAGCAGCGGGCCTGCCAGCACTGACATCTATTTAAGTCTACAGCGTCTTATCTATGACTCCAAATGCCTAGAAGGACTGAAGACAAAATATATTTAGCACAGAGACCTGAGCTGAGCTGACAAAGGACCGGCTGTTTTCATTCCCTCACGTGAAAGTCTAAAGGCTTCTCTTCAGCGACATCCCGGTTTGATTGTAGTGTGCGGACCGTACCCCGTGGGGCTGTTATGATCTGGCTCTGGGTTGCTTTTCTGAACTCCAAACACAGAATGATAAGCCAGGTGTGGGGCTAACCTGTAATTCCAGTACTTGGGAGATGAAGGCAGGAGAATGAGGAATGTAAGGCTAGCCTAGGACATATAAGTTGTGGGAAGCCAGCCTGAGCTACATGAGAACAGCTTTTTTAAAAAAATAAAGGGCTGGTGAGATGGCTCAGTGGGTAAGAGCACCCGACTGCTCTTCCAAAGGTCCGAAGTTCAAATCCCAGCAACCACATGGTGGCTCACAACCACCCATAATGAGATCTGATGCCCTCTTCTGGTGCTGTCTGAAGACAGCTACAGTGTACTTACATATAATAAATAAATAAATAAATCTTAAAAATAAATAAATAAATAAAAATGGGCCTGGAGAGATGGTTTAGTTTTTAAGAGTACTTACAGCTGTTGCAGAGGACCACAGTTCAATTGCCAGTACCCACGCTGGGTGGCTCACAAAATCTGTAACTCGGTGGTGGTGCACACCTTTAGTCCAGCATTTGGGAAGCAGAGGCTGGCGGATCTCTGAGTTCAAGGCCAACCTGGTCTACAGTGTAAGTTCTAGGACAACCAGGGCTACACAGAGGAACCCTATCTTGAAAAACCAAAGAGACTCTGATTTATGAAACGTCTTTCTGCCCAAAAGTATTGGTGAAGAATACACCCCTCCCACACACCTTTGCTGGCACAGGCTCTTAGTCTGTGGCCCGGAACTACTCATGTAACCCAAGCTGACCTCAAAAATCTCAGTGAACTTCCTGCCTTAGTCTCCTTAGAGTTAGGATTATAGACATGAGCTATGGCTTCCAGCTTTCTGCTGCAGGTCCCCCAGCCCAACTGTTCAAACGGCCCCTAAGGACCTGGAGCCCATCTTCCATCTCCCTCCAGTCAGTAGAAGTGTCTACCCACTTTCCTACTAGGGCTCCCCCAGGCCGGTTCCCTGCCCTTGACTCTCTGTTCCTCTCCGGTCTCCATCCCACTGAACTTAAATGGTCAGGCAGATGGCTTTGGTGATGTTTCCTCTTCTGAATGGCCAGCAGTTGAGGATGCCTGTGAGGATGAATTAACTCAAGGAGTGTCTGACTGAATCTCTCTGTGCTCCAAATACTGGTTGCGGATAGTCTGAGCAAACACCCCGCCTGCTGCTTCAACCGTGCTGAAGCCCTGGGGTGTTCTCACTAGAATGTCCCCAGCAGACCAAATCCTAAAATAACCGCTCTCATTTGCTAGCCAGCGCTATCTCCAAGGAGAAAGAAAGGAATCCTAGGTGCAGGTCGGAAGCCACTGTCAGGGCCTGTCAGGACTGCGTGTGTCACTTCCCTTTGGCCCAGGGCTGTCATGGGACCTGGGGTCAAGATACAGCTTTTCCCCAGCCACCAGAGGATCCTGGGGGCAGCCCCTTGTGACTTGCAGCCTCCAGTTTCCTCATCCCAGAGCCGAGCTCATGAATGCTACTTGGCAGAGTTGTGGAAAAGATTTGGTGAGCTCATGGGAGGGGTTTGCAAACTTTTGAAGTGTTACTGGCATGTCTTGTCGCTAAGGCATGGCATCTTCTGTTTCATTTCCTCCAAGCTTGCCCCTCCCACCCTGCTTCCTGCAGACAGGGAGTCAAAAACATGGCCAAGCAACCTACAGAGGGATCCGCTTAAGAGAAGAAATTGCTTAGTCAATGACAGCTAACATGACAGCTTAAACCAGCCAGCCTGAGCCAGGCAAGGGCCCTGACTGGGACTCAACGGCTTGGACCTTGGTACCAACCCTGTTTCTGTCACCAGCCAGGTTAACAGTGTGACCTTGAGTTAGGTTAGTGCTAATGAACTCTCATGCCCTCATGTAACACACAGGGTGATGGTCACGAGACCTAATTTTTCCAAGAGGCCATTGTGCAGGTGAAGGGGTTGGGTTGCTGTAGGTAACTGGCCCCGTGCAAATCAAGCCTGCAGATAGCATGGCTGGTTGTTATTTTACTGTTACAACCTGGGTGTCTTCAAGAAGGATCATGGGATCAGCAGGCTGGGGGTGAGAGGCAAGGTGTCTGGTCTTTGTGAAAGGTTGACATGTCGTCAAAGATTTAATGTTCAGGCCAGCCCCAGGGGCAACAGAAGTCAGCGGTATGTTTGGACATCATTTGCCCAGGGTGTTAGCCAGATTTCCAGGCTAGACACTATTGAGTAAGAGCTGTGTAGCCTTCACACGTGGACAGCCTGCTGACATCTCTGTCGCTGGTGGAGGATGCCCCAGGCCCCAGACAGCTCACACTTTTTTTTTTCTTTTCCCTGACTGAGGATTAAAGCTGGGGTCATGTGCACGTTCAGCAAGCATTCTATCACCGAGCTTCGTCTTTAGCTCTTTTTAGTCTCAGTGTTTCCAGGCTCAATGTTTTGAGCTCATCTCTGTAGCCCAGGCTAGCCTTGAGCTTTCTATCCTCCTGCCTCAGCCTCCTGAGTACCACTAGCTTCCACATTTCATTTTGGCAACTTTCATCTGACTTATTCTTGTTTTTTAGTATGCTGCATGCCTTGGTGTTTTCCCTGCGTGTGTACACACCACGTGAGTGCAGTGACCTCAGAGGCCTGAAGAGGGCGTCAAATCCCCCGGGACTGGAGTGACAGTTGTGAGTCACATGTAGGTGCAGGAGATTGAACTGGTCTTCTGTGTAAGCAATATCAAATATGTAAATTTTTTTCTATCAAATACCGTAAAATCTGTTCGGGACATTGGAATTAAAATTCTTTGTCTTACCCACATCCTACAACTTCTATGCAAATGTTTAAATTCTCTCATCCAATAAAGCCTTTCAAAGGCCCCTGCTGTGTTCCAGGAATTTGATAGCCAGGAGCAGTTACTCCCTCCCCTATCTCCTCTGTTTCCTGTGTATCATAGTTTTTTCTCAAACTAGCCAATCAGACAAAACTGTGAGGTCGGACGCTAGCCAATGTGGGGGGAGGGGCGATGACATCACTACCCAAGTTAGCCCAAACACCAAACGCACCTCCTGTTTCTGTGTTCCAGCTTCAGCGTACACCCTCTTGATCAAGAGAAGAGCTTTAAACCGGGTATTCTGGCCCACAACCTTAGTCCCAGCACTTGGAGACAGAGGCAGACAGCTCTCTGAGTTCGAGGACAGCCAGGGCTACACAGAAAAACCCTGTGTGTGTGTGTGGGGGGGGGCAAATTATGTTAGTGTTTTAATCCTCCCACCCAGTAAAACCTTTGTTTACACAGAAGCCTCTGCTTCATGAATTTGGTAACTTGGTGTAGTGACCCACACTTTCTCCTTCCTCCATATCTTTGTATCTCAGACTATCCAATGGGATAAGGCCGCAGGTCTGACTCCAGCCAATGGGGAAAAGACACAGGCACTCGTAACATCAGAAAGAACAGCCAGTGCTTTATCGATGATCCGTCACTCTAGCCCCTATCAACCTGTCTGTCTACCTGTCTATCTATCTGTGTATGTGGGGGGTGGGGAGTAAGAGGACCACTTTCTAAATTCAGTTCCTCATGAGGCTCCTGGGAATTGAACTCACATCATCAGACTTGGCAGCAAGCACTTCAGCCCACTGAGCTACCCTGTTGGCTGTCTCCCCACTCCTCCCTTTTCTTTTAGACAGGGTCTTACTATGCAGCTTGGATTCACCTGGAATTAGTTATGTGGACCAAGCTGCCCTTGTAATCAGAGATCCACCTGCCTCTGCCTCGCCTGTGCTAGGGTTAAAGGTATCCATCGCCTGGCTACACTGTAACATTCTGAGAGGCAAGAAATTGTCTATCCTGGGACCTTTGAGCGTCTCCGTCCAGCCAGTCAACTGTCTTCAGAAAGACAAATGTTGGGGGTCTATTGCGTGGTATGGGCCCGCTTGTGTGTGCAGGTATATGTGTATGCAGATGTGTGAGGGAGCTAAAGTGGAGGTCCAGAATCATCTTCCATCAATCTACCACTTTATTCACAGAGGCAGGGGCTCCTAGTAGAGCCTGGAGCTTGCAGATGTAGCTAGCCTTGCTGGGGATAACCCAGCCTGCTCTGGAGGTCCTTAATTTCTACCTTCTGAGTTTGGAATCAGACAGGCCACCACACCCCTGGCATTTATACAGTTTCTGGCTATCCTGAGTCTGGCTTAGTCAACAGTTGCCTTAAGCAGAGCCATTTCCCCAGATCTCTTGGGTTTGCTGTTGTTGTTGTTTGTTTGTTTGTTTCTGAAGCTGGGTTTCAGGCACTCCCCTGGTGGCCTTGCACTCACAGTATTGCAAATGCTGTTCCTGGATCCTGTTTCTCAGGCCTTCACCTCTGCAGTGCAGGGATTAGAGATGGAAAAGGAGCCCACACTAAATCTATCTCACTGTTGTTTTGATGATGTAAAAACAAGCCAGCGTGTATTGTGGTGGAGAGTGTAGCATCTGAATGAACTTGAAAGTAAAAACAGGAGACTTCAAAGACATTTTATGCTCTGGGGTGGGGTCAGGTGTGGCTGCTCTGGGGTGAAAAACACTAGAGCTCAGAGTGACAAAGGGGTGCCACCTTTTCTACCACGTGTTCTCTTTCCTGTCACCTGTTGACAATCTGCCCCTAGTGGCTCTTCCCGCCCTTGAGTTAGAAGTCCCTACTTGTCTGTTCTGAAATCCAATCCGTCATTCTCCTCCCACATTTGATTTCTTCCTTTTCTCTTTCTTTCTTTCTTTCGTTCGTTCGTTCGTTCTTTCTTTCTTTCTTTCTTCTTCTTCTTTTTTAATGATCGGGCTCCCCTAGACAATTCTGGGTGTACTGATCAAGCTAATTTGCATTAAAGTGTAGATGGCTGATAACAGCTTAATTTATTACCACTCCCGTGGGTGGGAGTGGTTTTAAAGAGTTGCAGTTTCTCATGGGGAAAGAATGCACACGCATGCTTGCAGTTTCAAGCTTGGGTGGGGACCCGTGGGGGTGTGGGGTGGTCACTGTGACCCTAGGTCAGATCCAGCCATGGTTAGTCTGCCCTGAATGGAAAAACCCTGCCCGTTTTCCTCTATAGCTCACACTACCTTCATTTTTTCTGGGCAGCATCCAAGAACAGGGTTTTTTCGAAATAGAAAGTGTCTTACCAGGAAAAGCCACGTGTGTGTCCCTGTCCCTCGAGGAGGACAGGGGTGTGGTGGGGATGTTTGGGGTTCAGCAGCCTGACTTCTAGGTTTGTAGGTCAGGTCCCACCTGGGCCAGTGAGGCACCAGGGCTCCAGGCCATCAGCTGTCTGCCAAAGCAGGTGGTCCAAACACACCTGGGCCAAGGAGAGCAGAGCTAGCCGCTTTCCCCGCAGGCAGAGAGGCTATGCCTAATGTTGCCTGGCTTTGCTTGGTTAAGGTCTGGTGCAGCCCTGGTTTCCAGGGAGGCCTGAGACAGGGTGGCCCAGAGCCCTGGTAGGGCATCTCAAATAGAAGTGTTCTGGGGCTGAGGAACCCAAGTCCACTCCTAGTTTCAAATAAACATGGCTTCCCAATCTGGTCCCAACCAGTCCCCTGGCCTCTCTGCTTCATCTATGACCAGGATCTATCTTCCTTCAGTGACTGGCAAGGGAGGTAGTCATAGCGAGTAGGCTCGACCCTGTCTGCAGGGCTTAGAGGCTCCGAGTCCATCAGGGTAGGGTGAATCCTGATGCAATTCCCTCACAGCCAGTCAGGGCAGATGCTCCAGATGTGCTGATGTTCTTTCCTGAGCCTCCCTTTGGGATGCTCTGAGCTCCAGTCTCATTTAGAGGCCAGACTACTGTCTGCACAGGAGGGTGTGGGAAGAAAAGGGCATGTGAGAGACACCTGCCGGGAGAAGACCTCTGTGGGAAAGACTCTATGACCTTTTTTGGTGGTGCGGTTTTGTTTGTTTGTTTTGTTTGTTTGTTTTGGACAGGGCCTATGTAGACCAGGCTATCCCCAAACTCACAGACTGTTCTGTCTCTGCCTCCTGAGCACTGGGATTAAAGGTGTGCGCCGCCTTTCCTGCATGTAAAGGCGTTCTTGGTTTTTAGCTCACTTCGATTTTATATAGGCAATCCCTAAGAAGCCAAGGCAGGAGGATCTCTGGAGTTCTAGCCAGGCCTGGACTTTGTAGAAAGATCTTGTCCACAAGGAGTGGATGACTGAGCCATGTATTTATTTAATTGCATCATTGCGTTCCTCAGGATGGGTAAAACTTTGCAAACTGCCCCTGTCCCAGAGCCTCCCCCAGCTGGGGGAGGTCAAAGGCAATCTAAGTTAATCACTTTTCTTTTGTTTTTATCAAGATTTATTTTCGTCTCTGAGTTCGAGGCCAGCCAGATCTACAGAGAGAGAGAGAGAGAGAGTTCCAGGATAAGCCAGGGCTGCAGAGAGACCCTGTCTCAGAAAAAAGAAAAAAGAAAAAGTTTTATTCTTATTTTATTTATGTATGTCCATCTCTCCAGCTCCAGTCTAGTAGCTCAGACTGCGATTATGCAAATGAGTATACAAATGTAAAAAGTCTCCACCGGGACCTTTCCCAACGTTCAAGTGAGGGATGGGGGTGTAGCTCAATTGGTAGTGTGCTTGCCTGGCATGAACAAGGCTCTGAGTCCAGGCCCTGTACATCAGCAGCATTCTAGCACATGCCTGGAGTTCCAGACTCCTTTTATTTATTTATTTATTTATTTATTTATTTTTTTATGGAATGCTTCACGAATTTGCGTGTCATCCTTGCGCAGGGCCATGCTAATCTTCTCTGTATCGTTCCAATTTTAGTATATGTGCTGCCGAAGCGAGCACTATTTATTTTTTTTAAAGACTTATTTATTATTATATTGAGTACACTGTAGCTGTCTTTAGACACAGCAGAAGAGGGCATCAGACCTCATTGCAGATGGTTGTGAGCCACCATGTGGTTGCTGGGATTTGAATTCAGGACCTTTGGAAGAGCAATCAAGTGCTCTTAACTGCTGAGCCATCTCTCCAACCCCTGACTCCTTTTATTTTTATGTCTTTGACATGGCTATGTCTAGCTATGAAGACCAGGCTGACTGAACTCACAGAGATCTGGTTGCCTCTACCTCCCAAGTAAAGTAATTAGGAACCTATACTAGCCTAGCAGTGGTGGTGCACGCCTTTAGTCCCAGCACTGGGAAGCAAAGACAAGCAGATCTTTGAGTCTGGGGCTAGCCTGGTCTATAGAGTCAGTTTCAGGACAGTTGGCTACACAAAGAAACCCTACTTTTTATTTTTTATTTTTTTGGAGCAGAGTTTCATGCTAGCCCAGGCTAGTCTAGAACTTACTACATGGGGCCCACACACAAATGGCTCAGCTGGTGAAGATACTTGACTACTAAGGAAGTCAACTTGAGTTTGGTCCCTGGGACCCACGTGGTAGAAGGACAGAAGTGACTCCTGAAAGTTGTCCTCTGACACCTGTTCCCATATGTGAACTATAGAGCACATGTGCCCTACCTCACTACGGTCAAAACAATTAAAAATGTGGGGGCTGGTGAGATGGCTTAGTGGGTAAGAGCACTGACTGCTCCTCCAAAGGTCCTGAGTTCAAATCTCAGCAACCACATGGTGACTCACAACCACCCATAATGAGATCTGACATCCTCTTCTGGTGCGTCTGAAGTCAGCCACAGTGTACTTGTAAAATAATAAAAATAATAAACCAATCTTTTTAAAATTTAAAAAAAAAATTGGATTTTGTTATGTAGTCAGGCTGGCCCTGGACTCTCAATAATCCTCCTGTCTCAGATGCCGAGTGTTAGAATTACAGATAAGAGTCACTAAATCTGGACAGATGATAGATTCATAGTATACTATTTTTTTGGGGGGGGGGAGGAGTTGAGACAGGGTTTCTCTGTATAGCCCTGGCTGTCCTGGAACTCGCTCTGTAGACCAGGCTGACCTCAAACTCAGAAATGCCCCTGCCTCTGCCTCCCAAGTGCTGGGATTAAAGGTGTGCGCCACCATTGCTGGGCCTGTTGAGTCTTTATTGTCCCACATTTTACCGTGATTGTGATTTTTTTTTTTTTTCCGAGACAGGGTTTCTCTGTGTAGCCCTGGCTGTCCTGGCACTCACTTTGTAGACTAGGCTAGCCTCGAACTCAGAAATCCGCCTGCCTCTGCCTCCCAAGTGCTGGGATTAAAGGCATGCGCCACCATGCCCGGCTGTGATGGTGATTTTGATTTAATTAATTATGGCTTTTAGACAGACTCTCTCTCTTGTAGCCCAGGCTGTCCTTGAACTCCTGATCCTCACCCTCCACTTTCCAAGGGCAGGGATGTCAATGCCTGGCTTTTTACCCTGGATTTAAAAGGTTGAGGAGCAGCTGGCTCAGCAGTGGGGAGGCGGGGCTCAAGCTGGGTGGATCGGTGCTGGGTGGGGAGCAGACTCAGCTTGTTCATAGGTGCCGCTGGGCAGGCTGGGCCTGCCTGCCGATCGGGTCCAGGTTGAGAAACTGGGATTTCAGAGTTTCATTGAGTCACTGGGCTCAAGCCTTTGTCCTGGTTGACAAGAGCAGCTTCCTGGGGTGGGGTCACACAGGAGTGTCCCAGTTAGCCTAGTAAATCTGTGTACCTGGGGCTTTGGTCAGCTGTGTCTAGCTAGGTTGTCTTCAGAGAGAGGGGACAGGTGGCACAGCATACTATTTTTTGACCTCCACAAACCCATTGACTCTTTGTCTGTCATAAAGACACATATACATACACAATAAATAAATGTTAAAATAAAAATTGAGGTTGGGCATAGTGTCTCATGTCCTTAATTCCATCAGAGGCAGGGGGATATCTGTGAGTTCCAGGACAGCCTGGCCTACAAAGTGAGTTCCAGGACAGCCAGAACTGCACAGAGAGATCATACCTTTTTTTTTCTTCCTTTTTCTAAAGATTTATTTATTTTATGTATGTGAGTACACTGTCACTGTCTTCAGACACACCAGAAAAGGGCATCATATCCCATTACAGATGGTTATGAGCCACCATGTGGTTGCTGGGAATTGAACTCAGGACCTCTGGAAGAGCAGTCAGTGCTCTTAACCGCTGAGCCATCTCTCCAGCCCACTTCTTTATTCCTATTACCTGTATATGTGTGACTGCATGGCTCTGTCTGCAGCAGGGCTTGCAGGGACCACAGTCTCCAGCAGTTGTGAGCTGCCTGATGTGGTGGCTAGGGATTGATTCCGGGGCTCTTAATGGCTCAGTCACTTCCCCAGACCCCAGAAATCACCTTTAAAAAAATCCCACCAAAATAGAGGAAGAAGAAAGAAGAACAGAGCCCCTGGAATTAGGCCAAGTTATGGGTTCTGGGGTGGAGGTGCAGGTGAGGTGGAGGTGTGCAGGCTTGGGGCATGGGGCGTGGGATAGGGGTATGGGGATGTGGGTTTGGGAGTATACAGTTGTAGGGGGTGGGAGTATGCATTTGTATGCTGAAGGGATAGAGGTGAGGGGGAAGCAGAACCACTGTGCTGAGGACTAGGGTTTTAGGGGGCTGGGGGGCATGATCAGCTCCAAGTACTCATGGTATGGTTCTCCTGTATTTCCTTAGCATGTTCTAGAAAAGACCCATGATGGGACTTTCCAGCAGTGCTCGGGTTTTGAACTTCCCTGAGAGCTAGGGTAGGCTTCCGGGTGACTCCCTACATCAAGGGTTCCATTTGCAACAGTCTGACACTCTGTCTTCAGACGCACCAGAAGAGGGCATCATATCTCATTACGGGTGGTTGTGAGCCACCATGTGGTTGCTGGGATTTGAACTTCGGACCTTTGGAAGAGCAGTCGGGTGCTCTTACCCACTGAGCCATCTCACCAGCCCCAGTCTGACACTCTGTATGGATGGTCCAGCCAGTGTCCCAGGCACTTGGGAGAAGATGGCCTTTCTGAGCTAGTATGGACAGATCTCCATATTCAGCAGTCTGGAGGCCTTCCAGAGATGCTGGCCCTCACAATGCTGGGAGGACTCTCCCTCTGTCCCTCTGTGGTAGCCACTAGTCACAGGTGCTTCGATTTTAATGTATACATGCCAGGTGGGAAGGCATAAGCCTATAATCCCCCTGCACTCAGGAGGTAGAGGCGGGAGGATCCCTGAGTTCAAGGACAGCTAGGGCTGCACAGAGAAACCCTGGCTGGAGAAACAAAACAAAACAAAAATTACTAAAGCAACTTTAATTGGTTTTGCTTGTTTGTTTGGTTGGTTTTTGTTCTTTTGTTTTTTTTTTTTTACTCAAAACTTAGACCAGGCTGTCCTTGAACTCAAAGATCCACTTGCCTCTGCCTGCCAAGTACTGGGATAGCTCAAAGTTCAGTTTTTTGTTTTTTGTTTTTTCAAAGATTTATTTATTTATTTATTTATTTATTATAAGTTCATTGTAGCCACCATGTGATTGCTGGGATTTGAACTCAGGACCTCTGGAAGAGCAGTCAGTGCTCTTAACTGCTGAGCCATCTCTCCAGCCCCAAACCCAAAGTTCAAATCTTGATGGTACCAGCCACCCAGGGCTGGACTAGCTGGTGACTTAATACTTAGGCAGGTCCGGGATATTTCCATTGGCTCAGCAGACTGCCAGGCAGTGCAGTTCTGTAAAAGTGAGGGGAAAGCCCAAGTGGATTTGTTTGTTTATATTCAGTGTTCTTTGTAGGGGCTGGGGCAGCAAGAGGAAGGCAAGGCTACCTGGCAGGCCAGCGTCCTCTGCTCGGACACAGAGGGAGGCTGGGCGTGGGTAGAGCTGGGTCAGGAGAGGTGATGGCTGGCAAAGTGAGCTTCAGCGTGCCAGCTCCGGGCCCAGATAGGACAGAGGTGGGAAGGAGGGGCGGAGGCGTCAATGTCAGAGGACAGAGCTGCCTGCAATGAGCCATTGGGTAACAAGAAGGCCCTGGGAAGAGATTCCCGAGGTCCTGGTTGCAATATATTGTTATCTGACCTGTTTAATCAGGGACTTGCTTGTGCCCTTCTGTTCTCAGATACAAATTCCAAATCCGAGCTGCAATTACAGGATATTATTGTCTGGGTACAAGTGCTGACTGGAAACATCGTGGGTGGGTGCCAGGCCCAGATCCGTGTACACCATACACTGGTATGTTGTGAGCCAGGCTCTGCAGGTGGGCAGGATCCCTAGGCATCCCAGGTACCGTGTGTGTGGGGATGTGTATGTGTGAGCTCTTTCCTCGAAGGCTCACTGAAGCAAGCCTGACCCCAGAGTTAGAGGTTAGAGTTAGGTGTGGAGACACACAACTGTAATCCCAATGTGGCTGAGCGAGGAGGACCAGGAGTCCAAGGCTAGTTAGTCGTGGCTGCATAACCGGGGAGGCTTGCCTGGAATACGAGAGACCCTGTCTCAAAAATAAAAAACCAACAGCAAGGTTCTGCCGCCTCAGGTGTCAGTTCTTTGTGAAGGTGAAACAGAGGCAGAGGCAGGTGGATGTCTGAGTTTGTGGCTCGCCTGGTCTACAGAGTGAGTTCCAGGACAGCCAGGGCTACACAGAGAAATCTCTCTTTAAAGACCATAAACAAACAAACAAACAAACAAACATCTAAAGCAAAAGAAAAAGAAAAGAAAAGAAAGCCTACCTTTTTTATAATGCCTACTTGACATTTTTCTTTTTTTTTTAAGCTTTAATTATTTTATGTATGTAAATACACTGTCGCTGTCTTCAGACACACCAGCAGAGGGCGTCAGGTCCCATTACAGATGGTTGTGAGCCACCATGTGGTTGCTGGGAATGTGCTCTTAATCACTGAGCCACCTCTCCAGCCCACTACACTATATATATGCACATATGCATATACGTGTGGTGCCTTCAGCCCTTCAGAGGGCCAGCTAGTCCTAGGTGCCTGTAAATTTCCCTCCCCTGCTTATTAGGGCATTCTTCCCTACCCGAGGCAGCTGCTGCTCAGACTTCCACAGAGGCAGCTAGCTTTGTCTAGACTTGAACTTCATAGAAGTGGGGGCATACTGTGTGCACACCATATGTCTGGCTCCTATTTAAAAAAAAAAAAATTAACCTTTGTTTTATTTTTATGTATATGGGTGTTTTTCCCTGTAGGTACATGTGTGTACCATGTGTATACAGTACTAGGAAGAGTTACAGATGGCTGAGGTAGCCCCGCCTCTTTGTTTTTTTAAGCCGGTTTTGTTGTGTAGGGGAACCTGTGCTTAGAGGTCTGTTGCCCCAGCCTCCTGGAGCTGACACACATGGCTGGTTTTCCTCTTCTCTTTTCTTCTCTTTTCCTGCTTCCCTTCTTTCCTTCCTCCTCCTCCTCTCCCTCACTCTGTCATGTCGCCCCCATTGGCCTCAAACTTGCCATGTAACCATGGCTAGCCTTGAACCTGAGATTTTCCTGCCTCAGCTTGCAAGTGTGTGTTGCAGTGCCTGGATTTCATGTCCCGTGAGTCATGGGTGTGTGCTCAAGTGCATGAGAAAAGGAGTTGGGGGGGGGGGATAACAGGGGCTCACTTTGCAACCTCTGACTGATTTGGACCAGCCCCAGTCTGTCCTGGAACTAACAGAGCTCTTCCGGTCTCTGCTTCCTAAGTATAGGATTCAAGGTGCATAACACCACTCCTGGCCTTGGTGTTTTTGGAATGATGACACAGAGCCTCATGTAGTCCAGGCTGGCCTCAAACTTATTATATAGTCCTGTCTGGCTTTGAGTCTCTGATCATCCTGCCTCTGCCTCCCAAGTGCTAAGAGTCACAGGCATGGACCATCATCATGACTCATAGGCTCAACCATTGTTTGAAGGAGAAACTTCATAAATTTCTTCAGATCCATAATCTTTCTTCTGGAATTCCTGGAGCCAGGGAGGGTTTCAGATTTCAGAATCATTCACCCTTTACAGAGCGTCAGGTGACTGTGTAAATGGCCAGGTTGGTTCCGGGACAGGGCTGGGAAAACACAGATACCTTTCTGAGCAAGGTCTATGAATATTCACGTGCGGAGAGATGTTACCAGTGCCTGTAAATAACTTCACCTCAGTTCAGGTCCATTTTCTTGCCAACTGAGTTCACTCGAGGTCAAGCCTGGCAGCTGAGCACGCTGTGATAACGTGTGCCTGTGCCTTATCTAGCCCATGGCTCTCAA
Source organism: Mus caroli (assembly GCF_978045245.1). Lineage (NCBI taxonomy): Eukaryota > Metazoa > Chordata > Mammalia > Rodentia > Muridae > Mus > Mus caroli. Next base: position 64,479,504 of record NW_028227273.1, read on the forward strand.
AGCCTCCCAGGATTTTGAAATTGAGAATAAAGGACAGCTTACAGCTGGACCTGTTAGTTCAAGTCAATTCCGTGACCCCATGGGAGACAAACATGGACTGGGTACTTTTTCCCTCTTCCCCGACCCTGGCTTTATAAACATGGGACAGTACTATATAGACATCAGGGGTATAGCTCCACATGATGATGGGAGCCAGCCAAAGCCCATGGGGGTGTGGTCTGAGCAGAGTCCTGGACAGAGAGAGCTACTCACAGAACTCCACGCCTTTGCTGTGCCTACATGCAATGCACTTGGGTGTTCTAGACTCTGCCTTAGCTTTGGTTTTACAAAAGAAACCTGACTTATAGCTGGGGGGGAGGGGAGAGGGTGCTTAGCTCAAGTGGTAGAGCACTGAACAGAGCTTGATCACGTGCATGAAGGGTCCTGGGTTCCAATCCCACCCAGCACAGGAGAAAGGAAGGAAAGAAGGGACAGAGGAGGGAAAAGGAAGGAAGGAAGGCAGCCAGCCAGCCAGCCAGGCTGTGTACCCCTGTAAAACTAAAACTCAGTAGGCTGAGTCAGGAGAATCGGAGTAAAAAGGCATCCTTTAAGGTAGGATTTCTTTGGGTAGCCCTGGCTGTCTTGTAGACCAGGCTGACCTTGAACTCAGAAATTCCCCTGCCTCTGCCTCCTGAGTGCTGGGATTAAAGGCATGTACCACCATGCCTTGTGAGACTTTTCCTAAAACAGAACAGAACTCCTAGAGATGTCAGAGGAGGGGGAAGGACACTCACCCAGCTGGGAAGTACCCTTCTGGTAAAAGCTGCCCTTAACCTGAGCCCTCTGCTGTGGACCTGATTTCTTTACTGGGGTTCCGTATAGTGGTTCATGATGGTGGGAGTCAGGGGACGAGAAGAAGCTGGCAGATAAGGAGACTGAGGGGAGAGAGGAAGCAAATAAGCCTCGACTCCCTGTAGGGTGGAGCTGACACGGGCCCAGGGCACTTGGTGTGTGCCAGGCCCTGGGGACAGGGATTAAGAGCATCCATTTCTCTAGTCCTTCCTCCCCCTCCTTAACAGGAGGCAAGGAGCACACTCCAAAAACTAGGAGTGGCTTCCATATCCTCTTGTCTGTAGAATCCATAGGCTCTCTTCTTCTGGGCTCTCTTCTCTACTCTCAGCCAAAATGCCTGCTCTTGGGAGCTGGAGGGAATGCTGACTCAGCAGTTGAGCACACTGACGGCTCTTGTAGAGGAACCAGGTCTGATTCCCAGTGCCTTCATGGTGGCTCACAACTATCCATAACTCTAGTCCTAGGGTACCCACTGCCCCTTTCTGACCTCTGTGGCCACACGGTACACATATGTACACACACATTCAGGCAAAGCATTCCTACACATTAAATAAATAGATCTGAACCTCCCGCACAACACTAGCGAGCAGAAAGGAAGCCAACCCAGATGCTTCCTAGCCCGAGCAACGGTTACATTGTTTCCTTTTTTCTTTTGAGACACAATCTTGTGTATCCCAGGCTAGCCTTAAACTTGCTGCAGAGCCAGGGGTGACCTTGAAGTTCTAGTCCCCTGCCTCCACCACCCAAGTACTGAGATTAGTTGGATATATTTTTTATTACAGTTTGTCTTAGTTAAGGTCTCTATTGCCTGTGATAAAACACTAAGACCAAAAGCAACGTGGGAGGAAAGGGTTTCCTTGGCTTACATACCCTCAGTCACAGCCCTCAAGGGCAATCAAGGCAGCAATCAAGATCAGAACCTGGCGTAGGAACCAAAGCAGAGGCCTTTGAGGGGTGCTGTTTACTGACTTGCTCCCCACAGCTTGCTCAGTCTGCGTTCTGATACAACCAAGGACTACCTGCTCAGGGTGGTGTCTCCAAGAGTGGCCTGAGCCCTCTCACATCAATTAATCACCACATGCTAATCTGATGGAGGCATTATGTCAATTAAGAAGAGTCCCTCGCAGCGCGGTGGTGGCGCACGCCTTTAATCCCAGCACTTGGGAGGCAGAGGCAGGCAGATTTCTGAGTTTCAGGCCAGCCTGGTCTACAGAGTGAGTTCCAGGACAGCCAGGGCTACACAGAGAAACCCTGTCTTGGAAAAAAACAAAACAAAACACCAAAAAAAAAAAAAAAAGCCCCGAACAAACAAAAGAATACCGTGTCATACCTCGGCATGGATACTAGCAAACATGGTTGCCTAAGCTACATCACCAGCCTCCAATGATTGCATTTATCGGATTGTTTCCGTGCAAGCAAGAGTCTGCTCATCACAGTGCTTTTTTTCAATAGAAACTCATGGAAGACAATTCTAGTGTTCAGTGAAACAGCGAGTGCAATTGGCTCTGAGCACCTGGGTGAATAATGCATGCCTTACTGTGTGAGTGTGTGTGCGTGTGCGTGTGCGTGTGCGTGTGTGTGTGTGCACTGTGCTCATGGAACGATGGAAGGAAGCCTTGAAAGACTAGATTCCTTTCTTCCACCTAGTCACTAGGTGGCTCCTAGTCCACCTAGTGGAGGTAGGCGGGGCAGAGCTTGGACTCAGGTGGCAATAAATACCTGTAGCAGCTCAGCTAATTGCCTGTCCTCTACCCCACCGAGCCGCCCAGCTTCAACAGCCAGCCTCCTGCTTCAGCGGTCTCAGTCCATGAAACTGGAATTACAATTGTGTGTCACGGGGCCTGGCTTATATTGAGTTTTCTAAATTGTCTTTTATTTCTGGTTATGATTTCTCTGATTAGGGGAAAGGGGAAACAACTAACGAGAACGCCCCAGTTGTTAGGGAAAAACTAGGGGACAGATGCAGGTTCTTCCTGAGCAGGGAGGAGAGTGACCACACCCCCCCACACTCCGCCCCTCCCCCCCCCCATCCCCCAGCTAAAGCCAGGTCCTTATTTAGGCAGAGCGGTCCTTCCCCAGCTCAGTTTCCATCAGGAGTCCTTCCCCAAGCAACTCTCCTCCCCTTTTCACCGCGTGGCCAGCTGCAGCCCGCTCTCTCCTGGGGCCTCCCTTCTCCTTGGTAGCAGCGGCCCAGGCCAGGCTGCACATATGTACCTCGTTAGAGGCGGCCAGCACCAAAGCCGGCACATCTGGCTGCGGCGAGACAAAGTGCACTGCGGGGCAGCGAAGGGGAAGGTGGTGCACGTCAGGACAGGGCCGCCGGGGCCGCTGACATCTGGACAGTGGAGGGTGGTCAGTGACCGGCTGCAGGCGCTGTGCTAGCCAACCTGGCCCGGGTCCCTCAGGGCGGCAACGCTGAACTGTTGCTGGCTGGCCTTCCCCACCTGCAGGCTTTGGAGGCTGAACCTTGCAAAGGATGGAGGGGTTCTGCGGAGGCTTGGGCCAGGGGACCTACTGTGAGAACAGGAGAGGAGCATCGACTACCCAGCTTATGGTGGCCAGGCCTTGTGGCTGCAGGCAGCTGTGGGTCTCTCCTGGACTCCAGGACACCTGCAGGCCCCAGGTTGTATCACATGTCAGCTTCAGGGCCTGAGAAGCTCCGGGTTAGCAGCCTGCGGGTTCCTGCCTTCTGGCTGCAGCAGCTGCTCCTAAGGTCCTCTCTGAAGTTGGCCGGAGATGAAAGTCACTGACCAACCAATGAAAGGCCAGAAAGCAACAGCCCAGCCCCAGCCCTTCCCAGCAGCCTTGATCCACACTAAGTCTCTCCTGAAAGGGACCCCATTATCGTGGGAACTGCCAGTCCCGCTAGCCTATGATCCCCATTTCCCATCCCCATCCCCGTCCCGGTCCACTGCTGTGGGCAGAAGTGGCTATCCTAGAAAGAAGATACAGGGTTGGGGGCAGCCATTAGGATAGAAGCTCAGAGATGAGAGCATCCAGTGAGAGGGCTCTTGACTATAAGACAGAATCCCAGCCCTTCTCTGAGACAGGATCTCATGTAACTCAGGCTGCCCTTGGACTCACTGTTTAGCCCAGGTTACCCCTGAATTCCTGATCCTCCCTGCCTCCACCTCCCAAGTGCTGGGACTACAGGCACATGCCACTATATCTAGTTTTAGGGTGGAACTTCTTACACAAATAATCTAAGAAGGAGCTGGAGAGATGGCTCCAGGATTAAGAGCACTGGCTGCTCTTCCAGACCACTTGGGTTCCATTGCCAGCACCCACACAGTGGTGGAAATCCATCTGTCCCAGAGGATCCAACACCCTCTTCTTGGTCTTTATGGAGGTAAAAAGGATCAGAAGTTCAAGGACGGGCTGGTGAGATGGCTCAGTGGGTAAGAGCACCCGACTGCTCTGCCGAAGGTCCAGAGTTCAAATCCCAGCAACCACATGGTGGCTCGCAACCATCCGCAACAAGATCTGGCGCCCTCTTCTGGAGTGTCTGAAGACGGCTACAGTGTACTTACATATAATAAATAAATAAACCTTAAAAAAAAAAGGGTTAAATAAAACTAAAAAAAAAAAAAAAAAAAAAGAAGAAGTTCAAGGACATCCTGGGCTTCTGAGATACATAAGACTGTCTTAAAAAATAGACATTAATAAATATATAGTCTGTAACAGATATAATGTTATTACATACATAACAGGAGGTATTGTTTTATACTTTTCTTTTGGGAATAATCTTGTCCTTCGAGATGGGGTCTTATTATGTTGCCCTGGCTGTCCTGGAACTTCCTGTTTAGACCAGGCTAAATTCAAACTCAGAGAGATCCACCTGCCTCTGCCTCCTGAGGGCTAGAATTAAAGGCATAGACCACCACATACAACTCAATTTTTTTTTAATTTATTTTTTATTAGGTATTTTCCTCGTTTACATTTTCAATGCTATCCCAAAAGTCCCCCATACCCACCCCCCAATCCCCTACCCACCCACTCCCCCTTTTTGGCCCTGGGGTTCCCCTGTACTGGGGCATATAAAGTTTGCAAGTCCAATGGGCCTCTCTTTGCAGTGATGGCCGACTAGGCCATCTTTTGATACATATGCAGCTAGAGACAAGAGCTCCGGGGTACTGGTTAGTTCATATTGTTGTTCCACCTATAGGGTTGCAGTTCCCTTTAGCTCCTTGGGTAATTTCTCTAGCTCCTCCATTGGGGGCCGTGTGATCCATCCAATAGCTGACTGTGAGCATCCACTTCTGTGTTTGCTAGGTCCCAATTTTTTTTTTCTTGAGGCAGTGTCCTGTACTATAGATTGGGTTGGCTTGAAACTTCACCAGGTAGCCCCTGAAGGGGTGACAATCCCACTGCCTCAGCCTCCCAAGTGTTGAGATCCTAAGCATGGACCCAACCATTAGTGCTTGGTTAATTTTCAATTTATAGAAAAGTGGCAGAGATTTCCTCTAAACCCTTTACCCGTCCACTTCTTCAAAAATTAATGTGTTGCATAACTAGGGTGCAGTTGCCAAAGTTAAGAAATTAACCTTGGCACAGAACCATGAACTAAACCAGACCTTTCCTGACACCGTTTCCCCGATACATATGCGACTTACTGCTTGCCAGTTATCCACATTAGGAAATTAGGAAAATTAGCTAGCTAGAGTAGAGGTAGAGGTAGAGATATTTTTCTGGGCACCTGTAATCCTAGAACTTGGGATATGTTGGGATATGGAGGCAGAAGAATCAGTAGTTCAAGATGAGCCTCAACAGTGTTCATATACATATACCTACACTCAGAAAGGTACACACACACACACACACACACACACACCACTCCCATACACACACACCACCAAACCTTGGTCTTCTGCAAGAGCAGTGCATGCTTGTAACTGCTGAGCCATCTCTTGGCTCCCTCCTTACATACTTTTGACAACAGAAGCGAGTACCAGTTGTTAAATTTAAGATGAAGTGAATGGTCAGCCGGGTAGCTCAGCGGGCAAAGGCGCTCGCTGCCACGGCTGATGACCCAAGATTGATCCTTGAAACCCACATGGCAGAAGGAGAGAGCTGATTCCTGCAAGTCCCTCTGACCTCCAGGTTCAGGCTGTGGTACTCACACACACACACACACACACACACACACACACACCATCACCCTCCCCCCCCCCAAAAAAAAGATAAGTGTAAAAACGTTTTCCAAGGTTTTGGAAATAACTTTGGAAAATTTTAGTTTCCCAATTGTACCCATCAGGTTTTGCGCTCCTGACAGTCACTCTGGCCTCAGGTCTGAGGGACTGGTTAGCTCCTCCTGAATGGGGTGCTAGAGTCAGTCACTCTTGGAGCCTAGGCATGCTCGGGGAGCAATCCAATCTATTTTATTTCATTGCTTTGGTGTGTGTGTATGTGTGTGTGTGTGTACATGTCAGGTGTCAGTTCCTCTGGAGCGGTCCACCTTGCATTTATATTTATTTATTTAATATAGCGTCTCCCTAGCTGGCTTGGAGCAAACTATGTAGACCAGGCTGGTCTCAGACTCAGGTTCATCTGCCTCCTGAGTGCCAGGATTAAAGACAAAGGTCCACAAAGCTTCTAATTTTTTTTTTAAAGATTTATTTATTTATTATATATAAGTACACTGTAGCTATCTTCAGACACTCCAGAAGAGGGCGCCAGATCTCGTTACGGATGGTTGTGAGCCACCATGTGGTTGCTGGGATTTGAACTCTGGACCTTCGGAAGAGCAGTCGGGTGCTCTTACCCACTGAGCCATCTCATCAGCCCCCCTAATTTTTTTTTAATATTTATTTATTTTGTGTATATGAGTACACTGTCTTCAGAAGACGGTATCAGTTCCCATTACAGATGGTTGTGAGCCACCATGTGGTTACTGAGATTTGAACTCAGGACCTCTGGAAGAGCAGTTAGTGCCCTTAACCGCTGAGCCAGCTCTCCAAGCCCCTAAAGCTTTTAATTTTTAAAACTACCATATTCGTGTGTGTGTGTGTGTGTGTGTTTGCGCACTGCAACTGTGCCCCAAAAGCATGCATGTGGAGAATAGAGGACACCTTGAGAACTTAGTTCTGACACATGGGTCCCAGGGATTGAATCTAGGTCATCAGACTTGGCAGCAAATGCCTTTCTTCACTAAGCCATCTGGACAGCCCCACCTTGCTGTTTGAGGAAGGGTATCTCAGGATGGATCTAAGGCACATCAATTAAGCTTGCCTAGCTGGCCACTGAGCGCTTGCTATGCCCCTGACTTTGACCTTGAGATTACAAGCATATGCTGCTATAGCTGGCCTTTTTCGCTGGGAATTGAACTCTGGCCCTTGTGTCTCTGTGGCAAACACTTCCTGAATGAGCTATCTCCCCAGCCTTTGTTTTTGGTGGTGGTGGTGGTGGTAGTGGTGGTGGTGTTTTTTTGAGACAGGGTTTCTCTGTGCAGCCCTGGCTGTCCTGGAACTCACTCTGTAGACCAGGCTGGCCTCAAACTCAGAAATCCACCTGCCTATGCCTCCCAAGTGCTGGGATTAAAGGTGTGCGCCACCACTGCCCGGCCCTTGTCTGTTCTTTTGTTGAGACATGGTTTCATGTACCCCAGGCTATGTCAGAATTCAATATGTAAACCAGAATGACCCGTGACTTCTGATCTTCCTGCCTCCATGTACTGTGTGCTGAGATTTCAAGGCCAGGCATGTGCCACCAGAGCCTGTTTATTGAATACCACAAAAGCACACTACCAATAAAGTCATTTCCTCTCCGGCTCTCTTGTCTTGCTCTCTGATGGGATTACAGTCAGGAGCCAAAAAGTTTAACTTTTTTTTTTTTTTAATGTTGTCTTCTTTTGTAGTTCTAAGAATCAAACTTAAGGCCTGGGTAAGTACTCTCCCACTGAATGACTGGTATAGCCCTTGACATTTTAGAATTATTCAAATCAAGGCTATTTGGCCGCCTCTCACCTTTCCCAAAGCAACCAATGCCAATGCGTTTCCAAAGAGAAGGAGAGACTGGAGGGGGCAGGCTTTTCTATTCATAGGACACGTGGGAGCTCTTGTGGAGTCAGTAATATTTGTGCCCACAGGTTGGGACACCCTCTCCCAGTCTGGAGCTACCTAGGAAACCTAATTAATTATGGAACTAAGGAGCACGGTTGAGTTAATATAGAATAAGGCTGAGGGAGTTGGGTGTCTCGGGGGATGTTTATGACAAGCTGCGGGGTGCTCTGGTGAGTCACCACTGCTCTTTAAGAGGGCACAATTGCCTCCCCAGGGGACAGCAAGGCCAGCGGTTTCTCATCAGGTGTCCTCTTCCCAGGCGGGGCTGGAGATGCAGGCAGGGCTGGACAGCTCTTCCCTCTTCCCTGGCTCCCATGAGAGACTGTATGTTCTGTCTACCCCTGCTCCTATCACAGCAGAACTTCCCAACAACAGTCTGGCATACATTGATGGTGCTAGAGAGAGCAGTTGGATGCTAGGGACATCTCTCTCCCTCTCTAGCATCCTTCTGGGAAGGTTTCCTGTGGTTAAGGCCAGATGCGTACACAGGCTCCTTCTCAGCCTCCATCCCAGGCAGTTCCTGTATATGGAAAGGCCAAGGCTGGAAAGTGGACAGATGTGCATAGTACCCCTTCCTTCTCTATGGCACGCTCTAGGTTGGGACTCTTGACATCTTTCAGTCTGCTGAAGAATCAAAGCAAGCTGTGTGGCTGGACAGAGCAGTGCCTACTTTTAATACACTGGAAGGTAGAAACAGGCAGATCTGTGAGTTCAAAGCCAGCCTGGTCTACATATATCTAGTTCCAGGCCAGTTAGGGTTACAATGTGAAACCAGGTCTCAAAATAAAAGTTAGTAACAATATTCAATAAGTCTAAAGTCATTCTCAGGTGCATAGTGAGTTCAAGACCATCCTTGGCTACAAGAGACTCTAAACCAAACCAAACCAAACCAAACCAAAACCAAAAAACCAAAAACAAACCCCACAAACACACACACAAAAAAAACCCAAGTAGACTCAACAAGCTGAGACCCAGGGAATGAAGGCAGAGGCCAGTTCACTCTCAAAGAGAGAGACTAGTGAAGAGAGAGACTAGTGACAGAAATCCCACAGCCCAGGGAAGCCATCAAGGCAGAGGCAGCTACTGGGTGTGATGAAGGCAGCCTGGCTCTGGGGTCAGCAAGCCTCACCCTGAGCCTCTGTTCTCAAGCCCCTCAGGGACATCACCGAGGGACATCACCCCACAGTCTCGGGGAAACCCAGACCTACTCTGGCCACTGTCAACAAGGACGATGGAAGCTTCATAGGAAAGCTGGATTTCGAAGGTAGAAGCTAGGGAGGGACCCCAGGTGACACAAAACAGCTCTGGGCTACCCAGATTCTTTCTCTAGGCCTTGGAAACTGAGACCAGAGTCACCTATAGCCATTGATTCCCTAGTCCTGCTGCCTCCCGGCCTTTACCTATGTATTCTTTGCTCTTGTTTTTGTTTTAAGGTCTCTTTATGATATGTAAGTACACTATCGCTGTCTTCAGACACCCCAGAAGTGGGCATCAGATCTCATTACAAATGGTTGTGAGCCACCATGTGGTTGGTTTGATTTGAACTCAGGACCTTCAGAAGAGCAGTCTCTTAACCACTGAGCCATCTCTCCAACGCCTATGTATTCTTGCCCTCTAACTTCTACCATGGCCTCCCCTCTTGCCTACTGGGACCAGCTATGTCCTAGGCATCCACAGCTGAAGTGGGTTGTGGGGCCCTGGTGGCTCAGAAAGTCGTTGTCTTAATACAGAAGATCTCCCAGTGGGGTTTAATGGTCCTTTTCCCAGCCGCTGGCCTATTCAGCTTGTAAATAGATGCCTTGTGTCCTGCCAATGCTGGCTTGGGCTTGGTGACTAGGGTGTGGCTCACAAACCCAGCATCAGAGGGAGTGCCTGTGGGCATGGCAGGTGCAGCTCACCCTCAGAGAGAGCAGCAGCCACCATCCCTTCATCCAGAAGGAGAACTATTTTTGTCCAGTGAGGATAGCCTAGCGCAATTAACATAGTCAGTTACTGGCACCTGCCTGTGGCTTCTATCTCATCTCACAAGCTGCCTCAGGAGGGACAGCTGCAGGTCCAGGTTCCCCAGTTTTCAGATGGAGGACACCCCCTTCTCTCTGTACTGTGCACTCAGCCAAGTGGGTGCTCTGTTGTTAGGCCAATCCCTAGCCCTGTGGTTCAGCCTGCTTTCAACATGTCCTTTAGAGGGTGGTCACCAAAACACTGGGCAATTAGGCAAGCTCAGAGCCAGCTTGTGTGTGTGTGTGTGTGTGTGTGTGTCAGGGCACAGGGGTGCTTGCCAGAAATGGGTAGCTCTCTGTGACAGGGTGTATAGATGCATTAATATCATGTGATCGTGTGGCTGGAGAGATCCTTCCATGGTCAAGAGCACCCAGGTTCAGTTCTCCGCACCCACATGGTGACTGACAACCTGTAACTCCAGCTCCGGGGCCACCTGAATGTGTGTGGACACTTACCCCCCCACACACACATACACAGACATACACATAATTTTAAACTAAATCTTTTAAATCACATGACCAAAGAACATTTGAGAATATGTCTTGGTTGGTAGAATACTTTATGATGTGTATAAAGCCCTCAACACCCTATAAACCTAGCGTGGTACCCTATGTCTGTGATCCCAGTACTTGGGAGACAGAAATCAAAGGGTCAGACAGATTCAAGGCCATCCTTGGCTACATAGTGAGTTCTAGGTCAGCCTGGGCTACACTAGTTTCAGGTTTAAAAGAAGGGAATGAAAAAAGAACCCCGCCATCACTTGTCTGTGTGTCTAGGAATGTGTTTGTTTTTTTCCAGTATCCATAACTCACATAAGCATTGAAGATGTGTGACTGCTTGTTTTTGGGATCCGCTATTTCAGTGTTTCTGGGCTCCTAGTGTATATCTTCACCCTTGCCCAGCAAGCCCTTACCACGCTGGTCCTGAAATGGTGCCCACTTGTGTGTGTGTGTGTGTGGTATACAAATGTGTGTGTATGCATATGTGTGTATGTGTGCGTGCATGAGTATATGTATATGTGCATGTGTGTATGATATATACATGTTGTGTGTGTGTATATGTGTGTGCACCTGAGCGTAGGTGTGGGTGTATGCATGTATGCATGTCTGTGTGTGTGTGCATGTTCGTGCATATGTGTGTGTGTGTATATATATATATATATATATATATATATATACATATATATGTGTGTGTGTGTGTGTGTGTGTGGTGTGGTGTGTGCACGTGCTCATGTATGTATGTGCATGTGTGTGTGTGTATATGTGTATGTCAGTGTGTGTGCATATGTGTGTATGTGTATGTGTGTGTGTGTGTGTGTGTGTGTGTGTGTGTGTGTGTATGTGAGTGAAGTCAATCAGCATAATAACCAAGATTTTATTTCCCTTCTGGGACACACCAGCTCTTATCTCCTCTCATAGGAAAAAAGGAACTTTCCAGACGTCTCTATCAGTACAGCTCTCTGTAAAACCCGTGGGAGGAGAGAACGGGGCAATGGTGGCGGGGGTTGAGGAGGATCTGAGTGCTCAGCTTTGTCTTTAACCATTTACTTAAATCTTTTTTCTTTTTTTTTAGATTTACTTATTTTTTATGTGTGCGTGTTTTGCTTGAATGTATGTCTGTGCACCTCACCTGTGTGCTGCCTGTGGAGGTCACAATCGGTTGCAGTGTGAGCACTGGTTACTGAACTGGGTCCTATGGAGGACCAGCCAGTGCTCTTAACCACTGAGCCATCTCGCCAGCCTGGGTATTTGTCTTTTAACTTCAGGACTTTATTGGGTTGAAAGTAGACAGCACATGGGTGTTTTGTATACTTGTGGGGTTTTGTTGTTGTTGTTTAGTTGGTTGGTTTTTTATTTATTTATTTATTATTTATTTTTTTAAAAAAGATTTATTTATTATAATGTAAGAACACTGCAGTTGTCTTCTGACACTCCAGAAGAGGGAGTCAGATCTCATTACAATGGTTGTGAGCCACCATGTGGTTGCTGGGATTTGAACTCAGGACCTTCAGAAGAGCAGTCAGAGCTCTTAACCGCTAAGCCATTTGTTTTGCTTTGTTTGGTAATCCTCAATTTCTGTATTTTGAATACAAGGTCCTTTTGTGAACAGGAGAGAAAAAAAATGTCATCATTATAGAATCAAATAGATGTGGTTGGCCACTCAGTGGCCATTCTGCTGCCTGCTTCTACAAAGTGCTTGTCACTACCACCACTCTGGGCCAGGGTCCCTGGGTGGAGAACACAGGGCAGAGATCCAGTGGACTTAGTGAGGACTGACCCCTGGGGACAGCAGATACAGTGGGCTCATACCACCTCGTGGCCTGCTGTCCCTAGCTTGACCCCATCATTGCTTGCTGCCAGGTCTCTTTGCTTAGCTGGACTCTGGCCTGACCTTTTAATCCAGACCAGGCATTTGTCTAGGCCATGCAATGACACAGTTCGGCACTTGTAGGTTTGGCTGGACACTCAGGGCTGGCCCTCCATCTGGAGAAGGTGTCTCCTGCCCTCTGGGTCAGAACCCACCTTAGTTTACATGGCCTTAGGTTAACACCAGGGCCAGGTGGACACAGGTTGCTGAGCCTGCCAGGGTTCCCAGCCTTGACTTTACAGGGCGACACCGATGGTAGTGTCCGGAGACACCTGGAGTCAATGCTGGTCTGTCATGTCTGTCATTGCCACCCCAGCTGTGTGACTTAGGTGGGTCCTTTGGAGGGTTACTGTGGACCTGATGTTCCTCACATATTCCCTACCCCTTTAAAACAGGAGACAGGAGCATCCCGCATCTGTGCTGTGAAGTCATGTTGGGAGATAAACCCATGTCTGTGGGTTGTCTTGTTGTCAAAATCCGTTCTGACTCTGTTTGGTAGAGTTCTTGCTTATCATGCTCGAAGCCTTTGGGTTTCATCTCTAGAACCATATATACTGGGCACAATGATGGGACCCCTGTAAATCCTCCACTCTTGAGAAGTTCAAAACCATCCTCACCTATATACCAAGCTTGAGGCTAGGCTGGACCACCCAGGTTCCTGTCTTAAAACCAACCAACCAACCATTCTGCCTGGCACTCCGAGGACTTAAAGGGAAATCGTTGGCTACTTTTCAAGTGTTTTACCCACTGATCGTATGTACCTGGCACCGGGTTCAACTCCTCTGGCAAAAGCAGAAAGCAAGGGCCTGTGGACCTGTTGCCATGGAAATTAGGCTCCCTTGCAAAACAAAACATTTTGGGTGGGTGGGGAGCAGGGGGAGGGGAGAGGAGATAGGGGAATTTTGGAGGGGAAACTAGGAAAGGGGATAACATTTGAAATGTAAATAAAGAAAATATCTAATTAAAAAATATATATATAGAAAGAAACAAAACATTTGGGGAACAAGCATTTTCTTCCTTATAGCAGCAAACCAAGCAAATAACCAAACAACTACCATCACCATCACCATCACCACCATCACCATCACCATCACCACCACCATCACCATCACCACCACCATCACCATCACCATCACCACCACCACCACCATCACCACCACCATCACCACCATCACCATCACCATCACCACCACCACCATCACCACCACCATCACCACCATCACCATCACCACCACCACCATCACCACCATCACCATCACCACCATCACCATCACCACCATCACCACCACCACCACCATCACCATCACCACCATTACCACCACCACCACCACCACCACCACCACCATCACCACCACCATCACCACCACCATCACCACCATCACCATCACCACCATCACCACCACCACCATCACCACCATCACCATCACCACCATCACCACCACCACCACCACCACCACCACCATCACCACCACCATCACCACCACCATCACCACCACCATCACCACCACCATCACCACCATCACCATCACCACCATCACCACCACCACCACCATCACCACCATCACCATCACCACCATCACCACCACCACCACCACCACCACCATCACCACCACCATCACCACCACCATCACCACCACCATCACCACCACCATCACCACCATCACCATCACCACCATCACCACCATCACCACCATCACCATCACCACCATCACCACCATCACCACCATCACCATCACCACCATCACCACCACCACCACCACCACCACTACCACCACCACCATCACCATCATCACCAAGTGCATGGCGGGGGTTGTCAGGGTTGACTGGGTGGGGGGGGTGGGGTGGGTGGGGGTGAGTTGGCAGTGGAGGTGGCCGTGGCAGCAACAGGGTTCAGGGTTCCTATAGGCAGGACACAGGACCCTGGCTCAGCTTTTTTCTTTCACTGGGCCTGATTTCCTTATGGTTCAAAGGACAGTGGCTCCCACGGTTGTTAAGTTGCAGGGAGAACCAGACACAGCTGTGTGCGTGCCTGGCTCAGTCACCAGGAGGAACACCAATGTGAGGAAGGACTAAACTAGACAATTAAAGTTTTTAGTTCAGCCAGGTGTGACAGCACATGCTTTTAATCACTGCACTCTGGAGTGCTGGGTTAACCTGCTCCATATAGTGAATTCCAGGACAGCCAGGGCTATACAGAGAAATCAACCAACCAACCAAACATCATCATCATCCTATATAATTAATTTAATTAATTAATAATTTTATATCACTTAATTGGCTAAGTTACCTATAGATGTATGGGTTTTGTTGTTGTTGTTGTTGTTTTCGAGACAGGGTTTCTCTGTGTAGCCCTGGCTGTCCTGGAACTCAATTTGTAGACCAGGCTGGCCTCAAACTCAGAAATCCACCTGTCTCTGCCTCCCGAGTGCTGGGATTAAAGGCGTGCACCACCACCGCCCGGCTTGTGTTTTTAAATTGTATTTATTTATATGCATTTCTGGTGATAAAGTCTTATTAGGTAACTTTGGCTAGCACGTAGACCAGGTCGACTTCAAACTCACAGAGAGTAGCTGCCCCCCCCCCCATCCCCCAGAGTGCCAAGATTAAAGGTGTATGCAGCCACACCTGGTGAGTTCCCCTCTCTTTCAAATGTAAATAAGCACACATCCTGGAGCTGTTGTGAAATGTCAGCATGACTGTCAAGGTAGCTGCTGCGAATTATTCTAGCATCTTCCAGTCACAGGGTTAAGAATGTGAAGGATCGGGCTGGTGAGGTGGCTCAGTGGATAAGAGCACCTGACTGCTCTACCGAAGGTCCAGAGTTCTAATCCCAGCAACCACATGGTGGATCACAACCATCCGTAACGAGATCTGGCGCCCTTTTCTGGAGTGTCTGAAGTCAGCTACAGTGTACTTACATATAATAAATAAATCTTAAAAAAAAAAAAAAAAGAATGTGAAGGATGGGGTCGAACCCCAGTGGTTACCATGTTTAACCAGCAGGCAGAAAGCCCCGGGTTCTGTCCCCAGCACTATATTAATTGGACATGATGATACACACTTGTAATCCCAGCACCCAGGAGGGGGAGGCAGAAGGTCAGGAGGTCAAGATCGGTCTCAGTGGCATAGGGAATTCAAGGTTAGCCTAGGCTACATGAGGGCCTATACATGGATGAACAGATAGATTGACCGATGAATGATAGATACTTAGAGACAGAGGATGGTTATGTCAATGCCAGGGAGAAGAGAGATTAAAGATGTTTCTGGTCAAAGCCCTTGGAGACCTACGAAGGGGCTACTGTTTCTAGGCTCTCTTCATGTCCTCCCACTTCTGGATTCCCGTGACTCTTATGCTTGGGAGGAGTCCCACATGCGTTTGCCATTTTCCACTTCTCAATGAAAAATATCTCAGACAGAGACAGTGTGTCCTTAGGCTTTTGAAACCGTCCTGGTGCCTACCCAGAGAACTTGTGGGTGGCCAAGCAGCTGAAGGCTTAGGGCTCAAAATGGAGACACGGGTCAGCAGAAGGCCACAGGGCTGGCTTGCTTTGGCTGTAGCTACTATTTAGGGGGTCATTGTGAGGTCCAGAGTCTTCTGTAGGTAGCCCAGGTACCACTCAGCCAATCTCTTCTTTCCCTTGGACGTCTCAGGCACACCTTGATGTGTTGGAATAGCATCTCTCGTCTGAACATAGCACACCAGGCCAAAGTAGTTCCGTGTGTAAGAGGTTTTACTGGGGAAAAGAGGGGAAAGAGAGAAAGACAAAGGGGAAAAGAAAAAAAGGGGCAAAAGTGGGGAAAGGTCTGTCTTTTATATAGGCTGTGATATAATCTGTTCGTAGGTGAGTGTGGGAAGTGGACTCTGGGAAGGTATATGGTAGTCACAGCAATAGGTGTCACCTATGTGTGACATCCTGAGTTTGGAGCAGATCTGTCTTTTGATGCCAACACACCTATCCTGGTAGGTCTGGGTGGGCATGTGACCTGGGGCAGCAGGGCTCTCCTATCTGTACCCTTAGTGCCACATGATGGTGTGCCCAAGTATCCTCACACTTATGTGCTGTCTGGGCTTCCCAACCCAGACCTGCTGAGTAACCAAAACCATCCTGCGAGCCCCATCTGTTAAGGGGGCCCAGATCATCACAGGGCAGGAGCTGGACCAAGAGCCCTGGCTAAGCCTGGGGGAAGGCAAGATCCTCTTATGGGAGCCTCCCTGATCCTGGCCTTTGGTCTTGGAAGGCCTGTGTGGGCCATGACTTTTCTCTGAGAAGAAGAAAACTTTGGGGTCCTGAGGTTCCTCCTCCATCCAGGGCGACTGGACAGGCACTGTTTCCAACCATGGACATGACCTTAAACAAGAAGAGAAGGCAAGGTGGGAGAGATGTTGGTACCCACTGAGGGAGGAGCCAGGAAGGCAGCTCACAAGCCAATAAACCAGGATGCTGAAGGTCTCACCTGCTCTCCCCAGCCAGGCCCTGTTACACCCTTGCAGAACACCTAATAATCAGAGTTTTGTGGAGGACTTGAGGCTGGCCCTCAGCACTGGGGTCTGCCTCTCTCTGGGAGGGGTTGGGAAGTGGCAAAGCCCTGAGTGGGCATGAGTACCCGTGACTCAGGATAAGTCACAAGGACCCAGGGAACAACCCCCGCTGGCCACAGAGCCAGGATTTCTGCTCCCCATCGGAAAGCAGGGATTTTGAAATTTTACTTCGGGACTTTGGTAAAATTCTGCAGAATCTTTCACAGAAAGCATCAACCTTTGGGTATTTTGGGGGAAGTTACTAAAAAAAAAAAAAACCAAACAAAAACAAACTTCACCTTTACATCTGTTTATGAATTAGCTGTTTCTTTCTCAGTTCCAAATTATATTCATGTCTTACATGTTGTTGTTTTCTGGAACAGGGTTTCTCTGTGTAGCCCTGGCTGTCATGGCTACACTCACTCTGTAGACCAGGCTGGCCTCAAACTCAGAAATCTGCCTCCCAAGTGCTGGGATTAAAGGCATGCCACCACCATGTCCAACTTCTTTCCAGTTTTTAAAATGTGGGTTCTGGGGATCAAACTCAGGCCTCCAGGTTTATATGAGTGTAAATAAATAGGCAAAATTTTAAAATTACATTTCCTGGCCTGCTGCCATCAAAGAGAACCCAAGTTGAGACTTTACTATCTAGGTCATGTGATTCACAGTGGCCTATAACTTCAGCTCCGTGGAAACTGACAGCTTCTTCTGGCCTCCATGGGTACTACACTCACATGTACAAACCCACAAACTCCACACACACACTCACATACACACACTCACATGTGCTAACACCACACACAGATTCACATGTGCAAACATGCAAACACCACACACACACAAATAATAAGTTTTAGAAATGAGGACTCCTGCCGGGCAGTGGTGGTGCACACCTTTAATCCCAGCACTTGGGAGGCAGAGGCAGGTGGATTTCTGAGTTCGAGGCCAGCCTGGTCTACAAAGTGAGTTCCAGGACAACCAGGACTATACAGAGAAATCCTGTCTCGAAACAAACAAACAGACAAACAAAAAAAAAAAAAACAACAAAAAAAAAAAAAAAAAAAGAAATGACGACTCCCAAATCCCAGTCTCCTTGACTTTATTTTCGCTACAACATTATCTTCAAGAGATTATTATGCACTGGGACAATGCCTTCAATCCTAGCATTCAACCTGGTCTACATAGGTCAACCAATAAAACCACACACAAAAAAAGATCCTATAAGCCACTCATTTATTTATTATTCATATATCTATTTAGTTTATGTTGGGCCAGGGCTCACTGTTTTCTGGGTGCTCTTGAACCCCTGGGGCTCTGCACTGCATCTCTTCCCTGCGGCTGGAATTACATCCTCTTATCCCTGACTTTCCTTTGAGCATGTGCCTCCCAGATGGGAGGACTTCTGTGTCTCCAACACTACAAAGCTCGATGCCTGACCTACAGCGGGTACTCAGTTGTTGTACTCAGGTACTTGTTGATCGAACGGAAGAACTCTAAATTATGGGTGACTGGCGGGCTGTGCCCTGGGCATCAGGGCGGAGGGAGAGCAACCAGGACTCTCTGTCTGCCCGTTGTGGTTGCCTGTTCAGCTGGTTCCAGTGGCAGGGGGACAGGTCCCTGACAGCCAGGTGAGTTCTGGGTGAATCACCCCTAATGAGCTGGTTAGGGCCACGCCAAGCCGCTTCCCACACAGGCAGCCTGCAGGTCACTGCCTGTCCCCCGGAAACTCCTCTGTAAGGAGTGAGGAGGACCCTGGGCTTGGGTGGAAGGAGCGTCTTGCCTTTCGTCAGACCTCACCCATTCCTTAGCTCTGAGTCGCTCCCCTGGATCCTCTGCCCAGCTGAGCCTTGGCTCTGAGACCTCTGTAAAAAAGCAGTTTCGATCCATCCATACCACGCCCATCCCAGGCAATGCCTGTGTGTCGGCTGCTCCCCTGGTCCCTGAGAGAGCAGAGAGAAGACCCCAAGCAGCTAGGTGGAGACTCAGTCAACCCGAGCTAAGCACAAGACTGAGTCTGAGCAGCTGGGCTACTAGGCCTTCTGAGCAGAACCTCCACCACCACGATACACCTGATCTGCTGGTGCCCAGGACCTATCGGAGGGCTTGCCCAGGCCTTGTGACCACACAGGGGACAGAGGGAAAGGGAGTCATGCCCCTGTCTGTGGCATGGGGCAAAACATCTCATGCCCTGTTGGGTGAGATCCTGGGTACATGCAGGGAGGAATGTAAGTGGGCAGCTTAGCCTCCTTCCTCACAGGGAAAAGATATGTGACCCAAGTGACAGATCCCTGAGGAGGAGACTGGCCAGACCCCGTCCGTCCCTGAGTTAACTTAGCCAGCCTTCCTCCTTCTCCTTGGGATGTCCGAGGCTCTCCAACCCCAGAACCTGAGTGGCCCAGCTCTCTCTGCGTGCAGTATTCTATCTATCATGCATTTATAGCTTTTGATTTCCTTAGGTGCCTAGGGAAATTGGCACTGTGGCGGTGTAAGGGGGCGGAGGCATGAGCCCTTCTTCAGGGAGACACTGAATTAGAACCTACCTGAATCATAACAAGGACCCCACCCCTACCCCAAAATCCCCGTGAGACCCTTAGGGGCTCAGGGGAGGGAATGATTGCTGGAAGTCTGGAGTCAGGCAGCCTGTCTCTTGCTGACCTACATCCTCCCTGTTGCCAGGTATGGCCAGAAACACAAGTATACTCATACCCATTTAATGAATGACACCATCAAGGCTCAAAGAGGTCAAAAGACTCACCCACTGCTTTAATAGTATAAAGTGGCAGATCCTGCCACTCTGTGGCCACAAGTACAAGACAACCCCGCCTAAGCAACTGTGAGTTGGAACCAGACAATGGCCGCCTCCATGCCCCAGCAGATAACCACTCTTTGGAGTCCTACATCCATGGGGGGAGGGGGGTTCCTCTTAACAGGGAAGGCAGGGGACACTGTAATGGGTGCATCTGCAGAACCATACAGGGTGTAAGGGAGTGAGGCTGCCAGTGCTCTGAGAGATGGGGCAGGCAGGAGGATTCTTGCCATCTGGGCAGAGAGACCAGTGTATGTCTGGGTGGGGGGCGTCACATGTGTACAGAGATCCTGAGGCAGGAATGGGGTTGGTGGTATTCAGAGGAGCCAAGGAGCAGAGGAGATGAAGAGGAAGCAAAGAAAACTGGGGAGACCCTAAAGCCTTGGGGGGCAGGAGGCATGAGCGGCTTTGAACTGAGTATTGATCTGAGCCAATCCAAGGGTTTTTTTTTTTTTTTTTTTTTTGTTCTTGTTTTTGTTTTGTTTTGAGAGAAGGTCTACATAGACCAGGCTGGCCTCAAACTCATAGCCTCATACACCTGCCTCTGCTCTTTAGTGCTTAGATTTAAAAGGAAGTGACCTAACACGAGGTTTGTGTTTGTTTGTTTATAGGCAGGCAGGGTCTCTCCTTGACTGGTTAGACTGGTTGACCACCGAGTCACAAGAATCCTGATGGGGTCCCTCCCAAGCTCTGACGTCTCCATGCCTAACTTTTCCTGTGAAATGGAAGTCAGACCTTCCTGCTTAGAGGTGAGCACTCTACAGACAGAGCCATCTCCTTGTTCTTGTTTAGTCTGACCTCAAACCTAGTATGCGAGCAAGAAAGGCCTTGAATTCCTGAGTTCTCTGCCTCTATCTCTCAAATGTTAAGATTATGAGTGTGTGGCTCCTTGCTTGGTCTTTTGGGGGTGCGGGTGGGGATTTAATTCTGTAGCCCGGGCTGGCCTCCAACTCACAGTAACCCCCCTGGTCTCGAAATCAGCTCCTGAGATTACAGGAGGGAGCCACCCTGGCCGAGACTCTTTTTTTAGTTTTGTTTTGAGATATATGTTGCGGGGATCTTGCTATGTAGACCAGGCTGGCCTGTAACTCAGGGTTCTAGGACAGCACGCAGCACCACCACACCCTGCTCCCTGGCTGGTCGAGCCAGGGACCTGCCAAGGAGGCAAGGGATGGGGTTGGGGGAGATGGAAAGGGGCTATGAGGTGGGGTGGGGGGTAATTATAGGGTGTATTTCGAAGTCCTGTTTGTATGCAGACTGGACATGAAACAGGACCTGAGCAACCTTGGTTTCCCAAGCAGAAGGGCAGCGCGGCATGCTTCGGTGTGCATCTGGGTGGTCTGTGCCGGGTGATTGCCTTGTGTGTGTGTGTGTGTGTGTGTGTGTGTGTGTATGTGGGTCCTTAAGTATCTTCCTTGTATTTCTCAGGCAGGGTTTGGTACCACTCGGCACCTGCAAGCCACCATCACTGCCCCTCCCACCCCCCACATCAACCTGTGCAACCTCTTCAGAAAGCAGTTTGTTTAAACACACCGAGTATTCACACCCCCATGCCCTTTGACCCAGTGAGTCCCTTTCTAGGAAGTTCCCTGGGGCGAGCCTTCTGAAATGCAAGGCAGCACTTAAGGCCTACAGCCCTTCCCTAGGGTTATTTAGAGAAGCTAAATAAATAAATAATGAGCCTGCAAGTCTGAAGCAGGAAGGGGTGTAAATCCCGCTGACACTTTCTCCCTATCTCGCTAGGATCACTGTGTGGGCCTTCACCTTAGTCTTCCTATGTATCTTAACGTCAAAGGTCCATGCTCACTTTACAATAGCAGTTGGGTTTAATGTCCCGTGCCAGGCAGACACATAGGCAGGGAAAAGCAAATGAACTTTATTAATGTTATCGCCAGGTAGCCCACACGTGGGATCGCTGTAATTCCGGAGGCAGAAGCAGGAGGATGGCAGGTTTGAGGGCAGCTTGATCTTTAGAGCAAATTCCAGGGCAGTCAGAGCTATGGAGTGAGGCCTTGTATCAAAAGTACCCACAAAAGGGCAAAAAGGGGCTGGCAAGATGGCTCAGCGGGTAAGGCT
The DNA here is from genome assembly GCF_978045245.1 of Mus caroli. NCBI lineage: Eukaryota > Metazoa > Chordata > Mammalia > Rodentia > Muridae > Mus > Mus caroli. Next base: position 64,501,162 of record NW_028227273.1, read on the forward strand.
TTTTGCCACCAAGCTCGAGTTCGATCCGACGGACAGCAGGTACGGCTGCTGGTTAGCGTGCATGAAGCCCGGACAGCAGACCCCTTGCCAAGTGAACCTAGTATTGGTGGTGAATGCCGATCCCAGCATTTAAGGTGTGGGCCAGAGGGTCGGAAGTCCCAAGCTAGCCTAATTACTGGGACTATGTCTCAAAGAACCCCCAGCAACTTTTGTTTACTGCAGGGGTTTAACCTCAGCCTTTTGAATACCAGGCACGCTCCCTGCCACGGAGCTACTGGCCCGGTCCTGAAGTGATAATTCACCAAACACTGGTTTGGGGTGTTAATATCACCTTTTTTCTTTTTCTTCTTCTTCTTCTTCTTCTTTTTTTTTTTTTTTTAACTTTTCCGACTTGCACTGAGGCGCGCTGTATCGTCGGCCTTGCACTGTTTTTAATGATAATCTGTTTAAAGTCTAATATTGAAAAGGGAAAGGAAAGAGAAAGGAAACGTGAATTCCCAGAAGCAGGGGCCCAGCTGAGGCCAGGCTCATAGGGGGAACTGATCCACCCGCCCGTTCCAGGGAAACACTGCAGCCACGTGGATCGAAGAGGCCGGCCGTCTGCCTGGGCCCGCGCCTGGGTCCACCTCTTCCCTGCAGGGCCCGCAGGGGGCGGGGCTGGCCATGCTGACAGATGTGGCGGGAAAGGGTGATCGACCCTCCTCCATTTCCTTCCGCCCAGGCTCCTGGTGGAGGGGGAGGTGTCTCCTCCCCAGGGACCCTTGCTGCCCTGGGGTGTGCCCATCTGTCTCCTTGGCCTCCATCCGCTCCTCGCTGGAGGCGACTGCTGTTTGCCTGGTGCAAAACCCTGGCTTTCCTGGGACTGTTAGCCTCCTGTGGTTCTCACTGGGGTCCGCCAGAATCACAGCAGCACCAGGGCCACCCAGGAACTGGATGGAAACACAAACGCACACACTCCACCCCAGATGCAGCCAACCTGCAGCTTGGGAGGTGAGGCTGCTCAGATGAATTCTAACAAGCCAGACAGCATCCCTCCCCCCACCCCCGCCCCCGTTTTTTACTTAAAGAAAAAAGCTAAGATTATTTATGTGATTGTGTGTGTGTGTGTCCGTGCATGTGAACGACACACATGCGGGAGCTAATGGGGGTCAGAAGGTGTCAGATCCCTTGGGATTGGAGTCACAAGCTATTGTTAGTCACCACGTGGATACTGGGACCCAAACCAGAGTAGAAGTGCTTTTAAGCATAGACCAGCCTCTCCCTGAGCCTCCTTTTTGACTCTGGTTCTCATATAGCACTGGCAGGTCCTAAACTGACTGATGACCCTTAAGTCTGTCTCCAACTTCTGAGGGATACAGGAACATTCAAGAGTTCCTGCCCCACAATTGAATACCACAACCTCACTTTAGGGATTATCATGACCCTCTTTCAATAATAATAATAATAATAATAATAATAATAATAATAAATAACAACAACAACAACAACAATACACAGACAGTAATTAACAATACACACAAACAAGCAGAGCCAACAATGGGATTCCGAGGCCTGTGCCCAGAGCTGCCAAAAACTTAAGAGGTCCTGTTGGGTCCCCTCAGGTCTGGCTTTAGACTAACATGGTTTAATCGGATGGGAGGCACCAGACCCCTGGTTGTTTGATAGGAAAACCAGAATGGCCTGCCCTACCCCATCCTCCCACCTCCGTCCAGGAGCCCCCAAGCAGCCCAGATACCCTGTGGGCTCTGTGCCAGCTCAGGCCTCTCTATTCCTGACAGCAAGGGAGACTTTAAGGCTGGACCAGCCTGCAGCAGAGGCACACAGCACCACCTGCTGGCCAGAAAGTAGCACTGCTGATGTCAAGGAACAACCGAAAGGACCCCCGAGACACCATACTCAGGAGGACTATGGCAGGTGCTCATGTCCACACGTGGCTGTCTGAGCCTGTGGGCAGGTGGCACTCTCAGTGCCAAGGCCTTGGAGATAGAACAACACTCTTCCCCTTATCTGTGTATTTCCTCATCAGTATGGAGCTATGCCAGGCCCACACTGGGTGCCACCAGTGAGACTTCAGGCAAAATGATAGGTGATCTCAGGTTGGCAAGAAATGGATTCTGGATGTAGCCAATCTCTCATTTGGGCTGGCGCTAGAAATCTGTCTAGAAAAGATTTTTTGTTTGTTTTGTTGTTGTTTTTGATACATAGTCTCATGTGGCACAAACTATCTAGGCTGGTGGCCAACTCTCCCTGTAGCTAAGGATGGCCTTGAACTGGTCTGCTTCCACGCAGGGCTGAGAGGGTTTGAAGTGTGCAGTCACCAAATTTGGTGGTGGTGATGGTGGTGTGTATATGTGTGTGTGTGTGCTTGTGTGCCATGTGCTACCAGACTTGTTTGTTAGGAGAGTGGTTCTTCCACCATGCAAACTCCACACATCAAACATCAAACTATTTATTTATTTATCACATAGGGACTTACCATATAGCCAACGCCCCCCCCACACACACACCGCTTCTCCTTCCAAGAGCTGGGAAGACAGTCACCAGGAAGGGCTCTTGCTATCTGCCGATTCTGGGTCACAGGACTCCTTTATCCTACTTGGAAGCGAAGGACTCAGGATCCCTTTGAGGGCTTGGCATTAGTTAGATATGATTGTTCACAGAAACACACACACACACACACACACAGCTGTAGCAGCTGTCCTTGCATGAGTCTAAGGTAGGCAACCCTTGATTCCCAGAGAGAGGTCTGTGTCCACTCTAGAATGCAGAACAAATGGTAGCATGTGGCCTCCCAGGTACCCTAGGCTATGACCACTCTGGGGTGTATGAGATTCCAAAACCCAGCTTTTTTTGGGGGGGGGGGTGTTTCGAGACAGGGTTTCTCTGTATCGCTCTGGCTGTCCTGGAACTCACTCTGTAGACCAGGCTGGCCTTGAACTAAGAAATCTGCCTGCCTCTGCCTCCCAAGTGCTGGGATTAAAGGCATGCACCACCACACCCAGCCAAAACCCAGCTTCTTGTCCCCACTAGGAACCCCAGTCCTGATATGACTGGGGTTTCATAGGAATGGAGCCCCGCACGGGTAGGAAATTAGAAGCTGATAGGATCCCAGCTGGACAGGAGCGCTGAGCAGCAGAGGCATATACCGAAGCCACCTGCAGAGGTGAAGATAGTGACCCATCCGCAGCGGTCCCCTGGCCTACCCCCACCCCTGCTTGCGGTTTTCCTCAGTACGGAAGTGGTGGTGGATTCCCAGAAGCCCCACTCGAACTTTCCTGTCAGGGGAGTCCAAGTTCCTCCTTCTGGGGAAGGAGAAGTGGCAGTTTCTCCTGTGGGCTTTCAGTTTCATTCGAAGAAACCTGAGTGGTGAAGGAAGAGAAATTGTACTCCAGGGGTTTTCCCAGCGAGGCTCTAACTGAAGTGCACTTGCTGGGGCCTCTGGGTGGGCCTGGCACAAGAGGAAGTGAGCTGTGTTCTCTGGGGCCATTCCAGATCCTCCAGGTCTGCTCCCGGTCCCACCAACACGCTCAGAGGCTACTATAGGAGCTCATCTTGGGGTATCCTGGACCCTCAAATTTAAGCTGCAGTCTCTTTCTCCAGGTTTTGCTGACAAAAAGCAAAATCTAATCAGCAAAGACAGAGAAATTCCTGTAGCTTCTGGTCCTGACCTAGAACCACTGATGACTAAAGAATATACACCGTTCCTACCACTTCTCTTTCTCTCTCTCTTTCTCTGTCTCTCTCTCTTTTTCTCTCTCTGTGTGTGGGAGAGGTCTTGGGAAGCCTACATTAGCCTCAAGGAGAAATTCTGAAGCCCTAAACCTCCTCTGGCCTTCACCTTTTTAAATGCGGGACCACAGGCAAGTACCACCACCCTCAGTGCTGAGGGTCCAACCCAGGGCTTCCTGCATGTAGGAGTCACTGTCACCAGCTGACGTACGTTCCTTCCTTACCTAGAGTCACAGGATTTTTTTTTTTTTTCCCTTTTGAGACAGGGTTTCTCTGTGTAGCCCTGGCTGTCCTGGAACCCACTCTGTAGACCAGGCTGGCTTTGAACTCAGAAATTTGCCTGCCTCTGCCTCCCAAGTACTGGGATTAAAGATGTGCACCACCACTGCCCAGAGAGTCACAGGATCTTAAGAGAGCTCACCTGAGCAACAAACAACTTAGAATGGTCACCATTGACTGCAGGTGCCAACCATGTGCCAAGCGCTTCAGACTCACTTCCTCTTATAATCCCCACAAAGTGTCCATGAAGACAGAGACACAGTCGTCATTTCTAAAGCTGGGAGCCTGTCTTGAGAGGAGACTCTTTCCTCAACAGGCTCTGCTTAGAAAGTCTGCTCTCGCTCTCTCTCTCTCTCTCTCTCTCTCTCTCTCTCTCTCTCTCCTCTCCCACACTTGCAGCCAGATGTGCAGAAGAAGCCAGCACTCCAGCTGTGGACACCTTCCAAGTCCTAAAGCTCACCCCGCCCCGCCCTAAGGCACTTAGGCTTGTCACCTTTTCTATTTCCAGCTCATGACATTATTTGGGGGTTTCTACTATGCCAACACATGTTTTGATGACAGCTGGGGATTCCCCCAACCGTGATGCTGTTTCCCTTCAAAAAAAAACATTTGCCTGAAGGTCACCGGCTGGATGACTCAGGCTGTGGTGGTAGAGCAGGCACAGCTGTGGCGGTGGTGGGGTTAAATCGGAATTTCAGATAAACAGCTTTGGGGAAATGTCATAATATACCATTAAGTATTATTCTTTTTTCTTTGGAGTGTTTATAGTTAGCTAATGTCCTGTTTTTGTTTTTAAAAGTAGGCGATCCTTTGCTCTTCACACCTGGGGCAAAACCCAGGAACCCCACCCCCTTTAGCCCCATCCTCGGTCTCCCACAAGGCTCTGCATGGAGGACACTCATGCTCATGGACCTTTGAGTACGGCCAAGAGCTTAAATTCTACAACTTTCCAATGTCAGGCCTGGCTTAGGAGCTCAATAGGCATCTACAAGCTCAGCTCTACAATGGGACTCTGAGGTGGACAGTCATGCCCCAGATCTGTGGGTTTTTTTTCTGGCCGGGTGGCAAGCTAGCCGGAAGCCACACCCCCACCTCCCCTGTACCCACAGTGTTGGGTGTTGACACAGATTCCTGCGTACTTTGATGGGGTTTCCCTCCAGCATATACTGGGATTTCCTTGGAAGAGTCCTTTTTTTATTTATTTATTTATTTTTCTGAGACAGGGTTTCTCTGTGTAGCCCTGGCTGTCCTGGAACTCACTCTGTAGACCAGGCTGGCCTCGAACTCAGAAATCCGCCTGCCTCTGCCTCCCGAGTGCTGGGATTAAAGGCGTGAGCCACCACACCCGGCTTGGAAGAGTCTTTTTTTTTTTAATTTTTAATATTTTTTTATTACGTATTTTCCTCAATTACATTTCCAATGCTATCCCAAAAGTCCCCCATACGCCCCCCCCCACTTCCCTACCCACCCATTCCCATTCTTTTGGCCCTGGCATTCCCCTGTATTGGGGCATATAAAGTTTGCAAGTCCAATGGGCCTCTCTTTCCAGTGATGGCCGACTAGGCCATCTTTCGATACATATGCAGCTAGAGACAAGAGCTCCGGGGTACTGGTTAGTTCATCATGTTGTTCCCCCTATAGGGTTGCAGATCCCTTTAACTCCTTGGGTACTTTCTCTAGCTTCTCCATTGGGAGCCCTGTGATCCATCCAATAGCTGACTGTGAGCATCCACTTCTGTGTTTGCTAGGCCCTGACATAGTCTCACAAGAGACAGCTATATCTGGGTCCTTTCAGCAAAATCTTGCTAGCTTGAAAGAGTCTTAAAGGGTACACCACAACTGAATCTCTGGTCACAATGCCCCAGGCCACTGACAGGTCCGCAGGAGAGTTACACAGCAGGGGAGGGGTTATTCTTCTTCGTTCCACAATAGAATCTGATAGGCCATTACCACTCTGATTGGCGGTGTGAACCTGGGAGAGTGGAGCCTAAAAAACCAAGAGGACTAAAGGCTCATCCAACAGCCAGTTTTAGAGCAGCAGAGAAGCTAAACTCTGAGTCATGTGAGTCAAGTGTCCAATCACATGGTGGGCGGGGCAGTCATACGCGTAAGGTAAAGTGCTGCTTGTCCGCACGTAGCAAAAAAATGCTTTTCCATAGAGGCATATAAACACCTAATAGCCAGCTGTAATAAATAATCGAAGTAAACGCGCTCCTATCTGCTACATCTGTGAGGGGCACAAAAGTACCTTTTCAAGGACAACTCCGTGTGTTTGAAGAAATCAAGTGTTCTCACTAGCACTCAAAACTCACCTCTCAGGATCCCATTCTTGCACCATGTTCCGATAGTAAGAATGGAGTTATTAAGTATCCATCTAATGTTAACTGCATAATCACAGTCAGCGTGACTGTGTAATTTACAACACGTCGTGGTTGTATTTAAATATAGGGTCTACCAAAGCATTTGGACACTCGCTCAGGCCCTTTAATATCCCTGGCAGCTACCCAGGGGTTATGGGGACCAACCACTCCTAGGACCAGGAGTATGATAGGGGTGTGGGGGTGAGGGTGACCCTCAGATGCAGGAAACCCTGGACTTCTGAAAGGCATACTAGACCAAAGAACAGGAAAGAGTCTCTGGGAGAGTCACACAGACCAAAGCAGATCCTGTACAGTGACCTGAGATGGGACTGGGGAATCTGGCAGGGCCTCAGGGACATGTCCAGTCCCATTCAGGAGATGGAGTTAGGGGGTACATGAGCGCTTCCTTCTGGGTGCTCCTAGCTGGTTAGGGTAATGAGCAGGCTCCTTAGAATTCTGCCTGCTGGGGGCTAGAGAGATGGCTCAGTGGTTAAAAGCACCGACAGCTCTTCCGAAGGTCCTGAGTTCAAATCCCAGCAACCATGGCTCACAACCATCCGTAATGAGATCTGACGTCCTCTTCTGGTGCATCTGAAGACAGCTACAGTGTACTTAGATATAATAAATAAATAAATTTAAAAAAAAAGAATTCTGCCTGCTGAATCAGCCACTAACCTGAAACCTTTGAAGGAACTTCTTAGGGACCTGGGGGACCTAAGTAAGCCCTGTCTTAGTTAGGGTTTCACTGCTATGAACAGGCACCATGACCAAGGCAACTCTTATAAGGACAACATTTAATTGGGGCTGGTTTACAAGTTCAGAGGTTCAGTCCATTATCATCAAGGCAGGAACATGGCAGCATCCAGGCAGGCATGGCACAGGCAGAGCTGAGAGTTCTACATCTTCATCTGAAGGCTGCTAGTGGAAGACTGACTTCCAGGCAGCTATGGTGAGGGTCTTAAAGCCCACTCCCACAGTGACACACCTACTCCAACAAGGCCACACCCATTCCAACAAGGCCACACCTTCTAATAGTGCCACTCCCTGGACCAAGCATGTAGAAACCCCCACAGCACCTACAATCACCACTGTCATGTATCTTAGTGACCAACAGAAGACCACACTCTTTGCCTTGCTTGGGAAAATGCAATTCAGTCGTACTCGAGGTATAAATGAAAGATCCTTTAAGAAATCTGGTGTCTCCAGGACAGCCAGGGCTACACAGAGAAACCCTGTCTCGAAAAACCAAAAAGAAAAAAAAAAAAGAAATCTAGTGTCCATCTTTTTTTGTTGAGAGGCAAGCTCTCCTCCACACTAGTCTGACCTGTAGTGGGCAGCTCCTGAGGACGCAGAACAACTTGCAGATGCTTCTCATCTTCCACCAAGTGTGACCCGGGGATCAGAGTAAGGTCATTGTACTCCGAGATCTTACCTGCTGACACCTTTTGCTTGGCCGCTGAATTCTTAGCTTTTGCAATTTTTTTTTTCGAGACAGGGTTTCTCTGTGTAGCCTGGAACTCACTCTGTAGGCCAGGCTGGTCTCAAACTCAGAAATTCACCTGCCTCTGCCTCCCAAGTGCTGGGACTAAAGGCGTGCGCCACCATGCCCGGCGGTTTTTGTTTTTGTTTTAACAAAGGAGCACATGGATATTGTTGAAAGAAGAAAAGCAAATTTAAAGGAAAAGAAAAAGAAAGAAGAAAGAAACTAAAGATGCAGAGAGATTGGAGAGAAGGAAGCCTCCCTAACGTTTGGTTTTTGAGGTCTTGTCTGTGAATGTCTCTGTCAACTCCACCTCTGTGGATAGAATTAAGCTGACTTCAAAGATAAGATTACAGGCCGGAGTTTCACAACCTCTGGCCAGCCACTAAATTGTGTTCACTTTGAAGAACATGATATGGTTTTCCTTGGAGCCGTGTGCGGCAGAGGCAGAGGGAATATGGCCAGGCATAACCAGTTCGCGTATTTTCTACCCACTCCTCCCACCCCAGGACTGCCTTCAGACTCACTGTGCCACCAAGGATGACCTTGAACTGCTGGCCCTGCGGTATTACAGGTGTGTAACTGTGTTTGACTATAATCAGCATATTTTTTCTTTTTGAGACAGACTGACCTCAAACATGGCAATCCTCCTGCCTCCGTTCCCTCAGCGCTAGGATCCCAGGCATGAGACAATGTGCCTCGACTCAAGCTCACATGTGTTCTGTTGCTGTTCCCTCTTACCTGGTGTTGGATGAAGCTTTGACAACGTCCTTTTGTTCAAAACATGGCCAAGATTTGAACAAAAATATTACACCCCTAGGAGGAGAACTTGTGAGTTGAGGAGAAAGCACTGTTAACATATTTTAACTTCACCTAACTTACTTCGGTGGGTGTTTTTAAGTATTTTTAAAATTATTATTATTTTGTTTTTTCAAGACAAGGGTTTCTCTGTGTAGCCCTGGCTGTCCTGGAACTCATTCTGTTGACCAGGCTGGCCTCAAACTCACAGAGATCCACCTGCCTCTGCCTCTGGAGTGCTGGGATTAAAGGAGTATGCCACCTTGTCTGCAAAGATTTAGGTCTGTCTGTGCAACAAGGGTTACCACATTTGTTCCCAATCCCAAAGAGGGTGTTTGTTTCTCTGGAGGTGTTGTTACCAAGGATTTTAAGTCTCCCGGCAGGAGTCCTGGGAACTGACCTTATATCTCCTGGAGGATCAGCAAGCACTCTTTTTTTTTTTGGTTTTTTTTTTTTTTTTTTTTTTTTTTTGAGACAGGGTTTCTCTGTGTAGCCCTGGCTGTCCTGGAACTCACTTTGTAGACCAGGCTGGCCTCGAACTCAGAAATCCGCCTGCCTCTGCCTCCCGAGTGCTGGGATTAAAGGCGTGCGCCACCACGCCCGGCCAGCAAGCACTCTTAACTGCCGAGCTGAGCTGTTATTTCGACTTTTGTGATGTAGGGTCTTTTAGTGATTGCCTGCCCTGTCCCCCCCCCCCCCCATCCACCCTGTCTCAGTCTCCTGGGTGCTGGGATTAAAGGTATGTATCACCACAACCATCAATTTTCATTATTTATTTATTTATTTATTTGTTGGTTTTCCGATATTATTTATTTTTGTCTATTTATTGTGTGCAAGGAAGAGCTGGAATACACATGTGCGGGTCAGGGGACAACTTGTAAGAATTGGCTCTCTTCTTCCACCACGTGGGTCCTGATGAATTCATGTCATAAGACTTGGTGGTGGCCCAAACCCTGACCCACTGAGTCCACACACACACCACACACACACACCACACACACACACACACACACACACACACTTTTGGTTTTTGAGATAGGGTCTAGCTTAGGTTGGCCTCACACTCATTCAATAGCCTGGATCCCCATCCACCTCACCAGGGCTGAATGGCTGGTAGGCACCACCGTATTCAACTTTTCTCTTTCTGTTCAGTATTTTCTGTCAGAAGAGTGAAAGAAGATGCACGAGATGCCTCGCCAGCTTGAACAGCAGGGCAAGGGGGTAGCAGCGTGTATCAGTCATCTGCTGCTGTGTAACAAAACTCCCCGAAGCTTAGTGATTTACAACAGGAGTGTGGGTTGGTGACTGGACAGCTCTCCTGCTGGCCTCCGGTGAGCTTTCAGGCTGATAGAGTTTCAAAAAGCAAATGCAAAAGCCCGGCCTCATAAGCTGGACACCGCGTTTGTGGCACCATCTTAGTGGTCACCCAAGTCAAGGTAGGATGAAACCCACACCCCATGATTCCCGCAACAGAGTCACATTACAAAGCGGTCTGGGCACAGGGGTGCCATTCCACTGGGGAACCCTGAAGTCATAATTCTTCCCAAGGATATGCGTAAAGCCAGTGGCATACATCCCTGTCACACTGCCCCACGCTGACGCAGCGTGCCCCATGCTGACAGAGCATGCCCCACGCTGACGCAGCGGACCCCACACTGACGCAGCATGCCCCACGCTGGCGCAGCATGCCCCACACATGCCCTGGCTGCTATTATCAAATGCTGACTTCACACTCAGCAGCGACTCTGGTGTCTCCCTGCTGGCTCCTCGCCCCACTCCTTGCCCTGTTTGGCAGTCCAGCTTCAGAACCTACTGGCAGGCCGAGGCTGCCACTTTGCTGATTGGAGGATGTGATTTGAACCCTCTGGGCTCATCCCACTACTCCCAGGTCTGGTTCTGATTCCCAGAACTCACAGACCAAACCCTTGGCAACTCTGGCAAGCCCGACCTGCCCTCTCCAAGGAGGAAGCCCCAGCGGCAACAGAATGCTGGGACCAATTTCCCAGGAAAAACGGCACAATGTGCTTTTGTATAGTTTGAGTCTTTTTTTTTTTTCTGTTCTTCCCCCCACCCCTCACCCCCACTCTGCCCCCAATGCTGAGAGTTAAACTTAGGGCTTCGCATACAAGGCAAGCTCTCTAACACTGACCTATATTCCCAGGCTTTGTTTTCTCTCTTTAAATTTGTTTGTTTCGAGATGGGGTCTCACTGGGCATCTCTGGCTGGCCTGAAGCTCAGTATGTAGAGCAGGTTGGCTTTGAACTCACAGATCCTTTGTGTTCTAATTGTTGTAATTAAAAGTGTGGGCTACTCTATACATATACCACTTATTTTGTATATGTAATTAATTACTTATACATATGCATCTTATACATGCATATCGTGTATTATTTTAACCACTTTGTTTCTTTTCTGAGACAGGCTCTCACGTAGCTCAGATTGGCTTGAACATCTAAAAGCCTTCAGCTCCCACCTCCCAAGTGCTGGGATCATGGTCCTGAGCCAACACAACTGGCAAAAGAATAAAATGCATTAAAAATATAAAAAAAACATTTGGGGTGAAGCAACGGCTCAGCTAAGAGTGCTCGCAGTTGCCAGGGCCTGGTGGTGCCCATCTTTAATCACTGCGCTTGGATATCTCAGTTGGTGGTCAGCCTGGTCTACATAGCGACTTCCAGGCCAGCCCTGGCTACATAGCAAGACCACGGTCTCCCCTCTCTCTCACAAGAAAAGTGCTTGCTTACCTGTTCCCTCAGAGGACCAGAGTTCCGATCCCAGCACCCTAATCAAACAGCTTACGATCCCTTGTGAGTCTGTTGCCAAGGGACCCCAAGCCCCGTTCTGTCCTCCATGGATACCCGCACCCAAATAAAATACATCTTGGAAGGAAGAAAGATTGGGCCACTGAAATGGCTCAGCTGGTTTAAGTACCTGCCACCATGTATGGTGATCTGAACTTCATCCCAGGACCCCAGGACCCAAGGGTTGGTCTTCTGAACATGCACACGCACACGCACGTTCATGCACACATACACACACACACACACACACACTAATACATGTACTTATTTATTTATTTAAAAGATTCATTTATTTTGTTTTATGTATGTGAGTACACTGTAGCTGTACACATGGTTGTGAGCCTTCATGTGGTTGTTGGGAATTGAGTTTTTAGGACCTCTGCTCCCTCTGGTCAACCCCGCTCACTTTGGTCACTTTGGCCCAAAGCTGTATTTATTAATATACATAAGTACACTGTAGCTGTCTTGAGATGCACCAGAAGAGGGTGTTAGATCTCATTATGGGTGGTTGTGAGCTACCACATGGTTGCTGGGATTTGAACTCAGGACCTTTGGAAGAGCAGTCAGTGTTCTTAACTGCTAAGCCAGTTATAAAAAGAGGATCTTCTGTTCTCAAAGAATCTTCTTGTTACATGTTGGCAGAGTCCAAGTGTCTCTCTCTCTCTTTCTCTCTCTCGTAGGTGTGTGTGTGTTCATGTGCACATGTGTGTGAATACATTCATATGTGTGTGCAAAGTGCACTGTGAGAGCCAGAAGACAACCTAAGGTTCCTTGGGAGCCATCCATATTGATTTAGTCTGGATTAGACCAGATGGGCTGGCCAGAGAAACCCAGGAGTCCACTGGTCTCTGCCTTCCCAGCCCTGGGATTGCAAGTGTGACTTCACACTGGGCTTTTCACATGGGTCCTAGGGTCGAACTGGGATAAATACAGTCTTTGCACTTACAGGGAGCCCTGGGAGCCCTCTCCCCAGTTCCATCCTTCAAAACCTAGTTTTAAAAATCAATACGTGGGCTGGAGAGACGACTCAGAGGTTAAGAGCACTGACTGCTCTTCTAGAGGTCCTGAGTTCAATTCCCAGCAACCACATGGTGACTCACAGCCATCTGTAATGGGATCTGATGTCCTCTTCTGGTGTGTCTGAAGACAGCTACAGTGTACTCACATACATGAAATAAATAAATAATAAATAAATCTAAAATAAAAGAAATCAACATTTTTACTTATTTTGAGACAGTGTCTCACTGCATGAATCCCTGGCTGGACTGGAATTTGCTACCTAGATCAGGCTAGCCTCCAGCTCATAGAGATTCACCCACCTCTGCCTCCTGAATGCTGAGGTTAGAGGCCTGAACTACTTTGCCTAGCCTCCTATTTCTTGAGTTCGGCTTGCTTGTATCCTGGGAGGTCAGAAATGACCTTGAACCTGTGTAGTAGAAAATAATTTCATCTCAACTGGGGGTTTCTACCCGACCTCTCATCCTTCAGTTCCCCCGAGATAAAAGACACACAACCTATATATTTATTATAAGCCTTTAAAACACTAGAGCTGTGCAGGTATCTACCCTCTGTGCTGTTATGTCTACTTCCCTATCAATAACTCCTAGTTATAACTTGGCCTGCTCCATCTAGGCAGCTCTTAAGTTCATTTGGTCATGTTTACATGAGACACCTATAGTATGGCATCCTCTCCTCTTTCCATCTCCCACAGTCTCCTGCCTCAGACCTCTAAGCCCAGGAAAAACTCCACCTAACTCTCTGCTGCCTACCTATAGGCTGTTGGCATCTTTAAAAAAAATATCTATCTAGTATAGAGCCTTCTGTCTGCACGTATGCCTGCAGGCCAGAAGAGGGAACTAGACCTCATTATAGATGGCTATTAGCCACCACGTGGTTGCTGGGAATTGAACTCAGGACCTCTGGAAGAGGAGCCAGTGCTCTTAACCTCAGAGCCATCTCTCCAGCCCCTGGCTGTTGGCATCTTTATTCAACCAATAGTTTTAAATTAAGGAGCAAGGTCACATAGCATCACTTTGTACACATGAGGATTCTCTGGGCCAGTAGTTAGCATTATAGTACACAGCAACAGACCAAACTCCAACACACTTCAATCCTCCTGCTGGGGACCCCACTTACTTTGAGGCCAGGCTCCTCTGTCCTGGGGCTGCTACACAGAGGGTGCAGGGGCAGTGCACAGCTGGAGGCAACTCCTGCCTTGGTTGTCAAGGAAAAACAAGCATCTTTTGTGAGGGATGCACCAGAGGTGAGGAACACAAATGGGAATGGGGGCGGGAAGAGGAGAAAGGCAGAGACAGAGACTGGCTGTGGTACTCAGTCTCTCAACCCAGCACATGGGAGGTGGAGGTGGGAGGGTTAGGAGTTCAAGGTCATCCTCTGTTACATAAAAGTCCCAGGCTAGCTGGGGCTGCTGGAGATCGCTCCGCTCCGCAGTCAAGAGTCCTTGCTGCTTTTCCAGAGGTCCTGAGTTTGGTTCCTAGCTCTCACGCCTGGCAACTCACAGCCCTCTGGAACAGCGCCAGAGGTTCTGAGGCCCTTACAGGCAAGGCACATGTGAGTACACACGTACGTACACACACACACACACCCCTAAAACTAAAATCTTAAAAACCGACAATATACAAAATTACAATAATAAACACAAAACACAGAGAGAGACCAGGGAATGGAATCGCTCCAGCAGGACCTGCTCAGCTCCTGGCCAGGCTGTGACAACAGACATGGGGTGACTGGCAGAGGCCAGGGTCGGGTCAGGAACAGAGGCAGAGTGTGTCCTCATCCCACCTTGGCCTTCAACCTTCAAGGGTTTCGCCAGCTGCCAAGGCCTGCATCCAGCTGGCAGCCAGCCAGGGGCACATGGAGAACAGGAGAGCGAGAGAGGCCTGGGAAAGGTGTCTTGGCCACCCAAAGGGTTAGTGCTGTCCAGGTCTGCTCAGGCTATGGCCCAGGACTTCCTGGGTCTCCAGAGAGAGCCCTCTCCCCCCTCCCCCTGTCCTGTGCCTGGTGTGTGCCTGTTTGACATCGGCTCTTTGATGGGGATTGGGGGGTGGGGGTGGGGACAGAGGGACTGGTTTGCCAATATTCGTGTTTGCTAAATTCCCATGGTGTAACTACACCCACGGGGGCCAGTGTCAAAAGCTGCCCCAGGGGAGGGCCAAGCATGTGAGAGGTGAGGGCAAAAGGACAGAGTCCAGAGCAGTTAGGGGACTTTGTTCTCCATCCCACAGTCTGTGACCTCAAACACATGGCCTCTAGTCACCCCAACAGAACACAGAGAACACCTGTCACAAGGTGGGCTGGAATACCCAGCAGGTGCTCAGCGCATGCAGGAATATCTGTGTTCCTTCCTCCTCCCTCCCTCCCTCCCCCTCCCTTCCTCCTTCTCTTTTCTTCCCTCCCTCCCTTCCTCCTTCCCTCTTTTCTGCCCTCCCTTCTTCCCTCCCTCCCTTCCTTCCTTTCTTTTCCCTCCTTCTTCTAAAGATATTTTTAGCTACTTTTATTTATGTGTATTTGCAAGTACCTGGGTGGATGCACATCATATATGCGCACAGTGCTGGAGATGAGAAGAGGGCTCCAGGTTCCTTGTAAGTGCATGCTGGGAACTGATCCCTGGCTCTCTGAAAGGGTCGCAAGTGCTCTATAATACTGAGCGGTCTCCCAGTCAGCCCCTTACTGTTTTGATAGGGTCCCATGGAGTCCAGTTGACTATCTTGGCCATGTTGACCCTTAACTCCTGATGTCCTTGCTTTTGTAATGCTGGGATTAACGGTATGTGCCACCAGGCCTAGCTGAAGGTGTGCTGGGGGTCTAACTCAAGGCTCCATGCACAACGGGCTAACTCTGTCACCTGCATCCCATCTCAGCCCTGACACTGTATTTCCAAGCCTTTGCTAGCTGTAAACCTCTGGGAACCAGTGCTGAATTGAAGGGTGGGTGCTGGAAGAGCTGATGGACATAGAGACCCTGTGATGCCATACTGACAGTGACCCCGAGGCCACTGTCGTCATCATAGCTGAGCCACACAAATCATTCTGCCATCTCCAGTGCCCGCTACCAGGGAGTCAAGGACTCTGCTCGCTCTCCAGAAACTTGAGCTTAATAGTTTTAGAGACAAATACTAGTCAGACAAACAGAAAACAGACTAAATACCACTAATATCAGGGTGACAGTGACAAATGGTTACTGAAGCAAAGTAAAAAGACAGCGTGGGAAAGGGGGAGTTGGAAGCTGGTCAGGGAGCCTCCCAGAGGAAGGCCATTGAGGCAGAGGTCTCAGTCAACCAGGGGACATGCCAGAGAATCTCTGCTGAAGGAGCCACAGGTACAAAGGCCCTGGGTGCATCTGGGAGCCTTGGTGATAGAGAAGGTGTCTTAGGGTTTCTATTCCTGCACAAACATCATGACCAAGAAGCAAATTGGGGAGGAAATGGCTTACACTTCCATACTGCTGTTCATCACCAAGGAAATCAGGACTGGAACTCAAGCAGGCCACGGAGCAGGAGCTGATGCAGAGGCCATGGAGGGATGTTCTTTACTGGCTTGCTTCTCCTGGCTTGCTCAGCCTGCTCTCTTATAGAACCCAAGACTACCAGGCCAGAGATGGTCCCACCCACAAGGGGCCTTTCCCCCTTGATCACTAATTGAGAAAATGCCTTACAGTTGGATCTCATGGAGGCATTTCCTCAACTGAAGCTCCTTTCTCTGTGATAACTCCAGCTGTGTCAAGTTGTTGACACAAAACTAGCAAGTACAGAAGGTTATCTTTTGAGAGGTGACCCGGGGGCTAGATCGCCAAGGGCCTAGTGACCCACAAAGAGAGGAGCCCATCAGACAGGTTTCTAACCTGACACCACTATAGATGACACCACCTCCTGACACACATCTTGGTCACTTTTCTATTGCTGAGATAAAATATCATGATCAACACATATTTTTTTAAGATTAATTTATTATTATAGCTAAGTACACTGTAGCTGTCTTCAGACACACCAGAAGAAGACGTCAGATCTCATTACGGATGGTTGTGAGCCACCATGTGGTTGCTGGGATTTGAACTCAGGACCTTCGGAAGGGCAGTCGGTGCTCTTAACCACTGAGCCATCTCTCCAGCCCGATCAACACATCTTTATAAAAGAAAGGATTTATCTGGGTTTACAGTTCCAGAGAGAAAGAATCCACCATTACACCGTCAGAGCAAGGAATTGTAGCAGCGCTAAGGAGAGAGAGAGAAGAGAGAGAGAGAGAGAACTGGGGATATCGAGGGGCTTTTGAAACCTCAAAGCCCACCTCCATTGACATATTTCCTTCAGCAAGGTTGCACTTAAACCTCGCCAGGGTCACCAACTGGGGACCGAGTGCTCAAATGCCCGGCCTGTGGGAAACATCTCATTCAAACCTCAACAGTTTCAGAATTAGAAGGAGTCGTGTGATCAGGTTTGATATTAGCACCGACACTCAGGGGTTAAACCAGCGTCATGGCTTAGAGCCAGGAGCAGCGTGTGAATGTGGAAGAGAATGAGCAAGGGCTCCCATGGAATCCATGCTGACCTGGAAGCAGACAGGCTTAGGGCGAGAAGGACTCATTCTGAGCAGGGGGTGATTTGGTTCAATCAGGAGAGAGTTGTCCGCCATGCATATCTCTGCGATCCAGCACTACTACATATACGGAACACGGAGAGAGAGAGAGACAAGAGGATCAGGACTTTAATATCATTGATTTTGAGAACAGCCTGGGCACATGAGACCCAGAATCCCAGGGGATCCAGGGCCTCTTCTGGTCTCCTCCACACATGCACACACATGGTGCACATAGTCACACATACACACACACACACACACACACACACACTCACACACATAAAAAGAAATAAAACCTTAATTAAAAAATAAAAGTAAAGCCGGGCGGTGGTGGCGCACGCCTTTAATCCCAGCACTCGGGAGGCAGAGGCAGGCGGATTTCTGAGTTCGAGGCCAGCCTGGTCTACAAAGTGAGTTCCAGGACAGCCAGGGCTATACAGAGAAACCCTGTCTTGAAAAACCAAAAAAAAAAAAAAAAGAAGAAAAAAGAAAAGTAGAGCGGGGCATGGTGGCGCACGCCTTGGGAGGCAGAGGCAGGTGGCTCTCTGAGTTCGAGGCCAGCCTGGTCTACAGAGTGAGTTCCAGGACAGCCAGAGCTACACAGAGAAACCTTGTCTCGAAAAAAACCAAAAATAAAAAAAATAAAATAAAATAAAAGTAGGGGGCTGGAGAGATGCTTCCAGAGGTCCTAAGTTCAATTCCCGACAACCACATGGTGGCTCACAGCCATCTGTAGTAGGATCTGATGCCCTCTTCTGGTGTGTCAGAAGATAGCAACAGTGCACTCATATACATAAATAAATCTTAAAATAAATACATAAATTAATTAATTAAATTAAAGTAAAGTAAAAGCTGACAGGAAGCTCACATGACTGCCTGTCAGGCTCTGCACAGATTCATTAGCAGACATCCCCGTCTCCAGCCTCAGGGGTGAAGGACCAGTCTGAGGTAACCCAATCTAGATGCCCTGTCCTAGTGGACACAAACTCTAGGGGGTTGGCGGGGGAGTGGCTCTATGGTGGGCTGGACACTAACTCCTGGAAGATGCTGCCCCCTAGCGTTGGCTGTGTGTGACTCGGAAACTGTCAGTTATTGAGTGCCTGACTCATCCCACCTTCCCAGGCCTCTCCCTTGCCATCTGTATCTGTGTGGACTCACACTGGGGTCGACCGGCTGATTAGGAGCTGAGGGTGTGGCTCCTGATGGAAAGATGCTGTGCTGGCAACACAGGGCACTCAGATCACATCAAGAAGAAAAGAACAAGTGGAGCCTGAAGTTCCTCAGAGCCCTGAGTGCCGATAGCGGCTCAGACCCTTGGGCAGAAGAGCTATGTCCCACGGGGGAAGTCAGGGGGAGGCAAGCTTTGTCCAGGCTCTGACATATGGCCATGATCCCTTGTGTCAAGGTCCCCTCCCTAGCTGGGAACTGAACCCAGGTCCCTGCAAAAGCCATCTCTCCAATGCAAAGATCGTGTGCATGTGCGCATGCGCGCATGCGCGCATGCGTGTGCACGTGCATGCGTGCCTGTGTGCACCCTTGGAGGCTAGAAGAGTGTTCTGGATCTCCTGAAGCTGTAGTTACAGGCAGCTTGAAGTTGTGAGCTGCCTGCCCTGGGCTATGGGATCCTCTGCAGAAGCAAATGCCCTTCACTCCTGAACTCTCTCTCCAGCCCCTAAATTAGCTTTTTAAAGTCAGCACAAAGCATGGGTTCCCCTGTAGCATTCCTGCATGTATTTTCTTACTTTCTCTTTCCTCTTCTCCCTTCCTGTGTCCCCATTTCCCCGTGCTGGTTCCCTCCTACCCCTTCTGTTTTCTTATGTCCTGTGTTCACTACTCACTCTTCCCCTTAGGATCTCTTCTTCCTGTCTCATGGTTCCCTTTCTTGTTTTATGACCTACTTTACCCTACATATAGACATATTTATACATTTTAAAATCCAGGTCCCATGAAAGAGAGGAAGCACGCCGTGTCTGGTGTCCGTCTTTCTGAGTCTGGCTTATTTTGCTTAAATGCAATAACTCCCACGCATCTCATGCAAATGTCACAACAGTGTTCCTCTTCATGGCTGCATACAATTCCACTCTGCATATGTGACACATTTTCTTTATCATTCATCTGTTGATGAACATGTGGGCTGGTCCAGTTCTCTAACGGAGATAGTGCAAAAGGAAACACAGATATGCAGGTATCCCTGTGAAGTGCTGACTTAGGGTCCTGGCGTGCAGCCAGGGGGTGGCACAGCTGGGCCAGATGGTAGTTCTATTTTTTTTTTTTTTTAGATTTATTTATTGATTATATGTAAGTACACTGTAGCTGTCTTCAGACACTCCAGAAGAGGGAGCCAGATCTCGTTACAGATGGTTATGAGCCACCATGTGGTTGCTGGGCTTTGAACTCTGGACCTTCGGAAGAGCAGTCGGGTGCTCTTACCCACTGAGCCATCTCACCAGCCCGGTAGTTCTATTTTCAATGTTTGAGGAACTTCTATCCTGACCTGCTGAGCCATCTCACTGGCTCCAAGCATCCCTGAGGGGAGGAGGGGCCAGACAAAGGTGTCCATTTTATTCCCATCCATGTCTCTCCAACTCCTTCGCCCTCTTTTCTCTACCTCCTCCCCCCATGTCACTGGCTCTCCTACGCACCAGCTGTGTGACCCAGAGACAAGTAGTTAAGCTCTCTGAGCAGATGTCCTCATCTGGAAAGCAGTGGAATTCGCTCATGGTAATAAAACACCCAGAGCATCCTGGTGTGGACTTGTGTACCTTTAATCCCAGCACTCAGGAGATACAAGCAGGGGGTTCTCTGTAAGACCAGCCTGAGCTACATAGCTAGTTTCAGGCCAGCCAGGGCTACAAGGCTATAAACTGAGACCCTGACTCAAAACACACACGTACACACAAACACAGAGACACCACACACACATACACATGCATGCACACCACACTCACACATACACCACACAAGCACACACACCACATACACACACATACTATACACACACACCATAAGCACACATGGGCACGCACACTGTGGCTTCATGGGATCTTGGTCCTATGACCATGGTTCCCCTGGCTTTGGCAGGTGCCCTGAGTGGCTCTCAGTTTCCTCTCTGGCCATGAAGCCCAGTGCTTAGGGCCCTCCCATGGAGGCCCCTGAAGTTCTCTTGCCTCCCCCTTCTCAGACCAATCAAATAAAAAGCCTTGCTAAGAGACTCAGACATTGTTTAATTTCAAAGTTAGTTGGTGTCTGTTTTTCCCCTCAACCCTTCCAAAGTTTCCTAGGTGACTCACACCCAGGCTCAGGCCCTCACTAGGGTGACAACAGTCCGGGTTATTGGTACTTGTCATCTTTTATTTTGACTTTTTTTGTGCACTCAGGTTCTTGTGTAGCCCAGGCTGGACTGTAACTCACTCTATAGCCAGGGTGACCTCAGCCTTTTGGTCCTCCTTCCTCTACCTACCCAACTGTTGCATGTATTACCATGCCCAGTTTATGTTTTGCTGAGGACTGAACCCAAGGCTTCATCCATGTTAGATGGGCATGCCACCCATTAAGCTACAACATTGTTTTAGCAATGAATATTTCATGATCCAGGGATATCCCGCCCCCCTCCCCCCCTCCAGCCAGCTGGGACACTTAGTGGTATCTTCCTGAAGAAAAGGGCCTGTGTCTGCTGGATGCAGAGTCAGGATGAATTGTCTCAGTATAGACATCAGGTGGGTCAGGGGTAACCCAGCTTGGGGTGAAGTGACAGAACCATGGGGTAGGCCTGGGGAGGCTGTCATGGACTCTCAATGAGCAGCTGGCTGTGGTTCAGTCAGTCAGACACATCTTCTTCGTCAGGTCCCTCAGGGGTCTGGCCACTGGCCGCACGCTTGATAGCTCTCACCCAGCGGCCCTGCAGCTCCACAGACTCGGCCTTGAAGGTGTACTGCTGGCCTGATTGTTGCAGCTGGAAAACCCGAGGGTCCCCCTGGGGCCCGGAAATCACCTGATAGCCCAGTAGGGGGATGGAGGTGTGAGCCTTTGTGTCCTGGAGGAGAAGAAAGCCATGAGTTAAGGTCCCCGTCCCCCAATTCAGTCCTGCTGCTCCTGACAGACACATATGCCTGCTTGAGCCAGAAGCCCCCTGATGGAGGGGGCCTGTTGGAAGATGGAAAAAAGGAGGAGGGGGAGGGGGGAAGGAGAGAGGAAGAGGAGGAAGAGAGAGGAGGGGAAGGAAGAGGAAGAAGAAGAAAGAATGAGTCTTCCTGTAGTCTGAGCCCAGCTCTGAAACTCAGTAACCTATAACTTGAGAAAACCATGTCCTCAGAGGGCCTCAGTTTCCCCGTCTTCCCTGCAGGGTAAATAATACCCCAAGCCCTCTCTCCCGTCCCCCTGTGAGGATGTGGAGTCTAGCTGGAACAGACATGGCATACCTGGGGGGCTGCATAGACATACAGCACAAGGGGGTCATCCCGGGGGATCACACACCAGCTCCGGGGAAGGCTCCTGCTGCACTTGTCCCCTATGAGCTGCAGGAAGCTGCACACCAGACTCTGGTCGGGTGCTGCTGAGGCCTCTTTCTGAAAGCAGAAAGGACGGTCAGGTGACAGAGTGCCCACAAGGTGGCATGAGCCATGGGGCTTCACTATTTTTTTTTTTTTTAGACAGAGGCTCATGTAGCCCAGGCTGACCTAAAATTTGGTATATAGCAGTGGATGGCCTTGAACTCCTGATCACCTTCCCCACACCCCGGGATTCTGCGTGTGGGCATACGCCATCACTCCTGACACAATCACTACATCTCTGCATAATGCTACAGGTCATTTGTTTCAGAGGCTCAGAAACATGCGGTCCTGGCTCATGCTGGCCAACGGCAGGCAGAACTGTAGGATCGATGAGGTGTGTGCTCACGTCAGCAGGCGCCAGAGCCAGGGCTGTCCTCCTGAGCTAGTCAAGAGACAGAGCTGGGCTTGGCAGGCATGAGACTCCAGAAGCAGTTCTTTGCCCAGTTGTGGGGCTGGTCGGAGGGGACACATGGGGTAGAGAGGGAGCCAATGTCCGTGAGAAGCCAACTTGCTCGTGGGGTTGAGTCTAAGTTGAAATAGGCCAGCTTCCCTCTTTTTTCCCAAGGGACTGTGGGATGACACTTTAGCCTTCAAGGGGGAGACTGTGTAACCCAAAGATGACCACAGCTGGTAGCCATAGCTCATGCTCATGGGATGGGAAGTGGTTCTGGGAGGGCTTAAAGCTGGTACACTGATCACAGAGGAGACTAAGAAGAGCCATATGATGTTAAGAAGATCACCTCTCTGGGCTGGTTTTCCTATCAGTGGGCACATTCCAGTCTTTGCCTTGCAGAACTGTGGGGTGGGCCCTAAGAGCGTGAACTAGAACAGACAGGCCATGCTGTTACTGGATGGGGACACAGAGGAGTTGGGGAAATTGAGTAATAATAGCCTGCAGTCCATAGCTCCTGGCTGTTGTCAGGTCTGGTGTGTTTGGATCGGAGGAGAGGGGCTGTCTATGGGTAGAAAGTTGGGGGGATGCCGGGCAGTGGTGGCGCATGCCTTTAATCCCAACACTTGGGAGGCAAAGGCAGGTGGATTTCTAAATTCGAGGCCAGCCTGGTCCACAGAGTGAGTTCCAGGATAGCCAGGGCCACACAGGGAAACCCTGTCTCTAAAAACAAATCAAAAAACAAAACAAAACAAAAAAGTTAAGGGGACAGTAGTCCTGGTGGCTTGTTTCTCAGAACCCAGGACAGAGTCTTATGCAAAGGGAATTGTGGGCCGGGTGGATGCTTCCAGCCCTCACCTCCAAGATGCCCCGCTTCTTGTCCTCCTTGCCTTGAGGGAGTACGTTTCCAGTGAGAAATGTGTAGCAGGTCAGGCAGACTCGGTTGGGCCTGTTGCTGTCATATTTCAGCTCCGCACGGTAGTCAGAGCACTTGGCACACACTACCTGAGGATGGGGGCAGCAGGGTTAAGAAAGCTTGGCTGGCCACAGGAGCCCAAGCAGAAGACCAGGGTTCAAGACCCAGCCCCACTGCATGGCCCCACCTACCCAATTTCCTTCCCTCCATGAGCCTCTTACATGGGGCTGGGTCCTGGAGGGCTAGGCAGAACAAGCTATAGCTACCAGAACCCCACTGGCCCCAGGAAGGGCAGGGCTCTGTTCCCCACTCTAAAGCAACAGCAAGGGCAGGGTGACTCAGAGGAGAAAGTGGCTGGTCAGGCTCCACAGCTAACTGACAGCCCCGGTACTCCCAAACAGTGCCTTTAAAGTCCTAGGGTTTACAGCTGGGGATGGAGCTCAGATGGTAGAGTGTTTACTATGCACAAAGTGGGGAGAGGGGAGGGAAGGGGAGAGCAGTGCGGGGTGTCAAGGCCAGCCTGTCTCAAAAATAAATAAATAAATAAATAAATAAATAAATAAATAAATAAAACAAAGCAAAACAATAAGTTTGTCACCTGCTATGAAAGAGAGAGGCAGGAAGAACCCAGAGGTATTCTGGGGAATCCAACCCCCAAGCTCCCCACTAAAGGTGCCATACTAGGTAAGGATGGGTGGGGAGGTGTGGGCAGAAACTCTGGGTAGCAGGAGTGTGCCTCTGAGGAAGACCGGGGTGCCCTGGGCATGCTGGGTGTGGCCACTCTCGGGGAGTCACCGTGTACCCCGCCTTCACAGGGTGCCTGAGGCAGAAAGAGAAGCAGAAACTGGCAGCTGAGCACGAAACGAAAGGGTGATTCACTGGCTCCCCAAAGAGGGCATGCACGGGCCTGAGACACCCAGGAGTCCGGACGAGGACACCGAGGCCCGCTTGTGGGCCTTGGGAGTATATTATGCTTTTATTGAGGAATTTAAACACTTCTCAATTCCTACTATGTCTTCTGTGTGAGTGTGCACCACGTGCATGTGGGTGACGGTGGAGGCCAGAAGGGGGTATCACTGGACCTGGAGTCTTTTGCAAGAGCACCAAGTACCTCTTAAGTATGGAGCCATCTCTCCTGTCTTTATTGAGAACTTTGTTTCATCTAATGACTAAATACTTTTTTTCTTTTCATCAACCTTATTTGTTTTTCTGAGGCAGGGTTTCATGTAACTATGTTCCAGGCTACACAATGTAGTCCAGGGTGACCCAGAACTCACTGTGTAGCCCAGGCTGACTCAGAACTCACTGTGTAGCCCAGGCTGACTTGGAGCTTCTGATCCTACCTCCTCCTTCCATGTGCTGAGATTGCACGCACGCACCAGTACATTTGGTTGGAGCTGTTGTTGTTTTTTGTTGTTGTTTGGTTTTTTTTTTGAGACAGGATTTCTCTGTATAGCCCTGGCTGTCTTGGAACTCACTCTGTGGACCAGACTGGCCTCAAACTCAGAAATCTGCCTGCCTCTGCCTCCCGAGTGCAGGGATTAAAGGCGTGCACCACCATACCTGGTTGTTTTTTTAAGCTTTTGGTGTTTGAGAGCATGCACAAGAGAGCACACACACACACACACACACACGAACCATGGTGTAGGTGTGGAAGTTGGGATAGCCTTACAGGAATCAGTTTTTCACACACACACACACACATACATGCACGCACACACACACACACACACGTATCATGGTGTAGGTGTGGAAGTTGGGATAACCTTACAGGACTCAGTTTTCCTTCCACTGTATGAGTCATCAGGTTTGGCATCAAACGCTATCATCCCTGAGCCATCTAGATGGCTTATTATTGTACTTAAAGACTTTGAATACTAGGATCTTGCTATGTAGCTCAAGCTGGCATAAACTCATGGCCCTTCTGCTCCCATCTCACAAGATTATACTTAAGGACTCATATGGGGAAAGAGAGGCCTGCCCAAGAATCTGGAGTTTGCAACACATAAAAGGAGAAGAGAGAGAGAGTTAGCCACTGCTAACTAATACCAGGCGCATACCAGGTAGTGGGACTGGCAAATTGCAGGTGGTGGGTGGATGCTCATCCAGGGATAGAGAACCTCTCAGCTCTGGGCAGGTGAATGGACAGGTCACTGAAGGAGGCTTCAGCAGGCCAGTTCCCTTCCCCAGACCCACCTCCCCATCCCTGAAGCAGGAAGCTTCACACTGCATCACAGGTGGGAAGTGCAGGGACGGTGGACACACCCAGGCCGGAGAGCCGGCCAGGATGGGGATGCAGCTTGAGCCTGGTGGTGGAGGTAGGAAGGTCCTGAGCAGAGGCAGGCCCTGGGTCCCCCAGTCTCTGCATGTCTACATCTGTACTCACATAGCCGCAAGCCCGGCAGTGGTGGCGCCGACGAGTCAGGGCATTGAAGGGCTCCTGGCAGCGCATGCACATGGTCACCATCTTGTCCCGGACCCACTGAGGCGCTCGGAGACCCAGCTCCTCTACCTGCGGCTAAAGGAGGGGAACAGCTGGCTGGGTGGCCGCTTCAAGGCATCCTGTACCCCTTGGAGGCCCCGCAGCCTCCACTTGAGGTCGCTTACTGGCTAATATTCCTATTGTAGAGGTAAGGAAACAGGCCTGGTGTGTGTGTGGGGGGGGTGTCACACAACTCGGGAGCATCACCCAGAAAGCCAAGTTCAGAGCTGAGATCTGAAAGCCCACCTTCAACTCTCCCTGCCTCTCTGGTCTGTTCAGATCCACTGGTCAAGCCTGGGCTACTCAGGGGTCCTTCCTGGTCTTCACGCAGCTCTTCTCAAGGCTCCAATGGCAGGAATTTTTGCTTTGTTTGTTTTTGAAACTGTCTCACTATGTAGCTAAGGCTGACCTGGAACTCAACATGTAGACCAAGCTGGCCTAGAACTCACTATGTAGACCAGGCTGGCCTCCAACTCACAGAGCTGGGATAATAGGCCTGATGCCATGCCTAGCTAAAGGCATTTTTTTTTATTTCTACTTTTGAAGGTTCTTTTTGAGTTAGGGTCTCATGTGGCCATGGTTTGCTTTGAACTCACTAAATATTAGAGAGTAGCCTTGAACTTCTGATCCAACACAAGACACATACCGCTAACTAGGGAACTCTGGCCCTGGGTGATCTGAGGGTTCTGTTGGGTGGAAGGGCTTACTTAGGTCCTTCAGGTAATGTCAGTCCTGGTTGGGGGACACTCTTTGTTCCTGAAACGCAGTCTTGGGTGCAGACGGTCCTATTACCTTGGGCTCCTGCGTGTCCCCCTGAGGTCCCTGGACAGCAGCCTTGAAGGTCTCACTCCGCTTCTCAACCTGGTCAATGGCTGCCTGGCAGGCCTGTATGGAGGTGGGGGTTGGGGTGGTGAGGGGCGGTGCCCAAGGCATCTTAGCCACACCCAATACATTGGCTAAATGTGGCCTGGAGTAGGCCCAGGCTCTACATGAAGGGAAGCTGTCAGCTCCGGTTATACATGCCAAATCAAGTCCTAAAGACAAAGAGTTGCAGGCTGGAGAGATGGCTCAGCAGTTAAGAGCACTGACTGCTCTTCCAGAGGTCCTGAGTTCAATTCACAGCAACCACATGGTGACTCACAACCATCTGTAATGGGATCTGATACCCTCTTCTGGTGTGTCTGAATATAGCACCAGTGTACTCATACATAAAATAAATAAATCTTTGAAAGAAAGAAAGAAAGAAAGAAAGAAAGAAAGAAAGAAAGAAAGGAAGAAAGAAAGATAGGAAGAGAGAGAGAGAGAGAGAGAGAGAGAGAGAGAGAGAGAGAGTGAGTAGCTCCAGTGGGCATAGCAGGATTTGAAGTCAGAAGTCAGGGCTGGCTTCAAACTCTACAGAAAGTTGAAGCAACCAGACACACACATAGATATTGAAGCGCTCTCTCTCTCTCTCTCTCCTTCTTCTCAAGTAGTCTAGGCTCAGACTCCCCTGGAGTGTCCATACCTGCATCCAGGAAACCATTTCATCTCGGGACCTGCTCGGAAGGAAAGTGAACCCAATGCTGAGGACGGTACCAACCGGTTGGTTCATCTGCTGGTGTCCCCCAGTCCCAGCACCTACCGGGCCTGCAGCTCCAGTGTGCGCTGCTTTCCGGACACCAGGAAGGAGTGTGGGAACTCAGCATCGGTCAGCTCCCGCACCTGCCAGTGGAGGAAGGAGCCATCAGACCCACACCCCAGCACAGAGGGCAGGAGCAGCCCTTCCCCAGCCAGTTCTGCACAAATGGGACTGAAGGTTTTGTAACTATGTCAGCAGCACCGACACTGACCCGTTGTGGAGTGGAGGGACGGTTCTGAACAGTCACCAGAAATAGAAGCTGGACCTCAACATAACTTGAGTCTATGAAAACTTTTGGGGTTATTTTCGTAGCTTAAATATTTCCATAATGAAAAGTCATTCTCACAGGAGTCCTGGGGAGTGGGTCTCATCCTTAGTTTCACGGCGCTGGATCTGGAAGCTGAGAACAGGCTTGAGACCTGCCTGAGGTCACACAGCTTTTAAGGGGCAAAATGAGGCACCTAGCATTGGGTTTCTGCCATCAAGAGTGAGGTTGGACGCCGGACAGTGGTGGCGCACGTCTTTAATCCCAACACTTGGGAGGCAGAGGCAGGCGGATTTCTTAGTTCGAGGCCAGCCTGGCTACAGAGTGAGTTCCAGGACAGCCAGGGCTACACAGAGAAACCCTGTCTCGGGGGGAAAAAAAAGAGTGAGGCTGGGGGCTGGAGAGATGGCTCAGTGGTTAAGAGCACTGACTGCTCTTCCAGAGGTCCTGAGTTTAATTCCCAGCAACCACATGGTAGCTCACAACCATCTCTAATGAGATCTGATGCCCTCTTCTGGTGTGTCTGAAGACAGCTGCAGTGTACTCATATAAATAAATGAGCCTTAAAAAAATAAAAGGACTGAGGCCGGAGACTGTGATGTATGTACAGACTCACATCAGGGAGGGCTGGGTGTGGTCTGGACCCTGTATCCTGCTAGATGGGGAGAGCCTGTGAATGGTGGATGATGCATGCAGCCACAGCACCCACAGAATGATAGGCAGAGCCTGGGTGACGTGGAGCAGAGCCACCACTTTGCAGCTCAGGTCTGTGGGACCTGCTGCAAAGGACAGATGCCCTGAGAATAGAGGGATGGGCGCTGAGGGGGCAGCGTGGGAGACCTGGATGAACTGTTACCATTCCTGTCAGAGGAAGGATCGGGAAAGGCAAGTGGAGGCCTAAAGCTTGCAGGAGTCCAGGCAGGAAGGGTTGGAAAGCTATGAGAGGAGAGGGGAAGTCCAGGGAGTTCAGGGTCTGAGTCAAGATGTCCTGGGATTGGAGCCTCCAGGTTTGTGTGTTCTTTCTTTCTTTCTTTCTTTCTTTCTTTCTTTCTTTCTTTCTTTCTTTCTTTCTTTCTTTCTTTCCTTCCTTCCTTCCTTCCTTCCTTCCTTCCTTCCTTCCTTCCTTCCTTCTCTCTCTCTCTCTCTCTCTCTCTCTCTCTCTCTCTCTCTCTCTCTCTCTCTCTTCTTATTTTTTCTGGTCCTGCTCCCGCTCGCTCCGGCCATATTTATTTCATATATGTGGGTACGCTGTCACTGCCTTCAGACACAGCAGAAGACAGCATCAGATGCCAATTACAGATGGTTGTGAGCCACCATGTGATTGCTGGGAATTGAGCTCAGGACCTCTGGAAGAGTAGTCAGTGCTCTTAATTACTGAGCCATCTCTTTACCCCTGAGCCTCCAGGTTTTGGCTTCCCGCTGGGCTGGCTCAACCACACTCTGGAGGTCTGGCTCAGTTCAGGGTCTTTCTATCCCACACAGTTCTTTGGGCTCATCAACAAAGGACCCCCTGTCTGCTTCAGAAGGCTCTCCTGATCTGATATCTGTGGCCAGCTGGCACATCTCCAGATCTTGTCAGAATGAGATGTTTGACTGCCACCTGCTGGCCAGTTTTCACTGCAAATCTGCAATCTATGACATACCACAGTTGGCTACTGATGGCACCTCTGGGATAAGGCATCCTTGTGCAGGGTACAACCTGTTGGGTTCTATGTGAGGTTCCTGGATGGCACGCCTCTGTAACGTCTCCTTCTTTTTAGGCTGGGAAACACAAGGACCAACTCAGACCAGGTCATACATAGGCCATAGGTCGGTATAACAGCTAAGGTGGTTCAAGCCCCTCTGTCCCTCAAGCCTGACTCAAAAAGTGGTTTCCATTTGTTGTAGACAGCTCTTCACTCACCATGTCCAGCAATGTCCAGCAGAGGGTGCTATGGGGCTGCTATCAAGTGAGACAGACTTGCCAAATGGTGGCAGCCAAGAGCAGGCACACAGGGAATTAGTGGCCTTCTCACATGGTCGCAGCTAGCGTTAACCTCACTATGTAGCCAAGGATGGTCTGGAACTCCTGACCCTCCTGCCACCACTTGCCAAGGGCTGAGATTACAGATGGGTGCCACCACACCTGGGCTACTGGGTACTGGGGATCTGATCCAGGCTCAGTGAATGCTAAGCAAACCTTTTACCAAAGGAGCTACATAACAAACCCTGGTTTATTTTGTCTTTTGTTTTGTTTTTGTTTGAGTTTGTATGTATGTATGGTGTGTGTGTGTGTGTGTGTGGGTGTGTGTGGGTGTGTGTGGGTGTGTTGTTTTTGAGATGGTCTCTCTGTGTATTCCAGGCCAGCTCGGAATTCACTACAATCCAGACTGTCCTGAATTTGCAGTAATCCTCCTGCCTCAGCCTCTTAAGTGCTGGGATTGCAGGCTGTGAATCTCCTTTGGGTTCTGTATCTTGTGTCTTTCATCCTCATCCTCCTCCTGTGACAGAGTTGCACTCTGTGGCCCTGGCTAGCCTGTAACTTGCTATATAGACCAGTCTAGCCTGAAACTCAGTGTGTAGACCAGTCTAGATTCAAGCTCACAGAGGTCTGCCTGCCTCTGCCTCCTAAGTACGGAAATTAAACTCGTGCACTGTCACATCCAGCCTTGGTTGGCTGATCTCTGCTATGGGCTGAGTCTGTTCCTCCAATGTCTTCTTCTCACCCCTAACCAGGTCACCCTCCTCCCTCAGACTTGCTCACTAAGGGCCTCTCTCTACCTCCTCCCTCAGACTTGCTCATAAGGGCCCCTCTCAGACACACCTGCCTACTCTCTGGCCTCTGGGACTCTCTGGCCATCTCAGGATGGAGGCTAGAAGCCTCAGGTAGGGGCTGCACACGTGAAAGACTCCAGCTAACTCATGTGAGACACTATGAACCCTCAGATGGTGTTCCCACTCTGGAGATCTTCACGGGGTGCAGACTGGGGTTAGATCCTGGGCTTCAGCCATCGTCCCTCTGAGCTTTTGCCTCTGGCTTGGGTATTCTTGCCAGGGCATGCCACCTGGCTTCCAGGGTTCTCAGGGCTGGGATTGATTACAGATGTGCCCCACTCCCACCCAGTTTGTGCAGGGCTGACGATGGAATCCAGGAGTGCATGCAAGCTAGGCAAGCACATTAGCAACTGAGTGGCATCCACAGCCCTACAACTGTCCTTGAAAAGCAAAAAGATGGGGCTGGTGAGATGGCTCAGTGGGTAAGAGCACCCGACTGCTCTTCCAAAGGTCCGGAGTTCAAATCCCAGCAACCACATGGTGGCTCACAACCATCCGTAACAAGATCTGACTCCCTCTTCTATGGAATGTCTGAAGACAACTACAGTGTACTTACATATAATAAATAAATAAATCAAAAAAAAAGAAAAAGAAAAGCAAAAAGATGCTTAATCCAGGGATGACAACACCCGACATCATAGGGATGTGGGAGACCGCAGGGCTGGACCCACTCATTTGAGCTCCACTCTAGCTGAAGATACATCCTGCCAGGGGCTGGGCCAACCTTGCTCTCCAGTCCTGTTCACATATGAGCATGTGGGCAGGAGTATCAGACAGCGTCCCTTTGGGTCGTCTAGAAATGCAGAACCCCAGGGATGGGTTAAGGGCTCGCTGGACAGAGTGTTTGCTAACCATCTCAGGCAGTGGGTCTATCCCCAGCAACATTGTAGAGGAGCCCTTCACGGAAGAGCACACTGGGCTCTCAACTCCTCAACTCCCCCTCTCCCACCCGCTCACCCCCACCCCCGGCTGCTAGGCCCACCTGGACCTGCTCAGAACACTGGCCACACATTATCACAGTGGTGCAGACAGCAAAGGAAATACTGTGATGCTGTCAGAGGAGTGAACCGCACCCAGTCCCCCAAGGAAGCCATATAGTCCTTACAAGGACCTGCTCTGCCCACTGCTGTCACCCACCCTGAGGCCCCCTTGCGGGACAGCTCACCTTCATGCCGGCCACATCGATGCGGGTCCGCACCTGGAACTGGGCACCCACTTGGAGGACTCGGGGTACACAATACAGAAGCATGTTGTTGAACTGGAAGGACATGAGGTGGTATGGGCAGCCGCTCTGGGTCCTTCCTGTGACCTACCCACCACCCCTCCCCCACGCTTCTGGTTACATTCTAGGCTGGTGATCTGGGTTGGGGGTGAGGATGTGACTGTCTAGCACACTCCCCCCACCCCCCACCCCACCCCCACACACTGCACTGAAGGGGCTCTAAAGGTCCCTCTGCTGTGAGCAGTGGGGGAACAAAGCAGTCGGAGGAGCCTATGGGCTGACAGGAGGACTACACCTCAAGATAGCAACTCTGTAGCTAAATTCCACCCCCACAGTTACCTGGCAACATCCAGGTATGCTCCTCCCCACAGTTACCTGGCAACATCCAGGTATGCTCCTCCCCACAGTTACCTGGCAACATCCAGGTATGCTCCGCCCCACAGTTACCTGGCAACAGCCAGGCAGGCCTGGCCCACTATACTCTTACTCGAGCTTCCCTCTTGCTTCTCTCTTGCCCCCTTGGGCTCTTCCCTTCCCTATCCTTCCCCACCCCCACCCCCACCCCATGGCCATGGCCGGCCTCTACTTTTCTACTCTCCCTCTCTCTTCCTTTCTCTGCCTCTATTACTCTCTTAACTCCCCTGCCCAAGCCCTGAATAAACTCTATTCTATACTATACAGTTGTCTGGCTGGTCCCTCAGTGGGAAGGGATGCCTTGGCATGGACCCGCCGAGGCACCACCTTCCTCGACACCTCTCCATACCCCCATAGAACATATTCTTATCTCTCTATCTTTTTATAATCACAATAGCCTGATTTCAGAAGATTCTGCTTTCCCAGGGTCAGCCCAGCAGATCTTCTGGGCAGCTAACTTAATTCCCTCCTGCTTCGCTGTCTTTTAGAGTACACACAGACAGCACAGGCTTTAACGCCAACCTGAGCCCCGACTCTGATTTCTGTTTCCCCGGGGCACACAAAGCTGGCCACTCCACCACCTAGCAGCCCCTACCAAAACCAGGTAGCGCTCCATTGGGTCGCTGCGGCGGAAAGAGATCTTGAGAACAGGGCCCTCTCGGAGCAGGGTGTTGGAGGGGTCCACGATGTCATCCTCCAGGCCCAGGCGCTGGTACACATCCCACAGGCCCTGCAGTCGCTCCTGGAGATGGGGCACACCTTCAGCCTAGGCTGGGCAGGGGCCCAGCTTCTTGATAATGTGCCTAAGGGGATGGGATGAGGGAGCCAAAGGCCAGGAGGTAGATGGGTGGGGCAGGTACCCTGGGCAGGATCAGTGGATACAAGGACCAAGAGACAGAGTGTGTCCGGGAATGCCCCAGGCCCATTCTCAGGACAGGACGCTCACCATCTCTGCAATGGCTGCATTGGAGTGTTGTGCAGCTGAGAAGATCATGTCCAGTGCTCCTAGAAAGAGAGCAGAGCCCCAGTCATTCCTGGAGACCTGCAGTCTGGGGCTCAGGCTCCACAATAGGACCTGGGGGCGGGGGGACCTGCTATAACTCCCACTGGGCACATCCCTGCCTGTGCAGTCCAGCATAGTGAGTGTCTAGAAGGTGGAAGCCACCCAGGATAGGGACACTGAGGCCACTGGGAAACTGTGTGATTAGATTTATGACTTCAGCGATTCTCTTTATTCCCAGAGCAGAGCCAGATCCAGAGGGTATGCTCTACAGGTGTAGGTTCAAATCCCAGCTCTGCTTTTCTCTGGACTGTGTGACCATGAGCAAATCACTTAACCTTTCTGGGCTTTGCTCTCCTGTCTCATCTGTGGCTGTGGTGTGGATACCATGGATAAAGGGCCAACGATTGATCATCATCATCAATCAATCAATCTTCAATCAGGTCATCAGAACCATTTTAGTAGGTCCTCAGGTCAACCCTCCCCGGCTCCCTGGGCCCCAGGGTGTCCTCACTCTGGGCATCTTCGAGGTCTGGGGCCTGGGCTGGCAGCTTCTGCACATATTCCTTGAGCAGCAGTTCATACCGTGGGATTCTTTGCACAGGCTCCAACATGTGGTGCTGCAGGGTCAGGCTGCCCGAGGCCTCGCTGCACTTGGGGAGCAGGGAGCAAGGGGCGGAAGCGTGAGCGCAGAGAAAATGGGGTGCCAGGCTTGAGGATGTCCAAACCGCTTGGGGGGGAATGAGGCAGGTTCCCAGGTGGCCGTGCAGGCTCCTCCCCCATGCCCCTCACCTGGATGCGGGTGACCACCTCCTGGAAGGGCTGAGACTTGTCCATCCACGTGGCCAGCAGTTCCGCGGCCCGCTCGAAGTTCTTCACGTACTCGCTGTACATTTTCAGAAACGGGGCCAGCTTCTGGATCACATCCCCAATGCGGGGTGTGGCTGTCCTAAGTGGGGATGGGATGCAGTCAGCCTAGCCACCTCCCGTCTCAGCTTCTGAGCCACACCCTCCGTGCTCCCCAGCTCCCAACAGCCCTTCCAGTACCCTTGGGGCAGATGTAAGAGAGCAGTGCCCTGAGAATCTGCCTCCTCTTTAGACTCTGAGTCCCTGGTCCCTGGCTAGCTAGCCTCCCTGTGAGGCCTATGAAGGCCTGGCTGGCCAGACTGCAGAAGGCATTGTGTGTAGCTGATGGTATGGGTTGCACGAAAGTTCTGCCCAGGACGGCTGCCTGTTTTCGCTCTCATTATTGTACCCATGTGTCCTTGTGGAAGCTTCTTTGAGTCTTGGTTTTCTCCTCAGAAAAGATGGGTATGGTGTTGGGTGATCTTACAGGCCGGTGCCCCTGGCCCCCCTGCTTCTTCTTCTTCTTCTTCTTCTTCTTCTTCTTCTTCTTCTTCTTCTTCTTCTTCTTCTTCTTCTTCTTCTTCTTCTTCTTCTTCTTCTTAAAGGTTTATTTATTATTGTATCTAAATACACTGTAGCTGTCTTCAGGCGCACCAGAAGAGGGCGTCAGATCTCATTTCAGATGGTTGTGAGCCACCATGTGGTTGCTGGGAATTGAACTCAGGACCTTTGGAAGGGTAGTCAGTGCTCTTAACCACTAAGCCATCTCTCCACCCCCCACCTTGCTTCTTTATGTTTGAAACAGGCCTGTTTGTAACCCTGACAGACTGTTCCAGGTCTATGTAGACCAGACTGGTCTCCACCTCACTCTATCTCTCAGTTTTAAAGTTTATTTTATTTATTACCATTATGTATGAGTGTGCATGTGTGTGTACACTCCTGTGTGTGTGTGTGTGTGTGTGTGTGTGTATGTGTGTGTGTGTTGGGGATGCTTGTAGTATAGCATACACGTAGAGGTCAGAGGACAGTTTTGGGAGCTGGTTCTCCTCTTTCACTGTGAGTCCCAGCAATTAAAGCCGGGTCTGTGGGCTTGTTCAACAGCACTTTACTGATTGAGTTGTCTCCCCAGCCCTCCATCCCGTCTCTCTTTAGATTTATTTGTGTATCAATGTTTTGCCTGCACATATGTATGTATGTATGTGCTCATGTGCATGCCTGGTGTCTACCGAGGCCACAAAAGGCTATTGGAGCTACACTGGTTGGGAGCCAACATGTGGGTGCTGGGATCAGGGCTTCTCATGTAACAGTGATGTGGACATCACACCGCTGGCTAGGAAACCAGCCTCTTAACAGATGCCAAGATCAAGGCCAGGGACCCAGTCAGTACCATGACTCCCCTGACCTCTTAAGTCACAGGGCTTAGGATGGCCCCATCTTCCTCAGCTGTGTGAGGAGACAGCCACGGTCAGAATTAAACTCAAGCACACAGGCCTCCCAGGCACCCTCACCCTGGGTCCGTGACTTGGGACCTCACCAGTCATCCACGCGCCGCTGCAGCTCGGGAAGGAAGAACTGGGCGTGGAAACGATAGATGGAGGAGATGTTGGAGAAAATGAGCTTCACCACGTCCTCAGGGAAGGCCTTGCTGTGGCCTGCCTCCCTCAGCAGCTCCTGGAAGAACACCTGCACAGGAAACCGGCACCTGCTCACGCCCTACTCAAAGAGGAAGTCACCACCCGCTAGCCAGCCCTGCAGCCCCAGGGGGACAGCCCAACCCCAGCAGTTAGGCCTGCATCCTTGCCACACAGCTGAGAGAGATGGCCAGGGAAGACTGGATTCAGGCCACCTTACAGATGGGAAACAAGCCAGGACTCCCTAGGGCTTGGCCAAGGGAATGGGGAACAGCCCCATCTGTGTCTTCCTAGGCCTTGGGTGTTCCTTGGCTGAAGTAAAGGGCATCTAGTGAGGGCAATTAAACAAGGCTGCCATGTATGAGGCTGGCCAGGACTGAAGACAATGCATGAGGTGCTAAAGGGCTCAGTTCTGATACTGCCCCAAAGCCATCCAACGATGTCAGTGGGTTGAGCTAATGCCAAGTCCTGGGCTGGTGTCGGTACTTGTGATATGATAGGTGTTGAGGGGTCCCCACTGGCCTGGTCAAGCAGGTGCAGGCGAGCCACATAGGCCTGCTCCGTCTCCAGAAGCTCCCGCACGACCCTCTTCTCCTCAGGTTCCTACAGGGGTAGAAGAGAAGGGTGGACAACTTGGCTTGCCACTCATCAGAAGACAACGTTGTTCTGTCTAATGAGCAAACCCTCTGGCATTCCCGTCTTCCTGGTATACCAGGTCTGGCACTGGACCAGCTTTCATAGTACAGCCTAGAGACATGCCCTGCTCCAGGGCTGAGTCTTCAGGTTAAACGGTCTCCATCTGGGCTTTCATGGGAACAGAGAGTCAAGGGGCTACTGTGAAAGACACCTGGCTGCCTGGCGGGGAGCCTCCTCTAGAAGGCCACACACACAAAGGGGAAGACACATAGACAAGGGTCT
Source organism: Mus caroli (assembly GCF_978045245.1). Lineage (NCBI taxonomy): Eukaryota > Metazoa > Chordata > Mammalia > Rodentia > Muridae > Mus > Mus caroli. Next base: position 64,537,270 of record NW_028227273.1, read on the forward strand.
AGCATCCCAGCTGAGCCATCCTCTGGCTCCTCGGAGCTTGGGGGAGCATCAGGGTTACATGAGATCATAAGGATAGGCTGGTGAGATGGCTCAGGGGGTAAGAGCACTGACTACTCTTCCGAAGGTCCTGAGTTCAAATCCCAGGAACCACATGGTGGCTTACAACCATCTGTAATGAGATCTGATGCCCTCTTCTGGTGTGTCTGAAGACAGCTACAGTGTACTTATGTATAATAATAAATAAATCTTCGGGCCAGAATGAGCAGGGACTGAGCAAGCATGGTCAACCCGGAGCGAGCAGGGTTGACCGGAGCGAGCAGAGGTCCTAAAAATTCAATTCCCAACAACCACATGAAGGCTCACAACCATCTGTACAGCTACAGTGTACTCACATACATAAAATAAATTTTTAAAAAATCTTAAAAAATGGGGCCACAAATCAATGTGGTTGGTGACCTTTTAAGGAGAGTTAGAGCGACCCTGTGACCCCAGCTCTGGGGATACAGAAGTAGAGAGTTTAAGGCCCATCTGGGCTACACTGTAGGATCCTGCCTTGAATAGGAGGAAGAAAAGGGAGAGGAGAGAGAAAGAGGAAGAGAGATGGAAGGTCAAGAGGTCCTTCTACCCATTCCCCGGTCAGAGTCCCTCACCTGTGTCTCTGGCCCCGGGCTGACCCCAGGCTGGCAGGATTTCCTCCAAGCCCCACTCGATAGCTTGTTCTTGAGGGAACTCAGATATCTCCTGCTCACTGGCCGGAATTCAGACTTCAAGGCCTCCTTGACAGGGGGTGCCTCCCAAGGCTCTGGGGACAGGGACAGCTGGTGTTCAGGGCTATGGGGCTGGTCCTCAAGGCTATGGGATCCAGGTGCTGCTCCCGGAGTCCTGCTGAGAACAGACCACACTTGAGGGTCTCCTCAGGGTAACCTGTGTGAGCCACTGGTGTTCATGGGTTCCCAAGTGCCTGGCACAGTGTAGGAACCTGTCAAAGCTTATGAATCTTCCTCAGCCTCCTTCCTTCTCCCTTTTTTTTGAGCCAGAGACTCAAGTACCACAGGCTAGCCTTGACCCCTTTATAGTGGAAGATGACCTTGGACTTCTGGTGCTAGGATCACATGCATGAACCTATGTCTGGCTTACATGGTGTAGTAGGGGTGGGGGCCAGGGTTTTGTGCACGATAAGCAAGCCCTCTACCAACAGAGCCATGTCCCAGGTGCCACCAGCATCCTTCTGAGTGTCCTCTGGGAGGGAACTCCATCAGTCCCTAAATGAGTCATTATGGCCTATTTTATTCTCTGGGGAACTACATACTTCCCTGTTTCAAATGCAAACACATCTAGAGAGAACCCCTCCTTTGGCACACAGTTCTTTCAGGGGCTCCCTCAGGATCACCCCACCTCTGTTCTTCCCCCTTGCTTTCATCTCTGTATCTCTCCTGATACATCAAGGGAAGGTGGGTGTCATAGAGTAATTCAGAGCAGGGACTCAGATGCTGAAGCTGGGCCTTTTCAGGGATGCCTATGGCCTTCACACAATTACCAGGGGACAAAGCCATCCTGCAGAGCAGGGCCCCTGTTCCCCAGGTTCAGCCCTCACAGGGCAGTTTTACTATGCTGTGTTTACCAGTCCTGTAGGCTAGAGAAACCCACACTGCCAGAGCCAGGCATGTGCAGGGAAATAGCCAGGGTGACAGCGCTGGGTAGGCATCCCCTCGAGAAAGACAGACAGGGAAACGGAGGCCAGACAGGTACCGAGCCTCCAAACCCGATGAGAAAGAATGTCCCTGTGTCCATGCTGCAGATGTGGAGACTGAGGCAGAAAGGATGGGAACCTGAAAGTGGGGCAGGTAGGGGCAGCTGACATCCAAACCTCCATGCTAAGCTGTCTTTCCTCTGATGTCAAGGACAGAGAGACCCAGAGAGCTGAGGCGATTGCCCTGGTCATGGGGCCTGCTGTAGGCTGAAGGAACGTGGGGGCCCATTCCAGACATAGAAAATGGAGTTCCTTGGCCTCAGGGCCTGCAGCCAGGAAGAGGGGGTTGGGTGAGAGGGTGCTGAGTCTCAGGTTTTTCTCCTGTACATTTGGTTTCAGCTTCTGCATTTCTAAGCACTCAGGCCTGTGCCTGTTTCCTCTCTAGCCCTCAGTTTCAGATCAGCTAGGCGCCAAGGGCTCCACAGAGAGAAGCCTGCATGGTCCCCTCGCTCAGAGCCTGACTCTCACACTCCTGACCACGCTTCTAGTGACCCACTCCTCTGTATGGCTACTCTACCTGCAAGGTGCAGCCAGACACCACTCAGTAGCCCAAGGGCTGGCACCTACATGAGCCTATGCCCCCTCCAGCACTCTGAGTGTGGTGGGCCAAGAGGGTGGTGGGAATGAGCTGTCCCAGGTGCTGAACAGGATGCACTCAGCCAAGCTGCTGGAGAGGCAGAGTCAGGCTGCTCACCCAGGAATTGAAACTTCTGCAGGGGTGAATGTGGGCTTCCACGTGGAGGCCCCAGGCACCTCCTGTGCATGGCCTGCAGGCCCACAACACAGCGTGGAGGCCTTCCCAGGGCATCTAAAGCCTGTGGCCTGGTGTCTCAGAAGGACGGAACTTTGTATCACAAGTAGAAATCTACCCCTGCATCCTCCACAGAACCCTAGGCACTAAGCTTTGTTTTTGTGGCTCCCGAGGGCTGGGGACTCTGGTGGCAGACTCCTTCTCTTCATGTAAGAGTGCTGCTTTACCCAGCATCTAGCTGCTGAAGGCATGGGGACTCACTGTGGTGTACCCAGGTTCTGGAACCCTCTACAACAAACCAGGGCTCAGCCCCTCCCTCCACCTGACCCTCCTCCCCTCCTCTCTCAGGTCCCCACAGCTTCCCCCTAAGCCTCCTGAGGCCAACCTCTATCTGCTTCCAGAGGACAGTACCAAAGACACTCCCAAGCCACAGGCCTGCAAAGTGGCTTCATGTCTCACACTCACGACCCCTCCCACCCCTGGCTTTGTCTTTTCCCTTCAGATACAAGTGTCAGCACAGCCCCAAAACTCAAAGAAGCTAGTTCCTGTGTCCCCTCTTCTGTTCTCCCTATGATGGGAACCGAACAAGTCACACCCTAGGGCCATCAGAGTAAGCCCTGAGGTATGGAAAGGAACTTAGGAGAGAGGCCTGGTAGGCATGGCTCTGCTTTGTCCCAGTCAGCCACATTCCATCTGTGTCCAGCCCTCTTGTTCCCATTTGTGTCCTGGTGTGAGTGGGATGTGTGTGTGCATGGATTGGAGATCTCCCAATGCACACGGCTTGCTCACCCTGTCCAGCTTACTACCACAAGAGCAGTGGTTGCCTGTACTGCCAGGCACCCAGGATGGAGGGACTCAGGTGCTGCCCACCAGATCAGATAGAAGGGCTCGACCCCTCCCCCACCATCTGTACCTGTTGTTCTCAAACACAGCCACCAGGTTGCACACTGAGTCCTGCTTCTCACAGGCTTGCTCCATCCTGCTAGCCTGCAAGGTGGTCCTCAGTTACCACAGAAGCAGGGAGGGAGGCAATCAGCTGGTGCCCTCAGCACTCCCTGGCCAGCGGGTGAAGCAGGTCTACCACAGCCTGGAATCTGCCCATCTCTTTTGACTGCCCTGGGGCAGTTCCTATCTTCAGAGTGAAAAAAGAGGAAGTGGTCCCAGTAGTTTGGAAGAGAGGCCAGCACTCCTTGCTGTGGGAGGAGCCTGTGAAGTTCTGCCCGGCCCTCTTGGCATCTGACCTTTACCTCTCAGATCCTTCTACCCAGCCCTGTTAGAGAAGGCAGGGGCAAGAGTGGTCATAGGACATTTCTGGAGCCGGATCCTGGAATGAGCAGCTTCCTGGATATCCAATTCTCTGCATGGGGGGAAGGGGGGGGGCTCAGGGATGTTTTACTTAGTACCATTCTCAGCATCTTCCTTGTGTCTAGCGCTGTGCACTGCTAAAGGAAACAGCTTTTAAATTAAAATGGACCACAGGGCTGGGGATGTAGCTCAGCTGATAGAGAATGCTTGCCCAGCATGCGGGAAGCCCAGCCCAGGGCTTTATCCTCAGCACTGTAGAACTGGGTATCATGGTGCATGCCCATGGCACCCACTTGAGAGGTGAAGTGAGGAGTTGTAGAGTCCAAGTTCTTCCTTGACAACGCAATGAGTGTAAGACCAGCCTCGGCTACGTAAGACATGGGGTCGGACAGGGTGGGCTTTGAGATGGTTCAGGGGTAAGAGTACCTGTAGTCAAGTCTGGCAGCTTGAGTCTAACCCTGGAGCCCCACATGGTGGAAGAAAAAAAAATAGACTTTTTCTTTCTTTTTATTTACTTTTATTTTTTATGTGTATGAGTGTTTGGCTTGTGTGAATCTGGCCACATTCATGCCTGGCGCCCACAATGGTCAGAAGAGGGAGTTGTGGGAACGGAACCTAGGTCCTTTCTAAGTTCTCTTAACCTCTGAACCAACTCTCCACCCAAAAGCAGACTCTTTCAGGTTGCCTCTGGGCTCCAACCCACACACATTGTATCTCTTGTACTCCTCCCCTTAAAAAAAAAATGTTAAAAAAAAAATCACAAGCTAGACTGGTGGTGGCACACACCTTTAGTCCCTGCACTCGGGAGGCAGAGGCAGGCAGATCTCTGAGGCAGGCAGATCTCTGAGTTTGATGCCCACTTGGTCTACAGAGTAACTTTTTTTTTGTTTTTTGTTTTTTCAAGACAGGATTTCTCTGTATAGCCCTGGCTGTCCTGGAACTCACTTTGTAGACCAGGCTGGCCTCGAACTCAGAAATTCACCTGCCTCTGCCTCCCAAATGCTGGGATTAAAGGCATGCGCCACCACGCCCAGCTCCAGAGTAACTTTTAAGACAGCTGGGGCTACACAGAGAAACCCTGTCTGGAAAAAAAAAAAAGTAAGCAAACAAACAAAACAAAAAACCCCACAGACTGTGAGGATATGCAGGAAGGGGTCCTGTGGTCCCCAACACCTCTTTGGATGCTTTTGTCTTAATGATGTTGATATTTCTCTAGTGGCCCGGGTTGGAGAACCCCCATGGGTTAGAGCTAACAAGTCTCCTCTCATTCACTCCCATAGCTGTGTTACACAGTGTGCTCCCGTATCAGAAATGGAGGCTAATGGAGGTCAAGACACCTGACTGAAGTCACCCAGGAAGAACAGGGGAAGAATTGCCATTTCTGAAGCCCAGGTAAGTGTCCTATGACTCCAGCAAAGACCCAGGGAACCTGGAGGGTGGTCTCCATGCGCTCCATCCTCAGGGTCCCCTGATCATAGCACCCAAGGGAAATCTGCCTCTTGGTCACTCGGTGTTTCTAGAACACGTGACCAGCACCTCTGCTCTGCTCATTCAAGCTGGAAGGCCATTCATTCATTGCTCTCCCATGGATCCTGAGCCAGGACCCTCCACTGAAGCTAGTCTTTGTCCTAGGATCAAGTGTGAGCCATCCTGGAGCCCAAAGTGCCTGGCACAGTTTCTGCTGTGGCAGCTGTGAGCCTGGAGCCTCCTGCCCAGCAACCCTACACCCCTGAGCTTCCCCCAGCTGTTTGCCACCAGAGGCCACCCCAGTCCTGAGGACTAAGTCTCACTAATCCCAAATGCAGGGCCTCTTTTGCAGGGCCCAAATGCAGGGAGCAAGTGCTCTTAACTGCTGAGCCATCTCTCCAGCCCCACGATGCTAGTTTTATGCCATGCTGAGGATGCAGAGCTGGCCAAGCTCTCTACCAACTGAGCATCATCCTTAGATCCCCTTGCACTTTTTGTCATAAAAAAATGAAGAACATACACGAGAGTAGGCAGAATAGAATAATTCACCCCCATGAGCCTCTTAGTCCACACCAGAGTTCAGTCCCTACCTGTGTGTGGCTCTTTCGATTTCCCTTCTGTGTCCTGATTAAGCAAACCCCAAATGCCAAATGACATTATTTCTGTATGTATTTAAAAACCCAGGGGACTCTTAAGTATCAACACACGCTCATGTAAATGGACACATACCCACACAATTACTAAAGTAACACTGTTTTATTGACATGTATGTTTATACGTGTGTACCTACCTATAAAACAATGTTGCCACCGGGCGGTGGTGGCACTCCTTTAATCCCAGCACTTGGGAGGCAGAGGCAGGTGGATTGAGGCCAGCCTGGTCTACAAAGTGCGTTCCAAGACAGCCAGAGAGAGATACACAGAGAAACCCTGTCTTGAAAAACCAAAAAAGAAACCAAGCCAGGTGTGGTGGTGCACGCCTTTAATCCCAGCACTCAGGAGGCAGAGGCAGGCGGATTTCTGAGTTCGAGGCCAGCCTGGTCTACAAAGTGAGTTCCAGGACAGCCAGGGCTACACAGAGAAACCCTGTCTGGAAAAAAAAGAAACCAAAAAAAAACCAATGTTGCCACTATTGAATCTCAAGAGATGTTTGACAACAATCTCTCTGTGTAACTAAGTATCCAGTAAGAACAATGCCAATAACATTTAACAAAAAAATGTATGTGGGGGCAGGGCAGGATATTGAGGCCCAGCCTGACACCTTGAGTTCCATACCCAGAACCCACATGATAGAAGGAGAGAATTGATTCCTGAATGTTGTCTTCTGACCGCCACCTGCATACCATGGAATATGTACACATTCATACAATGTACACAGCCACATATATGTTTTTGTAAAAGGCATTTTTGCTGTTCCCCCAACATACTCCCTGCAGCTGATGGTCACTAAGGGAGAGAGTGTCACTTTCTTTAACAATGTAGCCAGTGACAAGCTGCCCATCTTCCAGTGAGCTCTCGCTCATGCTCACACAAGCAACGCTAATTAAGCTCAGTGGGTCACGTATATTCCTGTAATCCTAGTACTTGGGAGGTGAGGTGGGAGGATCAGGGGTTCAAGGTCATCCTTGGCTACATAGTGAGTTGAGGCCAGCCTGGGCTACATGAGAGCCTATCTCCAAAAACCAATAATAGAACACCCAGGTACAAGTCTGTTCCACGGCATTTTTGTCACAAATTGAAGAGTCTGGGTCACTTTAATCCTTAAGGGTACTTCCTCTGGGTACTCCTGGTCTTGGGAGACCCCTCTTTGTTAGGGTTCAGCCTCAGCCTCAGCAATGTGCGACAGGGCTTGGGCACAGATGTTCCCAGCCCTGTACCTCGTTGTCCCTCCCACCCCCGCCCCTCCCCCATCCCAGAAGCCTATGGTATAGAATGAACGGTCATCACTCCTTCAGTGCAGAAAGACTGTCTCGGGCCGTGAGCTTCCAGAGAAGGCATCTGCCTCCCCAGGGTGTGTACGATAGTCCCCTCTTCTGTCCTAATCCGGCTGTCAACCTCACACCGCACCTGCAAAACGACAGGCAAGCCAGGGAGGATGGTCGACATCTCCAGCCAGCTCTCTTTGGCTTCAGCTCCATTGTTATACCCTAAGGGCTCACCTCCTATTCTTTGGGAGGCCCTGGGGGGGGGGGGCTGGGGGAGCCTGGTTGATCAATCACGTGTGGGCAGAGGACCACTTATGACCGTTGCCAGTGGGCAGGTGCACGCCCAGGCGACCAGTCCCTGGCTGTACTGGGAGGAAGAGGGGCGGGGAAAATCTCAGCCTAGCCAATAAGTCTGTCTGAAGCTCACCCTGCCCGCCCCTCCCCAAGACAGCCGTGCTCTTTCTACTTGTTTCTTTGCCAGAAGCCCCACCGTTTGCTCATGCTTTCCTGCGGAAGGGCTTGCAGATGGGTGTCCCCTCAGCAGGCCAAAAGGTCCCTCTACCCTTCCTGATGTCGCCTTTCCTAGGAACTGGCTGCTGAGAGGCCCGAGTGTGCCTGTCTTTTACAGTTAATCTGAGCAATGTCATCATTGGTTAGGCAGCTGTGTGAGGACAGTGACGGGGAAAGCCTTTGAGCCAGGACTGTGGCTTGGTGGAGGACCCACTCTAGTTTCTGCAAGGACACAGAGCCAGGATGACCGCAAAGTGCGTGGGCGGGCCTGACTTGACACCCGGAGCGCGTCAGCATCAGCGGGCCACAGAAAACAGCCTTTTAATCTTCCCTGCGTTAACTATCCAGTTTCAAAGCTGAGAGTTGGCTGGCAGGGGTGTGGCTGTTGCCAGGTCCTTAGGAAGGGCTCAAGGTCATAAGAGGTGGCGCCTGGGCTGGCTGAGGGCCAGGCCTGGGCCTGGGGAATCACGTAATGGGGCCAGCCTGACAGAGACAATATGGGGCCGCAGTATGCCTCCGAGCCTAGTAAAAGCGGGGAAGGAGGGTTGGTTTTCTGCGGAAGGAACGGGTCAGGAGAAGGCGGCGCCAGGATCCCAGGGGAGGGTCCAGGCAGTGCCTGAGAAAGTCCCTGAGCTCCACACAGGGCCAGCACTTGGGCCCTCCAGGCCTCTCTTGAGTTTCTCTATATTTCAAGGCCCTGACTGCTTTAGCCTTAACAGCTCAAGAAGAAATGGCTTGAAGAGGAGTGGCCAGGCTTCCAAGTGACAAAAGGGCCTCTTGTTCCTGCCTGTCCAGCTATTCTGACCATTGTTGCTCTCTCTCCCAGCTACCCACCCCCTTCCCAGGGTGCACCCCTCCACACTCTCTGCTTCATTCTCCCTTCCCACGCTGTGCATGTACACACACACTCACACACACACACACACCGCTGGGCTTCACAGACAATAATAGTAAGCAGAGAGCCTTCCCACAGCCTGGCCCTCTTGTCCTTTCCCTGTTACTAAGTGCCTGTGTGAGGGCCTTTAGGGAGAGCTGTTACATAAGCAAGCTCAAGAGACTCCAAAAGCCGTTTCTGGAGGAGATAGCTCAGGGGTACAGAGCTTGCCTCACTTGTAGGAGGCCCTGGGCTTTATCATCACTAGGGACTTGGCAAACTTACAAAAGGGCACACACCTGTGGATTCAGTCCTCATAAAATCCTGAGAGGGTGGACATGGCTCATTTTTCCCTGTCCCCAGAGGCTAGGACAGAGCCTGCCAACCAGCAGCAGAGGCACCACAGATCTCTCCCAGAAAAAGGACCCAGGGTTTGTTTTCTTCCACTTCCTACCTCCAACCTAGGGTTGGGGTGGGCAGTCACAGAAACACACAGGTGACTTTTTAACCAAAAAGCCAAAGTCGGCATCCATCCCCTGACCCTCAGGTCATTCACCAGGTTCGAGTATTTCACGGCTGAGTCCTGCAGCAGAATCACAAAGGGCTCAGTCAACTCTCTGAATGGAAGGCTGAACTTAGCCATTTATCTTCGGTGATTTGGTCTATGAGACAGGGTCTCCTAGCCTTTGTCTCAAACTCACTGAACACCTAAAGATGATCTTGAACTTCTAATCATCCGGTCTCCACCTGACAAGTGCCGGGATTGCAGGTGTGCATCAGCGCACCTGACCTCTGTGCTTCTGGGGGTATTGGCTTTGTGTATGTTAGGCAAGCCCTTGATGTACAGCTCTGCATCCCCAGGCTCCTTGTTTTTGAGACCGAGCCTCACTCTGTAGCCGAGGCTAGCCAACAGTCCACAATATAACCTAAATTGATCTAGAACTCACATGGATTTTTCTCCTCTGCCTCTGCCTCCTGAGAGCTGGGGTTGTAAACAGGAGCCACCACATCACACCTGGCAAATAAAAAGTTGTTTATAGATAGTCTCACTATGTCTCTCTGGATGCCTATAACATTCTATGTAGACCAGGTTGGCCTTGAACCCTGCTTCCACTTCTCAAGTGCAGAGTTAAAGGCACATGCCTGTGCCCTATGCCTGACCCAAAGCTCCGTTTTCTTTTACTTTCTTTTTTTCTTCCTTCCTTCCTTCCTTCCTTTCTTTCTTTCTTTTTTTTTTTTTTTTTGAGACTGGGTCTCTCTGTGTACCCCTGGCTGTCTTGGAACTTGCTATGTAGTCAGTCTTGCCTCCAACTCAAGAAATCTCCCTGGTTTTGCCTTCCCAGTGCCACAGGTTTGAAAATGTGTAGCCCAGGCTAGCCCAAACTCCTGATTCTCCTGCCTCTGCCTCTGTCAGTAAATCCTACCGGTGTGCACCTCTACAACTGGCCCAAAGCTCCTTTAAAAAAAATATGTCGGGCGTGGTGGTGCACGCCTTTAATCCCAGCACTTAGGAGGCAGAGACAGGTGGATTTCTGAGTTCAAGGCCAGCCTGGTCTACAGAGTGAGTTCCAGGACAGCCAGGGGCTACACAGAGAAACCTTGTCTTGAAAAAACAAAACAAAAAAATATGTCTATTGTCCTATATTTATTTGGTAGGTAGTACTAGGTTTCATGAAGAAAATTTCGTACAAATGTACACTTTTGCCTATGTTCGTTTGCACACGGGCATCTTCCTTTTCAGTTCCCATCCGCTAACTTCTGCATTTCCTAGGCAGCGTTGCTTCGGCTTCTCTGCTAGAGACATGACTTTATGTGTCTGTATAAAACCTGGGCCTACACATGAAAGAAAACAGGACATATCTGTCTGACTTAATCCACTTAATATGACAATCTTTGCCTCATTTTTCGTCTAAATGACATATTGTTTTATCCCTTTGCATAACTGAATAAAATTCCATTTTTTGGGTTTTTTTTTTGTTTTTGTTTTTTTTGTAATTTTATGTGTCTGAGTGTTTTGTCTTCTTGCCTGCCTGCACAGGTGCACCCACTGCCCTCAGGGTTTGGAAGAGGTCTTCAGACTCTCCCTGGAATAGGAGTTCAGATGGTTGTAAGCCACCATGCGGGTGCTGGGAACCAAACTTGGGTCTTCGATAGGAGCAGCAAGTGCTGTTAATCATGAGTCATTCTGCAATCTCATCCTTTTTTTTTGAATATTTATTTATTTTACATATATGAGTGCACCATTGCTCTCTTCAGACACACCAGAAGAGGGCATCAGATCCCATTACAGATGGTTGTGAGCCACCATGTGGTTGCTGGGAATTGAACTCAGGACCTCTAGAAGAGCAGCCAGTGCTTTTAACCACTGAGCCTTCTTTCTAGCCCCCCACCCTTTTTTTTAAGTGTTTTGTATAACTTTGCCCAGCCAGAAATCTGCTATGTGGCTGGGCTAACCTTGAATTCCCCATTCTCTCTTGCCTTCAACTCCCTAGTATTGGCTACTCATACCTGGACATTTGTTTGTTTGTTTGTTTGTTTGTTTGTTTTTGAGATGGTGTCTCAGTCCTATGGCTGTGAAGAGACTCTATGACCAAGGCAACTCTTATAAAGGAAAGCATCTCACTGGGGCCTTGCTTACCGATTCAGAGTGTTAGTCCATTATCATCATCTTTCAGCCGGCAGGGAGGCTGCTGCTGGAGAAGTAGCTGAGAGCTTTACATTCTGATCCCTGGAGAGGGAAGGGAAGGGAAGGGAAGGGAAGGGAAGGGAAGGGAAGGGAAGGGAAGGGAAGGGAAGGGAAGGGAAGGGAAGGGAAGGGAAGGGAAGGGAAGGGAAGGGAAGGGAAGAAGGCAAGACTGAACTCACTCCTGAGCTTGGGAAACCTCAAGCCTACTCCCAATGACACACCTCATCAAACAGGGCCATGCCTTCTCAATAGGATCATGCGTCTACATCGTAATCTTTTCCAAACAGCCCACCACCTGGGGACTAAGCGTGCAAATATTTGAGCCTATGGGAGCCAATCTCGTTCAAACCACCACAGAGGGGGATTTCACTAAGTATCCAAAGCTGGTTTGATTTGTTTATTTATATATTTATTATAAATAACACATCATACATTAATATAAATGATTATGTATAATACAAAAGAAATAAGAATAAAATAATATGAATGTTAAAAATGGGTCGATACATACCTATTTATTTATTTTGTGTCCATGTGAGAGCAAGGATGTGAATGCGCTGCCTCTCTATATCCCTGGCTGAACTTTGTACATTTTAATTTAGGAAGCTGAGGAGATGGCTCAGCTGTGGAGGGCATGGGCTGCTCTTCTAGGGGACACCAGTGTGGTTCCTGCCACCAATGTCAGGCTAATCACAGCTACCTGTAGCCCCAGCTCCAATGAATCTGGTGAACTCTTCTGGCCTCCTCAGGCACCTGCACACACACACACACACACACACACAAATCTTAAAATTTTTTTGAGAGAGGATTTTATTTATTTATTTATTTATTTATTTATTTTGGGTTTTTCAAGACAGGGTTTCTCTGTGTAGCCCTGGCTGTCCTGGAACTCACTCTGTAGACCAGGCTGGCCTCGAACTCAGAAATCCCCCTGCCTCTGCCTCCCAAGTGCTGGGATTAAAGGTGTGCGCCACCATTGCCTGGCTTAAATTTTTTAAATTGATTTTTTTTTTTTTTTTTGGTCATGCTGAACCTGAGGTTTCAACCTGTTCCTCAAATGTGGATTATTTCCTTTCATCCTTTGTTAACCCTAAAAATCAGCATCGGGGGTGTCCAGACAATGTCATGGCCAAGTAGTGACTCTTGATGTCTCAAATCCCACTGAGCACCCAGACTGAGCACAGGTACCCCAGAATAGCTAGTTTCCACTGGGGAACTTGTAGGAGTGGTGCTGTGGACCCTTTTTGGCCCCTGTCTTCGTAGAATGGGTCTCTAGTTGCAGGTGGACAAGGAGTCGGCAAAAAGATAGAAGCGACACGAGAGATTGTGTAGAATCTGAGTGTAATTTTTCAAATGGAGCATCAAACTTTTTATACAGAAGAGCGATGAGAAACCAGGCAAGATACATCTGCCAAGGAAAGTATACATCAAAAGAAGGCGGGGACCAGGCCGCAGCTGATTACCACTAAGAAGGGAGCCAGGTCTATTGTTAAGCCCACCACCAGGGATTCTTAGTAAAGGCCTGATTAAGCTGTTCCTTTGGGCCTAGTGAAGAACCCTGTCTCAGGGGGATTCCCTCACTCTTTCATGGTAAACCCACCTATTCGCTAGGACATTGTGAATTCCCTTGTCTGGGTAAGACTGGCTATTGTCCCAAGTAAACACTCTGCAGACCAGCCCTGAGCTATGCCAGCTCTGTTCTTTGTAATGCCTAATTAGTTTCACCATCTCTACTAGAAGTAAATTTGAATGTTACTGAATAGATAACCTTCTCACAGGATTCCTACTGAATTCCAAGTTTGTCGGCTTCAAGGATTTTCTAGGAGTTGGAACACTGATGAAGGCTTAGCTATGTCAGAATTCAATCTTTAAAGGCACTTACAATAAAATAATACTAAAAGAGAGCACGTGGATCCATACACCAGACTAACGCGGGGATAGGGTATGAGTATACGGGTTATGAGAATGCCTGGTTCCAGGAGGTTGAGTTTCCTTGAAACTCCCTGCCTCATGAGTGCTTCCAGGCCTCTTGGCCTGCCAAGAAGACTTCACTGGAGTGTGCATAGCAGAATGGGATTCAGCTCACCCACATATACATATATTCACCCACCCCAGCTTGGAGTGTGTGGCTCATGGGGTAGACTAATTGCGTAGGATGTGTGCAGCCTATTAGAAATGCTTTGATCCCATCAGGAGGCAGGGGCTGGTGGATGTCTGTGACTTCAAGGCCAGCCTGGTCTACAGGTGGAGATCCAAGATCCAGCCAAGGTTCCGTCGTCATCCCCAGTACTGCTAAAAACAAAACCAAAATTTTTTAAAAGAAAGAAAGGAAAGGAAAACGGATCAGACCTTGCCCTTTCTAGTTCTCAGAGGCAGGAAGTCTCAATGATGATTAGCAATCGCTGATGCCAACTGAAACCACACAGGAGAGGCACTAGCCTCAGGAAGCAGGCTGTAAGGATGGACTTCTGGGCGGGTGGGGCCGTGCACAGGACAGGGCAGGTTTTCTACTGCAATGAGCCATGGTTATCAAGAGCAGATGCTAGATTTTCTCCTTTTTCTCCCCTAAAGGAGCCCAAGACTCAGGGACATTTGTTTGTTTTTCAAGACAGGGTTTCCCTGGCTGTCCTGAAACTACCTCTGCCACTACCCACATGGCAAAGACAATAGTTTATTCCTAAATGTAAAGACTAACTGACTGAAACGGAAACGTGTCAGAGCAGAATGAGGAAACCTACAGGCACATGGGTGCCCTAAAGTCATAGTAAGGGCCAAAGAGATGGTGACCTATCCAGCAGGTCCAGTTATTCGAGGGTCTCGAGGGGACCTTCTCCTAAGAACCAAATGTGAGGGAGGGAGAGACAGACACCAAGTGCGAGGAATGACATGGAGACCAGTCTGATTAGCATCAAGGTGTCACTGTATTAGCAAGGCTCAAGGCTTAAATGCACAAGCAAAAGGGGAAGTACTTCTCAGCAGGAGGAATGGGGCAGCAGAAATGCACAAGCAAAGGAGGAAGTACTTCTCAGCAGGAGGAATGGGGCATTGGAAATGCACAAGCAAAAGAGGAAGTACTTCTCAGCAGGACAGATGGGGCAGCAGAAAAAGAGGAAGTACTTCTCAGCAGGAGGGATGGGGCAGCGGAAATTTTTCTTTTGGCGACTACATGGGGAAGCAGGAACTTGGTGGTATCAGGGTACATCTTGAGGTCAGGACATCCGGCACTGACTTAGGGCTGGAACAATCTGTGGTTGTTCTCAGAGCAGTGCGTCGGTGGCCCGCTTTTGACTCCCTTTTCTTCTTGGGGGTTGGGGGGAGAGACCCAATTCAGAGATCAGGACAATTGTGTTGTCTTAATAGCTCCCAACAAGATGGCTCAGCCATTAAGCACTCTGGTCGCTCTTGCAGAGGAATTGGGTTCAGTTCTCAGTTCACAACCATTGGCCTCCTAGGGTACCAGGCACACATGTGGTGCACATAAGTATAAATGAAATGCAAACAAAACACTCTTGCCCATAAAACAAAATAAACCAGGTCTCAGAATGTGACATGCCAGACCAGGTATATTAGTTAGGGTTTTACTGCTGTGAACAGACACCATGTCCAAGGCAAGTCTTATAAAAAGAACAACATTTAATTGGGGCAGGCTTACAGGTTCAGAGGTTCAGTCCATTATCATCAAGGCAGGAGCATGACAGTATCCAGGCAGGCATGGCACAGGCAGAGCTGAAAGTTCTATGTCTTCATCCAGAGGCTTCTAGTGGAAGACTGACCTAGGGTGAGAGTATTAAGCCCACATCCACAGTGACACACCTACTCCAACCAGGTCACACCTATTCCAACAAGGCCACAACTCCTGGTGCTACTCCCTGGTCCAAGAATATACAAACCATCATACCAGGGAAGGGTACAATACTCTCTCACCTGAACCTCATAGAAAGGAAGACACCTAACTCTGGATATCAGGCCTATCTTTGACCACTCAGTGTATATATCAAGGGACAGAGGAATGAGAAGTCCTGGCAATCCCAGGGGCCTCAGTTTAGCTGGGTTCCCAGTGTTTGATGTGACTGGTTTGAATTACCATCCATCTGTCTGTCCATCTGCTCACCCACCTGTACCCAGTCCTGCAAGCCCTCAGCAGCTCTGCCCTTCCTGAGCCGTTCTCCAGATGGACTGGTTAATAGCTAACCTCAGAAGTGGCTTTCTCTGCCTCTGCCTCCAGTAAGGACTCTCAAATTGTTGAGATTTGTGGCCTTTGTAACCCTTTAAAGTCATTCTGTCTCTCTCTCACACACACACACACACACACACACACACTTATAATCACAGTGTGATCTGTATCTTGAGCTAATATTAGTAACTAAGATGTGAATGAAAGAATTGTGATTGCTAACAGCCAGCTATCAATTGCAGCCAAGGAAATTGATGTAGCATAGTGCACAGCTCAGTCTGGCCTTGAACTCCTATCCTGATGCCTCTGCCTCCTGAGTATTGGGCTTACTTTAGAGGTGTGCGCCACTGCACTGGATTGTTACTTTGTTTGCTTCATTCATTCCCTTAGGGATGGTTTCCCTGAAGATATACTTTATATGCATCCCTATATTTGCCGTGATAGAAGATAGATATTAATGCCAGACAACACAATATGATACGACACAGTACAGTACACAATAGTACGGTACAGGGAGCCACATTCAGAATGGTCCATACAAAAACACGGTCCAATGGGGGACAGTCAAATACAGATCGGAAAAACAAGGCACTGGGGACAATACGGAGGAAAAGCCCACAGATGGAAAGTACTTGTGTGGGCAAGTGTCAGGAACGTGAGGTAAAACCTACACCATGGGCAATCGGGGAGGGATTCAAATATCTGGCCATTCCAAAGACCTTCCTCGCAAACTAGCAGGAGGACAAGGTCTCTTGCTAGGGACCAAAGGGTCCCTGCTGACTCTGAGGTCCATTACCAGAAGACTCTATTATTGGGCAGTTCAAGGCCAGCTGAGAGCTGCTGTGCTTGTTCAGAGGTGGAAACAAATCACCGGCTGGAGTAAGCACCTTCCTGGAAGGTGGCCCTAAGAATTGCTCTCAAAGCATGCGTAGCACTATGCTCCAGGCACTAGACTAGAGCTATCCCAGGCCTAGTTATTTAGTAACTAAACGCATCCAGCACCGGGCCTTCATAAGTGCACAGGCAAGGAGTGCTCCCAGTCCTCAGCAGCTGTGAGTTACTCAACTATTGAGGGGTTTCTACACAAGTCCCGGGATCGTGCTGGAGGGGTGCAGAGGCAGCGCACACAGACTGTGACTCATAGGCAAGATTGCAGTGACTGGCCTGGTCCGCAAAGGGGCGGGCACAGAGCTGCAAAGAACCCGCCCCGGGCCGGAGGAGGCGGGGCCGAGAGCACCAAGGGACAACGCTCGCCCGCCCGCCACGCCCCCTCGCCCTGCGGCGTGAGTGGTGCTGCCCGGACCCGCCCCTTGACGTTCTGGGGGCGTGGTCAGCACCACGTGACGGGGAGTGACCTCCACGCCTGGCGCCATGGGGGCTTCGGACCCGGAAGTGGCGCCTTGGGCTCCCGGCGGCGCCGCGGGGATGGCGGGAGCCGGAGCTGGTGCAGGAGCTCGGGGCGGCGCGCCGGCGGGAGTCGAGGCCCGCGCTCGGGACCCGCCACCCGCGCACCGCGCGCACCCTCGCCATCCTCGGCCCGCGGCTCAGCCGTCGGCGCGCAGGATGGACGGCGGCCCGGGCGCCCCGGGCTCCGGGGACAACGCCCCGACCACCGAGGCGCTGTTCGTGGCGCTGGGCGCGGGCGTGACGGCTCTCAGTCACCCGCTGCTCTACGTGAAGCTGCTGATCCAGGTGGGGCGGGGGGCGCGGCGGGAGGATGTGGATGAGATGTGCGGTGTGGGGGTGCGGGGAGGGGGCTGAGGGAATCTGAGTGATTGACGTGGGAAAGGAAGCGATTTGGAGGTGCTGGGAGGGAGCGAAGGGACGTGAGTGACAGACGTGGGGTAGGAAGGGATTTGGGGGTGCAGGCAAAGGCGATGAGATGTGGGAGATAAGTAGTCGGAGGCAGTGGGCTTGAGATTCGGAAGGGTAATGGATTTGGGGTGCGGAAAGAAGCCACAGGATTGGGGGAGGGCCGAGAAGTTTTGGTGAATGGGTAGATGAGGGCTGGCTGGGTACAAAAGCGACGTGTTTAGAAGGTGAGTACATTTGGGGCAGAGGACAGCGGGGCTCTGGATTTATAGAGATGGATGAAAGCTTTGAGGGACAAAGGAGTGGGCAGCAGGGCCAAAAATTTCAGAGGGAAAGAATGCAGCAGGGAAGAGCTATCGGTTTACTTGAGAAGGGGCCTGTAGATTTGATGGCGACGACAGATTTGGTGGGAGGAGGGGCCTCCGCATTGGTGGAGGGGGGAGTGGAGCGGTGTCTGGAAAGGGGGAGCCAGGAGGCGGCTTTTAGGGGGAAGGGGAGAACGGGATGACGCATTTAGTGGAGGAAGGAAGGAATTGAAGTAATTGTGTCTGCGTGGGTTGGGAATGGGCAGAAAATGGGGATAGGCACAATAGGTAAGGGTTGTCAAAGCTGGAGCAAAGGTAGGGATGTCTGGATTCAAGGATGCTTGGGCACCTAAACGCTTTTTTGCTTGTTGGCAGCAATTCACTCCAAGAGAGGATGAGGAAAGGGTAAAGGGGGAGGAGGGATCTGGATGGAAGGAGGTGTTGTGCATTTGGCAGAATTGGGTGGGTGTGTGATGGAGGTGGGGAGAGTTTTGATTGGCGTGGTTCAGGCTCAGACTGATAATCAAAGACGAAGCCTAGCATTTTCCAAAGGAGGGGGGGATGGGTGGTGAGGATTGAGATGGAGACCCAGCTAAGATTTGAGGTTTGATTTAAGGCAAGTGAGTGTGGAGATCATTGTACTGTCCTTGTCATAGAGCTGAGAGAATTAGAAATACATTTGGAATGAGAAGGCCTTAAGAATGGGAGTCGCTGCTGGGCAGTGGTGGCGCAGGACTTTAATCTTAGCATTTGGGAGGCAGAAGCAGTCGGATTTCTGAGTTCGAGGCCAGCCTGGTCTACAGAGTGAGTTCCAGGATAGCCAGGGCTACACAGAGAAACCCTGTCTCGAGAAAAACAAACAAAGAATGGGAGTTGCTGAAGCCCTGAGGTCTGAGGAATGGGCATTCTAGAATTTGGAGTTTAACTAGAAATATAAGGAATGAGAAGATACTATCAGGGCCATTGGGCATCAAATTGTGCCTGAGATTTGGAGACAGCTGAAAGGGGTATTTGGAGACCAGCACTGACCTACTGTCATGTGACTGTGTGTTTACAACATAGTGTTGCAGCCACAGCAAGCCTCAGCTTAGGAGGGACTCTGGGCTTTGCCAGTATCTGAGTTGAGCAGTTGGAGGTACTGGGGCTGATGGGGTAAGAATCAAATGCTGGACCTTAGGATGGCAGGCAGGGGGGGGGGGCTCTGGGTGTAGTGTGGGAGGGCACAGGAGAAGTGACTTATCATTGGGAGCATGGTGGCATTAGTGTGGGGGTTTGAAAAGAATGATGTGAAAGGTCTTTGGAGAGGGACCTAGAGAGTGAAGGGGAGCCCAAAGGGTGATGGGAACTAGATGGCAGGGGGGTGTAAGACCGAGAGCTCTGTTGGGGGTGACAACTTCAGGGAGCTTAATGGCTGTAGCTTAGTAATCAGTAACACTGAACGAAAAAGCAACAATAATAACAGATTGTGTTTTGCAGGGAACAGGTGTGCAGGCTAGATGTTGAGCCTCAGATCAAGACTCGTGGGTGGGGGTGGAGGCAGGCGGGGTGGTATTGAAGGTGGCAAACTGGCTCTGCTGGTGTTAGGTATGGGATCACGGTGTTGGCTGTGGTTGGGACAGTTAGAAACAGATCTAGATGAGCATGCCGTGAGGAGAAATCAAGTAGAACGTGACCTCGGCTCACATTGTACCTTTGATAACCCGGTGGACATAAGACGATAAACTCAACGGATTTAGGAGCCGTGAGGATGTGCAGTTGAGGGGACGGGTTTTAGGATCAGGTTGGAGTTGTGCTGATAAGACAGGTGGGCAGCATCATAGCAAGAGCTTGGGGCTTGAAGTTCCAGCACAAAGGAAGGACCACCCGCCACTTGAAGACGCGGAAGGCCACTTCTGACCTAGAAGAAGAACTCTGGAAAGGAAAGCTGTTTGCCTGGGTCACCTAACTCTTTTCTGGATAAGCCATTGTGAGCGTCATTTTTTTTTTTTTCAAAAAGACCTCACAATAAAGGGTTTTTTAAATTTACAGTCAGGGGCTGTGAGATGGGTTAGCAGCACACTGGCTACTTGTTGCTCTAGCCAAAGTATGTGAGTCCCATGCCTGGAACTTACAGCAAAGGTGGCCAGAGGAAACCGGACTCCAGAGTTGACCTCCGACCTCACATCAGACACAATAATAATAATAAATAAGAATTAAGTTGGAGGCCAGCCTGGTCTACAGAGTGAGTTCCAGAACAGCCAGGGCTACACAGAGAAACCTTGTCTCAGAAAACCAAAAAAAAAAAAAAAATTAAGACATTTACAATCAGCCACCTTCAGTGTATTTCAGAGTCAGGTCCACTGGAGTAATGTGAACTTTGATGAAACACCTTCCTAAAGAAAGTGAAGGGAGAGCAGCAGCCAGCATAGCACACAACCCAGCTCTGCCGGCACAGCCTGGCTTCCTAACCTGTGGGCCTGTCCTTTGCTGCTGCTCAGGTCTGTCCTGAGGGCCCAAGGGAGGTTGTCCTCATCCCGTTACACTCTGGTCTGTACCCCTCACCTCGCTGCTGGCAGCAGAGCTTCTCATTGATTGACAAACTTAGCACCCTGGCTCCTCCACAGGGGACTCATATGGCTATGGTGACCCAGCCCTCTCGCTGTCTGGGTTTGGCAGTTCCTCCGTTCTAATGCACTGCTTTACAGCGAAGGTTGTAGTGGTTGTGCGGAAATGAGGGCCATCTTGTCCCAGCACTACAGAGCGATTGAGATTAGAGCACAGCCATACAGGTGGGTTTAAGGCCACACTTGCTAAGCCTGAGACTGGCAGGGACAGGTTTGGGAGATATTCACAGTAAGCTTAGAGGAATTTGGGGGTAGGTGGCAGTGCAGAGCTGTCTGAAGCCCGGGACTGAGACCCCAAGCCACTGTTTGTCAGTATATTGGGACTTAAGTTGAAATAATGTTTTGTCTTGAAGATTAAAATTAGCAGATTTATTCTCAGGAGAACAGAGAGTAAAACACATAAAAATGGGTGCTTTGGGCCAGCGAATTGCCTCAGCAGGTAAAGACACGTGTCGTCAGATGTGACGGGTTTCCTGAGTAAAATCCCCAGAACCTACAGGGCAGAATGAGAACCAGTTCCTGCAAATTGTCCTCCGATCTCCACGTGCATGCCACAATACACGTGTGCTCAAAAATTAGTGTTCAAAAAAATTAATAATCCTAGCACTTGGGAGACAGAGGCAGGTGGATTTCTGAGTGTGAGGCCAGCTTGGTCTACAGAGTGAGTTCCAGGACAGCCAGGACTACACAGAGAAACCCTGTCTCCAAAAACAAAAACAAAAAAGTGTGTTTCTGGGCTAGCGAGATGACTCAGTCAGTAAAGACGCCTGCTGCCAGAGACACTTGAGAACCTGAATTGAATCCAAAAGACCTACATGGTGGAAGGAGAACACCAACTCGTGCAAGTTGTCCTCTGGACTCCATACACACTCCATGGGGGCGTGCACCCATGTACAAACACACAGGGATGCAAGATGTACAAACATCCTGAAGGGTGGGAGGAGAGAATCAACTGGACAGAGTTGTCCCCTGACTATACTCGGACTGCACCTTATTCTCCGTCTACCCATCATGCACTGTGTCCTAGTCTTTCTCTTCCCATCATGCACTGCATCCTGTTCTCCCGCTTCCCATCATGCATACAATAATAAGAGGCAAACATGTTTAATATAGTAAAAGGCTCTTGAATAATAAAAGATGGGAGTTTGTGCGTTGATACTGTCTAACATTGAGGTTGTGGAGGGTTTATGAATTAGAATGGGGCCAAGGTGGGACCAAGGGCTAGACACTGATAAAGGGACACCAACTGATAGTCCCCGGGAGATGGAGCCAGCCACGTAGGAGTTGGAGCCAGGAAGCTGCGGGCTGCCTTCCAGTGACCCTTCCTTTTGTCTCTGTTGATTCTGAAGGTGGGTCATGAGCCGATGCCCCCCACCCTTGGGACCAATGTGCTGGGGAGGAAGGTCCTCTACCTGCCGAGCTTCTTCACCTATGGTGAGTGCCACAGGCCCACTTGTACCTGGCATCCTGCTGTGCAGTCTGGCCCCAGGAGCCAGTGCCAGCTCTAAGGAGGGGACTTGAGAGTGCCCAAGGCAGTAGAGGTCAGGTGGGAGCCTGGGAGTGCTGCAGTCCCAAATATTCTCTGCAAGTCTCCCTGCTGCATAACCTCATGGTGCTTGACCTCTGAGCCACCTTCTCCGCTCTCCACACTCAATATTGGCAGAACCACAGGTCAGGTTCTTTTCCAATTTTGCCTTCAGTTCTGAGTGTACTCTAGGACCAGGCAGAATGGGCCATTTTGTGGGGAAGTGTGTTTGTGTTTATTTTATGATTGGTATAAGGGAAGAAGGAAACCATATAAGTAGACCACCCCACCCTCCATTGTACACAAAGATAATGAGCACAAGCCTGTGGCAACCTGGCTTTCTCAGATCTGCCTGCAGTGGCACCGTTAGCAAGAACTCATGTCTGAGGTCATGCCTGTCCACATGGGACCATCCTGACGTCATCTGAGGGCCTCCTGCAAGAACAAGCCAGCTTCTGCGATGCCCTGACCCAGGTTTTAGAAATGTTTCACATCAGATGTTAAGAGCAGATGTCTGCTGGGCGCCTCTGGACACTGGTGGCTCCTCAGTCAGGAAGTGCCTGGCTGACTCGCTGTCTAGAATTGTCTGGCCAGTGTGTCCTCCTCCCCCGCACTGTGGCAGAGAGCCCCACAGCTGTGGACATTCTGTGGTGGAAGGCTGGAATCCTTGGGAGTTAGGGGGGAGTTGCAGACTCTACAGATAGGCGGTGGGGCAAGATCAGCTCCTGAAAGGGCCTGGAATAGTCCTGTCTCTGTTTTACTTGACAGCTCATAGAAATGCAAAATCCTGGAGCTGGTTCTGTAGGCTCCGTCTGAGCCGGGCCCCTCAGACTACAGTAGGGCAGCCTTCCCCAGTCCTCAGGCCCCTCATGGCCTTCCCCAGTCTTTTCTTCCCTGCCCCACCCCCTCCTCAGGAAGCTGTGGTCCAGGTAACAGGTGCACTGCCCTGTCCCTGGAAATCCTCGCTGAGTGTGATGTGGAGTCACGCTGGTAGGTAGATCTGTTGCAGAGGAGACAAGGGCACTCGTGCCTGTGCCCGTCACTTCCTGTGTGCGGTGCTAGAGAGCTGACGTCACAGGTCTGGAAGCAGATCACAGCGAGGGAGCCCTGTGCTGGCTTCCAGGGTTTGGAGAAACATCACCTTCTTGAA
The DNA here is from genome assembly GCF_978045245.1 of Mus caroli. Classification (NCBI taxonomy): domain Eukaryota; kingdom Metazoa; phylum Chordata; class Mammalia; order Rodentia; family Muridae; genus Mus; species Mus caroli. The sequence continues at coordinate 64,560,106 of NW_028227273.1, forward strand.
CTTGGATTAAATGTAAATCAGGGAGTGCAAGATGTCACACGTGTGAAATACAGCCATGGGACAGCAAGTCCCCATTGTCACCTGACCCTCCAGGTCTCCCCCGGTGCCACTCTGTTTCTGTTTGTCCCTGTTTCTGCCTTGTTCATTACTAACAGGAACCAGCAGCTGCCAGGGACATCGTAGATGTAGCACAGCACAGTAACAGGGACTGGGGTGTCCCCGACTGCAGCTTGCCTGGGAGACCTTCCAGGTCTGCCCTCCCATCCCATTTCTTCCCCCCCTCCCTGCCTGTGGACGCCCCACCCCCACCCCTAGAAAAACACTTTATAAGCAGCTGAAATTGGTTTTGGATTACAGCATTCCAGCTGCTGAGTTGAGAAATGACAGTTGAGTTTGCCAAGGAGCTTTCAAAGCTAAGGAAAAGCAAGCAAGCAAGAAGTCCAGTGAGCTTATTTGTCAGAAGAACGCTAGAACGATTTTTACCAAAAGAGACAGGTCAGATGACACTTGGGATCGGAGTTGGCCCTTGTCAGGCCCTGGATACACACCCCCTTAGGCTGCATCCAGCCAATGATTGGGAAACCACTGGTCTGGGTGTGTGGTCTGGCAGTGGGTGTCCCGGGCTGGGTGTGACGCGCCCCCACCCTCTTTGCCTCCTTACAGCCAAGTACATTGTGCAGGTGGATGGGAAGATAGGGCTCTTCCGGGGCCTGAGCCCCCGCCTTATGTCCAATGCCTTGTCCACTGTGACCCGCGGCAGCATGAAGAAGGTGAGCAGTTGCCTGGGGTCCACAGGCCCTGGTCACTACCAGGTACAGCCTGCCTGCCCTGATACCATTTCCTGTGCAAACCCCAGGACATCCGCCGCCCTCCCCCTCCCGGTTTGTACTTGAAAGACCTCCTGCACCACAGGCCTCCCTCCCTCCCACAGCTGTGGCAGCTGTGACTCTGGCTTTCCCACTCAGTGTCCCAAGCCTGGTGGTTATGAGAGCCCAGACAGTGGGCGCAATGCCTAGTGTCCCTGGTGTGTATGTGTCTGAGTCTCACGGCGTGTTTGTGGTCAGGTTTTCCCTCCAGATGAGATGGAGCAGGTTTCCAACAAGGACGACATGAAGACCTCACTCAAGAAAGTTGTGAAGGAGGTGGGTGTCAAAGGTTGGAGAGGAGAGCTCTCATCTCCAGTTGGCCGGGTCCTTAGACTTGCCTGGGTGGAAGGAGTCTTAGCCGGATACTGCGAGAGACTTCCCTCCCTACAACGTGTCCCCTAAGCTGCTCTGGACCAGGATGGCAGCATACCTCAGGGAGGGATTAGGGTGGGGGTGGGCAGCATCCTTGACAGACTGAGGCCTGAGGAGTGAATCTGGTCTTCCCTATATAGGCCTGTAGCTCCCCACGGGTCCCGGGCCTGATGGCATCCCCACGCCCCTCTCTTGCAGACATCGTATGAGATGATGATGCAGTGTGTATCGCGCATGCTGGCCCATCCCTTACACGGTAAGAACATGGCAGCTGAGCCCACTAAAGTACAGATGGATGGGTGTAGGCTGGCCCCACCATAAGCCGCGGATTATGTATGGCAGGGAAGAGGCAGGGGGCGACAGGAGCCGAGCTCAAGCCCTTGCCAGTCAGAGGTGATGCTGTGGCTGTGGTGGCCTGGACACCACAGAGGTAGGGTGCTGAGCCATCGGCCCTCCAGGTCACCCAGAGCTTTCTCTCCCCTCAGTGATCTCGATGCGATGCATGGTGCAGTTTGTGGGACGGGAGGCCAAGTACAGGTAGGTGACACCTTGGTGTCTCTGTCCCTCCTCTTGCTAGGGATAGCACCACTGCTGCCTTTTGCCCCTTCCTCATTTGAGTCTCCAAAGGAGCCTTGGCTCCTTGCAGAGGCAGGTGCGGAGCCTCGATGCCCTCCTGTGCTGCTGGAGTCGCCTCCCGGACATCTAGGGTTCTCTGTCTTCCAAAACCTGTTCCTCTCATCCTGTACTGAGAGGATGCCTGCCCCTCACGTGCCCAGCGCTCAGTGCATCCGGGAGGCCCGTGGCCCAAGCACACAGCCTTTTCCTCTGCTATTTCCTGGCTTTGGTTGTTTTCTGCACAGTTGCTTGATTCCCCAGACTGAAATAGGAGGCTGGTAAATGACCGGAGGGGACAGCTTGGCTGAAACCCCAGTGGGTCAGGCTGCTGTCGTGAGAAGAACACAGGGTGTGGTGGGGGTTGGAGCCCGGGACCAGCTCTAGCTAGCCTGGCTTCTGTGCCTGGTGCTTCCACCTGGGTGGTACAATAACTCTGGGGGCCAGCTACTGTTTCCAGTCACAGGTCACGGTGGGGGGGGGATGGGGGAGATGGGACAGGAAGCCACAGCCTGCCCACTTCATCTCCAGCAGGCTGCCCTGCAGGGCTCCAGACCCCAGTTTGCTGGGTGAGAGGGCTGGAGGGGTTTTTCCTGGGTTAATCCAAGGTCCTCTGCTGCCCTGTGCAGGTGCTTCCTTCTGTCCTCCCCTTCCTGGCCTCAGGTCCGCTGCACGGAGCTTGCATGAGATGCAGGCGTGGGAATCTGAGGTCCTAGATCAGGACGACCAGTGGTGTGAACTCACCCTACCCCAAAAGCTTTTTTTCTCCCCATGGGGTCTTCTTGGTAACAGACTCCCCTCCCGGTTAGCACCAGCTGATCTGAGTAAGGTTGAGTGGTGGCCTCTGCTGGGTGACCTTCTCCATCTTGCCTCCCTAGTGGCGTGCTGAGTTCTATTGGGAAGATCTTCAAGGAGGAGGGGCTGCTGGGATTCTTCGTGTACGTGAGTTTATTCGCTGTAACAGCCATGCTTGGCTCCACTAACAGGTGTGTTCTCAGTCCCTTGGGTCACAGCTGCTGCCCTCCACTAACCACACGAGTACACCCCAGGGTGAGCAGGTTGCAGCAGCTGTGTTTTTGCACTTTGCGGCATGTTGGGGACCAGAACTACCGAGGCCTTTCAGCTTCAATGAAAGTGAGCCCGGGCAAGAGCTCAGAGGTGGGATGTGTGATGTGTGTGCAGCACAGTGAGGGCCTGGGCTTTATACCCAGCACTGCACACACGCACACACGCGCACACACACACACACATACACACGCACACACACACTATCGCATGCTGAGGAGATGAGGTAGCCAGCCCCTGCCAGGCCGCATCTGGGCCCTGGGGTTGCCAGGGACACAGAGCTAGTCTTAAGAAGCCGGAGCACTGTTAGTCCTTGATGCTGTTGCCAAAGGTGACTGTCAAGCTGGGACTTGGACTAAGAATTGGGTGCTGGCAGTGCACCCGCTGCCTCCAGCCAGTGGGCTCTGTTGTAGCAATTACTGGATGATTTGCACAGAAACCCATGTTTCTGTCTTCCCTTGCCAAGCTAGAAAATCAGCCTCGTTGGGTCTGTGTTTCCATAGGTCAGCCATTAGTAGGGGCTCAGAGACCTGTGTCTCTGGGCACATGATCTTCCAGGGGCCGTAGACCTTGACCTTGAGCCCAGCTTCCCCACAAAGAAAGCTCAGATCATAAAGAATATCCAGAAAGAATGAGCTTTGGATGACTGAGAAGCCAGGCTGACAAGTGGGGCTTTTGTTTCTATCATTTGAAGGTCCAGGCAGTGGCCTATACTGATCATGTGCACAGCATACTGGGGTGGGCTCCACGCTAATCTCTCTCTCTTTTTTAAAAGATTTACTTATCTATTTATTTATGTATATGAGTACACTGTAGCTGTACAGATGGTTGTAGCCTTCATGTGGTTGTTGGGAATTGAATTTTTAGGACCTCTGCTTGCTCTAGTCAATCCCACTTGCTCAGTCCCTGCTCACTCCGGCCCAACAATTTATTATTATATGTTAAGTACATTGTAGCTGACTTTGGACTCACCAGAAGAGAGCGTCAGATCTCATTACAGGTGGTTGTGAGCCACCATGTGGTTGCTGGGATTTGAACTCAGGACCTTTGGAAGAGCAGTCAGTGCTCTTACTCACTGAGCCATCTCACCAGCCCTCACGCTAATCTTTTTGAGCTGTGATTCCCCTGGCTTGTCAGATGTCTCTATGATGTATTTTTAGTCAGGAAATGGCTTGGAATAGAATTGTCTCTCTCAATGGAGGTGATTCTGTCCCCTGCCGTCCTTTGGTGATGTCCAGGGTATCTTGTAGATTTCCAGAGCTGGCACAGAGAACAGTTAGGTGTTGCTCAGCTCCAAATGGCCACAGAGCCAAGGTTGAGAAACCCATCTCTGCACACAGCCATGCGTAAGAACATGGATTCAGGTGCTTGGGACGTCAGACCTGATGCACCGCCCAGCACTGGGCAGCTGTGTGGCAGGGTCACAGCCAGCGCATGCTTACTTTGGAGTATGGATGCATAGTTTACAGGCTCAGAAAGCGCCCACCAGGGAAGGACATGCACTGCCCAGAGCCTTTGGTGACCGTCCTCTGAACCCCGGCGTGCCACCTGACACTTTCTCGGACTCTCGTTTATAAGGTTAAGGAAAGGAAGATGTATGTGTTTGTTGCTTTTATGTGTGTAGCTGTGCGAGTTTACGCATACCACGTATACCAGGAGCCACAGAGGCAAAGGGAAGCCTCTGGACTAGAGCCGAGCCAGGGCCTTTGCAAAAGCAAGTGCTCAGAACGGCTGAACCATCTCTCTGGCCACTGTCACCGGGAACCTTCTGATCCTGACTTAGAGAGCCGTTTGCCCTCAAGGCTGTCACTGTGCAGGGTAGCAGTCCTTGCAAGCACTTGAGTGGTGTGTTGCAAGCGCTTGCATGGCACGTTGTAGGTGGAACATTCCACAGTGGAGAACTGAGACATTAAGCTGCTCACCGAGAACTGTTCTAGAGCAGCCGCCAAGAGGAGCGGCCACCCGACAGGCGCTCCTTTGTGATCTGTATTTGCCTGGTGTGGCTGCTTTCACACCATGACACTAGGGCTTCTGCATACTGAAAACACCTTGTGACACCACTAACTAGTTTGTGACACCTGAGACCTCTGTGTGGAAGACGGCAGGGTGGCTGTGATACTCCTTGCAGGCTCTGCCACAAGGCTGGGGCCTTGGGTGCTGCAGGTGTAAGGTGGGCGCTACAGGTGTAAGCTGCCCACTTCCGGGTCTCCTCCCTGCTCATCTCTGCTCACCTTATTTTTTAGTGGCTTAATCCCTCACCTCCTGGGCGATGTGGTTTTCTTGTGGGGCTGTAACCTGCTGGCCCACTTCATCAATGCCTACTTGGTGGACGACAGCGTGAGTGACACCCCAGGGGGGCTGGGAAACGACCAGAATCCAGGTTCCCAGGTTGGTTGGAGCAAGGGCTCGCCTTTCTTTCTGTGTGCTGGTGCCCAGGGTCTGGGATAGGCTGGGACTTTGGGATTTTTCTCGACCTGAGGGTGAGAGGGGACCCTATTACAAGTGGACCCGAAACTTCTCAGTGAATGAGCGTAGCTAATACCCACAGACCTTTAACCTTCCTAGTTTGTGTTTTTAAAACCCACTGAGATCCGGGTAGAGGTGGTGCCTTTAGTCCCAGCACTTGGGAGGCAGAGGCAGGTGGATCTCTCTGAGTTCAGGGCCAGCCTGGTCTACAGAGTGAGTTCCAGTGCTACACAGAGAAACCCTGTCTCAAAAAAAACAAACAAAAGAACCCCACTGTGGCCAGCCGTAATCCAGTACTTGGGAGACGGAGGCAGGAGGATTGTGCAGTCCAGGCTACATATGGAGACTCTTCTCAAAAGCAAAGCAACCTGCTTCCTCTCCTGTCAGCTCTGCTAGATGGCACCCTGGGCCAGGATGGTGCCATCTTGTTCAGCTTCCTTTGACTGCTGAAGTCTGTAAACCTCACCTGCATGGGTCAGAAGGCCTGGGCACCTGACAGATTGATGGGTTCTGCTCAATCAAGATGAGGATCATGGACCTTCAATGGGTTAGGGTTCCTAGAAGACAGGCATCCTGACATCAGGAGTGGCCAGGCCTGGAGGGATAGGGGAGGAGCCGTTCATGGTCATGGGATGTCTATTGGCTCAGGCTGGCAACGCTGAGGGAGGAGATGTGAGGAGACTGGTGGCCCTGTAACCTGGGTAGGCGGCTACCAATAAAAGTGGGTTTGGTGCCCTTTTGGTGCCTACAAATAAAAGTGGGTTTGTGGAAATGCAGTGACATTGACACATGCGCACCGATCTTAGGGGCCTGCGGGTGGGCAGGCAGGCGCTGTGGGACAGTTTGCTGTGTCCCACAGTAAGGCCCTTGACTGGCTTTCTGGGTCAGAGAGCACAGCCTGCCCAGTCTGCTCACACACCTTTGTGGGCAAGCAGCTCTGGCATGAAAGGCACATTCTCTCTGGGCTTTCAGGCTAAAAGAGGCTGCCAGACTCGCAAGGCCAGCAGCCACATCTTCTGTAGGGGCTCTGGGGCATCCTGTAGTAGATAAGCACTTGAGAAGACAAAGAAGGCCAGGCATCGCCTTTCTTAGTGAGAGTGGTTTTCTGGGGAAAGTCAAGCTTTAGGGGTAGGCATCGGAGGCTTGGTGAGATTGGGGTTGGCGATAGCCCAGAGGGACCACATGCTTCATGCCCAGACCAGGCTCTGACTGGGATGCTGGTGGGACCAGGCTCTGTCCTGGGATGCTGGGTTGGGACCAGGCTCTGTCCTGGGATGCTGGTGGAACCAGGCTCTGTCCTGGGACGCTGGGTGGGACCAGGTTCTGTCCTGGGATGCTGGGTGAAACCAGGCTCTGTCCTGGGATGCTGGGTGGAACCAGGCTCTGTCCTGGGATGCTGGGTGGAACCAGGCTCTGTCCTAGGATGCTGGGTGGGACCAGGCTCTGTCAAGGACGCTGGGTGGAAGCTTGTCCTTTCACTGGGAATCCCTCACCAGTTGTAACTGTGCCAAGCTAGGGTAGCTAGCTATCAAGCAGATGTGGGCCACACCTAGAGCTCTGGATCCTATGGGGTACCACACAAGGTGGTAAATGAGCCTGCTCCTCTTGAATCCTACAAGTCCCTTCAGCCTGGTAGCCTAACGGGGAGGGCACAGGAGGAGCTGTCCTGGAAAGGGGGTTGTGGAGGGTGAAGTGAGACAAGGTAAGGGTACCACAGAACTGCAGTCTACCCCCGACACCCCTGAGGTAAACCCTGCTTCCTTTCTATCCTACAGTTTAGCCAGGCCCTGGCCATCCGGAGCTACACCAAGTTTGTGATGGGGGTAAGTTCTGCCTACGACCATCAAGGGCCACAGTGGGCTGGAGCCAGGTCTCATGGTATGGTGTTGGCAGCCAGCGTGTCCTCATTGCCAGCACTGAAGCCCATGTGCTTTTCAGATTGCAGTGAGCATGCTGACCTACCCCTTCCTGCTCGTTGGAGATCTCATGGCAGTGAACAACTGTGGGTATGTGTGTACCCTTCCACCAGGCCCCTACCAAGGCTGCTGGGACATCCTGATGAGCCCTTTCAGCCCCCCACCTACACATAATTCCCTGTGGGGTTAGCGTGGTGTGGGGGTGGGCATGGGTGCAGCTCCTCTACATTCTCTGGTCCTCACTGATGACATGTCTGAGCCCCGTGTTCTCCACAGGCTGCGGGCTGGACTCCCTCCGTATTCCCCGGTGTTCAAGTCCTGGATCCACTGCTGGAAGTACCTGAGTGTGCAGGTGAGCGTGCTGGGCTGGGGGCTCTTGGCGCTGGGTGCTAGGAAGGAGGAGGAGGAGAAGGAGGAGAAACAGCAGCCTGGAGGAACTGTCTCAGGAGAGGGTAAATGGTAAAAGCTGCAGGGTACTAAGTAGGTCCTAAGTAGCTCTGGCTCTGGCTGAGGGGAGAAAGTCAGAGGAGGCCAAAACTTGGGCCCTGGGCAACTGAGTGAAATTAAATAAAGGTCGGACTGCCTTTGGAGGCAGTAGGTGGCAGAGCCCAAGAACTCACTCCTCCAGTACCAAGGGTACCTGGGATGTGCTCAGCCAAACTCCTCCATTGGACCCTTCCAGCCCTGGGGGATCTTTACGATTCGTCTGGGTCTGGTGTGAGCCTTCTAGAGCAGCCATGGCTTCTGGGGCTCTATCCTGAAGCCTCCTGTTGGCTGTAGCTCTTCCTGGGGTGGGGGTGGGAGTGGAGGAGTGGTCAGGGACCAGGCTCAGGGCTAGGGGCCTTTGCCTTTTCCTGGTCTTGCTTTGCCAGTGGTCAAATGAGGAGTAACCAGGGGTCCTGATTGGTCTTTAGGCTGTGAATGGGTTTACTGGGGGCTAGCGGGGTGGCTCAGTGGGTAAAAGTGCTTGCCACGGAAGCCCCAGCCACCTAAGTTGAATCTCAGAATCTATAGGAGTACCCTCACCACAGACACAGTAAAAGGCAGGGCTCCTTCCAGCACCCCTGACACTGCTCTTCCCTGCCAGGGCCAGCTCTTCCGCGGCTCCAGCCTGCTTTTCCGCCGGGTGTCATCGGGGTCATGCTTTGCCCTGGAGTAACCTAAGCCGCCCGACCAAACATTTATGGGGTCTTAGCCTACCCCTGGTGAGGACCCATCATCTCAGATGCCTGAGGGTGACTCCAGCCCAGCCTGGCTTCATGTCCATATTTGCCATGTGTCTGTCCAGATGTGGGCTAGTGGAGGTGGGTCACCTGGGACCTGGGGAAGCCTGGGGGAGCAGTGTTGGGGTGGCATCCCCTTCCTGCCCAGAGGTACTGGAGTCCATCTTGTACTCAGGCAGAGGCAGGCTGCAGAGGCAAAGGTCACTCAGTGGCAAGGCTTCCCTGCACCTCTAGCCTAGCTCATCCTGCCAGTCAGCCAGAAGCACCCCCCCCCCCCGCTTTGTAAATTGGGCGCCATCACACCTGGGCCATGGGAGGCTGGCGCTATGTTCCCAACACTAATTTTCTTATACAAGGGTGGTGCCTTCTCCTGAATAGGAAATCATGTTCTCCTCAGACTACCCCCTCATCTGCTTGTCTGTGCTGGTGACACCAGGTGTGAGGGTTCAGTCACCTGTGCTGTGCGCGAATATGCACAGGTTACATAGGCCGACATCTAGTCCTTCCCTCGTGGTAAGATAGACCCATCTCCTTGAATAAATGTATTGGTGGTGATTTGGACTTCTGTGGGAGCCTCTTATTTATTTACGTGAGTTTTGCCAGACCCTGTGCTGGTATCTTAGGTCTGTGGGTGGCCAGCCTGGGACAAGGGGGGTGACATGGTTGAGTCCTTTGTCCTTGGTGTTGAGCCTAAGTGCCTCTTCACAGAGCAGCAGCTGGCACTTGGGCCTTCTGCCATAGAGGTGGCAGCTGTGTCAGAGTCCCACCAAAGCTGCCAAGTGGCACCTAACACCTTCTGAAGATGTTCCCAGGCCTTCAGAGCCTCTAGGTACAGCAGACAGACACAGGGAAGGAAGTGAAGTGGCCAGTCATCTTCTGACCGCCATAATGTGCGACCTGACAGACATAGTTGCTAGGTCTTGGTGGGGACAGAATGACATGGTCCCTGCCCTTGGGACAGGACCATTGGACGTGGGCCTCCTCGAAAAACAGGAGTTTGAGAATATGTAGTTTCTCAGCTATGTAAAAAATAAGGATGCAGGCTGGAGAGACGGCTCAGTGGTTAAGAGCACTGACTGCTCTTCCAGAAGCCCTGAGTTCAATTCCCAGCAACCACATGGTGGCTCACAACTGTCTGCAATGGGATCTGATGCCTTCTTCTGGTGTGTCCAAAGACAGCAACAATATATTGTTGCTACATAAAAGAATAAATAAATCTTTAAAAAAAAAAAAAAAAAAAAAAGATCTGGGCCAGACGTGGTGGCTCACCCCTTTAATTCCAGCACTAGGGAGGCAGAGGCAGGCAGATTTCTGAGTTCGAGGCCAGCCTGGTCTACAAAGTGAGTTCCAGGACAGCCAGGGCTACACAGAGAAACCCTGTCTCAAACAAAACAAAACAAAACAACAAAAAACTGGTTAAAAGAATATAAGGATGCAATATGAATTATGTGGGGCTTTATGAATCTAAAGGAATAAAGGCAGCTGCATTAATAAACCAGCTTGTCAGAAAGAAACAAAGGCAGGCAGATTCCTAAGTTCAAGGTCAGCCTGGGAGATAGCAAGTCCAGGCCCAGGGGTGGTAGAAATGGTAATTTCAGGATAGGATCCCACACAGCTAGCTTCTCCTCTGTGCTTAACAGAGGCAGACAGACTCTGAATTCTCTTGCAATGAAACATTATTCTGCAAAAAGAAAATGTATGCTTGCTTTCTCCTAAGAATCCAGAGGCTGGGGTCATAGGATGCTGATTCATAGGATAATCAGAAGGACATCTGGGGTAAATGACTTATCAATACATACAACAAAGGACTGGGCTGTGGTCTACAAGACATGAGCTATCCAGAGAAAGCTTTTAGAACAGCAGGAGAGAAGCGTTGGAGAACTGTCTTGAGCAGAACGCAGAGCGAGTAGTATCTAGAGATCCCCAGAGAAAGCAAATCAGGGAGCAGCTTGGACCCACGATTTGTCTTGGAGCCGCGTGTCCCAGATGCCCCTTCTCTCAGATCCCCTCTCCAAGCCAAGGCTGGTCCTTGGCACCTCCCTCGTTACCTCCCTAGTGTTGCTCCTCTCTGCAGGGGGCCTGGCGTGTAAGAGTTGCAGCTTAGTTGTTTTTCAGTCCGCAGGAGGCTTTGGCAGTCTGCTTCCCAGCGTTCTACTGACAGGGATGTGTGTGTGTGTGTGTGTGTGTGTGTGTGTGTGTGCGCACAGTTTTACCCTGTGCCTCCTTCATGCCCAGCATTGAGTCTTGGTGGACCCTGTGCCCTCCTGTTTAGTTCATTTTCTCCTGTTTTAGTTCATTTATGCTGGAGAGCCTCACCCCCAGAAAGCTGCAATCTGGGAAGTTGCCCACATCGTATGCATGTCAGGCTGGCTCACATCAATCATCTAGACCAATGTCCAGAGGATGTCAGCCTAGTGCAGTGCACCCCCACTGCACTGACCATGCTGCTGGGGCAACTTTCTCCCTGTGCTCCCTCAAATCCTGACTTTGTTCTGTTCCTTCCAGTGACCCCCAGATCTAGGGAACACTTGTATTACACAACTGAACAGAGCTTAGCTGTCCCTAAAGAGGTGCCTCTGCCGCTGAGCCATGTCTTCCCTGAGGTCTGTAGGAGGCTGCCTGGCCTAAAGTGGAAGGCTTTGATTGGTGTGACTGCTCAGCATGAGGCCCTACTGTTCCCAGGTATTATCCTCTTATCTGTTAAGAAGTTTGGGCTTGACCAGGCCTGAGCTGAGCTACCAGCAGGGAGGGATGACTGGAGGGGAGGAGGTGTCCTTGAGGGAGCCAGACTTCCCTCATGGGTAACCTTATTCTTCAGAAAGTTGGAAAGGCCTATGACAGGCCTTTTGAGGCTTTCTGATAAGGAGACAGCTGTAGCCTAAGCTGTCCTCCTTCAACTGTCCCTCCTTATCACTGCCAGTCGCCACAATGCTCAGAGGCTTCTGCTTAGGATACCAGTGTCTCTCTCTCTCTCTCTCTCTCTCTCTCTCTCTCTCTCTCTCTCTCTCTCTCTCTCTCTCTCTCTCTCTCTCTCCTGTTCAGCTGTGTTGGCAGGTCCCCTCCCTGCCCATCTGTTAGAGCATGACTCCTCCCTGATCCATCACACTGGCCCCAGGTGCATAAATGGGTGACTAATCTGATCTTTGGCAGGCACATTCACAGGGCAGAACTGCAGACGGCCAGCAGATGCCCTTGCTGGGCAAGAGACAGGAAGAGCCACAAGGAAATCAGTATAGGCTGGGTCTGCTTGGCCCAGAGGCCCCCCATCCCTGACTGCCCAGGCCCAACACACTAGCTCAAGAGAACAGACCTTCTGGGGAATGCAGAAGCTTTAGCATCTGAAAATCAGTTAATGTCATGTCCTCTGACCACATGACCATCTCAATCGGAACAGAAAAGGCCTTTGAGAAAAGACAACATGCTTTCACAATAAAATCTTTCACCCAGACAAGGAACAAAACAATTTCAACGGTGGGGACTAGAGAGAGAGAGAAACACTTGTCCCACAAGCACAAGGACCTGAGTTTGAGCTAGCACCCACACCAAAGCTGGGTGCAGTGATGCAGGCCTGTAACCCCAGCATTAGGAGCAGCAGTGGGCGGGGTGAGGAGACAGATCCCTGAAGCTCATTGGATAACCATCCTAGGCAAACTAAGCCTCAGCATCCGTGAGAGAACCCATCTCACAAAAAACCAAGGTAATAACCAGAGACTGGCCTCTGGCCTGCACATGTGCACACATGCATGAGCACAGCGCATACAAGCAGTAAAGAGAACATTCATGTTACAGGATGGGTGGACCTTGAGGATATGTTAGGTAATCACAAAACATATTTGTGGAGGACTTACATGAAAGTCAAAGACCAGCAAGTGCAGGCCCATGAAATGGCTCAGCGGGCGAAGGTGTTTGTTACCGAGCCTGAGCCATATGGTGAGGGGAGGGGAGGTTCTCCAGTCTCCACGAGAGCATGGGCATGAGTCCCCCCAACCCCCCAAAAGGGAAGGAATAGGAAAGGTGCATACAGATGGAAAACAGGTCAGCAGTTGTTTTAGGCTGAAGGGGGTGGGTAAAGCAGGCAACAGTGGGTAAGGTGCTTCTATGGTAAGGTAATGAAAAAGTCCCCTCTTGGTACTAGCAGAGTTCCACAGTCCCCCAATGAGTATACTAAACAATGTCAAGCTGGGGTCGGCCAGTTGGCTCAGTAACCACCAAGCCTGACAAAGTGCATGGGGGGGGGGGAGAGCTATCCCTGCAGACTTGCCCTCCGACCTCTGCATGCACCCCCCACTCTACACAGACACTAAGTAAATACATCTTCAGAACTTGGAGTTGTAGGCTTCAGGTGTTTTCCAGCCAGGTGTGGTGGATCTCTGAGTTCGAGGCCAGCCTGGTCTACAGATAGCGTTCCAGGACAGCCAGAGCTACACAGAGACCTGATCTCAAAAACAAAACAAATTAAACAAACAAAAAAAACCAAACAACAATAACAACAACAAATACACTCAAATAAAGATGCTGGGGACACGGTACTTATGCACTGTTGCACATGAATGGAGGATGGAGGGCTGCGTGCCTTTACCCATGAGCTGTCACACTGGCCCCAGGTGCATAGATCAATGGGTGACTTCTGAGTCTTTATTGAGAGAAGTAGCCATGCTGTGCTAGCCTGGCCAAGACTCCTTCCTAGCCCCTCTTACTTCCTGTCCCTTGTGTTCCTGACCACACAGAACTTCTGGACCACTCCATTCTGATCCCCAGAGAGGTTTCTGGGCCTCAGGGCTCTGTCTCAGGGCTCCTTCAAAGCACTTAAGTTGCCCAAACCTTGCCAAGTTGAAACTTGTGACCAGGACAGGCCTGAGCATCAGCCCCCTTGTGGAAAATGTCTCAATCCCCAAAGCCACAGGGGTAAACCCCACTGATAACTCCTGGTCCTTCCTTCTGCTCTTCTTCCTGCAAGGCAACCTGTGGCTTGGCTTGGGTGGAGTGGAAGTTACCAGGAGGATAGGGATGGCTCAGAGAGCTGGGGGGGGGGGGGGGTAGTGGGGAAAGAGGAAGAGAGAAGACGGAAGAGTTGCATGGGTGGGCAGACCAGCTTTCTCACAACACCCACCCCACCTCATGCAAAGCACTGAGACAGGCTCTCAGACAGGCTTTATTCAGGAGTCAAGGCTGCCTCCATTCCCTGTCTCCCCACCCACAGAACCCCACTTCATTGGGGCTTGTTCTTCACCTGCCCTCAGGGTCTGCTGTCCAAGCTACATGGGCACTCAGAGATGGGAAGCCCTAGAGCCTGCAGGCAGACAGTCCCTCCCCTACCCCTCCCCTTCAATCCCCCCGGGAAGTAGACAAATATCCTCAGAATCATGTCCTCTGTAGAACTCCACTGTAAGAGGCAAGGAAGGGCCCTGGTATGCAGTTACTGATGGGCTGGACCACACAGCCTTCCCCTTCCAGAGGGCCTTTAGCCAGACGGTGGTATCTTGTTTGAGCGACAGGACAGGACACAGCAGTTGGTCAGCTGACCTCTTCTCCCTGGGAAGGCAGCAGGCACTTCAGATATTCCTTGCCTCACTCAGATGGCTCAAGAAAGAGCTCAGGGAAGCCGGGCGTGGTGGCGCACGTGCTCCCAGCACTCGGGAGGCAGAGGCAGGCGGATTTCTGAGTTCGAGGCCAGCCTGGTCTACAAAGTGAGTTCCAGGACAGCCAGGGCTACACAGAGAAACCCTGACTCAAAAAAAAACCAAAAAAGAAAAGAAAAGAAAAAAAAAGAAAGAAAGCGCTCAGGGGACTAGAAGAGCCAAGTTCCTGAAGAGGCTAAGATCCTCTGTCCTTAAGAAACTAGGCACATGTGGCCAGTAGAACACAGCTTAGAACAACAGGTAGGGCCCCATCACCACCCTCGTGAAGGAAGGGGGGAGGCTCGTTTAGTGTTTTGGGCTGGCACTGCGTGGCAGAGAGGAGAGGGGAGGGCACGGGTAGCCGGGGGAGCATGACCTGCTCCAGAAGCTCTGGCTTGGAAAAAGATTCCAGAATGGATATGAGGCCAGTCTCCTCACCAGGCCTTTAGGTGTCCCGCTCAGACCATGCCAGCCAACAGCAGCAGGGAAGGCAACAGCAGTCCCAGAAAAGGGCCCCACACGTGAGCAGAATTCTTCAAATCCCAGCCGGCCTTTTCGGGGTTCTCAGCACCTGCAGAAAGGAAGGGGGCTGTACTTCAGCTTGAAAACAGCTCAGACTCTTCACTCACTCCATGCAAGGTGCAGGCGCAGCCAGGGAGGAAGCATCTTCCAGAGGCGCATGCTTTACCATGCCCCAACCACTGGTTCCAGGTTCCAGCACAGGGTCCCAGCATTCTGGAGCCAGGAAGAAAAATTTGGACTTTGGGCCTTACCTGTCCAGGATGATTGTAGGGCCAGGGTGCGCCCACCTGTGGCATTACCCGAAGCACTAGGAAAGGTGGGCAGGGATGGGGAGGCAGGGTGGCCAGAGTGTTCCAGTGAGGCCTTCTGCCCACCGCGCTCCTGGGCTGGAAGAACTGGGACCAAAGCCTCACTGGAAAGAGGCGACTCTGCCTCTGCCTCTGGCGACTCGGCCTTGGGAGACTCAGCCTCTGGCTCCCGCAACGCGACCTCTGCCTCAGTCGGTGCGGCCTCTGCCTCGGGCAATATGGCCTCGGGCTCAGACAACTTGTCCTTGGGTTCAGCCTCCTCCTGGATTTGGGGTACGGACTCTCCTGACTCTGCCAGGGACATCTTGGGGTACAGCGATTTCTTTGGGCTCACAGAGGTTGCGCTCGACTTGCTGGCTTCTTCGTCCATAGATTTGGGGACAGGGATATGTGTTGATGTGAGGAAGTTAACTGGCCCTTCATCCACTGAGGGCTGCATGTGCGTTGCAGAAACCGAGGGGACCTCAGTTAGAAAAGCCTGAGCCTCTGTTGCCATGGAGGAGGGACCTTCGGTTGCTAAGGTGGATGGTGCCTTTGTTTCTACTGCAGGTGAGGACTCGGTTGCCAGGGAGTCCGAGACCTTTGTTACCGAGGAGAAATGTAGAATCTCAGAGGTTGCTAGGGATGGAGTACCGGTTTCCCTGGAGCTTGGGGCTTCAGTTGCGCGGGTGGAAGGGACCTCGGTCACCCTTGGAGGCGAATCCTGCGCCTTTTCCGGGTTTCTCATGGGCTCTGTTTGGCAAGGCCAAGCATTAGCGGACTCCACCCGGCCGCACGATATCCCACCCGGATGCGCGAACCATACTCCTCTGCAGCGGGTGTGTCCCTCTGGTATTGTAACTTCTTGTCATTGACCCGACTAACTCCTCCACCCACCGCCCTGCCCAAACTCCGCTTAGAGGATTGCCTAGCAGGCCCCGCCCATTCGCCCACCACCAGAACCTTCCCGCCCGGCCACGCCCCTTCGCACGGCACTCCAGCGCCTCTGGATCCCAACTCTCTGTAGGGACTTAAGGATGGAATCTGTCACTTGGAGTTAACGAGTCGCCAAGGCGGCTGTGCAAGGAAGGCAGAAAGTCACAGAGGGTGTCCGCCATCACATCCCGTAGGCCCTTCTCCTGCTTCTCAGGGCGAGAGTCCTGAGATGCTAAGTCACCCAGGCCCGGGGTGGGGTGGGGGGGACCCTACCCCATCTCAGCTCTCGCCTGCCACTCACCACAGAGAGAGTTCTCACAGCTGTAACCAAGAGGGCACTGGGAGCAAGGAGTCCCCTCCTGGTAGGGCTTACGGCCCTTCACGTTCCCCCTAAATGAGAAGACATTGCTGCAGGAAAGGCCCGGGCCTTCCTACCGATCCTCACCTTCCCCAGATGCACAGCAGGTCCGTTCACAGGAGCCCACGGGGATGCTGTCCCCCGCGAGTTGCTTCCCGGGGATCACGGGCTTTCTCCCTCCCCTTCTCAAGCTAACCAAATTAGACTCCTTCTGGGGCCATCACAGCTGCCAGAAGGGACAGGGCAGCCCACAGCTTCCTTGAGCTGTGCCCAGTTCCATCCTCCCCTACGCCTCTGGCCGCTCAGCACTTACGGGGGTTCATAGTTGCACACCAGCAAATGGATGTTAGCTTCTTCCACTCCCTGGAGCGTCTCGCAGAAGTGGGAGCCACAGCCAATTCTCTCAGTCTTGCTCCACACTACCTAAATGAGGGCAAACCTAGCAGGTTAGCCCTGGGCTGCGTAACATTGTCTGTCCCCGCGGGATCCTATAGTGGTAGGCCAAAACTGCTGGGGGTTAGAGGCAGATGACAACAGTGTCTACCCTCTCCGCCAAATAGAGAAGTCACCAGGCTTATTTGAGTCTTCCCTCAGCCTCAAGCCTCAGATATACCCTGGCCACTCTCCTAGACCTCTTTCTAGAGATACTTAGGGGTTTTTGGTTATTCGGTTGGTTTGGTTTTGTTTTGGTTTTTTGAGACAGGGTTTCTCTGTATAGTCCTGGCTGTCCTGGAACTCACTCTGTAGACCAGGCTGGCCTCAAACTCAGAAATCCGCCTGCCTCTGCCTCCCAAGTGCTGGGATTAGAGGTGTGCGCCACCTCTGACTGGCTTGATCCCTTTAAACAAGTGTTGTTGTTGTTGTTGTTTTTAAAGAATTATTTATTCGGGGCTGGAGAGATGGCTCAGCAGTTGAGAGCACTGACTGCTCTTCCAGAGGTCCTGAGTTCAAATCCCAACAACCAATAATTCAAAATCATCACTACCACTACCAACAACAAAAGGATTTTTTTCATGTATATGAGTACACTGCAGCTGTCTTCAGACACACCAGAAGAGGGCATTGGATCCCGATACAAATGGTTGTGAGCCACCATGTGGTTGCTGGGAATTGAACTCAGGGCCTCTGGAAAAGCAGTCAATGCTCTTTTTTTTGGTTTTTTTTTTTTTTTTTTTTTGGTTTTTCGAAACAGGGTTTCTCTGTATAGTCCTGGCTGTCCTGGAACTCACTTTGTAGACCAGGCTGGCCTCCAACTCAGAAATCTGCCTGTCTCTGCCTCCCAAGTGCTGGGATTAAAGGCGTACGCCACCACGGCAGTCAATGCTCTTAATCACTGAGCCACCTCTCCAGCACCCAAACAAGGTTTTAAACAGGGGGCCTATGCAAAGGATCAGAGATAGTGGAGATCTTCAGCCACAAGGAAAATCCAAGGAGGAGTTATTTATTTATTTATTTTATTTATTTATTATTATATGTAAGTACACTGTAGCTGTCTTCAGACACACCAGAAAAGGGCATCGGATCTCATTACCGATGGTTGAGAGCCACCATGTGGTTGCTGGGATTTGAACTCGGGACCTTCAGAAGAGCAGTCGGGTGCTCTTACCCACTGAGCCATCTCACCAGCCCAAGGAGGAGTTATTTTGAAAGGTTCCCCATTCCAACTAACATTTTAGCTAGCCTTTGTTCTGCCGCTTTTGGGGATCAGCCTGGCTGCTAGAATAATTTCTTCCTAAATTCAAAAAAACAAACTCAGCACTCTGGGCAGAAGCAGGCAGATCTCTGTGAGAGTTCCAGACCAACCAAGGTCACCTAGTGAGACCCTGTCTTAACAAGAAAACACAAATGTGTACCCGGCCTCGGGTGGAGACGCCAGGTCTTCCTGAATCTCTAGCTCAGGTTGTCAGGGAGTCCTGCTCGCAATAGCTATGGCTCCTTGGATTCCTGTTTGAGCAGGTGAGTTTGGGATAGAAATGGCTCCCAGCTTAGGAAGGAGCCACAGATAGCTTGGCCAGTCTGCTGGGAGTATCTTGGGTGAGGGTGGGCTGGGATGTCCCGGCAGGGAGGGTGCTGGGACCTTCAACTTCCCAGCTTGGGTGGGTGATTGTATTTCCTTAAGATTAGGGCTAAAAATACCATCTCAAAAAGGCACTGGAAATGGGAGGGGACTGTTGTTTTTTTTTTTTCCCCCCTTTTGGTTTCTGGTGTAATCGGTTGTACAATCAGCATTGGGAAGAGAAAACAGTCCCTTTAAAACTAAGGCTGGCGTCACTCCCCACGACGGAACTTTCCAGAAGCATCCGGAACTGAGTGGTAAGCCAAGGTTATCTAAGAGAGGCCAGAAACACTGTCAGAAGGTTCTAGAAACCTTTCTCCAGCAAGCATGTGCTTTCTGCCTACATAGTGTTTTTAGAAACTTTTTTTTTTTTTTTTTTTTTTTTTTTTTTTTTTGGTTTTTTGAGACAGGGTTTCTCTGTGTAGCCCTGGCTGTCCTGGAACTCACTCTGTAGACCAGGCTGGTCTCGAACTCAGAAATCTGCCTGCCTCTGCCTCCCAAGTGCTGGGATTAAAGGCGTGCGCCACCACTGCCCGGCGAAAGTTTTGTTTTAAATTGGGGTCCAGGGGATCCTACTCTGTCAGGCTTGGTGGCGTTTGCCTTTACCCACTGGGCCATCTGACCCGCCTTCTTGGTTTTTTGTTGTTGTTGTTTTTCTTTTTTCTTTTCGAGACAGGGTTTCTCAGTATAGCCCTGGCTATCCTGGAACTCACTTTGTAGACCAGGCTGGCCTTAAACTCAGAAATCTGCCTACCTCTGCCTCCCGAGTTGGGATTAAAGGCGTGGGCTACCACGCCCGGCTGAGGCCAGCCATTTTAAACACAGTTTGTTTGTTTGTTTGTTTCTAATGCAAAAATGAATTAAATTTGTCTATTTGCTTCATCAATTTGGCAGATTAGAAACAGCAAATTACAAAGGGAAGTGCCAAGAGCGACACTGGTAGGAAAGGCGAGGTGAGCAGGGAGAGGCCTCTGCGCCTGAGGCAAAAGCTTTGCACCACTCAGAGTCCTCTGTCACCCAGGACAATCTTTGCATTCGATATATAGGCGCTGTGACACCTGCGTTCTCAGCAGGATAAAATGGGTGACTTGGGTTTTCAAAAGATGTGCCTTTTTGAGAAGATGAAAACGACAGTTTATGGCCTCTGACTGAGCGCTAACTGCTGTGCAGATTATTAGGGATACTGTAAGGGAGAGGACCGGTTTAAAGCGAGGCTGCTCTGAGTGGAGCCAAGAGGTCACAAACATTCCACCTGGCCCAGCACGTGGCTCCACCCATCTGGAGAGCCCGCCGGCCCCGCCCAGGGACCAGGTGGCTCCACCCAACACCAGAAGGGCCCAGCCAGGCTCCGCCCAAGGTGCACTGGACCCCTCACCTCGGGGTCCAGTCCAAACCACGCACTCGGGTTCGCACACACTCACACGGCTTATCAGAACGCCGGGAGCCCTCTCCCTAGTAAACGATGTCCAGACCCTTTCCACGCACGTGCCCAGTCCGGCCCTACTTGATCTTGCAGGTGGCCATACCCAACACCAAGAGCTCCCCATCCCCGTTCCCAGTCCATCACAAGGCTCATCCAACAATCAGAGGCCAGCCCAACACCCTGATTCCTCAGCCCTTAGGCAGCCTTAGGAGGCCTCACAAGAGAGCTCACCGCCCCACCTCTGCCCGCCGGCCTGCCCAGACTGTCACCTGAGTGTAGTGGCCGCACATCTGGTTCGGATCACAGGTGGCCGTGCTGAAATTGTAATATTCATGCTCCTCGTGCCAGTTCCCCACGGCCAGCGGCACGTCCATGCCCTCGTCCGTGATGGCAAACAAGTTCTCTCCGCGCCGCCCGCGTTCTTTGTTGTGGCCCCACACGCACTTCTGAGCGTAGGCCTTGGCGAAGGCGGCCAGCTCGTCATCCCACCTCTGCAGGGACGCAAGGGAGGCAAGACAGGGAGGTGAGTGTGGTTAAAGTATGCTGGGGTGTCTTGAATCCTCTGTAGGCCCGACTGCCCGAGACGGGCTTGCCGCACCACGCCAAGTGACCCAGGGCTTGTCCCCGGAATCTGTTCCCCGTGGGTTTCAGTGGGATGGGGGGAGTGCCACCTCAGACCCTGGGGGTTCATCTCTTACCCTTCACAGGGCATGGGGGTAGGGGCAGAGGGTTGATGTCAGTTGTGATCTTTGTGTGCCCTGCGTAGCTGTGGGGAGGGGCAGAGATGCACAGTGGGCTGATTGAACTGCTCGGGCATCTGAAGCCTTTCAGGGAAATGTTGGTGGAGCTGTGCATCAACACCGGGCTGCTGCCTGCCTCACTGCGATGGCTCGAGGAAACTGTCTCTGTGAAGGTCCCTCATTTCCTCAGAGCCCTGCCTAAGACAACGCTGTCAAACCCCAACTCCAGATTCTCTGTCTCATCGCAGGTGAGACTCCTGAAAAGGGCAGTTTTGCTTAGAGAGCCTCCGAGGTTCCTCATCCTTGGCTGGGAGAAGGCGGAGCAAGTGTGCAGCATGGGAGGGGAACTTAAGGCATCTGACCCCAAGGACTAAGGAGAAAGACCTGGATCCCATTAAATGCCGATGCCTGCCGTGGCTCTTGTTCCACCAACCTGACAGCCCCACCAAAAGCAGCAGCAGAAGCTTGGGGTGGCACTGCGGGGAGAACTGTGTGACCATGCCCACTTCCCACCCGCTCAGTGCTTTAGTTTCCTGCAACCCTCGTGGGATCCTGAATGGGGACAGTACCAGGGCTGTGCCTTGATGAGGTGTTCTCTCTCTCTCTCTCTCTCTCTCTCTCTCTCTCTCTCTCTCTCTCTCTCTCTCTCGTCATTTTTAAAAATTAATTCTGCACTTACTTTTAGGTATGTGTGAATGCAGGTGCACGCCTAACAGTGCACGAAAGAGGACAACCTCTGCGGAGGGAACTCAGCTTCTCTGAGTTGCTTGGCCAGGTGTTTTGAGGAACACCTGGGTGGTCCCCTAGACTCTGACAATAGTGGGCAGTTGGGAGCAGAAACGGGGAACAGGGGCTCTAGGGTGATCCACAGGACCCCGGGATAGACAGATAGGCCCCATTCTAGGACAGGTAGTAACATCATTTCCATTGTCACAGTGCTGGGTATTATGGGTACTCCCCCACCCCCCAGCTGAGGACCTCCCCGAAGCTGAGGATTGAACCCAGGGCCTTGTGCTTGCTAGGCAAGTGCTCTACCACTGAGCTAAATCCCCACCCCAGTGGGTACTCTTTAATAGATAGTTTTGATTGAGAGACCAGCTCAAAGTAGCCCCAGCTCTAACCTCTAAGCTGAGTCTACGCCTGAAGTCCCAGCGGGACTTACAGTTTGCGGTGTTGCAACCTCTCTCCCTAGAAGTAGGTCTGTCCACTCTGTCATTCAGTAGTCCTGGTCACTAAGCCAGAATGAAAGCAAGAACCAAGAACCCCAAGTTCGTTAGCCACTCAGGGAGTGTGGCCACTGTAATCAGTGCCACAGGTAACCGGGTCCTGTGGGACATGGGAAGTCTGTGTAGGCAGACTGAGGGTGGAGATAGAGATTGGGCTAAATGACTAGGTGCTAACCAGGTGGGGGACACCCTGAGCAAAGTCACCAGGGGCAGCAGGGCTTGCGCCATCTGTGGTGAGACCACCACCACCACCCCACCACCCCGCCACCCCGCCACCCCGCCACCCCACAGGCAGAAGTGCTACTTAGTATCTAGGCTTCTGATTTGTCTGCAGTTCCTGGTTGCCAATGGCAACAGGAGTGGTGCCGTGATCATTTCCCACAGTCATCCAATCTGACCTGAAGGGCAAGGATGTCAGTACCTAACTGTCCACCAGGAAAAGGCTCCCCACAGAGTCACCAAGCCACGGGGGACAAGCTGAGGCTAAGAGCTAAATGTCAGGACCCCTGGTTCCCTGCTGTATTTCCCAGGTGTGACCTAGCCCTTAGCTCAGGGGTTCCTGGCCACTGGAGGGTGTCTGGGAGTGGGGTGGACCAGTCAGACTTCAGAGAGGACAGAATGGGAGTGATTCTAACTCTTATCAGCTGAAACCAGAGCAGACATCCTGCCTCAACCCTGTCATCTGATAATAAATATTCTTTTCGCCAGATTGGCCACCGGCACCCAGCCTCGGCCTCCACTGTCTGTGCGTTCCTCTCACTGTTGTGTAGATAATTTGTATGTGTGTTATATGTGTGCTTTTTATATTTCACCACATGTAGTATTACATGTGTGCAAGTCAGCCCATGCGTGTGGGTGTGCTTGTGACCCCATTTTACCAACGAGAGACTGAGAGAGTCCACATGGTTACAGGATGCGCCCCAAACGAGACCGGGTTTTGGAAAGGGCACCTGAACTATGGGTCCCAAAGTCCTTCAGGCTTGCTCCCTCCCCCTCCAGTGTTTTCTGGGCTCATCCGCCTCTTCCTCTTCCTTCCAGGACACCCCATCTTGAGAAGAGTTGAGGAGGAGGCCACTGGTATATGGGGAGCCAGGGCTTAAGCTTGAGCAAAGTTCCCTCTGAGCCTCAGTTTTCTCATCTAGAAGATGGGGCTGATTATGGGGACCAGTGCATTATACAGCACCAGGGTCACTGACCAGAGAGGAAGGAGTCTTGACAGAGCATCCCCACGGGGAGGCGAGGAGAAGGACTGTGGCAGGCCTTGCCTCGCACCCCTCAGGCCCAGGAGGTGGCCCCCAGCCACACTCACCATCTGCAGCATATCTGAGGCTGGCGGGGACACCTGGGCACGGTACTGGTTGTGAAGATCCACCATAGTTTGCTTCTCGTCCTCTGTGAGGGCTGTGGTGGGGCCAGCGGCGGTCAGCAGCAGCAGGAGGAGCAGTGGCGGCGGCAACATCACCCACGGGCTGCAGGAGCCATGCATGGTGGCCAGCCCTCTCTGCCTCTCCCGATCAGGGGTCTGGCAGCTGGACTTAAAGTCCTTCCCACACAAGCACCACCCTGGCTGGGGTGGGGCAGCAGGGGCTGTGTCTGGAGGCCCAGCCCGGCTCACACAATGTCTCCAGGAGGGCTGGGTGCCTTGGGTCTGGACCAGAGCAGAATCCACTCCCCTGGAGTCCTTGGCAACTGCCTCCTTTTCTCTCAGTAACAGGGGCTCAGGCCAAAGGCTATATGAGCTCCACCATCCCTCCTGAGGGGGACAGATCCTCAGGGGACACAATTCCAGAAGCAGCTGCAGCGCTGTGCTGTGGCATTCAGTCACACCTACTAAGTGCAGAGGACAGAACAAAGAAGGAACCTTACAGATCTGCCCCTACAGGATTGGGTAAGATGAGGAAGCTGCCAGTACCACGGAAAGAGCAAGGGAGGGAGAGATGATGCAAGGGTCATGACAGCAACATTAAGTGCCCACCCCAGGTCCTCTGCAAGAGCAGCAGGCGCCCTTGACTGCTGAGCTGTCTCTCCAGCCCCAGGAGAGCCTTCTAAATAAGAGGAGGAATATTCACAGGAACAGGAAAGAAGTCAGGGGGTGTGGAGGTCTCTCCTTTGTCTCAGACAAGCTCTTCATTATGTAGCCCAGGTTAGCTGCTTTCTAATTGCTATGTCTCCACAATTATATTTATTTATTTATTTACTTAATGTATGTGAGTGCTCTATCTGCATGTACACCTGCATGGCAGAAGAGGGCATCAACCCATCTGTAGATGGTTGTGATCTTCGGATGGTAGATGTGTGTATAGATGGTGTTCCCATCATGTATGTGGCTGCTGGGAATCCAACCCAGGTCCTCTGGAAGAGCAGCCAGTGCTCTTTCTTAACCGCTGAGCCATCTCTCCAGCCCTCCTCTCTCTTCCCCTTCCCTCCTCCTCCTCTGTTTTTAAAAAGATGTTCTCAGGAGGACATGCCACATGGAACTGAGGTCCCTGGCAGTGCACATCTGTGAGCACTGGAGGGGGACAGCTTGAGAGTGAACAGAATTTATGTAGCATGTAATTATAAAGAAGAAAAATCAATCCACAGGCTGGAGAGATGGCTCAGAAGTTAAGAGCACTGACTGCTCTTCCAGAGGTCCTGAGTTCAATTCCCAGCAACCACCTGGTGGCTCACAACCATCTGTAATGGGATCTGACGCCCTCTTCTGGTACTGTCTGAAGACAGCTACTGTGTACTTAGATAAAATAATAAACTTTTAGGCTGGAGCAAGCAGGTCAACTGGAGTGAGCAGGGCTGACCAGAGTGCAGAGGTCCTGAATTCAAATTCCCAGCAACCATATGATGGGTCACAACCATCAGTACAGCTACAGTGTACTCATATACATAAAATAAATAAATAAATAAATAAATACTTTTTTTTTTTTTTTTTCTGAGACAGGGTTTCTCTGTGTAGCCCTGGCTGTCCTGGAACTCACTCTGTGGACCAGGCTGGCCTCGAACTCAGAAATCCGCCTGCCTCTGCCTCCCAAGTGTTGGGATTAAAGGTGTGAGTCACCACTGCTCAGCAGGCTAATGGTTTTTAAACAGCACTTCCTATCTTCCTATCCAGCAACACAGTTGGCTCCGATGGTCTGTGTTCATCTGAGCACAGCTCCTCAC
Organism: Mus caroli; assembly: GCF_978045245.1. NCBI lineage: Eukaryota > Metazoa > Chordata > Mammalia > Rodentia > Muridae > Mus > Mus caroli. The sequence continues at coordinate 64,584,948 of NW_028227273.1, forward strand.
TGGGCCCTGGGTCCCACAGTCTGGCTTTATTCTCGGATTCCATTCTCCAGCATCCACTTGGGTTAATCCACCTCTGTCCAGGCCCCTGCCTGCATCGTGATGTGAGGTTTTGAGTGGCTGGTGGCTCAGAGGCTTGGACAGGAGCCTGGTGGTGGGAAATGAGTCCCAGTGAGGGACTCACCTCCTAGAGTCTCCACCCAGGTCCCAGAGGTGCAGTGAGATTGGGGACACCCTCTTCTGGTGTATTCTCTGCATTTCCACACTGCTCTGAGCTGACCAATGATAATCTGCTCCCAAGATGGATTCAGAGGTGACAGTGGCATTAGTGTGTGTGTTGGGGGGGGGGTGGAGGGTGATGAAGGGAGTCACTTGGAGCCGGCTCTTGGAGGCTTGCCCCTTGGTGCCTCCTTTAGCTTCCTTTTCTGTTTCCTGGTCGCTGTGCCTTGAGCCGCTCTGCTCTGTCCCCTCCCCCATCCTATGATGATCAGAACTCCATAGACCTTAGAAACCACCAACAAAATGCTACTTCCCTCAGGTAGCGTTTCGGTCACAGCAATGCAGCCTCTTTTGTCAGGAGATAGCCTAGAAGGCCCAGGCCCATTCTGTCACCCCAGAAGACTCTGTGCCTGCCTGCATGGTTGTGGCTGTCCCTTTTCTGTGCCTCATTAGAGGCCCCCTGCCCTTCTTCTGACTGGCAGGTTCTCTATTGTGTCACATCCGAGGACCTGCTCCTCAGGTGACTCTGTGTCAGCTGTTGTGATTTGTTTTGTGTAGTTCGATGGTTTTTCTTCTCAGAGAGCATCCTGTGTTCCAGTGTTTGGCTGCTTATCTTGCAGTCTTCTCGGTGAGGTGGAGAGACTTCAAGTAGCAGGGTCACTGACCCTTCCTAGATGTCCCCTGCAGGGGATACTCCATCAGCAGCTGTAGGCTGTAAAACCTTTAGGGGGAAATGAGTCATAGGCGTGGGGCTTAGGGTTTTTTGTGTTTTTAAAAATTTTTTTTTTCCAAGACAGGGTTTCTCTGTGTAGCCCTGGCTGTCCTGGAACTCACTTTGTAGACCAGGCTGGTCTCAAACTTAAGAGATCATTTGCCCTCCCAAGTGCTGGGGTTAAAGACATGTGCCACCACACTCAGTTGGTTTAAGGTTTTTGGGTTTTGTTTGTTTGGTTGGTTTTTGTTTTTATAGCTGGGCCCCACTTCCCGACTTCCCTGCGTCCTGACAGAAGATGTAATGCGGTGCCTTCCTGCCATGGTGAATCACTTTCCTTCTTAAATGTTGATCCAAAACAAACCCCCTGCCTTTCATCATTTCTCCTCTACACAAAGCAAACAGGCGGCCCCTGGTGCAGTGTCCAGCTCCAGATGAGATGCATAGACACTGGCAGAGACCAAGCTGCTGGGCACCGGGGTGAGCTAAAAGGAGGGGCATCTGTAGGCCAAGAGGCATCTTCTGGGCTGAGGTTGCTCCTCAGGCTTCTCGTGTGGCAAGGATGCTCAACCAGGAGGATGTAGCTGCTGTCATCCAAGTGGGCTGCCTGAGGGACACCAGGAGCAGAACACACACACACATGCACACACAGACATGCACACATACATACATACATACATACACACATACACACGCACACACATGCACACACACATACACACACATACACATGCACACATACACAAAATGCTGAAAGGCTCAGCCCTGGAAGAAATTTGTCTTTGTTCTTCAAAGCCAGGCCAGCAAGGAAAGGCCATTCTGGGTTAGGAGTCCCCAGGAGGCTCTGCATGGTGTGGGGCTGTGCAGAGACAGTGAACATCCACAGGGTTCAGGGTGGAATTGGGTCATTTGGGAGTGTAGAAGGGCCAGAGACAGACCAACCACAGAAATGGGCAATGTTCCTACAGGCTGAGGCCATTGGCTGCTCCTGACTTGGCCCAGCTCAGGGTTTCAGCTCTGTTCCCTCTGTGTAGAAAGGGAGGGCTCAGAAGTGTGGGTCGGGGTCCATCTGCCAGCCAGGGCCGGATGCACTGTCCACTGGTGGCCTGAAGGACAGCTCTGGAAGCTGAAGGACACTTGTCCTCAGAGGATGGCAGAAACAAGGCCTGTCCCGTCCCCTATAGATAGATACAAGCCATGTTGATTAGCAAGGAAACTAAAGTCACCCAGAAAGCCTAAATAAGGTTTGTACGGAAGCCGATCGTCCGGCCCGAGGGACAAGGTGGCCCTGTTTGTGAGGGTCTCAGCAATAAAAAAGAAAGGGCTTACCAAGCTGATTTGGCTTGAGTGTGGAGTCTTGTTAAATGGCTATTACTTCTTTTTTGTTGTTGTTGGTGGTGGTTTTTCGAGACAGGGTTTCTCTGTATAGCCCTGTCTGTCCTGGAACTCACTTTGTAGACCAGGCTGGCCTCGAACTCAGAAATCTGCCTGCCTCTGCCTCCCTAGTGCTGGAATTAAAGGCGTGAGCCACCATGCCCAGCTAAATGGTTATTACTTCTATTAGTTGCTGTGTAGGGGGTGTGTGTGCTCAGGACATTTGTCGGGGACAGTTCTCTCCTACCATGGGGGTGCTGGGGAGGAAACTCCGGTAGTCAGGATTGGTGACAACATCCTTACCCACTGAGCCACATCAGCGGCCCTCTTCCTTGGGTTTGATAATTTCATTTTCAGTATTTTCTCCTAGTGGAGGTAAATATAAGGATTGAAAAAAAATGGGAGTGGGGTGGAGAAGAGAACAGGAAATGGTAGGCAGCTAGGAAACTGTTAGTTCCTGTGCAGGAATCTAATCTGTGAGGCATCTTCTCAGCCACAAAACGATGTGTATGGTATATGCTCAAAAATAAGTGGATAGTAACCAAGAAAGTACAGAATACCTAGGATACAATCCACAGAATTCATGAAGGGTAACAAGCAGACGGGCACAGATGAGGATGCCTCAATCCCACTTGGGAGGGAGAATAAAGCAATTATGGAGGCACAGGGAGGGAGGGGTGTGGGTAGGAGAGGGCACAGGAAGGGGAAGGGGGAACATGATCATTTATTGTGTGTTTTAGAAATGTCAGCATTTCTACTAAAAAAAAAAAAAAAACCAATAAAGATTTTGGAATTGTGTTCCAAGTATTTAGTTTATGATAGAGAAGAAATATCAAAGAAGATTCAAAACTTTTGGAAAGCAGATCAGAGCAAAGAAGGTTCCAAAACAGATCTCAGAACACGTATCAAACCAAATGAATTCGAATGAATCTGTTTTTTTTTTTTTTTTTTTTTTTTTTGGTTTTTCGAGACAGGGTTTCTCTGTGTAGTCGTGGCTGTCCTGGAACTCACTTTGTAGACCAGGCTGGCCTCGAACTCAGAAATCCGCCTGCCTCTGCCTCCCAAGTGCTGGGATTAAAGGCGTGCGCCACCACGCCCGGCTCGAATGAATCTGTAACAGGCAAAAAAAGAGAAAGTGTGAGAGAACATCAAGGGACGGTACTATTTGTTGTTTTCTAATGTGGTCCAAACGTTCAAATTCAGTGTCACAAGAAACACTAGTTGATTTAACAATACACTTACAGAACATTTTACTCAAACAACAAAATACGAAGAGTGAAGACTCAGGAAGGTGAGAAAGGACAGAGACCCAGAGAGCAAAGGTGGCCTGTGGCAAGTCCTACGTGGGCTGTGGGAGGGAGGGAGTGAGTGCTAAAAAATTAAAATAAAATTTAAAAACCCAGAAATATCACCTTTAAAAAATTAATGGCAGGGGACTTTTGGGATAGCATTTGAAATGTAAATGAAGAAAATACCTAATTTTTTAAAATGTGGGAAAAAAGATTAATGTGTAAGTATTCTGATGCATATACATTCACAGGCCAGAAGGGGGCACCAGATTCCCTTAGAGATGGTTGTGAGCCACCATGTGGTTGCTGGGAATTGAACTCAGGACCTCTGGAAGAGCAGTCAGTGCTCTTAATCACTGAGCAATCTCTCCAGCCCCGAAAAGGTGTTTTGTTTTGTTTTGTTTTGTTTTGTTTTGTTTTGTTTTGTTTTGTTTTGTTTTGTTTTGTTTTGTTTTAAAAAGGCCAGAATTATAACACAGAGAATGATATATAGAGATACTCAGAAGCAAGGATTTATTAAGCAAGGCAGGAGAGATGGCATAGCAATTAAGGGCAATTGCTGCTCTTGCAGAGGACCCAAGCTTGGCACCCAGCATCCATGTCTGACAGCTCATGGCCCACTGTTAACTCCAGGGGATCCAGTGCCTTCTTCTGGCTTCTGCAAACACCTTCAACACGGTAAGCATGGACCCATAGTATATATTTACATAGTAAACAGTGGATTCGGAGAGATGGCTCCTGGCCAAGAGGACTCAGGTTTGATTCCTAGCACGCACATCGAGGCTCAAAACTGTTTGTAGCTACAGTTCCAAGGGACCCGATGGCCTATTTTGGCCTCGGCAGACACCAGACACTCACATAGTGTGCAGGTATGCATGCAGGCAAAACACCCACACACAGAGAAATAACTGAAAATGATTACTGACAAAAACTAAGCTATTATGCAGAAAAATAAAAGACACTTGGTGAACTCTCTGTCCAGAGGACGGTGTCCAGGGGCTTGTCAGTAAGGCCGTTAGGAAAGCCGAAAGCACGCATCATGTTGGAGGAATGCAATCGTAAAACTGAGCAAAAAGGGACTAACGTTCAAAAATATTATCATAGGGTGGGAATCATAACTTCTAATTAAAATAGCCTGCGGATGTCACTCAGCAGTACAGCCCTTGCTTGGCATGCCTGAGTCTATGGTCTGACCCTCAGCATCCCATGACACAACCTGTCTGTCTTCTCTAATATATATATATAATGTATATTATATATAAATAATCTATATTTAACATACATGATTAAAGAGCACTATATTTAAGAGCAGAAATGCACCTTTTCCTTGTGTGTGGTTTTCCTGAAATAGTCCCATTGAAGCCCAGGCTAGCCTCAAACCCTCAGGCCTCTTGCTCTTCTTTCTGGGCACGGGGATTACAAGTCTGAACCACAACACCCTGAGGAAAGGTTCTGATTTCCAGTCAAGCCAGCTTATGCACTGTGCCTTTGATACTGGCTGCAAAAGCCTCCTTTGGGGCTGGAGGAGCATCATGGACATGCCTTCTGTCCAGGAAGCCAGAAGAGAACCTCAGATCCCCTGGGACTGGCGGTGGACACAGTTATGAAGCTCCGGGTGGGTGCTAGCTAGGAGTCGAACTTGAGTCAGCCATTTCTCCAACCCTCCTCTTTATTTTTTCATTATTTACATTTTCATTTGAGACACTCACATGTTCTCGGCTGGGTGCAGTCAAAGGTGACCTTGGATTTCTGGTCCCTCTGCCTCCACCCTGAGTGCTGGGATTGCAAGTGTGCTGTGCCTAGTTTACACAGTGCTGGGGATTGAGCCCAGGTCTTTGTGTGTGCTTAGGTGTCACAGTTAGGGTCTCTACTGCTGTGACAGATCCCATGACCAAAAGCTACTTGGGAAGGAAAGGATGTATTCAGCTTACAGTTATAGTCCATCAACAAGGGGAGTCAGGGCAGGAACCTTAAGGCTGATGCAGAGGCCATGGAGGAGTGGCTGGCTTTCATGGCTTGCTCAGCCTGCTTTCTTACAGAACCCAGGACCACCAGCCCAGGGCCAGCACCCACCCAGTGAGCAGAGCTGGCTTTTTCCCCAGCAATCACCATGTAAGAAAATGCCTCACAGACTTGCCTACAGGCCAACCTGGTATGGGAATTGTCTCAAGTGATTACCCCTCTCCCTAAATGGCCTGGCCTGTTGTCGAGCTGACCTAAAGCTAGCCAGCGCACTAGTCAAGGCCTACACTTCCAGTCCACTAAAATAACAGCGCATGCATCCAGTTCTACCGCCTCCATGAGATTCCAGCAAAGCTCACGGCAGCATGTGTTTTGTGGATGCCAACAGATGACTCTCAGCTTCCCAGTGTGCAAAATACTCAGAAGGCCCCACTCAGCACAGAAGAAACAGGTGGCGCTCACTGCTGCTGGGGTTTGCGGGAAAGCCCCAGCAGCCATACAGCATGGTCCTTGTAAAAGAATTGAGAGAGAGCAGTGGGGCACAGGGTCAGAGTGTGCTTCCAAGCACTGAGATAGGAAAGAAGGGAGAGGGATGGGAGGGAAGAAAGAAAAAGAGAGAAAGAAAGGGGGCTGGTGAGATGGCTCAGTGGGTAAGAGCACCCGACTGCTCTTCCGAAGGTCCAGAGTTCAAATCCCAGCAACCACATGGTGGCTCACAACCATCTGCAATGAGATCTGGTGCCCTCTTCTGGAGTGTCTGAAGACAGCTACAGTGTACTTACATATAATAAATAAATCTTAAAAAAAAAAAAAGAGAGAAAGAAAGAAGTAAAACCCACAGACTGGGTTATGTAGACTGAAACACTACAAACTAGAAGAAAACCTAGGCGACCCTGGATACAGAGGTGATGTTTAAAAATGTGATGTATGGGTGTTTGGCCTACATGGTATGTCACATGTGTACACACATATGTATGTAATGCCCATAGAGGCCAAAAGAGGCCAGATCCTTTGGAACTGGCGCTATGGACAGTTATGAGTCACCTCGTGGGTGCTGGGGACCAAACTTTGCAAGAGCAGGAACCCCCTTCCGCAGCCCCAGAGGAGGCTTTTGCAGCCAGTATCAAAGGCACAGTGCATAAGCTGGCTTGACTGGAAATCAGAACCTTTCCTCAGGGTGTTGTGGTTCAGACTTGTAATCTCCGTGCCCAGAAAGATGAGCAAGAGGCCTGAGGGTTTGAGGCTAGCCTGGGCTTCAATGGAACTATTTCAGGAAAATCACACACAAGGAAAGGGTGCATTTCTGCTCTTAAACAACAGCGTCACTCTTGACGCAGGTCACAGTCTGGAGAAAGACAGTTAATAAGGGATGATTGCTAAAACATACAGCAGACTCTTAAATGCAACGTAAGAAAACAAACAACCTAACTTAAAAAATGGCCAAAGACCCCCGGGAACTCCCGAATGAAGACACATGGATGGCAAGAGCAAGTGTTTGCCATCATACGTCACTGGGATGAAAATAAGACGGTAATACCAGTAATACAGACCAGACAGAAGGGCTAGAATCCAAACGTGCACGTCACTGCATGCTGGCAAAGACTGAGAGCGACAAAATCTCTCAGTGCTTGGGTGAGAGTTAATGCAGGGGCTCGTGACTAGTCAGCATTCTGGGAGTCAGCGCTGAGACCTCTATCATCCATCCTAAGGCTCAGCAGACATTGCCAATGGGTGGACAGAATTCAGCCATTACACACAGTTCAGCAGCTGTGGTCAAAACCTGCGCTAAGACTGGGGTCGTCTGTTCATATCCTGTCACGGCCGAGGGAGGAGCCGACGAGGCCCCACCTGTCCCTGAAGAGCTGTTAGCAGTTTATGGCAGCTGGGGTGGGAGGAGTCGTTTCTTCATCCGGGTAGCTGATGGTACATTGTCCACGTGTCAGTAAGTAGTCCCACCCATGCTCAAGCAGCCAACCTTAAGTAAACCGGCAGCGACATCCGTCAAAGAAGGGAGGGGGGCACCTTAGGAAAGAGCTTCAGTGGGAATGGCAGAGGGATGAGAGAGGGTAATGGGGAAAGTCACCGAAATGCATGGCACACATGCATGAAATTGTCAAAGAATTAAAAACAAACAGACAAGCCAGGCATGGTGGCGCACGCCTTTAATCCCAGCACTCAGGAGGCAAAGACAGGTGGATTTCTGAGTTCAAGGCCAGCCTGGTCTACAAAGTGATAGCCAGGGCTATACAGAGAAACCCTGTCTCGAAAAACAAACAAACAAACAAACAAAACAGACAAAAGACCCCCCACATCTCATGGTTGATTGAACACAAGATTGTTACACACACTTGGTAAGAAGATCTGATGGTTTCATAAAAGTTAACTTCTTATACTGTAGATCCTCCAGTTGTTGTGTCCACACAAAGCCTGCATGTAGTGTGTTCTAGCTGCTTCACCTCTGTTCAAACCTCGACGAGACCAAGAATGGTTGCACCGGCAGATGAACGAAGCAGCCCCGGGATGTGCAGACAATGGGTGTTACACAGCACTGAAAGGACACGGTCTGCCAAACCAAGGTGCAGAAGGATCATGTCTGTGTCGATCACGAAGAAGCCAGTCTTCATACTGTATGATGACCCCATCACATAGCACTCTGGGAGAGACTAGCCTGTGAGGATAGTGGGGAAAAAGATGTTCCCAGGAGCCAGGGAGTGGGGAAGGTGGATAGATAAATATAGCTGACCAATGAGTCTACTTATACTGCTTGGGCTAGGTGTGATGACACATATCCTTAGTCCTAGCAGAGGCAGCCAATCTGTGATTTAGAGGCCAGCCTAGTCTACAATAGTGACTTTCAGAAAAGCCAGGGCCATGTCTCAAAAACAAAACAAATGACAACAAAAAACCCCAACCTATATATATATATATAGTATATAGTACTATAACAGTGTGCACGATCTATGCTTGTTCAAAACGTACAGTGTGGCACGGCAAGAGTCCAGTGAACCTGGACTTAAGTCTACAGGTGGAAATGACAGGTCAGCACTGGCTCATGGTTGTAAGGACTGCTCTAGTCTGGTGCAAGGTGTTGGGAGTTGGGAAGTGCTAGTGCAGTGTGTGTGTGTGTGTGTGTGTGTGTGTGTGTGTGTGGTATCTCCCTGTCTTGATCTTGCTGTGAACCTAGAAACTTCTCTAAAAAGAGAAGTTTATAAAAACCCAAACCCTGGGCTGGAGAGATGGCTCAGTGGTTAAGAGCACCCACTGCTCCTCCAGAGGTCCTGAGTTCAATTCCCAGCAACCAACCATCCATAATGAGATCTGATGCCCTCTTCTGGAGTGTCTGAAGACACAGCTACAGTATAGTTACATATATAATAAATAAATCTTTAAAAAAACAAAAACAGGGCTGGTGAGATGGCTCAGTGGGTAAGAGCACCCGACTGCTCTTCCAGAGTTCCAGAGTTCAAATCCCAGCAACCACATGGTGGCTCACAACCATCCGTAACGAGATCTGGCGCCCTCTTCTGGAGTGTCTGAGGACAGCTACAGTGTACTTACATATAATAAATAAATAAATAAATAAATAAATAAATAAATAAATAAATAAAAAACAAAAACAAAAAACAAAAAACAAAAAAACAAAAAACAACCCAAACCCCAGCCTGGACATTTCCAGGAACCACCTCTGCCTGTGTCTAGCAGAGGAAGGCATAGCAGGTAAGGATGAGACGGGGGAGGAAGACTGAGGCTGGCGGGGAAGCCATGGACTCCCAGGTGACAGGGAGGAAAGGCACTTGTGCTGTAGAGAGACTGTGGTGGCAGCCTGCTGGATCGAGGACTGGGGTGGTGGGAAGTACTCAGATAACACACCAGTCATCAGACAAAGTGTTACATAGCTTAGCAGTGGGGCTGGCGAATGAGGATGTGGTCCTGAGGAGAGAGCAGAGGATGAGAGAAGAGTGGAGCCCTGGGAGACAGGCAGGTTCACTGTGGGGAAGGTGAGGGAGTGGGGTTCCGAGCACAGCGATGGGCACTGGGGTGCTACCCAGGGCTGGCCTCGGGAGTGCTGTGCACTGCCCTGCAGGCTGGAGGAAGGCAAGGATGTAAGGAGGGGAGCTCTCCCTGGGCAATGCAATGTGTGCACAAGACAGTAACCCAAGGGCAAGGTAAAGGGACCCGGGGGACACGGTGGCTAACCCTAACCCTCAGTCCTGAGGTCCTAGTAGTAGAGTAGAGGCCTTGGGAGGGAGTGATGAGGGTGAGAACCCTGGGGAGAAGGGAGAGAGGAGGGAGAGGAGAGGGAGGAGTGAGGGGAAAGGGAGGAGGGAGGAGGGAGGGAGGAGGATGGAGGGAGGAGCAAGGGATTCTCAAGTCACTCTCAGATGCTCTTGAGGGCTAAGGTTAGCGGTGAGAAGGGCTACCTTACTTCCTTCAACATGAACCAGACGCTAATTGGAGGCAGAGGTGCTAAAAATGTTTAATTCTGAGCAGGCAAATGAGTTATGACTCTGGAACGCAGTGACTTGTGAAGAGCAAACATTAGGGTGGTAATGAACATAACATTCATTTCGTGCAAATAAATACTTAGCACTAGCTTCTCGGTGTATAATGTAAACACTCGCTCTGCCCTGGTTCCCCTGACAGCAGAAACGGCTGGATACCGCATTAAAGGTGAGAAAGAATGAGAGTGAAGGCCCCTGAGGAGCTGTGAGGTAAGGGTGCCCCCAGGAAGGCTCCGTTTTTGAGGGGCTGGTGATGTGGTTCACCTGGCAAACAGGAACCTTGGTTTCCATCTCAGGTATCATAGCACCTGACTGTAATCTCAGTCCTCTGAAAGTGGACGCAGGATGCTATGAAGTTCAGATCATTTTTTAGCTACATAAGGAGTTTGAGGCCAGTGTAGTTTATGTGAGAACCCCCTCTAGCTTAAAAAAAATCCATATATGATAAAGCAACACCCCTCCCCCATCATGACTGTGATCAGAGCTCATGAAAAACTATGAAAAGATCTGCAGCGGAGCATAGCTGTGTACATGGCTTAGCAGGGGAGGTTGAGGCTCAGTGGGGGTGGGGGGAGGGAACAGGACATAGGAAGAAAGAAAAATGAAGTAAGATTGCCTTGGGGCTGGACATGGTGGTGTGTCGCTATGATCTCAGCACATGGGAGCGAGAGGTAGGCAGAGCTTTGTGAGTCCAAGGCTAAACCTGGTCTATAAGGTAAGTTCCAGACCAGCCAGGACTACATATGGACCTTGTCTGAAAATAACAATTACAACAAAAACAGAAAAAAATATGGCCCTGTTATACATTTATATAAAAAGAAATCATGATCTATATTATATACATGTATACACATATATACACATATGCACACAGCACAATGACTTAAATCCATATTAACTGTGTGCCGCTTGTCTGGTGGTGCCTAGACTGAGCCAGCAGGAGACTTGGGGCCCCCACTTGTGCCACTGTGAGTGGGGTGCCACTGTGAGTGGGGTGCCACTGTGAGTGGGGTGCCACTGTGAGTGGGGTGCCACTGTGAGTGGGGTGCCACTGTGAGTGGGGTGCCACTGTGAGTGGGGTGCCACTGTGAGTGGGGTGCCACTGTGAGTGGGGTGCCACTGTGAGTGGGGTGCCACTGTGAGTGGGGTGCCACTGTGAGTGGGGTGCCATTGTGAGTGGGGTACTCTGGAGGACGTGTGGTCACATCAGGTTCTGTGCGGCTGCCTGGCAAGGACAGAGGAATCCTGGCTTGCCTGAATTTTGAGTAAAAAGCCCAAGGGTGAGGGAGGAAGTGTGGGGAGGGCTGAGACCCTACGCTTGAGGGGTAGCAGATGAGAAGCCTTGGGTAGATGCTGCAGCTGGAGGATGAGAGCTGTGAGTGCAGGTGAAGGCGGAGGGGGTGGGGTGGGGTGGGAACATGGGGGGGGGGAAGAAGGGGAGACCAGAGGCCCTAGGGCACAGCGCTCCAGGCCTGCCTTAAGGGTCTTCTCGCCATCCACTTTCTGAGGAAAAGAAATGGAAGAGGACACCAAGAACAGGTTCCTTCTTACCAAGCCACACACAGACTTTTAACTGCAAAAAGTAAACATCACTCTCTTACCCAGAGCCTCCATTCACTCTGCTCTCTACCTCTCTGAGTATGCAGCACACTGCCTGTGGTCACCTGTGGGGCCCTGGGGCTAGGACTGGTAAGTTCCTCTGTCCTCATGTGGCCCACATGGGGATGCATCCAGCTCAACTCCCTGAGGACAGTAGAAAGAGCCTATGCTTGGGACATCCTTGGCTACCTTGTGCCTTTTCTCCCCTACTCTGGGCATCTGTTGGTCTTTCCGTAGGAGACAGGAAGGGATGGGTAGAGGCCACTGTTAGCCCCTTTCTGGGGAGAACAACGGAATGACGTGGAAGGGAGCTGCCTTGTGAGACAGGCTTCTCTGGAAAGGCCATGGTTGATGGGTCCTGCACCAAGCTCAGCTTGAGGGAGGGGCTCTGTGGAGAGTAAGGATGGCTGCCTAGAAGGACCCCACCCCAGAGTGGCTGTGGTGTAATGAGGTAAAACTTGGTGCAAAGCAAATGTTCTGACTTCCCAATTTGTCTGAAACTCAAAACACAGCGGGTGGGGTCCCCTTCTCTGCGGGGTGCTGGCAGCTCTGGCTTTTGGACTAGTGACCACTGCCTGACTGACAGGCACCGGGAGAGGTGGGAGGGTCCCTGCTTGGTTATGTAACCATTCTCTGACCCCAGCTCTGCTTCAGGAGTCTGGACATTCCATTCTCCAGAGGGGGAAAAATGACAGATGTATTTAGCACTAATGCCGAAATTATGCAAGGCAAGGAACCCAGACGCGGAGGGGCCTGGACCACCGACAAGCTGGCTGGAGGGATTTTCCTTCCAGAGCCCAGAACTTGAAGTCATAATGTGCCCAGGCAAGCTGGTTTGGGCACAGAGTGAGCACCTTTCCATCTCCCTGCTCTCTTTTCTGGGAGGAGCTGCTGGATATCTGGAGACTAGGTGACACTGGCTGCCTGCCTAGAGTCCTGTTTCTCATTTGCCACAGGGTTGTCTCCATAAGCACTTACAGCTTCTTAGTGGGCATTCACGGGTACTGAAGTATCACTAAAGCACTTCTCTTTAGTCACCAGCTGGGTGGTGGGTGAGCCCCTTCCCTTCCCCCCACACTACCTGGCTTCGGCTGGGCCAGGGGATACTGACCCTTGAACAGCTGCTGTGGAAGTGATGAGCTGAACACATCCAGGCCACAGGGACAAGGCTGAGGTCACCTGTGGGAAAGGAAGGAATGCGACACTGGCTTTCTGAGCAATGGATCCGACCCTGGGGCCTCTGCTGGGCTTTGGAAGAAGGGACTAGAAGATTGAGAACTGAAAAACAAGTGATGCAACTCCAAGGGGACCCACAGCTGGAGCTGGACACACATCTGGAAAGGCAGTGATGGGAAAATGGCTGGACGAAGTTGTGCTCCAGCTACATGCGGTAAAAAAAAAAAAAAAAAAGTTCAGCCGGGCCTGGTGGCGCACGCCTTTAATCCCAGCACTCGGGAGGCAGAGGCAGGCGGATTTCTGAGTTCGAGGCCAGCCTGGTCTACAAAGTGAGCTCCAGGACAGCCAGGGTTACACAGAGAAACCCTGTCTCGAAAAACCACAAAAAAAAAAAAAAAAAAAAAAAAAAGTTCTCAAATGGGGAGGTCATGGGTAGAGAACTTATATAAAGATCCTGCCGAGGATCTTTCTTCCAGCTTGTCTTTCCCTCGGGGCTCCTACCTTGCTGACTTTCCTGGTCACAGCCTCCCACCCCAGTGGGGCACGCCCACAGGCTAAGAATGACAGTCTTCCTGGGTGGGACCGCCCCCGCCTGCCTGCTCCACTGCCCACCTGCTGTGGTTTCCTGTTCTAGCCTCAGTTTCCTTCCTCGTGAAGTGAGAATCTGCGGCACTGGACTATGCTATGCTGAAGGGCAGCATCTCCGTCTCCAGGGGAACAGGAAGCCAGAAGGACTGGGGATGTTATTCTTTTCTTTTAAAAGACAAACCATACTACCCCAGCACTTGGGAGGCAGACACGCAGATCTCTGTGACTTAAGGCCAGCTTGTTCTATGTAGGAAGTTCCAGGCCAGCCAGGGCTACACTAGGAGGTCCTGTCTCAAACAAATAAACAAGCCCACACCCAAATTTGCTCAGAATCACACCAAATTGGTGTCACAGGTCACTCCCTCTCCTTAATAAAACCCAGAGTGGGGCGAGGGCAAGCCCTGGCTCTTCCATAAGCTGCAAGGGCCGTGGTGTCCATTCAGAGTTGACTGTGTGAGCTCTGGGTACTTGGGCACAAATGCTTCAGGCTAGCTCACAACACCTGCCTCCCCAGAGAGCCAATCTAGAGCCTGGAGTCCCACAGAGAATGAACCCAACTCAAACAGAGCTGGCCACGCCACTGCCTAGTAAACACATTAACCTGTGGGCAATACCATCCTTTTGGAGCCCCACGGCTGGTTCCCACTGGCACCGGAGGTGAGACAGCTGATTGGTCTCCCAGTTCCTCACCTTGCCACGTCCCCCCTCCATACCACCAGGCAAGCCGAGGGCCCTCTGCTGCTGTCTCCAGGCCTCAGCCCTTCCTGCAGGATTCCTGAGGTGAGTGACTTCTATGTGGTGGCTATGAGTGGAAAAGCCTGGGAATTTCTCCCTTAACCCGCACATACTGGGGTCTCAGCTGAAGCACGCACAGAAGCCTGGACTGGTCTCTGATCCTTCTCTGCTGCACTGCAGAGCAGCCTGGGACTTTTGGGACTTCCCATGTGTCCTTAAGGCCAATACAGGCAAGGTTTCCTTAGTTTTCAAGTTTTGAGTTTAAACACCGAGTCAAACAGGGAAAGAACACAAGGTAACCCCCAGGCTGAGACAGTGGCCCTGCACTTCACCTCTGAGCCTCCTCAAAGCCCTCTGTGGTTAACTCTAAAGATCACATTTCAGCAGGCTCTGGAGCCCCAGGCCCTGTGTGGAACCCTGCTCCGCACCATCAGGGGAAGGACCCTGGAAGCTCAGGGCCGGCCTCTGCTTGGTCCTCTTGACTTACAACCTCTGAAATCCTAACTGCTTAGCAGTGGAGCTTGTGTACAAAGGCTTGTTTTCCCTCCAACAGCCACACAAAGGACAAGCTCCCCCAGGTGCAGTTCCTGCTTGAGCCAGAGGAGGCTCTGAGCCCTTCCACTCTGAGCTTTGTGAAGGCTGCCTTTCACAAACCACAACCACCCCAGCCTCCTCTTTGGTTGACCCCACTCATGCTCCCTGTTGTGAGATGGGAGGGAATGAGGGCCTGGAAGAAGGCAGAGAGAGGACCCCACAGAGGGTAATGACTTTCACCACTACTGTCTGCCTTGGCCTATAGACCTGGGCAGACATCTGACTTCTGCAATTTGGAACCAGAGGCCACTCAATTCTTTTTGTCCATCTTGTAAGGGACGTTCAGCCACCAAGTACCTAGTCATATCAATAAAAGACCAGTAAGAAGGTAGAGGAAGCTGGGTGCAATAATATACTCCTTTAATTTTCAGCACTTGGGGCACAGGCAGATCTCTGTGAGTTTGAGGCCAGTCTGGTCTACATGAGTTTGAGGCTAGTCAGAGCTATACAGCAAGACCCCAAAAAAGAACAAAACAAGGGGGCAGACCATCCTTTTTTGCACTGTTTGATAAGAACACCCCCAAAGCACTTGGGGGAGCAGTAAGCACAGCATACTACTATTTAGGATACTCCTGCATCTCAACTAAACCAATATCTCACCTTGCCCTGGTACAGAAAAGGTAGGGCAGAGGGCCCTGAAGTGAGCTGCAGACCCTGCAGCAAACGCTCCGGCTCTCTGGCTCTGCAGCTCCTCCCTTGACCACATTACATCAGCTCTGAGGCTGCTGACATCTCTGTAGAAAGTCAGGCCTAAAGATCAAACTCAGGGAGGTGCCCTGTCTTCCTCAGGCCGGCTATTCTAACTCATTCCTTCTGAAGGGGGTGGGGTGCAGCAGCAGTAGACAAAGCCTCTGCTGCCTTTGCAGAGAGGGTGCTGGCCAGCTGGGGGAGGCCGAACTTCTGAGAAAACAATCTGATGGCAGTGTGAGAGGAAACCAGGATTTAGTAAGACTTGAATTGTAACCCAGTCTCCAGCACCCCTTACAGAAACTCCAGGCGCCATGGACATTATGTAAGATGTACACTGTCCTTCTCCTCTTCGTGATGCTGAGGGCTGCACTCTGGGCTCAAACATGTCTGGGAAGCACTCTACCACTGAGCTACATCCCTAGATCTGGGGGGTGCAGGGGGAGTGGTGGAGCAGTGTTGAGACAGGGTCTCACTATGTAACACTTGGAGACCAGGAACTCACTATGGAGACCAGCTTAGCCTAGAACTCAAAAGATATGCACCTGCCTCCCAAGTGCTGGGACTAAAGGTGTGCAGCACGACACAGGTGCAGGCACCTTTAAACATGCAATTCCAGCTATCCGATCCGACCCTCCCCACCCCCCAAGGTTCCAAATTCACTTTCCTTGTCAAACTGTAGTGATCAAAGTCAGCTATGGCTTCCGCACCAAGTACAGCGTGATGTGGCAAGGAAGAGTGGACAAACAGAATCAGGACCCACTGCTACCCTCCACTGCCAAGAAGACAGTAGAGGAGCCATGTCCACACACGTCAAAGAGCCACAGCCTATTTCCAATACCTGGGAGTCCAAGGCCTGCGGGAGGAGAAATGAGAGAAGTCTTGGCCAGCAGCCAGGCTTCCATCCTTCCTGAGGAAGCTATAGACAGACAGACAGACAGACAGACAAGACAGCTAGGCCCAAGCCACTGTCTCCAGCATACAGCTGACAGCCAAAATATCCAGGGCAGGTAACTAAGCAACCAACCCATGCCAAGTGTTTCAGTGTTTTTATTCCCCGCCCCACACTCTTTCAGCCTGAGTTTCAGGTCTCCAAGCAGTTGTTTCCTACAGCTCCGAGAGAGTGGTTCCATCGCAGATGACCAAAGGCTGGACCCCTCTGGCTACGATGTAGACCTTCCAGTGGGCAGCATCGGCATAGCCTTTGGGGAAAACAGCAACAGGAAAGCAGTGAATGTCTGGGAGTGGGAGGGCGGGGCAGAGCCGTGGTTCTGCTGTCTGGCTGCTCTTACTCTGAAGGTCTCTGGGCTCTCCGAAACCTAAGGAAGGATTCCTTGCTCTTACTAGTTCTCTGTGAGCTGATATTCAAACACAGACTCTAACTGCAGACGTTTTCTCCCCACCCTGTTATGTGAATCACAGTTTGGCTGTCACAGAGCAGCTTGTTTTGAGGAAAGCTCTCAGGATGTGTCTGGAGTATGTGTGTGATCGGCTCCTGTTACGTAGACGAAGCTGGTCTCAAGCTGGGATTTTCTTTGCCTCAGCCTTTTGAATGCTAGGACTTCAGGTGTGTGCCACTATGCCCAGGTCTGGCTTTATCTTATGCTTTTTTTTTTTTTTAAATCACAGTGCTGTGCTGCGCTGTGCTGTTATGTTCACCGGACTGTGCTGCACATGGAGCAGGGTGGGTCTCTTGCCAGATGGAGGGCTATACCTGTATTCCTCACACGTGTAAGACCAAGGCAGGAAGACTTCTGGTTTGAGACTAGCCATGATTTCACAGCCAGACCCCATCTCAAAAAGACCAAAGACAAGTTAAGTCAGTCAGTCAACATGGGAGCTGGGACTGGGGCAGGAGGACTCCTGAAAGTGTGACCCCAGCTTGGGCTACAAGTAAGACTGTGTGTTCAAAGTTGTAATTAAAATCACCTTGGGCTAACTTTTTCTTAGATTAAACACTGATTGGATCGTGTCCAGGAATGGTGGCTGGTACCTGTCTAGAAGAGCAGGCACCCACCATTACATGGTGACTGAAAAAAGGTCACATGCTCTTGCTGGGATTATGCCATGACAGCTGATGCTGTGCCTAGCACTTGACACCTTTGATGAGGTCTCCACTCCTTAATTCTCTGTCATCTATCAGGCCTCCTCCACTTCCAGGTTAAAATAAAAACAGAAAAACCACAGTCAGTGTCCTAGGACCATGTGTAAGGGTCCCGAGTGGGCATGCTACCCCCCACCCCCACCCGAGGTCTGACTCCAGTCCTTACCCCTGTGGCAGCAGGACCACTGCCTCCACTCCTACCAGAGCTCTGGGAGCCAACTATCCCCCCTACTCTCCTAGGCTTGCTCTTTCCCTCAGTATCCGCCCCTCTTCAGTGCCCATCACACGGCTAGCCATCCAGGCTCTGCCAGCCAGAAACCTGGCCTCTGTGTCTCAGGTGCTGTTGCCTATCAATGCTTCCTTGGCGGCTGTCAGACACCTCTCTTCAAACCCTATAACAGGCATTCTGGGTGCCGTGGAACCAGGTCATCTAGAACTAGGGACATTTAAAGTACCTCTGTGGTTGTCTGAACACTGGCATTTGTAGAGGCCAAGACAGAAAGACCACACATCTCCACCCTGTTTTCTGTAATGGCCACCCTCAATGGAAGGTCACCCCATTGCAGGCAACAGGCCCGTTGTTTCTGTGTACTCCCACTGCTGTCACAGTTTCGCATGGCTGGCCCAGACCGGCAGGACCCCAGTACTATGGCTCAGTCTGGGTCACACTTACTTCCCACGCCCACACTAACACAAAGGCTCTGGGGCTCAGGGCACAGCTTAGCACAGTGCCAGCTCCCAGCCCTCACTGAAGTGAGAGCTTTCTGAGCATCTTAGGACTTCTGGTCATCTTAGGACCCAATGCTCAAAGGACCCAACTAGAAGTAGCTTCAGCTTAGCAGGGGCTCCAGACTTTACCCGGTCCTGTGAGACAGCACAAGGGGGGCAATTGCTGCTACCTTTGTTCTGCCAAGAGGATTGCTGGCAACTGACTGACTCTGGAATAGATTCTGAGGATGCTGACTAGGAAACTGGAGCCAGTCTCAGGGGTGGGGCCATGCTGTGAGTCTGGACATGGCTGTGGGGCCCACAGAGAGGAGACACTCCATTGGTGGCCCTTCACCGCATACTGTCTAACTTCACAACAGATATAAAGGTTTCCTCTGACCTTGCCTTGGCTCTGCCCTGGCCTGCCTGTGTGAGGCAGAGACTTGAGGCTGCCTAATGTGATGCTGGGGCACTGGGAAGGTCATGTGACTCTCAACTCCATCATCTATAAAACGATGAATTACTCTAAACAACTTCTAGAATCCCTTCTACTATAGCCAGCCGACATCATCATTCTCAGTGCTGTCTGTGCACACGCCCCCCTGTGCCACCTTAGCAGTTCTCTTCTAAGTCAATATATCGACTCTGTTAATAAAATGTCATTTCTGATTCAGCCGGACAGAACCTACTTGAAAGCAATGTTTGATAGTCAGAAATATCGTCTCTGTCCTCCTGGAGCCCCACATACCAATATCTCCGGCCTCTATCGGCAAGGCCACGGACTGACAGTGTGTTCGGCACTGGAAGGGAGGGATGAGCTGCAGCATGGCTTCCCCGCTGCCAAGGGTGAACAGGTCATGCACCTTATGCATCTGCAGGACAGAGCGGGCAGGCGTAAGAGAGAGGAGAGAGAGCAGGGGGTGAGCAGACGAAACCCTTTACACGGGACAGCTTTGTCTTTTGAGATAGGGTCTGTCTGTCCTGGAGCTTTATGCAGACGAGGTTGGCCTTGAACTCACACAGTTCTGCTTCTCCCTCCTGAGTGCTGGGATTAAGGGGTGTGCTAAATGTCTGGCCTTTCATATGGTCTTTAGTTTCTTAGCTGACTACGCAATAAGGAAAACATGATTAATAACAAATTTTATAATTATGTCTAAAAGACAAAACAAACTAGTCTTTCCTAATCATGACATCTCCTGGAACTGAAACCAGAATAAAATCTCTTCTATGAGTTACTTATTTTCATTTTTAAAAAATTTAATTATCTGTATCCCTATTGTGTGGGTAGTCTTGGAGGCCAAAGAGAGAGCCAGAATCCTTGGAGCTGGGGTCATGGGAGTTGGGACGTGGGTGCTGGGAACTGAGGTTGGGTCCTCTGCAAGGGCAGAAGTGTTCATAAGCACGGAGCCTCTCCAGCCCCCTCCAGGCTCTTAAGAGGAACTGTGTGATCTGCTGAGCAACATCCCCAGTGCCAGCTCAAGAGTACTCAGCTTCCCAAGTGAGTTTCCACAGCCACATGGCACCACCTCACTAGCAACCTGGGGCACGGGAGGCCACCGCTATCCTGAGCTGGCTTGAAGAGAACTGGCAGGTGCTCTACCCCATCGTCCTGAAAGTAGTACTGCAAGACCACAGCTGGGTGGGGGCAGCCCGCATCACAGGCTGAGGAAGAGGGGATGGGGCTGAGTGGCGACCATACCCCGCTTCTTCTCAGGCCAAGACTGCCCTGGGAACCTGGGCCCAGGACAGGGAGGAAGACAGCAGGGTGGAGCAGTGAGGCCACTCAGAAGGAAAGCTTGGGCCAGGGTGGGGATACACATGCTCTAAGAAGCCAGGCTCTCAGAATCCCTGTCTTTGGGGCCACTCCCTTCTCAAAACACTCCACAGAGAACTGCGATAACACTTTGATTAACCATTAAGCTGCTCTTACTCCCCTGGCTGAGCTCCGCTGTGTTCAGCAAGCTGATGAAATTCGCTTCAGTACTCAAGTGGGAAAAATCAAGATAATGTCTCTCACCCAGAACTCTTATCATAATTATGAAAATGAAATCATACTGGGGCCCTGGACACAGCAGGCCAAAGCACTGAGTCTGAGGTGAGGGTCCAGCCTGCCCCCACACTGCAGGAAGGCGTTCGTCTACACGAAGTGGGTTTTATAGGCTTTTGCATTCCTCTGAGACACGTCAGCAAGTTTGGAACAAATAAGGAGTATCAGGAGGCTGTGGACACAAACCAGAGCTGGCAAAAGGTCACAGGTGGGAGACTTTATCCCTTTAATTACTCAAAATAATAAAAATTCAGAAACCTTTCTCAGGAATACAACTCAAGAAAAACAAATACAAAAACCTCAGACAAAAGTAGACAGACCCACGTACAAGGGCTTCTCCCCATCCTGGCCCTGACCACTGGGAAAGGGTGGGATAAGCAGGCCGGCTGCTTGCCTTCTGTGCCATTCAGAAGTCCAGGGCCTCACGTGTTGGCCATTCCTATTCTCTGCCTTGATGCTGTTTGTGGGTGGGGTTTTCAAAGTTCTCCTGAATTTGGGTAAAAGGGTTTTCACTCGGGTTACATTTCTCAATTTACAAAAAGACTGGGACTGTGATGGCACACTACACACCAACAGCCTGTCTACCTTCCGATTTGAGGTAGGGATGCCAGACCAACTTCACACTCCTTTAAAGAGGAGAAGCAGCAGGACACAGATCTGTATATAGACTTTTTGACCACGTGCCTTCAAACCAGAGGACAGCAGCAATGGGGAGACCTTCAAGTCGCCCTCTAAGTCTGTCTGCAGAGAAGGCCTTCATCATATCAGTCCCTATCCCAAGGCGGGGAGCTCTACAGACACACCCAGGTCCTCCCACATGTCTTACCTTGCTACCCACCACAGGTCCCGGCTGGATCAGGAAGCATTTGTTTAAGGAGGAGTCTTTTGGAAATGGAAGTTGGGTAAAAACAGGGAAAAGTTCCCGTAAAATCTGTGATCTGTTTAGAGGTCTTCTCCTGGAAAGGTGTGAAACAGAAACAAGTCAGCAGCAGGTTAGTCCGGCCCACAGCAGGAGGGCAGAGTGGGGTGGGCAACTCAGCGGGTGCAGAGGGGAAAAGCTGGACTCTGCCTTTCACTCTCACTTTTTTAAACAATTATTTAATTTTTTTTTTTATTGATGTAGTTGGACATGCCTTTAATCCCTGCACTTGGGAGGCAGAGGCAGGTGGATCTATATAAGTTTGAGGCCAGCCTGGTCTAGACAGTAAAATCCAGGATAGTCAGGGCTACATGGTAAGCCTTGTCTTTTAAAAAAAAGTGTGTGTGTGCCACATGTCTGTGCGTGGCCACAGAGGACAGAGAGGGAGTTAATCCCCTGGAGTTAGGGTTATAGGAGCTCTGCTGTGGTGCTGGGAACTATCAAGTCCTCTGGAGCAGCAAGCACTCCACCCGCTGACTCTGGTCTTTCTGGGACAGGGCTCATGGATCCCAGCTGGCCTCTTATTTACTTTGTAACAGAGCATAACTTTTACCCATCCTCCTGCCTCCACAGCCCAGGGCTGGGATTAATGGCATTCATCATCTCACCCAGCAGGACCATGCCTGTAGTACAGGATCCAGGATGACAGTCTGGCAGACATGAGACGCTGTACCAGACATGGGTACAGAGAGAAGCCGTACTATCAGCTGTATATGTGGACTGAATGTTAAGTTCCAGCTGAAGGCACACACAGAACAGGAATTCACTCATTCTATCTTGGAGAAGAAGCTGAAGCTGAAGTGACACAGGGGAGAGAGACTGAGGAAGGGAGAAAGGGGCAAAGGCAGAGTGGGAAGCTGTGTGCGGCCCAGGCAGCCTGGGAAACTGGGCATTCCACCACACACATAGATGGCACATTGAAAGAAAGGTGGGTGGCCAGGGAGATGGCTTGGCAGGCAGAGGAGCTAATGTGAAACCTTGACAACCTGAGCCCGCCCCTTGGATCTCATAAATTAGCCGGGTAGAATCAACCCCTGAGATTTGTCCCCTGATCCTCACAACTGAGGGGGCTGGAGAGGTGGCTCAGGGGTTAAGAGCACTGACTGCTCTTCCAGAGGTTCTGAGTTCAATTCCCAGCAACCACATGGTGGCTCACAACCATCTGTAATGGGATCTGATGCCCTCTTCTGGTGTGTCTGACGACAGCTACAGTGTACTCACATACATAAAATAAAAGACAAGTTATCCAACAAAAACCCTCAGGTGAAGTTTTAATTTTTCCTTTGAACCAGTTCTTCATGGAAGCTGGCTCTTCCTGGGAGCCTTAGCCTTAATGAATGGCTCCTGTTTCCTGCAGAACGCAAGAAGGACTTGGAAAGCCAACCAGTTTCAATCTTGCGCAATTGCCCCCCTTGTGCTGTCTCACAGGACCGGGTAAAGTCTGGAGCCCCTGTTAAGTTGAAGCTGCTTCTAGTTGGGTCCTTTGAGCACTGGGTCCTAAGATGACCAAAAGTCCTAAGATGCTCAGAAAGCTCTCACCTCAGTGAGGGCTGGGAGCTGGCACTGTGCTAAGCTGTGCCCTGAGCTCAGGACACCGACTTAACCTCTCTGAATCTCTTGTGATCTGCACAGTGGGATGAGCCCTCCTGAGCCTTCTCCACAGAACAAGGTTAAACAGACGTGACCAGGTTCATGGTGGCTGGAATGACAATGTTTCCCACAGGCTCAGCTGTTTGAATACTTGGTCCTCAGTTGTTAAGACTGTTCTGGGGAGGCTTAGGAGGGGTGGCCTTGCTAAAGGTGTGTCACTTTGAGGGTTTAAAGACTCTGCTTGGTGCGGGAGATCAACTCTTAGTCCTCTGGAAATACAAGCCCAAATAAACAGCTTGGTCACAGCATTCTGTCACACAGCACTAGAGAAGTTCCTAAGACCAAGAGCTTCTGCCCAGCAGGAAGCTTCCCTGGCTGCCCTGTTCCCTTCCTCCCTGCGCTCCATGTGGGTTGACTGGGGCTTCAGTCCTTGACCTGAAGGTGTGCTGTGAGCTGACCAGCTGGTACTGCTCTCACTGCTTGACATCTGCCTGCCCCTCCCTGCATGCAGGCTAGGCAGCCTTCCCACTTACCATGGGTAAGGAAATGGGAACCACCTCTCAGGAAAGCAGCGCCACCACTTGGTAAAAAAGCCCTCGGTGAAGCCGTCTGTGACTTCAGGGTACTGACATGAGAAACTCTGAACCTCTGCGGACAACAGAGGCTGTCCTGTCTTAGTGACACAGAGAAACAAAGAAGACCACAATCAGTTACCACAGCTTTGCCGGACTTGATCCAGATTTTATGGGCAGGCTGTCCATCGGACAACCTGGCTTCTTACTTACCTTGATCACCAGAGGACGGAGTCTCTCAAAATTCTTCGGAGTGTCTTCTGGGAGCGTTACCTTGAGGGGTAATATCTGGGCACAGCCAGTGCAGTTGGCAGGGATGGGCTCTGACTCGTTCTGCTCACAATTATATGATGACCAGGGGTCAAAGTCTGAGAGGAAGAGACAGAGAGCAGACAAGAACAGAAGAACAGGTAGTGAGCGCAGCAGCCCAGGACAAGAGAAGTCAGGAGAGCAGCAGTTCCCACTGGAGACCTCTGGGAGGAGGTGTGGAGGGCAGGCCTCTGGGAAGGAGAGGCACTTCTCTTCACACACTTTTCCATACTTTGTGGAAAGACTCAACAGGCACATGCATTTCCTAAACCAAACCCCTCAGTAGAGCAGAGCAGAGCAGAGCAGCTGCAACAAGCATTCAGCTACACAGTTCTCCTAGTCTCTAACCCAACATGTCTGCCGTCTTCAGCACAGGGTGGGGCAGTGCACAGAGTCATCACCTCAAGAGGCTCCTGGTGCATGAACACACGTATGTATTCTGGTGTGGTCTGCACCCTCAGTTCTTATACACACCTGTGTGGGGGCCAGGATGACCTTGGAAAGGAAGAGTGAGGTAAGACAGAAGGGGTGGAAACTTTCTCTGGGCATTTTTGGTACAGAGAACTGCCCTTGTCTATGAGACAGTGTTCCACCTCACCTTGCAAGGGATGTGCTCCTACCAATTGCTGCTTCCAATTCCAAGGATGGCAATATGATCAGGACAGGAGTCCCACCCAGACCTGAGCTTAGGTAGCAGCCAGCTGTCTGACACTCCTTGGCTTCTGTGATGGATCCTTACCCACAGCCTCTTTTTATCTCATTTTATCATGTTCTAACCTACTACATTATTAGTTACTTCCTGTTCTATGCTAAGAGCTATGTTTGTTTCCAAGATGTTTCACAAGAGGATTCTGGAGAGAGCTCCTAGACAGAAAGGTAACACAACCACGGGTGGCTGAGACAGTCGGCCTTTTAAACCAATACACATACTTGGAAAGCTGTTCCTCAGTTGGGCATGGTGGCACATGCCCTCAGTCCCAGCACGTGGGAGGCATGGACGGTGGATCTCTAAGTTCAAGGCCAGCCTGGTCTACAGCTGAATTCCAGAACATCCAAGGCTACACAGAGAAACCTGTCTCAAAAACCAAAAAGAAGGAGCTGGAGAGATGGCTCAGTGGTTAAGAGTTCTTCTGAAGGTTTTGAGTTCAAATCCCAGCAACCACATGGTGGCTCACAACCATCTGTAATGGGATCTGATGCCCTCTTCTGGAGTGTCTGACAGCTACAGTGTACTTACACATAATAAATAAATAAATCTTAAAAAAAAAACAAACAAATCAGAACAGAAAACTATTCTCAACAGAACATTCTGAGACAGTCAAACAGACAGACAGACAGCACACTTTTTTTTTCTAAAGACAGTGGCAGGTGCAGGGCTCCTCAGCAGAAGGGACTATAGTGTGCACTCCCTGTCTTCCAAGTCACCGACCAGACAGACACAGTGCCTGGCTTCCTTTGAGAGCTGTCTCCACTTCCAGGGCTCTCAGGCAGATGCTACAGCTTTCCTGTGAGACGCCCCATCCCCTCAGGGATCTCTAGGGCCTGTTGGAATCCCCTCAGGGCCACCTGTTTACGTGTGGCACATAGCAGGCTGCCAAGTTACACATTTTTCTTCCCTTCTTGAATATTCTCAAATGTTTCTTATTAAGAATGAAATATGCTTCAAGGCCAGCCTGGTCTACAAAGTGAGTTCCAGGACAGCCAGGGCTACACAGAGAAACCCTGTCTAGAAAAACCAAAAAAATCAAAAAGAACGAAATATGATGAGTTCTTGTCAAAAGACAAGAACCCCTCCAGGTAACGGATGTACAATGAAGCATAAATAAAGAGAAGTTGGCATGAAGAAAAAGAGAACAAGGGAAAGAGCCCTCCCCCAACCCCATGGAGTTGGCCTGCTTTGGCTTGCTCAGCTCCTTTCTCATCTCCCAGAACAGACTTGTATGCACATAGGAAGTTCCCAGGCACCTTAGGTGTGGGAAGAGCACTAGGGACAGAAGGGGACAGCGCTGCAGCAAAATGTGAGGAGGACTTCAGGAGCCTGACGAACGCCTAGCGCTCCTCCCACAGGAACTTGAAAATCAGAACCTTTTGAGCATAGGTTTCCAGATGTTTTAGGAAAATTATTCTAGGTTATGACAAGGATGTCCTGAGAGAGAGGCCGGCCAGAGGAAGGCCTGGTTCTATCTTGGTTTTAACCTTTGTTGGGCAAGGAGCACTTGATGAGAAGAGAGAGCACTGAGAAGCCAGAGGTGTGAGGAAGACTGCTTGAACTACAGGCCTTCCCTAGCATCTGCAGGGCTAACACTGCCTTGTCCAGGAAGTGCCAGCATGGGAGAGCTGCAGACTTCCTCACACTGAACACCACACCGCAGACTTATTCTGTCAGAATCAGTTAACTATGAAAATCCTCTCAGGGAGGGGGTGAGAGGTGAGCGCCAGGACAAGGGGGAATCTTCTATTCAGACAGATACTTGGTGGGCTGGCAGCCGCAGCTCTGAACCTTTACCTGTGACTTGGGGTTTCAGTTTGGTTTGGGGGTGTTGGGGAGTGGAGCCTCCAGGGACGCTGAGCATGCCACCATGAAGCTATGCCTGGAGGCCTGTGACGGTTCAGTTTTCTTATGAGGTGATTTGTCCAGGTGGGGAGGCCTTGGCGAGCGCTGACAGAAACACTAAGAAACTGGGAACCAAGAGAAAACCCTGGGGTGCTACTCCCTAAGCCTAAGAGATCCACACCAGTGCTAATAGGGGCTGGACACAGGGAACAGTTCAAGAGGTAATTAATATCTCAGTATGTAAGCGCCTTCAGCTTCCTGGCCAGGAGTGGTGGCATATGGCTGCAATCCCTGCTTCTTGGGAGGCTGAGGCAGGAGGATTGTGAGTTTGAGGTTAGTCAAAGACACACAGCAAGCCCTCACCTCAAAAATAAAAATAATAAAAAAAGTTTTCTTATTCTTCTAGCCATGACATCAGCTGAAGTGGAAAAAGGACTTACCAAGGGCAAGGACTGAGTTGTTTATAAAAGGATCGAGCAGTGAGCACATGTGCTGATTCTGACAGAAAATCAGACTCCATGTGAATGCACTGCAGTGTGGAAGAGGCTGCACTGGCCTGAGCAGTGAGGCCTGCGGAGATGGTCCCAGGGATGCTCTGCCCATCTCACAGGTCACACGGTGCGTCCGTCCCCAGGGAGGCAGCACTCGTGGGGACAGAAGCCGTGGGAGAACTTGCTGTGTTAATTTTGCTTTGAACTCAAAATTGTTCTGGGAACTAAAGTATACTTTTTTTAATCTCCTGGAGTGTGATCCAGAAGTGCCTGGTTTCCCTAGGTACAGGAAGGCTGAACAGTGCTTTGCAGAGAAAATATGCTAATCATTTCTATTCAGGCATGGATAAAAATGTTGCTGACTGAGGTCAGTGTGAATAAACCAACAGCACAGACTGAATAAAGGGTCTTTAAACAGGAGGACACGTAAGATAGAGCTATGTATTAATTATACAACTACTGCAGAGCCAGGCCCTGGGCCTCCTTCAACAACAAAGAGCCACCACACTAACCAGTTCAGTGTGGGGAGAACTGGTTCTTACAGAGGCTCACACATCCAGGGGGTCTGGCAGCCTCACACAGACATACGTGCAGGCAGAACACGATGCACATAAAAATTAACAACGCTTCAAAAACCGATCAGGGATTTCTATGTGCAGGAAAGAAGCACCCTGACCACTAATCCTGCAATATACACAGAAGCAAACTCCAGATTATTAAACATATGAATGATACACATTTTAAGAATAACTAGAGAAAAAATAGGACATGGGACGTGACTTTTTTATTATTTACTATTATTAGTATTTTACATCAATGGATGTGTTGTCCACACGTATGTTTGTGTACTATATGTATACCTGGTGTCCAAAGGAGCCAGAAAAGGACTGAAGTTACAGAGGTTGTGGTGGGTGTTGGGAATTGAACCTGGGTCCTCTGGAAGAGCAGGAAATGCTCTTAACCACTGAGCCATCTCTTTAGCACTTTTTTGTCTTCTGTCTTGTCTTGTCTTTTCTTTTTTTTTCTCTTTTCTTTTGAGACAGGATTCCTCTAGGTAGCCCTGGCTGTCCTGGAACTTGTTATATAGATCAAGCTGGTCTTGAACTCAGAGATTCGCCTATCTCTATCTCCTGAGTTCTGAGATTAAAGGCCTTTGCAACACCACTTTCCCTTCTACTTTTAGAGACAAGGTTGTTTTAGAGACAAGCTAGCCTGGAACATGTTATATAGACCGGGCTGGCCTTGATCTCACAGAGATCTGCCTCTCAAATGCTTGGATTAAATGCCTGGCCTTTTGTTTTGTTTTTATTTATTTATTTATTTATTTTTGTGTTTTTCGAGACAGGGTTTCTCTGTATAGCCCTGGCTGTCCTGGAACTCACTTTGTAGACCAGGCTGGCCTCGAACTCAGAAATCCGCCTGCCTCTGCCTCCCGAGTGCTGGGACTAAAGGCGTGCGCTACCACGCCCGGCTTTGTTTGTTTGTTTTTATTTTTAAAACCAATGTCTTGGGCTGGAGAGATGGCTCAGTGGTTAAGAGCACTGACTGCTCTTCCGAAGGTCCTGAGTTCAAATCCCAGCAACCACATGATGGCTCATGACCATCTGTAATGAGATCTGATGCCCTCTTCTGGTGCATCTAAAGACAGCTACAGTATACTTAGATATAATAATAAATAAATCTTTAAAACAAAACAAAACAAACAAACAAAAAAAAACCAATGTCTTACTAGGTGGTGAGATGGCTTAGTTTCCAGTGGTTGTGGCACAAGCTTCATAAACTGAGCTTGATCCCTTGAGGCCATGGTAGGAGAAAACTGGCTCCAGAAAGCTGATCTCTAATCTTGACATGTACACTATCGTGCACAAGCACAAACACATAAAAATAAATAATTGATACTTGAGAGAGAGAGAGAGAGAGAGAGAGAGAGAGAGAGAGAGAGAGAGAGAGAATGAATGAGAATCTTACCATGTATCTCAGACTGGCCCTGGCTTTGAACTTGTAATACTTCCTTCTGTCTCAACCTCCCAAAGGCTGTGATTACAATTATATCTGGCTCCAAGATTATAGAGTACAAATGAATACTAGTACATGGATGTAAATGTATGTGTCTATGAACACTCCATATTGTAGTATGGAAACAAAACCTGGAAACTAGCTAAATTACAAGATAGTACAAACATAAAGTCCTTCAAAAGTGTATAATGGGTTGAATAGCACCGCCCCCCTCCCGCCCCCACAGCCCTAATTCCTGTCCTTTCTGGATTTGCAAACAATATCCTTGCAGATACAGTTACCATGGGGCCATACTGATGCAGAGCCCCGTAAATCCAATCTGAATGCTGCTGTGACAACAGGATAGGACACACAAATCCACAGAGCAAAGATAGCATGAGAGGATGGAGACAGACAGTGAGTGGGGCCACAAGCAAGGGCAGTCAAAGCTGCTACCGACCCCCATTCCAAGGGCCATTGTGGGTAAACATTTCATTTCAGAACCCTGGCTCCCACAATTTCCAAAGCCTAATTTGTGTTGTTTGGAGCCATCCAGACTGTAACACTTTGTTTTGATAGCATTAGAAATTAGCAGTATGTCTAGGTAATAATATTGTACATATAGTTTTTAATATACATATGGCCTAAGAAGGATCATACATATTATGTATAAAAGCATTTTTTAGGCCAAGTGTGGTGGTGCATGTACAGTAATCCTAGCACTTACGAAGAATATCATGAAGGGGGCTGGTGATATGGCTCAGTGGGTAAGAGCACCCGACTGCTCTTCCAAAGGTCCAGAGTTCAAATCCCAGCAACCACATGGTGGCTCACAACCATCTTGTAACGAGATCTGACTCCCTCTTCTGGAGTGTCTGAAGACAGCTACAGTGTACTTACATATAATAAATAAATAAATCTTTAAAAAAAAAAAAAGAATATCATGAAGATCATCCTGGGATATAGAGTGAGACCCTGTTTAAAGTAAACATACACACACACACACATACATATACATACACACATATACATACATATATATATACACACACATATATATACACATACATACACACACATATATATACATATATATATATACACACACGCACATATATATATATACACAGACACACACACACATACATATACATACACACATATACATACATATATATACACACACACATACATATATATACACATACACACACATATATATATACACATACACACACATATATATACATATATATATACACACACACGCACATATATATATACACATACACACACACAGACACACAGACACACACACACATATGGGTATGGATCAAGCCCAAGCCCTGGATTCAACCTTAGCATTAAATTAAAAAGAGAGCTTTTTCTTTTTTTTTTTTTTTTTTGGGGGGGGTTTTCGAGACAGGATTTCTCTGTGTAGCTCTGGCTGTCCTGGAACTCACTCTGTAGACCAGGCTGGCCTCGAACTCAGAAATCCTCCTGCCTCTGCCTCCCAAGTGCTGGGATTAAAGGCGTGCGCCACCACGCCCGGAGAGCCTTTTCATATGCAAGAGTGTTCATGTATGTGCAGATGTGCATGTACATATATGAACATGCATGTGGAGGATAGAAGACAACCCTGACCTCAGCCTCAATAATGTCACCCTCAGAAACACCATCCAAGCACCCAGACCAGCCTGGCTTCCCCAGCACTGGGATCATAAGTGTGACCCATCATGCCTGCCATTCTCACATGAGTTCCAGGTACAAAACGCAGGTCCTCATTCTTACAGAGCAAGCACTTCACCAACTAAACGAGCCACCTCTCTAGCCCCAGTGAGTATTTTTATTTAAAAAAAAAATGTTCTAGTTAGGTATTGTGGTGCTTGCCTTTAATTCCAGAACTTGGGAGGCAGAGGCAAGCAGATCTGAGTTCAAGACTAGCCCTAAGTCTACACAGGGAGTTTCAGGTCACCAAACATACACTGACAGCTTGTCCCAAAATCAATCAAAAAACCAAACCAAAATGAAAAATGCTTTAATTGCTTCTCAGTCTTTTGGCTAAGGTCATGTACAAAATATTTTAAATTATTTTTATTGCTGTTTATGAGTGTATGTGTGATACGTGTGTGGGCATGCTGGCCATAGCATGCATGTAGAAGCCAGAGAACAAC
This sequence comes from Mus caroli, assembly GCF_978045245.1. NCBI lineage: Eukaryota > Metazoa > Chordata > Mammalia > Rodentia > Muridae > Mus > Mus caroli. The sequence continues at coordinate 64,615,845 of NW_028227273.1, forward strand.
TTTATGGAGTCCGGTCTCTCCTTCCACCTTTCTGTAGGTTCTGGGGATCAAACTCAGGCTGACAGGCTCACAAGGCAAGCAGCTTTACCCCGGGACCCAGTGTGCCAGTCCAAGAGTATTTTTCTTTTTCTTTTTTTTTTTTTTTTTTTGGTTTTTCGAGACAGGGTTTCTCTGTGTAGCCTTGGCTGTCCTGGAACTCACTTTGTAGACCAGGCTGGCCTCGAACTCAGAAATCTGCCTGCCTCTGCCTCCCGAGTGCTGGGATTAAAGGCGTGCGCTACAACAAAATCTGTCTCTTAGCCAGGCAGCGGTGGCGCACACCTTTAATCCCAGCACTTGGGAGGCAGAGGCAGGTGGATTTCTGAGTTCGAGGCCAGCCTGGTCTACAGAGTGAGTTCCAGGACAGCCAAGGCTATACAGAGAAACCCTGTCTCAAAAAAATAAATAAATAAAAATTAAAAAATCTTGTCTCTTTATTGATTTTATGCATGTCAAGTATCTTCTTAGTGAAATGTCTCTGGAGATCAGGAAGACTCACACCAAGATTATCAACGAGACAGATCTACTCTCTCCTAAGGCAGCCCTAAGAAGTCCCTGCAGGAACAGAGCAAGTGGCCAGATGGTGGCTAGCAAAGTGGGGGGAAAGATGAGGGATAAGGACTGTGAGGACCACGTGACACAGGCTGCCCAAGTGTCAAGGGGAGAGCGACTTTTGCATCCTACACAGCCTGAGATCACTGAGGAGGAATGGTGCCATGGATTATGGTGGAGATGGGGGACATGGAGGTAGAGGTTCATCTTCCTACAGTATCCCACAGAAGTGTGGCTGGACTCCAGCTGGCTCTCCATCTCCATAAAGGTTTTGTCCGTAATAGTAGCAGGAGTGGCCACACTAGTGAGTAAAATCCTCTTTAGGAAAACAGCAGCAGCAGCAGCCACCGCCAGCCACCGCCACCGCAGCCGGTGCTGCTGCTGCCGCCAGGACACCACGCCACTCTGGCTCAGCACTTTCCTCCAGCTCTATAAAACGCTGCTTCCTGTTTCTGCACTGCTTGTGGTTCCCACCCACTCCAGTTTGTAGCAGAAAGGGAGAGGCTCCCCAGGAAGGCACTCAGCGACTGTTCATATTTCCCTAAGCCCCTTACTGTAGACCCCCTCCTCTAACAACTAGTTATGTTAGAAAACAAGCCAAAAGCTGGGTGGTGGCGGCACATGCCTTTGATCCCAGCACTCAAGAGGCAGAGACGGGTGGATTTCTGAGTTCGAGGCCAACCTGGTCTACAGAGTGAGTTCCAGGACGGCCAGAGCTACACATAGGACAGCAGTGCAGTGTGTACACAGAGGACAGCAGTGGAGGGTGTACACAGAGGCAGCAGTGTAGTACGTACACAGAGGACAGCAGTGCAGTGTGTACACAGAGGAAGGGCGCCTCCCACTTTTATGAACCCTCACTGGGGAAGAACACCAAATGAGCAGCAGCCTCAGCCTCGTTGTGCACTCACAGGGGTACAGGCCTGACTTCCTACTCTAGGATGTGCTCAGAAGAACCTGCAGAGCCCATGACCAAGGGCCCTCATTTTCATGGCTGTGCTCACTGCCTGATCAGCTACCCTGGCAAGTTCCTGTTACAGAGCCCCTTCCTGCGGACGATGGAGGAGGCCTTTTCAAGGTCCCCTGTGTCGAAGGCAGCACGCCCAGAATCATTTTCACACAAACCCACAATGGATAGGTCACCGTATGCCAACCATCTTACTTCAGGGACACTGCACTCGAATGATTCCCATAGAGTCCCACCCTCCTGAGTTCTCACAGGCAGACACTGATCTTGCTCCAGCTTTAGGCAAGCTACTCAGCCTCCACCACAGCGTTCTCCTCACTGAGTCTGAGTCTGAGACATGAACCTGAGGTCCGCAGCAGCACTGCGCCATTCCAGAGCACTCAACGCAGGACATGAAAGCTCCTAGCACCAGCACGGCCTGGAGCCTGATCTCCAGAGCCTCGAGCAAAAAAGCTCTTATTTTTCTTTTCTTTTCTTTTTTCTTTTTTTTTTGAAATCCAAGTATTTCATAGCTGGGCTGAGACCTGGACTCTAAGCCTTACTAATCCCTTAGTTCTGAAGCCACACTCCTCAATGACTGGGTCCTTTGTGTCCTCCTCCTTTGGAAGGTGCACAACGCAGAAAGTTCCCTTGTAAGCAGTGATCCGTGTCTCCGCATGAGGGCCAGCCCAAGCCTCTGCCCTGTAAAGGTGTACTGACCGAAAACTGTCCACTACTTTAACTCAGGTGGTCTGTGTGAGGATAGTGGGGTGTTATTCCTAGAGCATAAACACCAGTGGCAACCTCACGGAAGAAAATGCTCCCTGCCACCCAGCAACAATTAAGTGTCATAGCTCCTCAGGGTGGATGTGGTCTCATGAGCCCCTCCTCATTAGCGACAGAATGATGCTGGCTTCATCTTGTACACACAGCCACAAGGATCTTCAAGTTTTGGGGTTTTTTGTTTTTGTTTTTGTTGTTGTTGTGTTTTCAAGACAGGGTTTCTCTGTGTAGCCCTGGCTGTCCTGAAACTCACTCTGTAGACCAGGCTGTCCTTGAACTCAGAAATCCACCTGCCTCTGCTTCCCAAGTGCTGGGATTAAAGGTCTGTACCATCTTTGCCTGGCAGCCACAGTATCTTTAAAGTGAATGTTTTCAGCAACACTCAAATTCTTACTATGTCAGAAATCTGTGAGTGAAAATGTCAAGTTGCTTAAATTGTGTATATATTTTCAAAAGGAATTAACTATGGTGCTGGAAATTGGTATTCAAGTATATGGCAATAAATAAATATGGTATTTCCCGTTAGTTTAAAAATAAATCCCCACAGACAGAGAGTCATGGGGCTGAGTTCTTATCACACAATGTTCTCTTCCTCTGGTTTTTATCTAACTTGGGAAATCTCTTCAGTACTTCCGCAAATGTACAAAGATAGCTTTCAAAGGTGACCAATCCAAGACGCAATTTTATGACTGATAAAGTCAGGCTCTACGAAATGACATTCTGCTTTTATGAAAGTTAGCTTAAACTAGTCAAGTTTTCTCTGGAAACATTTTCTAAAAAACTTACCCTGGATTCTAAAGGCTTCAGAACAAAGTCCTACAAGAATGTGGCCAAGGGAGGTTAATAGGACAAAGGCAACAGCAACAGACCAAACAAAGCACAGGGTCGGGCAGGATGGGTCAGTGGGCACCGCGCTTTCCAGCCACCTGACACCTCAAGTTCAATCCTCAGAACCCAGGCAATAGGAGACAACCAACTCCTGGAAGATGCTCTGTCCTGCACTATGGTGAGTGCTGTGGTACACATGTGCACACACATGTGTGTGACACAACATTCACACACACAATGCAGCACACAGACACACAGCACTCTCACACACGATGTGGCACACACACAATGCACACAACACTAATAAGCACATTTTTCTCAAAATTTAACGGGGTTTGGGAGTAAGTGCAGCGGAAGGTTCTAGCACAGACTGCTCACACAGTACTGGGTTTAATCTCCAGAATGGAAGAGAAGAAACAGGAGGAAGAGGGTGAGGAGACAGGATGCATTCCCCTGAGCACTATCTCTTTCTCCAACAGTAGGTCTGGAGTGATCCCGCACCTCACTATTTTCATGTGCGGCCTCCTTGCAGGCATGCCTGTGAGGCCGAGAGGCTCTGCTGCTGCAGCGCTGCTAACTGGTCTCCTCAGCTCGCTGGGCTGGCAGCACTGCCACACTCTGGGGCACTACACCAGTGTCACTGACTAACTGTGGTAGCGAGAAGGAGCAAGGTGAGAAAGTGAGACATGCCAGCCCAATCAGATAACAGCGGTTAGAGTTGTCTGGCAGAGAACCGAGGGGAGAAGGCTCTCCTGTGGACACCCTTCCCTACCATGGTATCCTAACATTAGAGGACTTGAACTTGGCCCCTCCAGACATGCTTCTCTGGCAGGCCTAACTTCTCTGAGGGTCAGTTTCCTTGTCTGTAAAATATGGACAACACAGCTGCTCCCATAGTCTAAGTCAGACAATACTAGGAAGGTGTCTCTTATTACATGAATAATCCTTTTCCATCAAACACTGTCAAAACCCCTGGATCTCAGGTTGGGCATAAAGGCTCGTGCCTGTCATCCCAGCGTTGGCGGGTCTGAGGCCAGGCCTGAGGCACAAACCAAGTTCTATGACGCGCTCATTGACACGAGATCCTATCTCAAACAAACAAAGCAAACAAAAAGAACACCGTACTCCTAAGTGCAGCCTTCTACCTGGGAAGGGTTTGTCCTCCTCGCTTCCTTGCAGAGGAACGCCCTTATTCTCTGGCATATACTTCTTGGTAATGGGCAAGGACACCAGCCGAATGTGATGAATGAGTGAGCGCCAGGTGTGAGCTCCAGAAAGCACTGGCTCGGGTGCTAATGAGCTAAAAGGCTGAATTACAAAGTAGGCAGTGAACAAGATTAATCCCAGAGTTAGGAGGACCTAGAAGGAAAGACAAGAGTGACATTAAGAGTTGCCCCAACACAGAAAGTCCCGTATCACCGAGGAGAAAACAAGCCTCTTGGCTACTTCGAGTGTTCCTAGGGCTACTCCACGACCATCAGCCGGCCACCTGCTTGCATCTCCAAGGGCAGGCATTTAAAGCTCAAGAGTTACCAGCCTGCAAGGCTTCCTGAGCTTCCATCCCGCTGCCAGGTGCTACGCCCACTACACAAACACACAGCTTTCGTCTAATGCCAATCAACAGCACAATCACATTTCCTAGTAACACTGGATGGCAAGAACAAAGGCCAATTCATTCTAGGAAAACCCAGCTCAGCACTGAGACGAGTCCGCAGTTACTGGGAGGGATGTCGAGGCGTCTGAGATGGGCTCACTGAGTGACACATTACCTTATACACGGCTATAAGGAGAGGGTACTGGGGTGGTCCCCTTTGAGGTTCATTCTTTTCCAGTAGCTGTCTGATAAATTTTTCGATTGCTTTCTCGGACATTCCACACTGATGGCCTGTCTGTCTCACCAAATCAACAGTCTCTGAAAGTTTGTCATAGATGCTGATCTCATTAGCAGCAAGATCCATGTCTTCCAAAATGAAGTCCCTGAGAGGGAAACAAAAGGAAAGGACAGTTCCTTTAAAGTTCTTCCTGCCCAAGGTTACCTCTTTCAACAATGGTTCTTGACCCTCTGAGAGAACATATTTTGTTTTCCCTCCCAAAGCATACCAAATACTTTTCGAACAAATACAATGAACACCTAAAAACAATGTCAAACTGTTGTATATGCAACACTTCTGAAACGATCGTTTTCTGTTTTGAGCCCATACCCTGCTATGCTGCTCAGGGTGCTAGGGTTCTGGGGCCTGAGTGACTCAGTCTCTTGGATGCTGAGATTACAGCTCAGACAGGCCACTGTATCCAGTTTATGCATGAGTCAGAAAATGTCATTTAGCTAGGCTGTGTGTGGTATGCATGCCTTCAATCTCAGCACTCAGGAGGCAACAGCAGGTGGATCTGTGTGAATTCAAGGCGAAGCTGGGAAACATAGAGCAACCCAGACTCAAAAAAAATTTTTTTTAAAGATTTATTTTATTTATTTGAGTAGACTGTAGCTGTCTTCAGACAAACCAGAAGAGGGTATCAGATCCCATTATAGATGATTGTGAGCCACCATGTGGTTGCTGCGCATTGAACTCAGGACCTCTGGAAGAGATATCAGAGCTCTTAATAGCTGAGCCATCTCTCCAGTCCAATTTTTTTTTGTTTTTTGTTTTGGTTTTTCGAGACAGGGTTTCTCTGTGTAGCCCTGGCTGTCCTGGAACTCACTTTGTAGACTAGGCTGACCTCCAACTCAGAAATCTGCCTGCAGCCGGGCGTGGTGGCGCACGCCTTTAATCCCAGCACTCAGGAGGCAGAGGCAGGCGGATTTCTGAGTTCGAGGCCAGCCTGGTATACAAAGTGAGCTCCAGGACAGCCAGAGCTATAAAGAGAAACCCTGTCTCGAAAAACCAAAAAAAAAAAAAAAAAAAAAAAAAAGAAATCTGCCTGCCTCTGCCTCCCAAGTGCCCAGATTAAAGGCGTGCGCCACCATGCCCAGCTTCCAGCCCAATTTTTAAAAATGAAATGCCTTCATGCTTTTTTTTCATATCTTAGGACTTTCCACCTCCAAAAGTGAAGAGGGTCCTCTTACTTGCCTACTTCAGTCTCCAACCTTGAAAAGCACTGACGCGATGCATGCCTCACCTGTAGGCTAGATCAGCAGCCAAGCAGCTCCATAAAGAAGCAGTGGCCTGCCGGGCGTGGTGGCGCACGCCTTTAATCCCAGCACTTGGGAGGCAGAGGCAGGCGGATTTCTGAGTTCGAGGCCAGCCTGGTCTACAAAGTGAGTTCCAGGACAGCCAGGGCTATACAGAGAAACCCTGTCTCGAAAAAACAAAAAAAAACAAAAACAAACAAACAAAAAAAAAGAAGCAGTGGCCTGACACATCATTGCTCAGGGTGACAAGAGTGCAGCTCTTCTCCCTGCAACGTGTCTCCTGCCTCCCATGGGCACCTTCTGCTTGGTCCACTGGTGTGAGCACAGCCTGCGCATCAGAATAGCCTTGAGTTTTACAGCGTTGCTTTAACCTGCCCACTCTTTTTTTTTTTTAAAGATTTATTCATTTGTTTTATGTAAGTACACTGTAGCTGTTTTCAGATACACCAGAAGAAGGCATCGAATCCCATTACAGATGGTTGTGAGCCACCATATGGTTGCTGAGGATTTGAACTCAGGACCTCTAGAAGAGCAGCCAGTGCTCTTAACTGCTGAGCCCTCTCTCCAGTCCCCAACCTGTCCACTCTTGTGAGTTGCTATCCTCATGCTACATGGCAGGCAGGTCCGTGGTGAGTTCATAAAGCTCTCTATTTCTTACCACATCTGACTTAAAAGCAACCACTGTTCTAAAAGTGGTGGCTGTTAGAAGTGGTGGCACACTGCGGTTTTGATCTCTTTCTCTGAAGGTTGGTGATGCTGTGCGTCCTGTGTGCTTACAGGGCTTTTAGATCATCCTTGTGCAGGAAGGGCTGTCTTTTGTGCATTTCTCTTGGGCTGTTTCATTCTTAGTTTGTAGGAATTCTCACTGTGCTCTGTCCTGGACACCAGTCCTCATCAGACCCTGCAGACATTCCCTTCGGACATCTCCCTGTTGGCAGCACCAGGGTTGAACCAACTGCTCAGCTCTAGCTCATTTTCCTTCTTTCTTCCTTGTTAAAAAAAATTTTTTTTTTGTTTTTTGTTTTCTGGTTTTCTGAGACAGGGTTTCTCTGTATAGCCCTGGCTGTCCTGGAACTCACTTTGTACCAGGCTGGCCTCGAACTCAGAAATCCGCCTGCCTCTGCCTCCCCAGTGCTGGGATTAAAGGCGTGCACCACCACGCCTAGCTCAGTTGTCAGTTTTAAAATATTAAACACTGAGGGTTGGAGAGATGGCTCAGCGGTTAAGAGCACTGACTGCTCTTCCAGAGATCCTGAGTTCAATTCCCAGCAACCACATAGTGGCTCACAATCATCTGTAATGGGATCCAGTGCCCTCTTCTGGTATGTCTGAAGACAGCTACAGTGTAGTCATATACCTAAAATAAATAAGCCTTAAAAAGAAAAAACATTGAGTTTACATATATCATACAACAACTCTACTCACAGGTATGTACCCAAAAGAACTCAAAACATGTGTCCACACAATTACTTGAACACAAATGTTAGCAGCGGTCATTATTACTCCAAAGGTCTGAAGTAACAAATGCAGGGACAGAATGTGACAGGTGCATTTATGGATATTACAGACGAGAATGATGGAGTCGTAACACAGGCTGTGTAGCCCACAGTGTAGAAACACGGTGATGAATGGGAGACAATCACAGAGATTACCCAAGAGCAGGCGAGTCTGCAGACACAAAGCCGACTAATGCTAATGCTCGCCTCAGGGAGAGGATCTAGAGAACAGGCAACAACTGGTTATAGGCAGGGCCTCTCTAGAGTGACTACAGGTTCTCATCTAAGTCAGTGACAGGTTGTAAGCATAAACTGTGCTTCTCAAGTGGGTGAACTTTGAAGAAATACTATATATGTATGTGTGTGTGTGAGTATATGTATATATATATTCTTTTTTCATTTTTTAGTTTTTAGAGACCTGGTTTCTCTGTGTAGCCCTGGCTGTCCTGGAACTCACTCTATAGACCAGGCTGGCCTTGAACTCAGAAATCCACCTGCCTCTGCCTCCCAAGTGCTGGGACTAAAGGCATGCGCTCCTACCACCCATCAACAAATCTTTTTTTTTTTTTTTTGAGACAGGGTTTCTCTGTATAGCCCTGGCTGTCCTGGAACTCACTTTGTAGACCAGGCTGGCCTCGAACTCAGAAATCCGCCTGCCTCTGCCTCCCGAGTGCTGGGATTAAAGGCGTGCGCCACCACACCCGGCAACAAATTATATCTTAATAAAGGCTAATATGTATTTATGGATTTGAACTTATCCCTGTTGTGGCATTTATTATACTCTACTATGTTCTGTCTCCCACTGCCCAGTCATTGGTGTCTGAGTTCTATGAGGGCAGGATACATACGATGTATAGATCCTTACCAGAGGTCAATGTCTGGTACATATAATAAAGATTTGCATATACTTGGTGACAAAGAGAATGATAATAGCTGGTTGAGGATAGACATGAGAAATCATAAAAGGATTGTTTTAGAAATCCACAGGCCTGGGGCTGGGGATGCCCAGTTGGCAGGCTGCTTGCCTGGCATGCATGAGGCCCAAGGTTCAGTCCTCAGAGTTGAGTAAACTTGGGCATGGTGACACGCATGCGCATGGTGGGAGCAGGAGGACCAGGAGTTCACCCTCCACTCACAGAAAATCTAGGTTGGCTTATGCATGCCTGAAACTCATGGAGAGCCTCCTGGCTCTGTGTGGAACCACAAGCACGTATGAGGGCTGGAGTGATGGCTTCCCCTCTAGAGGACCTGGGTGTGATTCAGAGCAACGTATGGTGGCTCGCACCATTAGTAACTCAAGCCCGAGGGAACCTGATGCCTCACTGGCCTCTGAGAACACCGCATGCATATAATGCACAGACACCCACATAGACAAAACACCCACATACACTAACAGGGAAATAAAGGTATTTTAAAGGCAGGCGTGCACCATCATGCCTGGCCTCCAATAGAGAGTCTCTTACTGCACGTGTTCCCAGCTGTAAACTACTTGTTAGTATGTGTGGAATACAACAATCATTTGAGGTCACCCAGGTCAATGTCTTAATTACTGGGTGAAGAAAAGATGCATCTGAGCCAGTCAGCTGCATGTGGACCTTACTCTGTCCATAAAGCCCTTGATGAGCAACCAGAACGGACTAGAAAGCATTAAGATCCACTCTAAGGGCAAACCAAACAAATAAAGGCATAGTGTTTCCAAGCCAGGTACTGGTGGCACAAATCTTGTGACCCCAGCACAACTGGGAGGGGCTGGAGCTAAGGATGTAGCTCAGTTGGTAGAAGGATTGCTCAGTGTGCGCAAAGCCCTGAGTTCCATCCCTAGCACTGCAAGAAACAGTCCTCGGTGCAGGCAGGAGGATCACAAGATCAAGGTTACTCTGGCTACAATGCAAGTTCAAGGCAAGCTTGGGATACCCATAACTGTACTCCCTCCAGCTGAAAAGGAAACCTTCCAAAGAACACTGACTTAGGAGATCTCTGTGAAGCTCCTGCTGCTACTCTGATGGAGCGTCCCTGGACCAAAAGAAATGAGAGCTGTCAAGGAAAGACAGCCACGGGTCACAGCGGTTCAGTGGCTGTGTGAGAAACCCACGGGGAGGGCCTGGGGCTTCAGAGCAGTGGCTCAATCCCCAGCACACGCAAAGGAGAATAAGATGATACTGCCTTTGTGACAGTAACTCCAGAGACAGCATTCTTCTGTTTAAACTGGAGACTAAAAATGATCATATACTGCCATATCCGGGGATCCATCCCATAATCAGCTTCCAAATGCTGACACCATTGCATACACTAGCAAGATTTTGCTAAAAGGACCCAGATATGGCTGTCTCTTGTGAGACTATGCCGGGGCCTGGCAAACACAGAAGTGGATGCTCACAGTCAGCTATTGGATGGATCACAGGGCCCCCAATGGAGGAGCTAGGGAAAGTACTCAAGGAGCTGAAGGGATCTGCAATCCTATAGGTGGAACAACAATATGAACTAACCAATTACCACCACCACCCCCGCCCCCCAGTTCCTGTCTCTAGCTGCATATGAATCAGAAGATGGCCTAGTTGGCCATCAGTGGAAAGAGAGGCCCATTGGTCGTGCAAACTCTATATGCCTCAGTACAGGGGAACGCCAGGGCCAAGAAGTGGGAGTGGGTGGGTAGGGGAGTGGGTGGGGGAGCGCATGGGGGACTTTTGGGATAGCATTGGAAATGTAATTGAAATAAATACCCAATAAAAAATATGGAAAAAAAATGATCATACAGAGAGAATCTTAGGAGCTGGCTGCAATGTTAATTAGATAACAACTGGAAGCAGGAAGTCACAGCAGGCAGCGAGCACTAGAAGGATGAGTGGAGTGGCTGAGGCTGACAACAGACAATCCATTTACCTCCAGAGTGAGGGTCCAGCCTGGCAGAAGGGAGCTTGCCTCGCAGGGAAGTTCAGAAGGCTGAGCTTGATCCCTTAACAGTGGTTTAACCCTGCAAGGGCAGAGGTAGGGTCACCAGGGGAGTTAGGAACGGCGGCCTCTGTCCCACCCGTCACAGACAGTTGTCCTCCATTGATGCTGGGGAAGATGTTTCAAGACCCTGTGTATGCCTGAAGTAGTACTCAACTGTCAGGCACCAGGTTCTCTCAGACACACTTATGAGTAAGTATAATTTACAAATGACAAAATAGAACAGTGACAATACACTCTAATAATAAGTCATATGACTCTAGTCTCGTTCTCAAATGTCTTGTACTTACCCTTCTTAGGATTCTGTGAGGTGCTAAATGTATACACAAGTCACATGAGGGGAAGGACATAGGCGTCTTACTTAACAGCACTAGGAAGGGTTATGCTGGGGACCAGACACTGCGAAGTTACTAACAAGCAGGTGACAGACACGCACACGGGAATACTGAATGAGTCCAGCCTGCTACTCAGAAGGGCACACAACTCAGAGCACAGGCTCTGCCTATTGCTGCAACTGCCCAATGAGCATTTCTGACTGCAGGGACTACAGCCAAGGGGGCACTGTACTGAGTTCCTACAGGTCTGGGAGTGGGGCCTGATGAAATGGTGACGCTTTCACACTTCTTCCCCGTGGATCAAAGGCACACTCGGGTCATGGGTTCAAGCCCCAGCACTGTAAAATGAATGGAAGTAACAAAGGCACATCCCCTGTTAAAGCGGCTGCTTCAGGACAGCAGCTCTGAACCTAAAGTGATTGTGATCACTTAGGTGATGTCATTACCACATCTGGTGATGTCTGAAAGTTGGAGGTAAGGATTGTTTGTTTATTTGTTTTTATTGTCAAAATTATCGGAGTCCTATTAGCATCTAGTGGGTAAAGAGGCAACATCACACAGGGCCCAAACAGTCCACCACAAAAGAATGGTCTTGCTCAAAGAAAAGAAAGGCCTGCAGGGGTGAGCTAGGACCCTGGTCTGCAGGGGTGGGGGGAACACTTCAGGAACAGAAGCAGGGCAGCTCTGCTGAGCTGTTCCCCACAACTCCACCTGGGCCTCAGTCCCCGTAGAAGCAGCACAGGAGCATGGCTCGTAGAACTGCTGGGACAGAACTTGTTAGGAAAAAGCTTGTGGAGGGCTGAGCATAGGTAGGACCATCCTGAAATTCCACAACTGGGAGGCAAGAACACCAGGAGTTCCAGGCCATTCTCAGCTACATACTGGGTTCAGGGCAATCTTGGGCTATGTAAGAAAATCCTGATTCAAAAACATGGGCAAATGGGAAAGAGAGATAGGTCAGCAATTAAGAACACTTGGGGCTCTTACCAAGGATCTGGGTTTGGTTCCCAGCACCTACACCATGGTGCACAACCACTTGTAACTCCAATTCCAGGGAATCTAATACCTTGTTCTGACTTCTGTGGGCACTACATACATATGGCTGGGCAGTGGCGGCACATGCCTTTAGTCCTAACACTTGGGAGGCAGAGGCAGAGGCAGGTAGATTTCTAAGTTCAAGGCCAGCCTGGTCTACAGAGTGAGTTCCAGGACAGCCAGGGCTACACAGAGAAACCCTGCCTTGTATTAGAGAGAGAGAGAGAGAGAGAGAGAGAGAGAGAGAGAGAGAGAGAGAATAAATGTAATAGTCACTTTTGCAACAGTTCCTCCAGTGACATGACATGTCCTGAACACTGACATGAAGGGCTGTGGCGGCCCAGCGATTTTAAGTCACAATACTGATCCATTTAGCTAATGCACACATCCCAGCTACTAATAATGAGAGCAATACCCAGAGTTCTTTCCTCTGCCTAGTTCCCTAGTGGGGATGGTGTGCACACTCCATACATACATTCCATTCAATGTCATCCCAAGGTTCTCATGACTCAAGACAGTCTATCTAAGAGAACAATACATCCATTAGATTGCAATTAAAAACTTCCAAGAGCCAGGCATAATGGTGTATGGCTTTAATCCCAGCTCCTGAGAGGCAGAGACAATAAGATCTGTGGATTTGAGGTCAGCCAAGTCTACATATTGAGTTCCTGGAAAGCCAGAGCTACATAGAAAGACCCTGTCTCAAAAGTCCAAAGTAAATAGAAACAGACAAAAACTACCAAAGAAAACTAAATATACTTAAGGGACAGTAGCTGATAAAATATTAAAACGATTTCTGTGGTTCAAAACAGTAATAATTTTAATTTAGAACTATAAGTACTTAAATTTTACAACACTATATTTTCACTATTGGTAAGCACAAAAGCAGAAAATGCTAGAGTAGTGTTGGAAATGAACAACAGAAGCAATCCTACGAGCACGCCAAAGGACGGAGATATGGCTTCTGCGGAGATCCCTGCACCGCACGCTCACCACAGGCCAGACAGGAGTCCACTCACAGATTAGCAGTTACAAATACTAGTGAGGAAGGTGGTTGTAAATACAGTGGAAAATTACTCAGTCTTTGAGAAGGAAATGCTTAGTGAAAAAGTCACACAGGAAACAAAACTGGCATGACACCATTACAGGACTAACATGAACTACTTAAACATAGAACCACTCCATGACACAGAAATTGTAAGGGCCAGGAGACCCAGGAAATCGTCAAAGATTACAATGTTTTAGGAGCTGCTAAGATGGCTCAGTGGGTACAGGTGCTTGCTGCCAACCCTGATAACCTGGGTTTGATCCTAAGGACCCACAGGTGGAAAGAGTGCCATCTCCTCCAGGCTGTCCTCTGCCGGCCACATTCACCCCACAGCAGGTGTTCCATGACCCTAGCTCACGCTCTTTCTCCCTCTCTCTCTCTCCCTCCCCTTCCCTCTTTCCCTCCCCCTCTCTCTCACACACACACTAAGTGTAATAAAATTTTAGTTATAAAGAATAAACTACAGAGATCTACCACATAGCAGCACCACCCCACGGATGCACCTCCATTCTCTATCTTCCCTCAAACCTTTAATCTGAAAGATTTCTGGAAAGCAGAAATGAACATCCACACAGTGTTCACTTAGACTTGTCTGTTGTCAGCACTGGCCCACATCTGCCCAACCCCCTATTTATTTCTCTCTCTCTGGTTTTTCAAAATAGAGTTTCTCTGTGTAGCCCTGGCTGTCCTGGAACTAGCTCTGTAGACCACCACTGTGTCCTCAAGCGTACAGAGATCCAACTGCCTCTGCCTCCTGAGTGCTGGGATCAAAGGTGTGCGCCACACCTGGCTGTGTTTCTATCAGATTCATTTGAAGTTAACTGTGACACATTAAATTATCTCTAAATATTTTAGCACTCCATAAGAATTTCCCATGTAACAATGGCCTGCTCCACCGCCATTTCCACTAAAATTACTAATCTCTACTGCTGCTCAGTATGTAATTAAATGCCTTTCTCTGCGCACACACACACACACACCTTTACACAGTTCCAAGATCTCCGATAGCCTTGGCTGCTGGCTCTGACCTACTCAACACAGAACATTCCTGGTTTGACTTATTTTGCTTTCTCTCTCACCTTGCAGAAGTCTGCACATCTTTAAACTTACCTCTCTCTCCTCTGAGCCCTGCCTTTTCCTGTTTCTGCCTTTAAACACTGTTCCCCCGGGGAACTATAATGCCGGGATGCCGGATTTCTCCTTCCCCTCTCTTCAGAGTTAAATCCAGGAGGGGGTGGCCTGTCTTCCTCCACTCACCTGCTGAATCACATGCCTGTGCTCTCACTTGGCCAATTTGGCTCTCACTGGTCACCAATGGCTGTCCTGGTGCCAAGTCCAAAGAGCGTTTTTCAGTGACCGCTCTATGTGACCTCTGCGCGGTACCCGCCGTCAGCACCCATTTTTCCCTCAGTCCTTCAGCCTGGCATACCTGTCTTGCTCTCTCTCACACCAGAGATAACTATGTAGCAGTTGTCTTGATCTTCCCATTCCTTCCATAGCTTCCACTACAGCAGTGAGTGATCCCCAAATCTTCTTCAGCCCACAATTCTTTATAGAGCTCAAGAGCCAACCTCTTATTTGCCCACGGGGCTGACCTGATTCCCCACTGAGGAAGGCGTGTGTAGTTGAACCTGTCATCCTGTCAGCTCAGCCTCCTCCCCATCCTCTTCAAATGCTTACTTTCTTCTGTGTACGTGCACACATGTGGAGGTTGACTGTGTCCTAGATGTTGGTCCCAGGGATCAAACTCAGGTCGTTCCACTGGACAGTAAATTCTTTCACCTGCTGAGCTATCCCTTAGACCCTCCCTCCCTTTCTGTCTGTCTTTCCTTTTTAATGAAGACACTAGTCCTCTGAGTTTAAATGGAAACTCTCCTTTCTGCCTCATTCCTGCCCATGAAATCATCACTGAATGATATAGGTATGACGTCTGGAACCCCAACACTCAGCAGCAGAGGCAGGAAGATCTCTGCAAGTCTGAGGCCAGCTTTGTCTACACAGTGAATTCCAAGCCAATCTGGGCCATAAGACAGAGATTATTATTAAGAAGGAGGAGGAGAAGGAGAATAAATAATTAAAAAAATTTTTCTACCGTGGACTATCACAGAGATAACAGTCATCTCTATGTTTCCAGTTTTTATCTTCAGCCTAACTTTTTTCTTATTCACAGGTGGTTTTTCTATGTATTTGTTTATTTATCCCCAGGCTGGCTTGGAACCCACTCTGTAGACCAGGCTGGCCTCGAACTCAGAAATCCGCTTGCCTCTACCTCCTGAGTGCTGGGATTAAAGGCTGTGGGCCACCACAGCCCGGCTGACAGTGGTTTTCTAAACAGTGGGTCAGGTTTACACACCTTTCAAGATGCCCTACATCTTTCTGGGGTACAATTTAGCACGGTTGCTAAGGACACAGGAGCGAGAGCTGGAGAAATCTGGATTCACCTAGTTTCTTCTATTTATTGATACACTCCTTAAATCTTAGAATTTTTCACTTATAAAAAAGGGATAATAAACCAGATGTGGGGAACACATCTGTAATTTCAGCACTCAACTAGAGTCAGAATTAGAGTCAGGAGGATTAGGAGTTCAGCTACATAGCAAGTTTGAGGTTAGCCTGGAGCCTCAAACATGAGACCCTGTATCCAAAAAAGAGGGGTGGTGGTGGTGGATAATTATAGCTACTCCAATTGAGGATTACACGATGGTACATGCAAAATTTGTTCTAATATCCAAGTAAATGAAACACTTACTAATAACGACTATAAGATGACGTCTAAACCCTACCCCAGCCTACTTGGCCTAGTTGCCTCCTCTTTGGTCCGTCCTGTTTTTCCACTAAGCCGTCTTCACCGTCTCTATTACCATGCTAGTTCACAGCCATCTTCCTAAAAAGCCTGTCTTCCAGTGCTCCGTCAATAGGCACGCTCTCTGAGCTTTCACCCTAGATGGACTCTGTCCTCTGAACCTCATAGCACCCATCCATTTGTTCTTCCTCCTCCATCTCCTCCCAATCTACACTGTGAGTTCTTCAAAGCCGACTAATGGAGAAAACACAGACTGCAGAGACAGACACCTCCGAGATTAAGAGCGCTTACTAATACTTCAGAGGCCCTGGGTTCGGTTCTCAGTGCCCACACAACAACTCACAACTGTGTAAGCCCTACCCCTACGTTTCAGGGGACCTGAACCCTCTTCTGGCCTCTTACATATATGTGGTGCATACACTCACTCAGAATATTAACAACAACAACAACAACTTGGGGCTAGAGAGAGAGTTCAGTAGTTAAAAGCACTGCCTACTTTTCTAGAGGATCCTGGTTCAATTCCCAGTAACCACAGTTCCCAGTAACTCAAAACTGTCTGTAACTCCAGCGCCAATGCACACTGTCTCCAAACCATGTCTCGTGGTTCCCCGAGTGCTCTTCCTTCTGATACACATCAGCCTGGTGTCGCTTTAGTGAGCAGCAGACCTGGAAGCAAGCACCTTCACCTTTTCTGAATGTCAGAGAATAGACAGAGAGGACAGACACTCAAACTGGGTCACAGAAAAATGATCCAAGGCAGAGAACTGGAGAATGGAGAAAATGCAGGCTGCAGGAGGGCTCCCTGACCACGGGCAGTTACTGCTATTTCAGGACCTGAGTTTGGCTCTTTCTGGTATAAAAGTTGGGATGTGTGAACACTCAGCCCAAACTGCAAGGCAGCAAAGGTGAACGTTCCACACAAACACGCCCACCTGTGTATACATATACTATACATGTACATGTATACCTGGGGGTCTCGGGGATGGTTTGGTTTTAAGAAACTGTTCCATGTAGTCTGTTTCCCAAGTGCTGGGATTAAAGGCAGTCGTCAGCATGCATGACTTGAGTTGTAATCTGCATTGCTTCCCTTCAGTACTGGGACCTGAGCAGTGCCTGGCGCATACCAGTCCAGCGCTCTGCCACTGAGCCAACCCTCATTCCCTGTGTGTTCTTAAGAGAGAAACTGAAACAAGTCAACTTCGAGTTAACCAAATGGGGGAGAGGTCTGTAAAACATTCCACACTGGGAACTACCCAGTGAACAACGGAAAGGCTTTGAATCTGAAGATGTAGGAGTACTCTCTACCAAGAGTGCGATGACTACAGAACATTCGATACCAAGGCGATACAGGCTTTCAGATCATAAAATGTGTGGGGTTGTAAGCTGTGTGTGCCTTGTTATGTGTTACTACATTCTGTGTGAAACAGCAGTTTTCAGGTTGTACCTTGCCCTAGGTGACTCCATTCTATAAAAGCAGCATTTGGCTCTATTTTAAGTGGAAATGCAGAAGCAGGAAGACCACACCACGCCTCACTGTGCATAGGGTACCACCCACCACCTGTTAGCGTCTCTCACCCAGAACGGACTGACAACTACTTACTTCTAAAAGTTAATAAACAGAGTTTTCCACCTATAGGCCTATCGAGGCTGCCAGATGTGGTGACACACGCCTTTAATCCCAGCACCTGGGAGGCAGAGGAGGGCTGGAGGCCAGCCTGGTCTACAGAGTGAGTTCCAGGCTAGCCAGGGAGGAAAACCAAACCAAACCAACCTTAACTTATCAAAGTAAATTATCAAATAACTTATCAAAATAAATTAGGACTCTATGAACACATAAGGGTACTGAATTCACACCAGGAGAACCATTATCAAACACACTAAATAAAACCAACTTATCGGACTGGTGAGGTGGCTCAGTGGATAAGAGCACCCGACTGCTCTTCCGAAGGTCCAGAGTTCTAATCCCAGCAACCACATGGTGGCTCACAACCATCCGTAACGAGATCTGGCGCCCTCTTCTGGAGTGTCTGAAGACAGCTACAGTGTACTTACGTATAATAAATAAATAAATCTTTAAAAAAAAAAAACCAACTTATCATATGCCCTAGAAAGTGGCAAAAATCGAACACCTTCACTTGAACCCCATGAAGACTTCTAAAGCTATAGTGACAAGAGCCCCCATTGCCCATGTAACCATGAGTGTGTTCATTAAAGGCTGACAGCAGAGAACCCCTACCAATCTCTGGAGCTCAAGCCCGGCAAGATCCTCCCCTTCTTGCCACTGTTGATGTGGCCACCTGTCCTTCTGGACCATCTTCCAGTTCATTCCCAAGCTCACCTCAATGGTGAAGTCTAGCTCCAGGCCTCCCTCAGCTTCAAAGCCTTCATACCTTATCATAAATACTTGTCTTTCTCTTTACATCTGTTTTCTGCTTCATGTAAGGCCTCTTAGAACTCCTGTGGCCTCTTTACCCATTACGCAGCTATTCAATAGCCTACATAGACATATAATTACAGTGGGATGTGTAGTCTCCGGTGAGAGTTAATATCACCAATGAAGACTGGAATGATATATTCTATTTTCGGTGATGGCCAGCTGTCAAGGGAAATCTCGAAATCTTGGCAAAATTGCAGCCACCGAAACCCAGTTTGTGAATCTGTACTTCCATTCGATTGTGAAAAGATACTGTGCTGTGCCTGGCACTGTGAAAAGAAAAACGGGGGGGCTGGTGAGATGGCTCAGTGGGTAAGAGCACCCGACTGCTCTTCCGAAGGTCCAGAGTTCAAATCCCAGCAACCACATGGTGGCTCACAACCATCCGCAATGAGATCTGGCGCCCTCTTCTGGAGTGTCTGAAGACAGCTACAGTGTACTTACATATAATAAATAAATAAATCTTAAAAAAAAAAAAAAAAAAAAAGAAAAGAAAAACGGGTCCCTGTATGTTTCTGACATAACATACTCACGACACATGGCTTACAAGGTTTAAATCTTAAAATGCAAGGAAACACTAGGCAGGTGATTTTTCTCTGTACTGGCAGGCGATTGACTGCAAACGGGTCAGTGCGCCATGCCACGTTCTGAGACGCCAAGTTTATCACATTAAGTCCACGTTAAAATAAATATATAAATAAAATTAAATATTTCCTCCTTAACATTTGGGCTAAGATGTCTAAGAAGGGGTCATTCAGGGGTGATGCTAAGGCATCTGTGACAGGTTGGCGTGCGGGGTCAGGGCTTTCGGACCCGGCCGCCACGTCTGCGAACCAAGTTCGAGCAGAGTCGGACCCCGTCTCCCTCCCCGCGGAGCCTCGGGGAAGATGTCAGAGGGGATCTGCCCCGGGGAGCAGCCCGGGGTGCTGTCAGTCAGCAGAACGCAGACTGGAGTGGCGAGGAGGGCGGCGCGAGGCAGCGGCGGCCGCGGAGGACGGCCGGCCTCCCCCCTCCCGGCCTCGGGCCCCAGTCACTCACATGCGGGCCCGCGCCCTCTCGGGCTCCTCCCGCCTCGGGGACACCAGCCGCCGGGCGAGGAGGGTGGGCCAACAACTTCCTGCTTCCGGCAGTGCGACCCGGAAGTGGTTCTCGCGCCGCCGGCCAGAGCTGGAACACAAAGGAAAAGCTCCTTGCGCCCCAGGTTCCGAAACAGATCTGGCGAGGTCGCGGGGCGCGGGGCAAGTCTCGCGGTATCTGAAAAGCTTGTGCTCTTGCTCCCCCTGGCGTCCGGATGGCACTACTGCGCCTTCTCAGTCGTAGAAGTCTCAAAATAATAACAATAATAATAATAATTTTTTTAGGGGTCCGGACTCATTAACTCAATTCATTCCCATTTACACTTGGCTCACTCGTTTGTATCTATTGACTGCTGATTCCGTGGTAAGCATCACTAAGCACTGTACTCTTAAGAAACTGCTTCAGGGCTGGTGAGATGGCTCAGTGGGTAAGAGCACCCGACTGCTCTTCCGAAGGTCCAGAGTTCAAATCCCAGCAACCACATGGTGGCTCACAACCATCTGCAACGAGATCTGGTGCCCTCTTCTGGAGTGTCTGAAGACAGCTACAGTGTACTTACATATAATAAATAAATCTTTAAAAAAAAAAAAAAAAGAAAGAAAGAAACTGCTTCAAGAATTCTATTGTGAGCCGGGCGTGGTGGCGCACGCCTTTAATCCCAGCACTTGGGAGGCAGAGGCAGGCGGATTTCTGAGTTCGAGGCCAGCCTGGTCTACAAAGTGAGTGCCAGGACAGCCAGGGCTACACAGAGAAACCCTGTCTCAAAAAAAAAAAAAAAAAAAAAAAAAGAAATCTATTGTGCCGGGCGTGGTGGCACACGCCTTTAATCCCAGCACTCGGGAGGCAGAGGCAGAGGCAGGCGGATTTCTGAGTTCGAGGCCAGTCTGGTCTACAAAGTGAGTTCCAGGACAGCCAGGGCTATACAGAGAAACCCTATCACGAAAAACCAAATAAACAAAAGAACAAAAAAGGTGTTTCACAGACTGGGCTGCTTTGGGGAGCAAGGCAGTTTCTTTCCAAGGCATCTCTAGCTGTTCTCTTGAACAGGGCTGGAGGGGGTAAGGGCTGGAGAGATGGCTCAGCAGTTAACAGCACTGCCTGCTCTTCCTGAGGTCCTGAGTTTGAAGAAGTATTAAAAAAGTATAGCAAAGTAAAAACAAAATTCGAGGCTTTTGGGCCCAGGCTTGGGAGTGTAGCCTTTGTGGCTTAGTGCTCCAGGTACTGGTCATAAAACAGATAGCGACATTCCTTCCTCCACCCACCTGCTTCCTGGGTTCAATTCAAAGAATGGCACCCTGACCATTACTGGAACCTGCAATGCAAATGTGCTATCTTTAGGGGCTCTTAGATTGTTAGGGGCTCTTAGAAACTGTCTTGAGAGATAACCTGACACTTGTGACTTTATACTTCCTTGTGACTCTTAACTGGTATTTTTGGTATTTTCCAACAACGCCCTCCCCACCTCCATGAATTGTGGTTTCTTCCTTTAAATACCCCCTTACTCAGCTACTCAGCGCGCCATGGTCCTCTACCCCTGCGTGGTGTATGACCATGGGCCCGAGAACGCTCTCGAATAAAAATCCTCTTGCAAGTTGCAGCAAGATCGTTTCTTGTGGGTGATTTTGGGGTGTCGCCTCTCCTGAGTCAGAACGTGAGGGAGTCCTCACGTTGTGGGTCTTTCATTTGGTGCATTGGCCGGGAAACGCGACCACCCCTCACACCCGAGAACCGACTTGGAGGTATGGGGATCCCCTTTTGTGTGTGTGCCGGCCGGTGTCTCTGTTTTGAGTGTCTGTTTTCTGAAACGAACATTGGAACATGTGCTTGTTGTGTTGGGTTGTTTGTGTCTTGTCCTATGTTTCTGAAGCATGGCGAAGTCTGAGTTCGGATCCATCTGAGTTTATTAAATTTGTGTCTTGGTTTTCGGGTTGCGAGATCGTGGGTTCGAGTCCCACCTCGTGCCTTGGTTTTACACCTGGCAGAGTGAAATTTGTGTCTTGGTTTTCGGGTTGCGAGATCGTGGGTTCGAGTCCCACCTCGTGCCTTGGTTTTACACCTGGCAGAGTGAAATTTGTGTCTTGGTTTTCGGGTTGCGAGATCGTGGGTTCGAGTCCCACCTCGTGCCTTGGTTTTACACCTGGCAGAGTGAGGAACAAGTGTGCTTCTCTGGTTTTGGTCGTCTAGGTAGAAATGGATGCTGGTGTTTGTAGACGATGGGGTGATGGGGTCTGAAATGCGCGCGCGGTCAGTATTTGCAGCTGTCCTTTTGGGCCGTAAGGACCGGAGGACTGTGGTCGGCAGACGTGCTAGGAGGACCACAGGCTGTGGCCCTGGGGGACGCCCTGGGAGGTAAGGAGAGCCAGGGACGCCTGGCCGTCTCCGGATCGGTCAGAGGGACCGAGTTCTGTTGAAGCGGAAGCTTCCCCCTCCAAAATCGTCTAATTCTCTTGCCTGCTTGTAGAGGACAAGAAAGGGTCGAATGTGTCTGGATCTGTTGGTTTCTGTTTTATGTGTTTTTGTGTATGTGTTTAGAGCTATGTGAAAATCTAGAAAAGCAAAGGTAATTCTCATAGGTGCTTTATACCCTGACTAGAGATAGTTTACACCTGAGATGTGAGAGAATGGGTTTTGAGAAAAGCAGTACTCTCCGACTATCTGGGGATAATTTGGTAAAAAATAAAATAAAATAAACAGTATTAATTGGTCTTTGGGGCCCTGCACCTGTAGTTAGGAATCTAGTGTGGCTAGAGAAGCCCTGCTAGGAGCTGATTATAAACGCTGCTCTTATAAGGACCAGCAGCTTCTCAAGTTCCACAAAAATCTCTGTGCTTGTGATAATTAGATTCATCAGGTGACAAGGTGCTCCTCTCTTGAAATTACAGCTAGAAAAATTAAGAATTTTGTTTGGTTTAAATGAGCAAATGTATGCGGCCATTTCATTTTTGTTTCTAAATAGTTTCAAAAGTATAAATATGTTTTTATATGTCTTGGTTATAGATTAGTGGCTCATAAGTTATTAGTTATGATTAAAAATTTGTAACATTGGTAACAAAAAGTTGACTTAAAACTGGTAACTCTGGGTTAGAGTAATTTAGAACTACAACATGCAGCATGAGACAATCCATGGGAACAGGTCTCTAAAGATACGCCTAAATTGAGTAATATTCTATGTAATTCTTATCCTAGAAATCCGATTTATAAAAGATAAGATTTAGGGTAGTGTCTTTTTGAAATATTGGCAGCTACACCTTCTTGTGTTTGTGTGCAGGAACAGGCCACCAAAATTTGTAGCAAGTAATGTTTTTGGAGTTCATTTTTAAAGAAAAAACTAGATTGTTTTCACTGTTAAAATTGGGTTTTGCTACTCAAAATTGTGGTTGTACTCTTATGTTACAAGAGAAATTAAAGGTTTCTCCCAAATCGCAGCCACCAGCCAATTCGGCTCCTCCAAAATCTATGAAGCCTCCTGAGTGGCCTAGTCCACAACCTTCCCCTTATCCACAGCCTCAACCCCAGCTGCCGAGGGAACCCTAAACCCCTCGGGGTGTCGAGAGGCGGACCGCTGCGGGTACATGGAACTGCAGAGCACAGAGTCCGGGCGGACTCTGGTGGACCCGCCCAAACTTTAAACCCTTCAGTACTGGTCATTTTCCTCTGTTGGTATTTATAACTGAAAAACTAACCACCCCCTTTCTCAGGATCCCCAACGCCTCACAGGGTTGGTAGAGTTCCTTATGTTTTCTCATCAGCCTACTTGAAATGATTATCAACAGCTGTTGCAGATGCTCTTAACAACCGAAGAGCGAGAGAGAATTCTGTTAGAAGCTAGAAAAATGGCCCGGAAGCCAACAGCGGTTTACACAGCTACAAAATGAGATCAACATGGGATTCCTTTTGACTCGCCCCAGTTGCGAATGCAACATGGCTGAAGGTAAGGAGAGCTTGAAAATCTAACGCCAGGCTCTGGTCTCCAAGGTGCCTCAAGATGGGCCCACTAATTTGGCTAAGGTAAGAGGTAATGCAGGGGCCGATCGAACCTCCCTCAATGTTCCTTGAAAGACTTATGGAAGCCTTCAGGCAGTCCACTCCCTTTAATCTTACCTCGGAAGCCCAGAAGGCCTCAGTGGCCTGGCTGGCCTCCATAAGGCAGTTGGCCCCCGATATCAGAAAGAAGCTTCAGAGAAAAGAGGGAGACAGTTAGGCGATCTAGTGAAAGAGGCAGAGAAAGTGTGTGTGAGAGAGAGAGAGGCGGGAGGCAGAAGAAAGAGAAAACAGGAGGGATCGTAGACAAGAGAGAAATTTGACTAGAATCTTGGCTACAGTGATAGGAGAGAAAGAAAAAGACAGGATCTAGACAGGAAACCTGGGCAACTGAAGACCGAGCCTCAGCTAAAAAGACTCAGCTGTGTCAGACTGAAGTTACTTACTTGAGATACACCCTTCGAGACGGGAAGTAGTGGCTAACTACGCCAAGGCAAGTAAGAAAATTCTTGGGTACTTGCTGGCTTCTACAGACTCTAGACACCTGGGTTGGCGACCTTAGCTTCCCATTGTACCTCCTAACCAAGGAAGGGGAAGTGTTTGTGTGGATCCCAGATCACCTGAAGAGAGATCAGGGGTCACCAGAGGAGTCCTTTCTCAGACTTTGGGACTTTGAAAAAGGCCAGTGGCTTACCTATCCAAGAAGTTACACCCTGTTGCCAGCGGGTGGTTTTCTTGCCTGTAAGCTATTACTGCCATAATCTGCTTGTCAAGGATGCTGATAAGCTCACTCTGGGACAGCAACTGGCTGTAATGGCATCCCACGCTCTTGAAAGCATTATCTGAAAGCCCCCTGACTGATAGATGACTACCAATGCTCCTGTGACACATCAGAACTTTTTGTTGAACTTCGCTTCATTCCACCTGCTGTCCCACTGTGTGAGACTGCACCTACTCACCACTGCGCTGAAATGATCTGAAGGATCAGATCAGCCTTGGCCTGAGGGTTCGAGCTGGTACACTGATGACAGCAGCCTCAAGGTTAAAGGTAAGCAGAAGGCGGGGACAGCAGTATGGTGGTGGACAGAAAGCAAGTGATCTAGGCCAGCAGCCTCCCTGAAGGGACGTCGGCCCAGAAAGCTGAACTTGTGACTTTGAGACAAGGTCCATAAATGGCAAAAGAAAAGTCTACACTGACAGCAGGTATGCTTTTGCCACTGTACGGAGCAATATACAGACAGAGAGGGCTGTTGACATCTGCAGAGAAAGACCTAAGATGCTGTGGCTAAAGAAAATCAGATAGCAGATCTAACTGCCAAACAGGTGACTCAAGGAGCAATGATCCTGGCAGTCAAGGAGCCTAAAGATTATTATGACATCAGAGAGACCAGCTTTAGATACACCCCTGAGCACTATCAAGTTTGGACAGTATTTGACCCACCTGGGGGCCAAGAAATTCAAAGGTGTGGTTAGGTCCTTTGACTACTATGTTACAGGACTCTCTGACTTGGCAGAAGAAATAGCCAAAAGCTGCAAGGCCTGTGCTATGACTAGGTAGAATTTACAGAAATTAAGCCAGCTAGATATTGCAACAAGTACTTGTTAGTGTTTATAGACACCGTTTCAAGATGGATAAAAGCCTTTCCTACCAGGACTGAAGATCCTAAAAGAAATCTTCCCAAGGTAATGGACCTGCCTTTGTTGCCCAGGTAAATCAGGGACTGGCCAAGATATTAGAGATCGGTTAAAAGTTACATTGTGCATACAGGCCCAAAGCTCAGGACAGGTAGAGAAAATAAATAGAACCATTAAGAGACCCTTACCAAATTGACAACAGAGACTGGCGCTAATGATTGGATAGCTCTCCTACCCTTTGCTCTTCAGGGTTAGAAACACCCCTGGACAGTTTAGACTGACCCCCTTATGAATTACTCTACAGGGGGCCCCCTCCACTGGTAAAAATAGCCTCTGTACATAGTGCTGACATGCTGCTTTCCCAGCCTTTGTTCTCTAGGCTCAAGGTGCTCCAGTGAGTGAGACAGCGAGCAAAAAGCAGCTCCAGAAGGCCTGCTCCAGAAGACCTGCTAGACATCTCCACGCAGAAAACCTTGAGCCTCGGATGGAAAGGCCCTTATCTTGTACTCTTGACCACCCTACTATCTACCTTTATGAGACCCCTTTTGATTTTGCTTCTGCTTTTAATTATAGGTCCATGTGTGTTAAATAGGCAAGTCACCTTTATTAAAACAAGAATTAATGCAGTGTGGCTTTTAGTTTTGAGATAACAGTACCATGCCCTAAAGGATCAACTATGTCAGGGAGAAGATAGTGTCTAGTTCTAAGATTAGAACTATTAACTAGAAGAAGTGGGGAATGAAGAAGTATTAAAAAAGTATAGCAAAGTAAAAACAAAATTCGAGGCTTTTGGGCCCAGGCTTGGGAGTGTAGCCTTTGTGGCTTAGTGCTCCAGGTACTGGTCATAAAACAGATAGCGACATTCCTTCCTCCACCCACCTGCTTCCTGGGTTCAATTCAAAGAATGGCACCCTGACCATTACTGGAACCTGCAATGCAAATGTGCTATCTTTAGGGGCTCTTAGATTGTTAGGGGCTCTTAGAAACTGTCTTGAGAGATAACCTGACACTTGTGACTTTATACTTCCTTGTGACTCTTAACTGGTATTTTTGGTATTTTCCAACAACGCCCTCCCCACCTCCATGAATTGTGGTTTCTTCCTTTAAATACCCCCTTACTCAGCTACTCAGCGCGCCATGGTCCTCTACCCCTGCGTGGTGTATGACCATGGGCCCGAGAACGCTCTCGAATAAAAATCCTCTTGCAAGTTGCAGCAAGATCGTTTCTTGTGGGTGATTTTGGGGTGTCGCCTCTCCTGAGTCAGAACGTGAGGGAGTCCTCACGTTGTGGGTCTTTCAAGTTCAATTTATGGTGGCTCACAACCATCTGTAATGGGATCCATTGCCATCTTCTGGTGTGTCTGAAGAGAGCAATAGTGTACTCACGTACATTTAAAAAAAAAAAATTAAAAAAAAAATCTGGGGGATTAACCCTTATTGATGATGTCTCCCAAGAAGAGACATTTACTGTTCCGAGCTAGGAACAGAGTGTAGATGAATCTAGGGAATTTCTACCTTCTGTGGCAGCGTCACTCAGTAAACATTAACTGGGATTTGCCCAGAAAAAGAAAAGCAAAGAAACCAAGACCACACATAACCAAGCAGTGGTCAGGGACACTCAGCTATGTTGCTTTGGGTGGACTCAGGAATGAGCCCCCAAGATGTCAGAGGTAACAGAGTGACAGAGACCTAGAGCCACCATGTCACCTTCAACTGTCTGTTAATCTTTTAGGGACCTTGACTCAGGCAAACTACAGGAGTCATGACTTGGATATAGCAGAGGTTTTAAAGCTGAGTTGGAGATTTTTAAGGATTAAAAAAAAAAAGGACTTATTTATTTCATGTATGTGAGTACACTGTCACTGTCTTCAGACACACCAGAAGAGGGTATCAGATCCCATTACAGATGGTTGTGAGCCACCATGTGGTTGCTGGGAATCAAACTCAGGTCCTCTGGAAGAACAGTCTGTGCTCTTAACTGCAGAGTCATCTCTCCAGCCCTATAAAGATATTCTTAATGACATAAACCATGAAGATTAAGGGAGAGAGAGGGGAACAGGAAGACAGACAGAGTTAAGTCTCTCTAGGTGTCGCTAGGGAGAAAGGTTGAAGGGAAGCCTGAAGAGCAAGCCATGCCCAAGAAAGAGGGAGAAGAAGGGAAGGAAGGGGTGAAGCGGGCAAAGCAAGGGAGGAGGAGGAAGGGACAGGAGTGTCTAACTATGGGGTAGCCTAATCACATGGACCCCAAGATCTCTGGGGAGGAGCCCCCTGAAGGCCTACTGATGAGTGAGGAGTAACTAGGGCTCACACAGCTCGCTCACCCTCACAAACACAGAGAAGGTTGACAGGCTGCCTCACAGTGCAGTGTCAAATATGGGTCAGAAATGGTGCTGAGCTAAGGGTCAGATTCGACACTGGATTATTTTTAAGTTGACATTGGCCCGCCTTAATATAACATAATTGTAGAACACATCGAAAACGCCAAAACATTACAAAACTTAAAAAAAAAAAAAAGATTTAAAAAGTACTCCCCAGCCAGGCGTGGTGGTGCATGCCTTTAATCCCAGCACTTGGGAGGCAGAGGCAGGCGGATTTCTGAGTTCGAGGCCAGCTTGGTCTACAGAGTGAGTTCCAGGACAGCCAGGGCTACACAGAGAAACCCTGTCTCGGAAAAAAAAAAAAAAAAAAAAAAAGGACCCCCCCCAAAAGATAAGCATATGTGATTTTAGGCTGTGGAAGTTAGCTGCTGCTCTTGATGGTTTAGCGAGTGCTTCTGCCATGCTGGGCAACTAAGCTCTCACTGAGCTACAGCCCCTGCCCCTTCCCTTCTGTGTGTGTGTGTATTGTGTGTCTTTAAATATTTATTTATTTATTATTTATTATATGTAAGTACACTGTTTCTGTCTTCAGACCCTCCAGAAGAGGGCGTCAGATCATTACAGATGGTTGTGAGCCACCATGTGGTTGCTGGGATTTGAACTCCGGACCTTTGGAAGAGCTAAGAGTTGTCGGGTGCTCTTACCCACTGAGCCATCTCACCAGCCCCCAGAGAAGTGTTTTTCTTCTGCTGTATGGGTCCCAGGTGGAATTCAGGTCTTCAGGTTTGGAAGCAGGTAACTTTACCCTCTGAGCCACCTTTCCGGTCCAAGAGACTGTTTTTAAAAATAATTTTCCTTAATCATGAAAAATATCATTCTTAGGGATGGAGAAATGGTTCAGGTGTTCTGTTCCTAACCCCCATAAGCCAGCTAGAACCTGCATATAATTCCAGTTCTGGGGGATCTGACACACTCTTCTGGCCTCTGTGGGCTCCTGTGTGCCCATATGAACCCAGATACACACACACACACACACACACAATAAATAAAAAATTAAAGACTTTTTTATTTATCTGATCTTTGATGAGAGAACCTCCCCAGACAGAGTGTTCACCCACAGCTCTGTTGGCCTGTAAGTGCCTTGCACGCTGAGGTTCAGATTGCTTCTCTTTAATATGCATTGCTCAATTTTCTGAAGAGCCGCAGGTTGTTAAGAGTAAGCATTTGCTCGGTTTTTGCTTTGCTGTGCAGGAGGAAGTGGGTGGGTGGGAGGGCAGATGCATCTTAGAACTCAGGAAATCTTGTAAATATTTTCCTACTTCTTTGTTGTTAATTATGGGATGTTTAGTATAAAATATACATTTCCGTCGTGGCTCACTGAACTTGGAGAGAGCTATTTGGGCTAGACTGGATGGCTAGCCAGCTCCCTATGGATTCTTCCCCATGGTCTCTGCTTTCCCGGTTGCTAAGGCCACAAGTGCATATCTATCTGGCATTTGCATGGGTCCTAGGGACCTAAACTCAGGTACTTTACCCACTAAGCCCTGTTAGGCCTGCATTTCCAGCTCCAAGGATACTAGTTTATTCATCCCACCTCTGTCTTGTGCTCCCTCTAGACCTCTCGCGTCTTTTACCCTGAACAACTTTGGGGTGCCAACCTTTCACGAGGCAGTCCTTTTTTTTTTTTGGTTTTTCGAGACAGGGTTTCTCTGTGTAGCCCTGGCTGTCCTGGCACTCACTTTGTAGACCAGGCTGGCCTCGAACTCAGAAATCCGCCTGCCTCTGCCTTCCAAGTGCTGGGATTAAAGGCGTGCGCCACCACGCCCGGCTTGAGGCAGTCCTTTTTTAATTTTTATGTATTTGTTTGAGACAGGGTCTCTCTGCGAAGTCCTAGCTATCCTGAAACTCGCTCTGTAGACGAGGCTGGTCTTGAACTCTGAGATCCCCCTGCCTCTGACGCTCCAGCGCTGGGGGGCGTGCACCACTATCTCCTGGGACAGTCATTTTAAGCCTTGTCTCTCTTCCCAGCCTTTTCCTCTTTCCACATGCTCCTTGCTTTTGGAGTCTGTAGGATCAAATTTGCCACGTGGAACTTAACGGCGGAGTCTCAGTTTTCTCCTCTTAAAAACAGGACTCCTGTCATCCACAGGATTGCTTTAAGGAATAGACGCTGGGCGTGGTGGTGCACTCCTTAAATCCCAGCACTCCGCAGACAGAAGCAGGCGGACCTTTATGAGTTCAAGGCTAGCCAGGGGCACGGAGTAGATAGTATGGCTCGTTTCCGAGTCACCCAAGACTGGGAACTAGGAAATTCTCCAGCCCTCCAATCAGAGTGAAGAAGATTGTTCCCGCCTTCCGTGCCAAAACAGACCAATCACCGTTCCGGAGCGTGGCGCGAATCGCCCCTGGACAATCTTGCACTTGTCTGAGTCCCTGCACTGAGCATTTCGACTTGCAACCCTCTTCCCAGCCTGGAAAGAAGGATCCTTTGTCATTCTTGTCCCAGCGCCCTAAATCCTGGCACGCAAACCGGCGGATCGGCGGGAACCGGAAGTGTGTGCCCAGGGACGGGTCCCCTGTGAACTCCGCCGGAAGTAGTGATTGCTAGGGGGAATACCTTCGCTCAGCATGGCGGCGATTCCCCCAGACACCTGGCAGCCGCCCACCGTCTACCTGGAGACTAGGTGAGGGTTGGAGGGGGGAGGAATTGGCCGAGGAGACGCGGGTTCGTGCCGTAGTGGCCAGGCTAAGAAAGGCCGGCCTGACTCGCAGGTTGTCCGCACGCACGGAGCTGCGGCCCGGAGTACCTGTGAGTTCTCAAGGGACCTCGGGGGAGCCCCTCCAACATCGTGGAGACCTCGGCGATTTCTACCTGCTGTCCTTTTCCCACGCCGTTCATTAGTTCATTTACCTATATCCACCTTCCATCTTCATTCATTCATTCATTCATTCACTCACTCTTTTTTTTCCCCTCAACAATTGTGTGTTGATCACACAAGCCATGCGCGTAGGACCTGGACTTTTGAAAACACATAAAACAGTATATTATGGTGAAGGAGACGGATGTGTAAACATCACGGGACAAGTAGTAGAGTTGTCTGAACAAATTTCTTTGGAAGTAGAAGAAAATTAATTTTCTCCACAATCCAAGCGTGATCTTTGAGCTGGGGATGCCCGAGGCCCCAAGCTCGGGCTACAGCACCATATATACTCGGTGTGGTTGCACAAGCCTGTAATCCTAGCACTCTGGAGGTGGAAGCAGGAGGATCAGAAGTCTAGGGGCTGGGCTGGGCTGGGCTGGGCTGGATAGAATAGACTGCTTACCTAACATTTTATTATATTAATATGTAAAATTAAGCCACCTCCTAGTGCCTTGCCTCCCTTGTGTGTGATTGCGCTCAGTTTACTATTGCTAGCAGCTCCTGTCCCGAAGGCTTTGTATCACACACACCCCTCCAGTTTTAGCAGAGAAATGCTTCATTTTATAGATTTACCTGCAACCTGGTTTTCATACTGACTGAAGGGAACCCTGCTTGGAGCCTGGTCTGCCCTGTCTACTGACTTGAGCCCCATTTTGTCTGCCCTTGGCTCCTGAGTGTAGACATTAGGAAGGCACACACCACTGCTCTTGCTCCCAGCTCTACAGAGTGCTCACATTGCTGGACCTCCTGAACCTGGGCCATACAGATTCTCCCCAGAGCTCAGTGGGTAACGTACAGCAGGAGCCCTGCCTTGTCTTATCCTTAAAGGCACTAGGAGAAGAGAATAAAAGCACTTGTATGGGTGTGTGTGGACATTCGAAGTAACCAGCCTGAGTATTTGCTTTGCACATTCTCTTTAGATTTGATTTTTTTTAAAGATATATTTATTTACTTTATTTACATGAGTACACTGTAGCTGTCTTCAGACACACCAGAAAAGGGCATCAGATCCCATTACAGATGGTTGTGAGCCACCATGTGGTTGCTGGGAATTGAACTCAGGACCTCTGGGAGAGCATCTCTCCACTGAGCCATCTCTCCAGCTCTAGATTTGACTTTTTTTTTTATAATTAATTTTTTTATTAGGTATTTTCCTCATTTACATTTCCAATGCTATCCAAAAAGTCCCCAATACCCTCCCCCCACACACTCCCCTACCCACCAACTCCCACATTTTGGCCCTGGCATTCCCCTGTACTGGGTCATATAAAGTTTGCAAGTCCAATGGGCCTCTCTTTCCAGTGATGGCCTAGTAGGCCATCTTTTGATATAGATTTGACTTTTAATTATGTGTGTGTGCACATGAGTTCAGAGGCCAGAGATATTGGAAACCATGGAGATGGGGGTACAGGTGGCTGTGAGCCCTCTGGTGGAGTGCTGGGATCTGAAGTGTGGTCCTTCCCAAGAGCAGGACATGCTCTTAGCAGCTGAGTCGTCTCCACCCGTTTGACCCACTCTTTAACACAAGGGCTGCTTTATTTTTCTGTTCAAGTTTGGTTTCAATAGGTGATATGTTTTACCTGATCAGAAGTAAGCTAGGAAATATTTATTGAACATTCTCTTAGCTGGTTGCTTTCTGCCCAGCTTAAGCCCCAGACTGATGCAAATGTATATAAACTACTCATACTTTAATGTCTTTTTATTACATCTACAGATGTCACGTGAGGACTTTCCCCTTTTTCGGGGTTAGTTTCAGAGCATCGGCACATGCTTTTAGGATGTTGGCTTGTTTATGGTTGTTTTGCTTTAGAACATTGTATGCCAGAAGCTGTCCTGCATGTCACGCTCCAGTGATTGGCTGTGGCTTTGTTGCTTCCTGGGTTGTTCCCTTCTGAGTATGAACTCTGGGCGCAGTTAGCTGCTATCTCGCACAGTCAAACGGCAGGAGTCTTGGGGGCTGCCGCCTGCGCTGACCTATGCTCTGTCACC
Organism: Mus caroli; assembly: GCF_978045245.1. Taxonomy (NCBI): domain Eukaryota; kingdom Metazoa; phylum Chordata; class Mammalia; order Rodentia; family Muridae; genus Mus; species Mus caroli. The sequence goes on from NW_028227273.1 coordinate 64,648,144, forward strand.
ACCACAGCATGGGAGTTATCGTCCTGGAGCTGTACTGGAAGCATGCGCCCAAGACCTGCAAGAACTTCGCGGAGCTGGCTCGGCGGGGCTACTACAATGGCACCAAGTTCCACAGGATCATCAAGGACTTCATGATCCAAGGCGGCGACCCGACAGGCACAGGTACACTTAAGCCACCATTGGGTAGGAACTGGGTGGTAAGGCAGCCACAGCTTGACCGTCTACTGCCATGCATGGTCTTTGTCGAGCCGGGGATTGAACCCAGGGTTTAAAGTATACTGGGCAAGCACTCAACCGATTCAGTAGAGCCCACTCCCCACCTCCAGCATGGGACTGCATCAGAAGTTCCACGCACCACTACCAGGGTGTCAGTGTAGCCCAGGGTGTCCTTGAACTCCTGCTCTTCCTGCCTCCACCTCACAGGGTTTCAGGCGCATGGCTGGCTCTGGTCTCTGATTCTGCTGACAGTGTCTGTCCTCCTCATAGCTACTATGTGTGTAACTCACTGGGAAATTGTCTTTGCTCCTGAGCAGACGAAACCGCTGCAGTGAGACATGGATTTGGTTCAGTCAGGAGTGAAAAACAGGCAGTCCCCAGTCTTGGAGGATAAAACTGTGTTCCTTTATTCCAACTCATTCATTTGACAGATGTCTGAGGCAGGTGGATCTCTGTGAGTTCTCGGCCAGCCTGGTCTACAGAGTGAGTTCCAGGACAGCCAGAACTACATAGAGAGATCCTGTCTCAAAAACAGTAAAAAACCAGATAGATGTGAGGCCGCTCTGTGTCCGTGACCTAAGCTCTAGGGATATAGCTGTGAGCAAATGAGCAGAGACACGCCTACTCTCAGACTAGGGGGGGATGGGTGGAGAGCCAGTTTTAGTAGAAAGCCAGAAAAGTTCTCCATGGGGTGCTGTAGAATGGAAGTGTGACTGAAGAGAGTTGGGACCTTGACCTTGGGGGCGGAGCCCTTAGCGGGCCTTACAGAAGGAAGCATGTCACAGGAGTGTGACCACTGCTGTGTTTTGAGTAGAGCGGCAGGATCTGGTCTGTGCTTTCCGGGGTCACTCAGGCTGCTGCCCAGAGAGTAGATGGAGGAACAGAGATCAGGCCCAGATCAGGGAGAGGCCGTTCCCATGCAGGCTAGATGGACACAGCAGAGTAGGCTGCCGATGAAAAGGTCGGGAGACATCCCCAGCTCCCATGAGCGTACACGTGCACACCCCAGGTCCTGTTGGTGTGGTTCTGGGAGCTGAGATCTTGCACATGTGCAGCACTCGACTGTCCATGCTATGGCCTCAGCCCAGCAAGTTACTTAGGTTGAAGAATTTGCTGACAAATTCAGCCTGTGGGAGCACTTCCCGGTCATCCTTACTGCCCTCCTTCCGGGAAGTGCTGTGCTGTGCCTTGCTCTTTCCTGTCTGTCTGTTGTGAGATAGGTTTTTCCTGTAACCCCCGCCTTCGCTGAAGCCCTCAGACCATCTCTTTTTTTTTGTTTTTTCGAGACAGGGTTTCTCTCTGTAGCCTTGGCTGTCCTGGAACTCACTCTGTAGACCACGCTGGCCTCGAACTCAGAAATCCACCTGCCTCTGCCTCCCAAGTGCTGGGATTAAAGGTGTGCGCCACCACTGCCACTCTGTCTTGCTTGGTTCTCGGTTGTGTCTGTTCTAGATGGTCTGTTCAGTAGCTGCATTAGTGCCTTGTTGGGTCATTTGGGTTCCAGTCTGTCTCAGTGTTCGTCTCCTGTCTGAGCTGTTGACTCATTAGTGTCTCACCCTCTGTTGAGCACTGCACATCTTGATGGCCCTCCCCCTCCTCCTGCTGCTGTCCTCCACTGTTGCTGTGGTCTGTCCCATACCTCCCGTGCCCTTTCTGTTGATGCTGGTATCAGCACCTGTGTGTCCCCACCTTGCAGCACCTGTGTGTCCTGTCCCCACCTTGCTTTTGTTTGGGTACAGCATAAGTAGACTCCTGCCATTTATCCAGACTTATTTGGTGTTCTGTATCTTGCCCTCTGTGAATTCAAGGTTGCTGGCTCTCCGCTGCATCCCAGCCTGAAGAGAACTGGGAGCTCCTGGTCAGGCTAGCTTCTCTCCTGTCTTCCCAGATGCCAGTAAATTATGTCCCAGGGTTCCTCTGTTTTACCCCCAGGCTCATCCCCCAAGTATAGCCCTGAAGACAGCCAGCTCCATGTGCTGGGTGGCGCTTAGGCTGCTCGCTGGCGCCCTCTGTTGGCTTCTCAGATGCAGGGTGTGGGACTTCTGAGGGCCTGGCTCTGCTTTAGTCCTCTGGTCTGTGTAGGGACAAGAAACCCTGTGTAGCCCTGGCTGGCCTGGAACTCACAGATCTGCCTGTCTCTGCTCCTCCACCCCACCCCCAGTCTGGGATTACAGGTGTACTTCCCCACACCAGGCTGTTTCTTTGTTTCTCTTTATTTTTGCCTTTGGAAAAAAAAAAATCTTTGTGTTTTGTTCATTGTATTGGGTATCCAGGCAAGGCAGGCTTGATTCCTGACTTCCTGACTTTGGTTTTTTGAAACAGGGTTTTACTGTGTAGCCTGGTTGTCCTGGAACTCACTTTGTAGATCAGGCTGGCCCTGAAATCACAGAGATCTACCTGCCTCTGCCTCCCGAGTTCTGGGATTAAAGGCGTGCGCCAAGGTGCTTCACTCTCTCCTCCTTGCTATAATGAAGTGGATTTTATCTGTAACACAGTGCTGAGAATCCACGCTCAGTGAGTGGAAGGGACTCAGAAGTGAACTGTTGGTGCAGTGCCCTCCTGGTCTCTCTAGTTACTTTGCTCTCTTTCCTAATGTCACATTTCCATGATGTACTTTTGGGGGTGGGGAGTGGTTTGAGACAGGGTTTCTCTGTGCAGTCCAGGCTGACCTCGAACTCAGAAATCTGCCTGCCTCTGCCTCCCAAGTTGCTGGGATTAAAGGCATGTGCTACCACATCCGGCCCCATAATGTGCTTTTAATGAAATTGAAGCACTCAGAGGATTTCCAATACTGCTGCAGCCTCAAGTATAACAAGTGTTTGCACAGTCAGCCAGCAGGTCTGTGAAAAAAGCAAGCAGGAGAGAACACCCTCCCCTCCCCTCAACCCCAGGCACTAGAGCATGCCTGCCAGCCAGCCAGCCAGCCAGCCAAGGAAGACACGGCTTTTCTGTGTTTCAGGTACATAGCAGGTAACGGTGCAGGTTCTCAGCAGCAAGTTGGTGTATTTCTGCATTTCCGCTGTCTGCAGCCTGGCTACTCAGAAACCTTTCTTCTGTGACCTTCCTGGAACCAGTCCTCGACAGCTGCTCTCGGCTTCCAGCATCTCATGCTGAGCACTGCCCACATTGAGATAACCTACCAGCCCTTTCCTGGACTTTCTGTGAGCCTTCATTTGTTTCTGCTTACCCTTCCTCACCTCCAGTTAGGATCTGCCACCCGGTCAAGTGCCTCTGGGAGGCCATCTTGCTCTGTTCCTGGCCTTGGATCACACGTGGTCACTGTGCTTGGTGGCCCCCTCTTCTATTAGTCTTCTTGGTAGCCCCAGGAACACACAGAACCTGTCCATTGAAACAGTAAGGCCATTGTTAATTTCACTCATTTAGCAAATACTTGCTTAGAGTCCACTAGGTATCCCGTCTTTCCAGGGCCTTTGAGGAGTGTTGAGCACAGAAGCCCAGGCTTCTCCTTATATAGAGCTCCCAGCTCCACAGGAAACAAGCCGTTCCGTGTAAGAAGCAGGAAAGGGGTGAGATTGTGACTGTGCGACTCTGTGCTGGTGTCCTGTGGTTTGTGTATGTCAGGCAGGTTGTGTGTATCATAATGAGGGGCTGGTTCGATGGAGTGGGGCTAGACCAGAGAGGAGGCCTTGTGGGTGGGCCTTGAAGGAATCGTACAACTTAACTTTTGGGAAGCCGAGAGCAGTGTTGATAAACTCGCAGGGAAGCGTGGAGGAGAGCATGCCGCTCTAGAGTCACTGGTTTGTGCTGGGATCCCACCAACCGCTCACTCTTGAGTCTGTCTGTAGTGGATGACTCTGAGGCCTCATCTCTGAAGTGCACCTATGGGAACAGGAGAGGAGCAGTTTAGGTAGATGGATCGATGGATCGTTCGTCAGTGGGACAAGGCATGGGGTCAGGTAAGGTGGGCCAGGTAATGCAAAGCCCACCAACCAAGGGTGCAGGCTGACACGCACAGTCAGATTCAACTTGGCACAGGGACCCTTGTGTCTGGAGTAAGACACAAAATACCTGAGAAGCTGAATCCAGCTGGGATCCTTGGCAAGGCAGGATCACGTCCAGGTGCCAGGCAGTGAGTGCTGCAGGGCCAGTGTCCTGGCCCCACATGATCACTTGTCACACAAGCTGGTTAGGTAACTTTGCAGAGCTCTTTGTCAGGAGATGGGGGATATGGCTGTCCATAGCTGTCCCAGGGTTATGGTGACAGCTAAGCGATTCTTGTTGGAAATGCCGTAGGCAAAGCCTTAGCACAGAATCCTTTCAAAAGATCATTTCTTTTGGTTAATTTACTTAGCATTTCATAGGTACCTGCTAGACTCCCTCTGTGGGCCTGGCTGCTATGGGCCGGGGTCCAGCAGGGAGATAGCCCTGACAGAAGGCAGTAGGTGAGCAGGGCTGTGTACTGTCAAGTGACTGCTGGGGACAGGGCAGGGCGTCTCCACCTTGACATTATCAGGTGAGGCTAGAGGGTTCTGATGTGGGCTGGACTGGCACTGAAGGATGTTCAGCAGCTGGCCTGGCCTGGCATCCACCCGCTAGATAGTAGACCCTTCAGTTATGACAACCAAAGCTGTTCCTGACGTGAACCAGGATCCGCAGGGCCACAGCCAACCCCTGTTCAAAACTGCTGGGCTGGAGGGTGGAACCGTGCTGGTTGTGGTACGTGTAGGAAAGACCTCTGATAAGGTTGACTTGCTCTGAGTACCAGGGTTGGGGCAGAAACATGCCAGAGTGAATGCCAGTTAGAGCCTGTAGACCACAACGCTTGCCAAGACACAGTTCAGGAACTGGAGGGGTGGGGTGGGGTAGGGAGGATGACGACAATGACCACAGAGGGGGCAGTGAGCACAGATTGTCCTCTGGGATGGTAATGTGGATGGTCTAGTTCTGAATGTGGTGAGATGCACACGGAGGGATTGCAGCAGGGCAGTGTAGGGCCCTCCAGCTGCTCCATCATGAGGCTGCCTGTGGGCGAGCAGAGCAGGGCTGGACATTGTAGTGTGGACCAGGGTTAGTGTGATCCCTGGGAAGCAGACACCCAGGCATGGTCAGATGTTCAGAGATTTACAGGGGGAGAGAACGGGGAGGGGAAGAGGTGCGTTCTCAGGGCACCATGGGCCTAGGAAAGAAGGTACCAATGGAAAAGGGGCTGCCAGGGACAGGGGAGCACTGGGAAGTCTTGAGGGGGGGGTGACACCAGCTGTGAGAGGCTGCTGGGGACCGAGGGAGGCCTGGGGGAGAGCAAGGGACAAGTGTGTGGAGAGTCCTCAGGATGGAATGAGCCGGTCAGGGAGAGTGGAGAGAGGAGATAAGCCTATGCCTGTGAAGGGGACGTAGGACACTGAGGGACTGTGCAGCTGGGGTTCTGTTCTGATTTTAAGATAGGAAATCCTAATGATGTGCTGACAGGAAGGGAAAACTGAGACAGGACATTTGTAGCTGTAGGCTGCCTTACAGGGGTAGCCTTGGGTACTTTTGGTGGGTAATCTCTAACAGTGGTTTGGTACACTGTTGTTACTAAGTGGGTATATCATTGGGGTGCTTTGGGCTTTAACAGAGGTGGCGATTGTGGCTGTGTTGTTTCTCCCACAGTTTAATAAACCTGAGCTTGCTCCCCCATCCCCCTTAACTTCTTGCTTTTGATCTTGGCCTTGTGAGAGGCCCGAAGCCGCTTTTGAAGGAAGATGAGAAACAGCTACAGGGAAATGCTAAGGAGAGAGAGGGCCTGGCTGTGTTGTGAGACAGAACTGGGCCATCAGCCTCAGCTGGTCTCAAAGGAGCCGCCCTGTCTGAGGCCAGGGAAGGTGGGGAGAAAGCCCTGGGAATGCCCAGGGGACAGTGACAGCCACTGGCCCTCTGGTCTGGACCTGTGGCAGCCTAGCCTGCCCTTGCCTTCGTTCCTACTCTAGTCTATTGTATAGTCCACCTTCCCCCTAGGCCATTGTAAATACTTGTATATAGGTGTAACTCAGCTATCTATAGTTCTAAGTATCTACTCTGGTTCCTCTTTAGGTCACAAACTTCCTTCCTAGATAATGGTAAATTCCTGTGTAGGGCAGTGATTTAGCTATCCATGCCCATGGTCGGGGATCAAGGACTGCCTAGAATCTAACTTAGCTATATGTTAAAATATCAATCCTTAGGAGCACTTGTAATAAAGCAATATTAAGGGAAAGCACACAGATCCGTTTACCAACTAAAGCAAGGACATTGGAGCATTCGTTATACAGGATGCCACGATTCCAGGAGACTAAGTTTCCGTGAACTTTTCGCCTCAGGACAGTGCCCAGGTTTTCGGGGCCTGTCGCGCTTGTCACTACTGGAGTGGATGTAGCAGTGTCTCGTGCCTTCGACGTCAGTCTGTTCCTCTTGGGGGTTTCAGGGGGCAGGATTGGGGGGAGGACGTGCTGGAGAGTCTTAGAAATAGCTTTATGTGTTTACCTGGTTCTCCAGCTGAGACGCAGAGGAAGATGGGTCACTGTACATGGTGATTTGTTGGCCGCGGGTGAGGCCAGGACCAGGCTAGGCTGCCACAGGTCCAGACCAGAGGGCCAGCGGCTGTCTTGGTAGTAAGGTAGTCAATCTCAGGTGGTCTTGGCAAGCAGAGGAAGTTCTAGATTGGTGGAGACTTAGTCCTGAGAGTAGAGCGCAGCACAGTCAAGTGACTGAGCCAGCATCCCAGCCAGACTTTAGCATCCCTCCCTCCCTCCCGAGACGTGGTTTCTCTGTAACCCTGGCTGTGCCGAGACCCCGAAACTCACTCAGTAGACCAGACTGGCCTCAAAGATCCATCTGCCTCTGCCTCCTGAGTGCTGGTGTCAATGGCCAGAGCTACCACTGCCCGCCTGTCAAGTGGCTTTATCTTGTAAGAACAGCACAGACCGGGCTGGTGAGATGGCTCAGTGGGTAAGAGCACCCGACTGCTCTTCTGAAGGTCCGAAGTTCAAATCCCAGCAACCACATGGTGGTTCACAACCACCCGTAATGAGGTCTGATGCCCTATTCTGGTGCGTCTGAAGACAGCTACAGTGTATTACATGTAAAAAATAAATAAATCTTTAAAAAAAAAAAAAAAAAAAGAACAGCACAGACCATCCGTAAACACCTCCATGCCTCACAGATTCCCCCTTACACAATCAAGAGATGGCAAGAGGACTCCATAGGTCAAGGCACTTGCCACCAAGCCCGATGACCTACAAAGTGGAAGGAGAAAACAGACCCCTCTGATCTCCACTTGGGCACCATAGAGAGTATACGCACACATGAACACATAAATAAGTAAGTGTAATTAAAAACACCATCCGAAAGACATTTGCAGAGCATTAGCTGACAAGGGTCGGGCAACAGAGTGGCCCTTTTTATGTATCTGCAATCTCTATGTTGGATACATGTTCCCAGAGGCCAGAAGCATGTCACTCAGCTGTCTGGGCCAGGCCACAGCCAGCCTGCAGGGCCTGTGCTGGGCACTCGCTCTGCTGACAGTGTCTGCACAGGGTCCACTGCTGAGGACACTCGTCCTTCCCTGCCTGACCGCCTCTCCCCTACTCCATGTGCCTTCAGAAGTGTCAGCACCAGGTGTCCTGCTGGCCTTTTCTGTGAACCTCGAAGGGTTGAGCAGGGTTGTGAAAGGAGAGCGAGCTCTGAGTAAATGGTGCTCTGGAAAACCCAGCCAGTTGTCCCGAGCTGTTGAGAGATGTAAGGGCCTCCCTGCGCCATCCTCTTGTCTCTTTGGTTATTTATAGTCTCCATTCTGTGCCAGCTGGCCAAGCCAGCTCAGTCAGTCAACAGGTTCTCCAGGGCTGGAGCGAGGATTAAAAAGAAAAGACAATTAGACAACTTTGTAGTTTGACCTCAGCCAGTTCTAAGGCTGAGTGAGACAGGCTTATTTTTTCCCAATCTGCTTTTATACCATTTTAAATACATGCAAATAATACGGTCAGTTCTAGGTTGAGGAACAAGCAAGACAATAAACACAAATAGTCAAGAAACAGCAAGGCAATAAACAAAGTCCCATGTCACTACCGTCACTGTCACTACACTACCGTGTTCACTGTTTCTAAGGCTTATCAGGATGACCAAGATATCTGAGCCTACTTCCCTGTCCTAGCCCAAAGTCATATTCATGCCCAGTCATTCATGCCTACTTCTTTGTTCCACCCTAAACTCCGATCCCACTTACTTCCCTGTTCTAGCCTAAAAGTAGATTCCTGCCTGCGCTTCTTCCTTGTCCTGGCCCAAAGTCAGATTCCTGCCACATCCAGCTCTTAACTGGCCTGTGCCTTAATGTTTATGGTAGCTTTTATGTAGTGGCTTTCAGGCTCCTGGGCTGGCTAGTGTTCTGTCAACCTGACACAAGCCAGAGGCACTTGAGGAGGGAACCACTATTGGGAAATGCCTCCATAAACTCAGGCTGTGGGGGCCTATAAGGGCATTTGCTTAATTAGTGATTGCTGTGGAAAGAAAGGCCCACCCATTTTAGATGGCCCAGTCCCTGGGCTGGTGGTCCTAAGAGGGGGCTGGCGAAGCGAAGCAAGCCAGTATCTAGCCATACCCCATGACCCTGGCATTCGCTCCTGCCTTTAGATCCCTTTTGAGTTCCTGCTCTGAAATCCTTCCATGATGAGTTGCTAGCTGGCCACAAGTCTCCGTCTAACCTTTACTGCCCACCCCATCTTCTCTGTGCACTGTGCCCGTGTGATCCTGTTCCACTGTACGTGTCTCAGTGCCATCGCTGCACCTCCCTAAGCTGATAGCTTTCCCTTTCTGTCACACCCCCCCACCCCCAGGGGAGGCAGCGGTCATCTCAGGTCCTTCTACAACAGGTGCCTGGAGTGGTGGGTTGGAAGGCACAGCAAAGCGTGGTGATTAGCGGTGTTTGTGGTAGGCTAGCGCTGGACTAGGGTCCTGGGTGCTCTAGCTGAGATACTCTGTTTCCTGCACATTGTTACCAGTGAACGTTAACTTAACAAGCAGATGGCATTGTCTTACCTGCATGAGGTTAGTGACTGGAACATTATAATGTGTGTACTGGGGGTTGGATGCTCACTGTCTTTCCCATCCCTGGACTGTGAAATGTCCTTTGACCTCAGGCTGTTGTTGTGAGGTAGGCTGGGCAGTTCATCGCTTGTCTTCTGATTGGACAGGTCGAGGTGGCGCATCTATTTATGGCAAACAGTTTGAAGATGAGCTTCATCCCGACCTGAAGTTCACTGGTGAGTGTGTACTCGGGCTGGGTGGGTGGGACAGGGAGTGTGTGTTGAAAGCTTGCTCATTTGGCTGTGATTCAAGGTGAGTGCCTGACACCGTGGCACAGTGCCAGACAGCTGTCCAGCTGTGGCGCCACAAAGTGCCCTGGCAGATGAAAGAGAACAGTGCCTCTGGAGAGTCCTTAGCAGATCTGAGCATGGTCTGTGTCCTGGACTCCTTGCTAAGTCTCATAAAGCAAAGGCTGTCTGGAGCTTCCCCCAAGCAAAGCAAGGCCTTGCTGGGCTCTTGAGAGGAGTGGGTAAGGTGGGCCAGTGGTTAGTGAGGCACAGCACAAGACAAGCTGGAGGCAGAGGCATTCAGGGCTGCTGGGGTGGTGCAGGAAGAGACCTTTCTGCCCCTAGGAAGGGACGCTGTGGGTCCTGGCAGTGGTGACAGAGCGGGGTGAAGTCCTCTGTATCTGTGACAGTGCTGCAGCTCTGCCAACCGGAGGGGCTGCCCTTCATGCTCTTCTCTCCTTATGTCCCCAGGGGCTGGGATTCTCGCGATGGCCAACGCAGGACCAGACACCAATGGCAGCCAGTTCTTTGTGACCCTGGCCCCCACGCAATGGCTGGACGGCAAGCATACCATTTTTGGCCGAGTGTGCCAGGGTATAGGGATGGTGAATCGAGTGGGCATGGTGGAAACAAACTCCCAGGACCGTCCTGTGGACGACGTGAAGATCCTTAAGGCATACCCCTCTGGATAGGTGGGATGCTGTCTCCGGCACACCCAGGCCCCAGGGATCTGGTTTCTGGATGATGTAGGGTGCTGCGTGATTCTGCGTCATGCATACCTACTCCGAAGCAGAGGGGTCGTCTCTGGGGACATTTGTATTCTGGCCGACAGTCACAGACTTGAAAAGTGGGCCACGTTCATGAGCGCACTAGCTGCGCAGCCCCTGTTCACAGCCCTGTTCAGCCTCCAGTGTGAGTTCTTCCAGGAATATGCACAGCTCGCTCGCTCTTCCCTCTGAGCCTGAGCATCAATACTGCTGCTTCTGACACTACACATCCCACGCAAAGCCAGATTGAATTGTTGCCAAATGAAAAATGCATCCAACAGTCAAGTGCTGAGAAGGTGTCAAGTGGGGATGATAATGCGTAATGATTGGGCAATAAATCCCTGAGAGGAAGCAGGAAGGAGCCTTGGCCATTTTTCCTGGAGAGGGACTGGGAGTCTAGTGAGCACAAGGCCTTCACAGGCTTCCCACAGGAAGTGACGTGTTTTAGGGCTTTAGAGAAAAGGGGTAAGAGGTTTTTGTGCATGATGTCCTTGTTTTTGTTTTTGTTTTTACTATTTGGATTTGAAGGGGGTGGGGCAAGAAGGGTGTTAATACCTATGTAATACATAGAAACTTCCAGAATAAACCACCATTGGTGGTGGAAATCACTGCTGTGGTCTGGTATTGTTGTAGATTTTCAGCCTTTTCTCTTTTTGAGACAGGATGTCACTGTGTAGCACTGGCTGGTCTTAACTTCCTATGTAGACCATGCTGGCCTCAAACTCGATAAGTGCATCTACCTCCAGTGCCGACACTACAGGCATGCGCCACACGTGCATGCAACCCAGTAGAGTGGAGGTAGGGGGGTGCTGCAGCATTCCTGCCTTCAAGATTCACACTGCCTGGTCCTGGTGGTCCTGAGTCTCTGTTAGCTTCCCCCATGCAAGAGCAGCTCCTGCTGGAGAGAGGCAGAACCAAGGGACGTCTCGAGCACCGCCTCGGTGCTCTGGGGGAGGGAGGGGTGAGCTGCAGGTGAACCTCACATACTCTGGTTGCTGAGCTGCAGTGAGCCAACTCCGAGCAGAAGCAACCTGCAGAAGGAAAGGGTTCACTTCATCTTTCAGCTCCCAGGTCACAGTCTCCCATCCAGGGAAGATGGGGCAGGAAGAACTCAAATGGAGACCACCAGAGAGGCTGCTCCCTGGCTATAGTCCCTCACTTGCTCAGCCATTTCTCTTAAATCACCCAGGCCTACCTGCCTAGGAATGGGCTGCCCACCGTGAGCTGTGCCCTCCTTATCAATCAAGAAAACCTCACAGGGTGGATGAAAGCAGTTCCTCCCGGGGACACAGTCATCCCTTGCAGTGGGAGGAGATCCACCCCCACCCCACCCCTGTGTTGCTGTGGGCCTGAGGCAGCGCCCCGCATGGCTTTGCTTCCTCACAGTTGTGTGTCATTGTGCATACATTTTGGGAACTGACCTAAGTTTCACCCCACAAGCCTTCCCCCTTCAAGCCCTTTCTCCTGGCAAAGAAGAAACCTTGCATTGTACAGAAGTCAGCAGAAAAGGTTCGACTTCATTGTTTGCCATTGGTCCAGGGTTAATGTACCCGATTAAATGTGTAAGGGCCTTAGCCGCATGGGTTTGCGTACAGAAACGAAGAAAATTTCCTCTCAATAATGAAGAAGGAAAACCCACCAACAAGCCCTGAAGATGGCGCTGGTGTGCAGAGGCCCACACTGTTAGTAACTTGTGACCTTCAACCGCAAGTCACCCGTCTGTCACCTCCCAGAGCTATAACCCGTCCCTGTGTCATGTGTCACCGGCTCCGGGCCAGCAGGAGAGCTGTTGTTGCTGTGAGGTTACAGTTCTGCATACCCTGGGCAAGAGAGCAGCCCAGCACTGTTCCTAGCTTCTAGAAAAGTCTCCACACACATGCCAAGGCTGACAGCGCAGGGCCTCAAAAGAGGGGACCTGAGTGTTTCCCAACTTGTAGCGACTGCTAGGAAGCCTGCGGTCCAGAGCCTGGTTAACAGGGGTCCCACTGAATTAGCCTGTTAGCTTTGTCACTGTCACAGTAAGACCATTAGACCATTGGTGTGACCGTTTCCACCTTGGGTGGTGGGGAAGGCACCAGTTTCTGACTTAGGTAGAGAGTAATGAAGGGCTGTGGGACATCTGGGTCTCAAAGGACAGGAAGAGGTATTTGTGGGAAGATTCTAGACTTGGTGAGAAGGTTTGAGGCTAGGAGAAAAAAAGTCAGTGGAAGAAGCCAAGCATCCATGCTATGAGGCATGCAAGCCAACATTCAGGCTCAGTACATTAGCATTCACTGCTGGTCCAGGTGCCACACTTCCGGTCGAAAGGCAAGAAGCTGTGTTTGTCTAACAAGAACCCAAGGAGGGGATTTTTGCAACAGCATAAGGTCCTTGACACCACACCCTGCCTTGAGTGGCCTGGGGAGAGAAGAGAAAGCCCAGGCTGAGTTCAGTGAGTCCTGATCTGATTGCTGAGATGAACATCAGAGGACAGTCCCCTGCTGTGCCCCCTTAGGGACATCAAGTACCAGGCCCTGCTGTGAGCACCACAGAGCCTGTCAGTGGGGCAAGTGTCAGAGAAGGGAGGGAACCCTGGAGCCATCGGACACCCGTGAAGTGACCTGAAACACCTTTCCTTGGGGTCCTTGTGTATCCCAGGCACCCCTTCGCTCTCTGTAGCTGGGAGTGGATCTTGAACTGCTAATGATCTTCTTATCCAAAAGTTGGGGTTAGGTCAGAGGCTGGCCTTGAACTCACGGCCATCCTCTGCGATGGGGTCACGCACTACTGCGCATGGCAGAGCAGGTGTTCAGAGCAGGAGCTGGTATTGGAAACACTTCTGGTACCGGTAGACCTTAAAGCCACATCACATACCTCTTCAGCCTTGTGTGTTCATCCCATCCCAGGGTTGGGGTAGAGAACACAGGAAGAACCTGTGTGCTCAGCTAAGTACCCTACCACTGCACCCAACTCCTCCTACCCCCTTTTTGATGCCCATCCCCCAGAAGCCCGCCCCCCTCCCTGCTTTGACCTCAGCAAGGCCGGTCTCATTCTCATTCCATGCATCCCAGCACCTGGGCAATGTTTTTGAGGTTATTGCCGAGTGACTCAAATAAAACGTCTTCCATCAGGAAAAAAAGATGGAGGCTCACTGGCCGAAATAGCTGTGCCCAGAGTCACAGACCTCGGTTTTGGCTGGTGTGAAAGCAAAAGCCTTTTCCACTCGGCCCTCTGGAAGCCCTCAGCTTCGTTTATTTTTGGATCACATCTCGAGAATATGTCAAAATAGCTTTCCCCACAAATGGCGATCGGCTCCTACCCCCAGATCCTCGAGCCAATCTGAGCCTCCCCGTGGCCCCTCCGGCACCACACTTGCGGGGTGCGGGGGAGGGAACGTTGGCAAGAACATGTGTTCAAGCCGGGTGGTTCCTGCCAAGAGGCACTTTGCGCCCTCAGAACCGGGCTCCATAGAGCAGGCTTCTGTGATTTAGGTGAGCGCCAGGAAAGAGGACAACAGTCCAGCAGCTGGGGACAGTTGAGACAAATTGCAGGCGACAGGGATGGGAGCTAAGGCTGGTTTGGTCTCAGAGAAACTGGATTCCTGTTTGTTCTTCTAAACTGGGGATTTAGAATCCCTGCCTGTGGTGGTAAGTCTGGAGACCAGCCTGGCCTACATAGTGAGAGCCCTGTCTCCAGGAGAAAAAAAAAAAAAAGAGAAAACTAAAGAGTTCTATCTGGGTGGGAGGGATGGCTCAGTGGTTAAGAGCCGGTGCTTGCTTCCCTTGCAGAGGTACCCACAGGGAGATTCACCACTGCCTGTAACTCCAAACTCTAGGGCACCTGACTCCTCTCTTCTAGCCTCCTGGACTCACATGTGTACATAAACTCATACAAACACACTCACATATTTTCTTTTCCGTATAGAAAAGTGTTTATTCGGGCATGGGAGGGGAGTTAAGAAGAGGATATTAGAGACAAAGGCAGAGAAAGAGAGTAGAGGCTGGCCATGAGCACAGAGAGAGGGGGTCGGGGAATGGGGAGAGAGGGGGAGGGGCAAGAAGACAAGAGAAAACTGGCAAGATGGCTCAGCAGTTAAGAGCACTGACTGCTCTTCCTATGAAGGTCCTGAGTTCAAATCCCAGCAACCACATGTTGGCTCACAACCACCTGTAACGAGATCTGATGCCCTCTTCTGGTGTGTCAGAAGACCGCTACAGTGTACTTATGTATAATAATAAATCTTTGGGCTAGAGCAAGCAGGGTCAATTGGAGTGATCAGGGTTGGCTGGAGAGAGCAGAGGTCCTAAAAATTCAATTCCCAACAACCACTTGAAGGCTCACAACCATCTGTACAGCTACATTGTACTCACATACATAAAATAAATTAAAAAAAAAAAAAAAAAGATCCCTGGGCTGGTGAGATGGCTCAGTGGGTAAGAGCATCCGACTGCTCTTCCGAAGGTCCGGAGTTCAAATCCCAGCAACCACATGGTGGCTCACGGCCATCCGTAATGAGATCTGACTCCCTCTTCTGGTGTGTCTGAAGACAGCTACAGTGTACTTATATATAATAAATAAATAAATCTTAAAAAAAAAAAAGATCCCTGTCATTTTGTGTCGCCAAGGTGACACAAAAGTCTTTACACTCCCAAGGTCGCACATTTTGCCCTGTGGTCTGAATGTAGGTCAATGTGAGAAGATCCCTCCAGCTGCCAAGTTTGGATTTCGCATGCTATTCTGGAAGTTTACCACTAGGGGGCACTATGAATACAGTTTAGCCTCACAGCTGCCTCAAGAGGCAGAGACACCTTTCATGATTTTGCTAAGCCAAGCCAGCTGCTCTTGGAATGAGGAAAACCAAGGAAAATCAAGGACTGCTCAGATTGCCACCAACTAGAACTGAGCTGTGAGCCCAGCAGAGTGAGCCGAGGTGCACCATCCTCTGTCGGCTGGTCTAGTCAGACATTCCCATGTCCGGGTTGCAGGAGAGCTGAACCTGGGCCTGTTTGTGTATGTACTTGGTCCTAAAGAAGCTGGCTTCTTCTTTCTGTTTAGTCCTTCCCTGGGCAGTAAAGTCATCCTTTCTTTGGTAATTCGTAGTCACTCACTTTAAGCAGGAAATAACTTCACTTGAGAAAACAGTTCAACTTGAGTATTTCTGTCTTTGTTTTGTATTTTTGAGACAGGGTCTCTCTATCCTTGGCTGTTCTGGAACTCTCTACAGACCAGACTGGCCTTGAACTCAGAGATCTGAGCGCTGGGATTAAAGGCATGTGCCACTGCTGCCCACTGTGTATTTAACACCAAACCAACCTCTGAGGCTGACCTTATTACACCCATTTCTGGATAATCAAACTGAGAATGTACCAAAGCCCAGTAGAGTGAATGGACAGATGGAACAATGAACCCAAGGCTGCTAGCTAAGAACGGATTTGGGGATTTCTTGCTGAGTTTAGCTCTGTTTCATTTGTTCCCATCCTTGATACATAGAGGGGGAAGATGACCTTGCAGGTAGGGACATCCACCCTGTTCCTAAGTCCTTAGCCCCTTCCCAGAAGCCAGCCGCTGGGGCCAGGACACACGTGACCCTAATCAGTGTGTTTATTGGGTCAGAAGTATAATGGCCGAACTGCTGGGCTCTGCTCATTGAAATCACTTCCCTCTCCTTAAGGGTCTGGCTGGGCTCCATTAAGAGCTGTGCCCTGTGTACTCAGTAGAGGCAGAGGCAGTGCGGGGGAGGGGCCAAGCACATCTCTACTTCCTCATTAACTGACAGGGAAAGTGGCCGTTCTGGGTCAGCATACACATGTAAGAAGGAAGCCATCAAAGGAAGGGGAATCCACAGTCCACCATCGTTCTCAGCCACGTTTAATCCTGAAGGCTTTGCCTCTGTGGCTCCCTTTCTGGAAACAGGAGGGACAAGAGACTTGGTGAGCTCAGGTGCTGGGTGACTTCTGGTTCCAATGGATGCTCAATGCAGGGCTGCAAAATTCCCTTCCTCTCTGATCTGCCTTGTCCCTCAGTCGCACTGGAAGTTTGTGTGTGTGTGTGTGTGTGTATGTGCATGGAACCCAGAGCCTGGTACATACTAAGGAAGATCTGTGCCATGGAATTATACCTTTGGCCCTATCTTTTCCCTACTGGGGGAAACCTAATGAACGAAGATCCCAGAAGAGAGGGTGGAAAGACGCTAGGCCAATGGCAGCTCCGGAGCCCGACACCTGAGCCTCACCTAAGTGCTGATGGAATTATCAGAGAACTGGAGATCAGGGCGGCTGTTCCTAGCCAAAGGTAGAAGAGGCAGGCCACCAAATGTGCCTGCTGAGCTGCTGGGAGTGGGAGGCAGAGCTAATAAACTCAGGGAAATCACGGCAGGCAGCTGAAGACTCCAGCAGGCACGCCAGGGCAGGGCCTCCGGGACTTCGGTTTGCACAGGAAGCCGGGCTCCTGGCATTCTGTGCACATTTCAGTTACCTCCGCAGCCAGGCAAGCAAACACGAATCGCGTGGCATGAAAATCAATTTAGAGCTTAAGAGGGGGAGAGGATGTTTCATCCTCAGTGGCTTCCCAGGCTGCCCTGCACATGCACCACTAGGAGAGAGACAGACAGCTAGGGCCTCAGGGCAGCAACAGCCTCTCCTGAATCTCACCCCCCCCCCCCCGGTTTTTAGATGCCCGAGGGAGAGGGTGCCAGGGTCTTTGGAGCCAGTCAGGGGAGGAGGAGTAGGAGTTAAGGAATGGAATTGGACAAGAAGCTGTGCTCCCTGCTCCTCCTCCTCCCCCTAGGCTTGAGTGTGTGGGTCCAGAAGACCCTGGGAGGCTGGCAGGACAGGGAGGGGCTGAGTCTGCTTTGCAGCTTGAGACAAATGTGAGGAGTCAAGTCTCCTGTTTTCTAAGATGCTCAGCCAAGGAGAGAGGTCTTAACATGGAGCGGGGAGTTCAGCAAACCCCAAAGCAAGCCAGGCTGCCACATGAGGGAGGGAGGAGGCTGTTTCCAAATGGAGCTAGGAGCTGGGGTTGTAGCTAAGTGGCAGAGTGCTTGCTGGCATGGGCTAGGCCTTAGCTTCCAGCACCAGCACTATAAAGGGAGTTGGGAGGCGGGGTGGGGTGGGGTGGAGTGGTGGGGACTTGGACCCAGGGCTGAGGCTGGGCAAAGCCAGGAGGATGATCATGGAGTCCTGGCTAATCGGGAAGAGGCGGAGTCTGAGGCACAAGCTGAGAGAAAAGGGCAGGGGCAGCCAAGCTAGCTCTTATGGATCTTGTTAGCAGGGATGAGCACACAGAGCTTATTGTGGGGTCAGAAACGGTACATCTACATGCTAATGAGGTGAGAGTCAAGGCAACCATCCTTCCTAGAAGAAGCTGAGATAAAATGATTCATACTGAAAATCCCATTACTCAGGAGGCCGAGGCAGGAGGATAGCCTGTGAGTTCAGGGCCAGCTAGGGCTATGTATGGTCCAATCAAGAATCAGGGCCAGTGCAGATCTAGACTGGGAATATAGCTCAGTTGGTAGACTGTTCGCTGAGTTTAATCCTCTGCAGTATCTAAAACCAAGTTTCTAATCTCAGCGCCCTAGAGGTGGAGTCAGGGCCATAGAGGGTTTGAGGCCAGCCTGGGCTACATGAGATTCTGTCTCCAAAAGGAACAAAAACAAACAAACAAATAACCCACCACCAACACTACCAACAACAACAACAAAAAAAAACCCAGAGTCTAATTTGAATCTGAGCATGTATTAGCTTTTGTTGCTAATTACCACTCACTGGCAAACAGCCCTAGAGGGATTTCTCCCCCCCCCCCCCATGGGCCTCAGTTTCCAGATCTGCAGAGCCATCTTTTAAGTTTTCTGCGGCACTGACACTGGATGAAGTTTGCCAGGGAGGAGAATCAAGGGAAGTGACAGGCTGGGATGTTTATGCTGGGATGTGGTGAGACTGGAAGATGGGCGTCGCTCTGAGAATCAGGATGAGGTCTGCATGGGGTCAGGGTCTCAGCCTACAAGACCCAAAGCTTGCATCCTGTCCAGGGCTCTTAGCTCCGAGAGCTTGGGAGAATGAAGCCGCTGGAGAGGACTGGGTCCAGGTTCCTCACCTGAGGAAGTGCAGCCAGTGGGAAACTCTAGAGCTGTGTATCTGAACTGCCCTGCATTGAGCCTGAAGCTCTGGCTGCCTGAGCCCTCCACCCTCGAGATGACTGGGTGCAGCAGGCGGTGCAGGAGCAGAGATTTGTTAAGTGGGACGGCAGTGTCGAGGACTGAGTGGGCGGCAGATGTGAGATTCTCGATGCTGTGTTCGTGGCAGATTCTCAGTAAATAAGATGGAGACATCTTATCCTTCCTTTCTGCGAGGCTCTGGCCTCAGACCCTGATGGTGTCAGCCAGATTGTTGACACACAGTTCCCTCAATGCGTTCCTGACACATGCAGAATGAATGTTTAATGATGCGCGTGATGGGCACTTCTTTGATATACTGAAGAGGACTCTGGGGGGTCCTTTCCAAGGACTCAGTGCTTCCAAGGGCAAGAGTGGGCATTTCAGATGAATCAAGCGCCTGCCGCACATGACCTGTTGGTACCTGCACTGTCCTCCGGTGCCGGGAATCAACAATGAGCAAGACAGCCCTTGTCTGTGTAAAGCTTTTCCTAGTGGGAAAACAGACAAAAGGAAACGACAGAGATAGGCAGCGGTGAGTGGCAAGCTCCTCTGACAGGGAGGGTTCTTCTCTGTGAAGGGGGTGGGCATTGAAACAGACAGGAACACTCTTCCAAGCAAGGGAAACGAAAGAGCAGGTATAAAGGCTGAGGTGATGAACTGTAGCCCAGGAAGGCCCGTGCGGCTGGCTGTGGCCACTGAAGTGACCAAAGAGATGCAGCCAAAGAGATTAATGGAATGTTCTAGTGTGGGACGATAACATGGTGGGAGAGGAGGTCTGGAGCAAAGGGTGATCTGTGCTTCATGCATTCACACACACACACACACACACACACACACACACACACACATGCTTGTGAGGGTTCCAGGTCCTGGGCTGTAAAGGCAAGAGGTTGGAGGGAGAAAGCCAGAAAGAAAGGTAGGCCACAGAGGGCCAGTCAGACTTGGGAACTGGTCCCGAGAGAGAAAAGGGAATCCCGAGCTACAGCAACAATCAGGGCTTCACTTTGAGTTGGTGGCAGCAAGCAGGATGGGGAGTCTTGAGTACCCAGCCTTACTATTATGAGTGGGGTTTCTCGCTGGGGAAGCCTCCAATGACCTTGAATACATCACTCTCCTCTAAGATTTTCAGCAATCAAGGGGGTTAACTCACACAGTCTCTGAGCCAAGTCCCTTCTATTATCTCTATCAGTGGATGGAGTCAGACTCTGCATCCTACCTCATTCCTACTGCTATGGCGGTTCCAAGCTTCCTCCTGTCCTCTGGCTCTCCTTCCCCAGAAGAGGGCATCAGATCCCATTACGGATGGTTGTGAGCCACCATGTAGTCGCTGGGATTTGAACTCAGGACCTTCGGAAAAGCAGCCAGTGCTCTTACCCGCTGAGCCATCTTGCCAGCCTGCACATAGCTTCTAAATGAGCAGGTAAATGGGCAGCTCATGTGCAGCCCATGCCTCTAAGTAAGCTATGTGCTCTTCCAGGTCCAAGGCTGTGTTCAACCAGCAATGTTCTCAGGTATAGCACGGGTACCCCTCCCCGACACACGCACATGCACACACTGTCCCCTTGCACAATCTGGCTCCAGCCCTCACATCAGCTTTCTCCCATTGTATCAGGGCAGATTGGAGGGCAGCACTTACTCAAAGTGCCTCTGGAGGGGAGGGGAGGGGCAGGGGGAGGGGGAGGGCAACTGCAGCTGCCGCCTCTGCAAGGAGCTTGGTCCCCAGCCCTCAGTGCTTTTCCTCTCCTTATAGATGCCGAGAGCAAGCTGCCTCTCAAAATTGCTCTGCTGTCATTAACACCACGAATCAGGTCAGATGAAGGCCGTCTGCAGTCTTGGACGGCGAAGGCAAAGTGCTGACGCTGATTATCTTAGCTCTTTCGGGCACGCCCCCCAGGTCCGTGATTGAGGTTCTTAATCAGAGAGATGATGGTGCTTCCGTGGCGGGTGGGCCGGGGTCAAGGTTGCTTCTGATCTGGGTTCTAGGACCCCAGAGTCAGTCTGTAGCATGTGATGGGTTACCAGAGGGCCTATCAGGATGTCTTGGGTGGCCCAGTGACCAGATTTCTGTGATACCTTCTAGAGAACAAATTCACCCAAATGCATCACTCACGAGATTGCTTTAAACCTGCAGTGAATACTTTGAGCAAAGACCAGAAGCGACGCTCTGCACACTCATCAGAGAGTTTTGTTCTGGGTCTGACTGCTAAGCTGGCCATGGTGCAGAGAGGTGTCCCCTTTTGGACAGGCTGGTGGCAGCTGGAGCCTGTCATTGTGACTTCTTACCTGCAGCCTCCTGGCTTCATCTTGTACCTCCACTAACCTTGAGCCTTCACCTTTGACACACACTCTAGATCTGTGGTTGCCAGGCACAGACCTCCGGCCTAAGTTCTACAGTCATCCCCGAAAAAGGCAGCTCAGCCTTACTGCTGGCGATGAGGCGAAAGTTAAGCCCAGTACACCTGCTGGAGTCTGCATCTCAGGCCGGGACCTTCCCTGGCTCTGGGACAGTCTCAGCCACCCTGTGTGTCAGGCTAGCCATGCCATAGGTGACTCCTTCTGGAGCATGGGGCTGTCAGCCATATTAGCCATGGAGCCAAGAGCTAGCAGAAGCCCCTGTTTGGGCAGATGGAGTGAGAAGAATCCTGGAACCCAGTCCTTGTGCAGGGATCAGTGGTCCTGCCAGACACCCTGCTTTCCCTGACCTCTTAGGCACTCTGTCCAGTCTGTCTCAGGGCTGACTCTAGCGCCCATGCAAGGCCTCACTCTCAGTGTGATTTGTCAGTTACCTCCCCTCTGGGTTCCCATTCTGCCCCCTTGTCCCCTGATCCCTGGCCCTCTATGTCACCTTCCACAGCCCTCTTCAATGCTGGCTAGTTCTGTCTACATATCCTGAAGCCCAACTAGCCTGGAGCTTTTAGGAACAGACACCCTGCCTTTTTGCCTTTTGTTGTGGTTATTTTTGAGACAGGGTCTTTCTACATAGCCCTGTCTGTCCTGGAATTCCCCCTGTAGACCAGGCTGGCCTAGAACTCACAGAGATCCTCCTGCCTCTGCAATACAGACTATATGCTTCTGCAAAGAGACCCTAGAGTCACCACTCCAAATGCTGTCACTTTTCAAGATCATCGGCAGACTCTCAGCTGAACAACTTCTCTGCCTCCCCATAGCCGACATGAGAGACAGAGGGGGGAGGTACCGGGTGAGCAGTACTGTTCCTGCTGCCCCATGCCCACAGCATGCCTGTAGTAAAGGGGTAACCTAATCTTTGTCCAATCATTTAGAATTGTGTTTTAAAACACATCCCTACCGGGCATGGTGGCACACGCCTTTATCTCAGCACTTGGGAGGCAGAGGCAGATGGATTTCTGAGTTCGAGGCCAGCCTGATCTACAAAGTGAGTTCCAGGACAGCCAGGGAGGGCTACACAGAGAAACCCTGTCTCGAAAAAAACAAAACAAACAAACAAACAAAAACCCAACAAAAAACAAAAGAACAAACAAAAAACCCCCACATCCCTACTAGGTAGCAGTGGCGCATGCCTTTAATCATGCCAGGGAGGCAGAGTAAGGCAGATCTTTGTGAGTTTGAGGACAGCCTGGTCCACAGAGCAAGTTCCAGGACAGCCAGGGCTACATACAGAGAAACTCTGTCTTGAAAAACAAAACAAAATGATGAAAAAATAAAAGCATGTTCCTAATCCTAAATCTTGGCAAGTCACTTCACATCTTTCTGCCTTGGTACCATCCCGTTCTACGGCGTTAGAAATGGTACTCGTCCCACAAACACAGGCCGAGCACCGTCCTGGGTGTGAACGTCTCCTTAGGCTCATTCTGTCTCACCACCATATTGGACGATAGTTTTAGACATATTGACTAGCAGCTCACTTGGGGTTCAGACTGGATTTTGTTCTAAATTTAAAATCAATTGAAAATTGAAAAACAATAAAAAAAAAAAAACAAACAAAGCCCCACAAAGAAACAAGCAGAGACTGAGGTGTTCTTTGTACAGCCCAACCCAAAAGTGAGTTGTCCCCTCTCCTTCTTCCTGGGGGAATCCAGCACCCCTGGCTGTCTGCCCCAGGCAACAGAACTGAGTCCAGCTGATCTGGAGACGTAGGTAAACAGGAATCACTTGTGCAGGTCCAAGGAAGGTGTTCTGTTTGTCTTCAACTCGAGCTCTGACTGACGTTTTGAAAACTGATTTCAAACGGCGTTCCGGTGCACCTGCTCGGAATGCCCGGCTGCCAGAAGGCCACCACTGATAGCGACAGGCATCCACGATGTATGAGGTGGTGGGTGAGGAAGTTGTGGCTCCGCGTCTTGTCTCAGCAAAGCTTACACTGAGGCTGAGGAGGGGCTGCGGGTGGATTTGCTGGAGAGGAAACTCCGTGCACAGCTGGCTTGGCGCTGCAACCCCAGGCCCAGAGGGCAGGCTGAGCCTGGGAAGACTGCCTGAGAGATGCTTTGACCCTCCCCTCGCTTCCCAGTGCAGGGCTCTGAGCCTGGTATACTGGGTTGCTGGTTGCAAAGCCTAGGGAGCTGAGGCCAGCCACTCAGTCTAGTGGAGGAAGCTTCCAGACAGACCCGGGGGTTGGCTCGGCCCCTGTGGTCACGACGAGAGGAGGAGGACGACGACGACGAAGGAGCTGGGTAAAGGTTCAGGCGACTAGCCAAGACCAGGCTTTGCGGACACCAGAGGCAGATGGGCAAGCTCCCACTGACCCACCCTACTTCGGAAACCAGACCAGCCTTCCTGGCACCAGGATTGCCGCCTCCCCAAAATGAGGTGGAGGGTGGAGGGCTTAGACCCTCCGGTGGCGGTGCGCACACTCAGCCGAGCCCTCTTCCCCAAACCCCGCCTAGACGCTGCCCAAACAGGTGCCCCTTGGACCGTTCCCCTCCCCCAGCACGCAGACCCCGGCTGGACAAGTGGGGTGGGGGAACTTGCGCAGAGGGCGGCGCGCGCCCTGGGACCGACTCTGGCTGTCGCCAGCCCTGTCCCCGTCATCCGGAGCCGCGTCCCCACGCCTGCCACGCGCGTGCACACACACGCGCGCACACTCACACATTGCTCCCACACTCGCCCCGCGCAGACCCCGCCCCGGCCCCGCCCCGGCCCCTGCGGGCGGCCCCTCCGGCGCCCGGGGACCCCGCACGCTGCGCGCGCCTGGCGGGAGGCGCTGGCGGCGACTCCGGGTACATTTGATTTTCCCGCAGTCCAGGGCACCCCGGAGCCGGAGCCCTAGCAGAGGACGTGGCGCTGCGCCCCAAGCCCGAGGCGGCTCAGTCCTCGTCCCCCATCCCCGAGTCCCCACGCCCCCTCTGGGGACCCCTCCCCGCTGCGCCCCGGTTCCCTCGCCGCGCTCCCCCCTTTCCCCGCAGCAGCTCTCGCGCCCCGTTTCTCCTCGGGCCCCCGCTCTCCGCCCCCTTCCCGCTCGCACTTCCCACGCCCCCTCTTCGCGCTCATCTCCTCCCCTGGCCGCCCAGCCCAGGGCTGCAGCCGCTCCGGAGGAGGCGTGAATCGCGCAGGAATATTGACTAATTTGGGTGGGGTGGGGGGGACGGTGGGCGATGGAGCAACCCGAGGACATGGCGTCGCTCAGCGAGTTCGACTCCTTGGCGGGCAGCATCCCGGCTACCAAGGTGGAGATCACGGTGTCATGCAGGTGAGCCGCCCGCGGTTCGGGCCCCCCTGCCCCGCCCCTGGACCGGAATCCCTCTTTCTCTTGTAGCTTTCAGCCTTTGCTTAGCGAGCCTGCTTTTCACTGTTCTCGTCTCCCGGGCGCCCCGCTGCCTGTCTTCGGAGACCCCCTGCCCAGCGGCGGGTGGCGATGGCTGAATGGGCAGCCAGGCAGGGGTCAGGTTCCCAGAAAGTTTGCATTCGGAGCTGTTGCTTCCAGGACAGGAGGAAGACACGGAAACAGGGGTCCCAGCACCAGAGTGGGAAGGGGAGGAGCCGCTCCAGGGTCTCCTCTCTGGCTTTTTCCCTGATTTATCCTTCCCCAAAAGGAGAAGTGAGGGGGACTGGCGCCATTCCTCCCAGGCATGACCCTCTGTGCCTCCTGTAACCTCCCTTCTCCCCCTACCCTGGCCTTTGCCCCAGCCTTCTCCCTCTCCTCCACTGTCTTAGAACCCAGGATTTGAAAGTCTCTTGCTTTAGCCTCCAGCAAGAAGGATCTACCGGGACAAGTCTCAGAGAGCAGGAAGCCCTGCCGAACTTAGGAGTGGTGTGGCGCCATTAAAAACCAGTAACTCTGATGGGAAAATCTTAAGCCAAACGAGCGAAGGGCTGATGAGGAAGTGTCAGAATCCCCAGGCAAGAGGGGGAGGAAGGAGTTTGTTTTGTAGGCTGCCACCTCCAAGTCCCCGGTAATGCCATACAGGTTGGCCTTCTCTGTGGGGCTGGGCCTTTCAGGTTCTCTTAATAGGCTGCCCCGAGGCTGGACAGGCATGTGGCTGGCCCTAGGCACACTGCTTTGATAGGTTTGTGAGGAACATTGTGGTCCAGATATAACTCACTGGAGGTCCTGGCAATGGCCCATATAGCATTTCCAGAGCCCCATCGCACCCTTGTTCCAAACCACTCACCTCGGCTTTATGCGGGTCACTGTTGGGTCAGATATTGTCCACCTCATCTCTGAGTTACTGAATTGAGACATTGGGCAAGTGTCCATATGTCCGGAGATGCTAGTCTCGGGTGTGAAAGAGGATGGATTCTGGGGAACTGCCTCCTGAGGACTTGAGGTGAGAGCTGCTGAGGTGGTGTCCCCAGCCAGGCTCTCTAGGGGACTACTTCAGTGACTCCCATATGTGTGTCCACCCCCCACACCTCAGTCCCACACAAAGACAATTTGAACCTGCCTTTACTCTGCTGGGAGCTTCCTGATGGCCCATCAGCTCTGTCTCACCTCCTCAGCTGTCAGCAGCTGCTAGCTTGCCCTCCTTCTGCACACAGCCCTGCCTCCCGCCTTCAATCACGCCCGTCGCCTTCAGACTCTTGAGTTGTCTCCCAGAGCCTTCCCACCTCTGAGCTCCTGAACAGCCTGTTCCCTACCCGGAAAGGGCTTTGTGCTCTCCACTTCCAGGGGCATCCTTTTGTCCCGAAAGACATCAGCCTACAGCACTGGCTTCTACATCTCCAGGACCCTGAGTGCAGAGCCTCTGAGTGAGCATGGGAGACGGGAACGTTCCTGTGAGAGTCTTCCACTCCATGGAGAGGAAGGGTCATAACTGTGAGACCTGGAGTCAGACATCTTGTGAGGGATTCCTCACTTGTCACTTGAAACAAACTTTAAGCCTCAGTTTCCCAACTGGGAAGTCTGTCTCCTCCCAGGAAAGTCTTGCTTACAGAGGTAGCTCACGGGCTTGGTGCACAGTGGGCCTGAGCACTACAAGGAGATAGATAAGGGGGTAGGCACACTGAGCAGCAGGTGGTCACAGTGGTCAGCCCAAGACCTATGTGGATCTCTTGGATCCGCTCTCTGTTTTCTGGAAGCATCCAAAGGATGAAGATGTCCTGTGTAAGAGGTGCCTGGTGCCAGAGAGTCCCTAAGGGTTCTGAGTTGACCCTGCTGTCCATCTCTCTGAAGAGACATGGTCCACATTTTGTAGAAGGCCTGGCCAACCTCTGCTTCTTCCCTCCTGAAGTGAAAATGAGGGAGATGCCGGGCGTGGTGGCGCATGCCTTTAATCCCAGCACTCAGGAGGCAGAGGCAGGCGGATTTCTGAGTTCGAGGCCAGCCTGGTCTACAAAGTGAGTTCCAGGACAGCCAGGGCTATACAGAGAAACCCTGTCTCGAAAAACCAAAAAAAAAAAAAAAAAAAAAAAAAAAAGAAAATGAGGGAGATGTGGTTTGGGTGAGGAGAGTGAGGACAGAATGGTCGCTTGGACCAGAGGGGAAGTGACAGGACAGTCTGGGTGGCCTCGACTCTCTAGATCATCTCTGCTTTGGCTGGGGCAAGTGGTCCAGCTCTGGGAGAGGGCGGAGACCTGAAGAGCCCACACTGCCCTTGTAAGCTTTATTCTATGATTACCAGTTAGAGAGTCCCTTCTCCTGTGTCCTGGAGCACTAACTGGAACCCCTAGAGTAGAGACTTTGGGGTGTCCTACCATGAGCATCTCAGTAACTCCTGCTGGCAACTTCTTCCAGATGGGCAGCTGGGAGCAAGGCTGCAGGGTGGCTGGTGGGTTCTCTGGCTCCCTTGATCCAGCCCCAGGAACTCTGCCTTGTCCTAGGGCCTGTTCTAGACACGTGCTGTTCCTGAGCTGGGCACTTCAGCAGAACAGAGAGCATCCAGGGCAGGGTCCTATATCTTGTCCAGAATCTCGCTGGCGCCTAGTGTGTGCATAGAAGGCAGACGACACCAAGGGATAGACACATTAGGGCCTCTGCCTCTATAGAGAACATCTTTGGCCAATCTGTGGTCTACTCCCAAATGACTACTGTCACTGACTGTGGTAGATCCAAGCCTGAGGGTGTAACCAGCCTTGTGTTATTTGATACGTTGGTTAAGAATGTGAGCTTAGAGCCGGGCGTGGTGGCGCACGCCTTTAATCCCAGCACTCGGGAGGCAGAGGCAGGCGGATTTCTGAGTTCGAGGCCAGCCTGGTCTACAAAGTGAGTGCCAGGACAGCCAGGGCTACACAGAGAAACCCTGTCTCGAAAAACCAAAAAAAAAAAAAAAGAATGTGAGCTTAGCTAGGCATGGCGATTCATGCCTTTGATCTCAGCACTTGAGAGGCAGAGGCAGTAGGATCTCTGCGAATTTAAGACCAGCCTGTCCGACATAGCCAGTTCCAGGACAGCCAGGGCGACATAGAGACACCTTGCCTCAGATCCCCAACAACAATAGCAAAAAAGAGTGGAATCTTGTCCCAGCATCCAGTAAGCAGAGACAGAGGCAGGTGGTATAGCTCTGTCAGTTCCAGGCTAGTCTGATCTATGTAGTGAGACTATTTTTAAAAAATAAAAAAGTTTGTCTTTATCTTCCTGGGTTCAAATCCCAGTTTTCTTGTGATCTCCCCCCACCTGTCTCTCTGTGTGTGAGTGTGTGTGTGTTTGCATGCACATATGTGCGCACACGCACTGGAATGGACAGTCACTTGAGGCTATTGGGGATCAAACCCATATCACGAAAGCACACTGCCACTGAAGCACATCCCAGCTCTGTTCTTGGGACTCCTGGAGAGCTGCTTCTCTGGTCTGGCCTCAGTTTCCCCCTCTGTAAAAGGAGCATAGTGATCCCTCCCGTCAATCACAGAGATGCGATGGACCAATCTGAGAACAGTGGCTGGTGTCACCGCTGCTTAGCATGGCTTCACCATGGTACAGGTTGGACGATTATGCCGGCTGAGCAGTTGACATCACACAGTAACAAGGTCTGTGTCTGTGCTTGAATGCCAGGGATGTGGAGAGCCCTGGAGATGGCTTGATGTAGTAATTCCTGGAGGAAAGATGGTTCCAGGCGCTAGAATCCAGCAGAAGTGCTAGAAAGTGTGACTTTAAACACCTCAGAGCCTTGAGCTCTTCCTTCCCGACGGTCTGTCCCAGACCTTTCGTGACTAGGAGTGTTAACCATTCTGCAAAGCCATTCAGAACTCACCTGGCTGCTGCCCCATTCTTCCTCCAGACGCCCTGACAGGCCAGCATCTCTGTCTTATGCTTACAGCTGCACCAGCTCTGTGGGTGGAAAGAATAGCTTATGTTTTTCATATTACAGAAATACTTCGTGCTTGGGCAGGGAGGGTCATGTTGGACTGTTGGACGGGCATACAAGGGCTCCTGAGACCAGGGCAGGCTGTGTAGCTCCTCAGGATCTCCTACAGCTTTCCTTCCCCACCAGTTGGCAGGAGCTAGTGGGTAGCTGGGCTTCTGCCCCATAGATTGGTTACTGCTGTCTGTTTAAGCTAACACACTTCTGGTACCCCGTGGAGAAAGACAGCCCAGCTCTGGAGCTGTGTCCTGGCCTTGTAGATAGGTGTGAGTTCACTCTCCTGC
The DNA here is from genome assembly GCF_978045245.1 of Mus caroli. NCBI lineage: Eukaryota > Metazoa > Chordata > Mammalia > Rodentia > Muridae > Mus > Mus caroli. The sequence continues at coordinate 64,676,539 of NW_028227273.1, forward strand.
TTCTGAGAGGGCAGGGGAGATTGCAGTGGAGAGGGGGTGAGCCTGGTGGTAACTGTAAATTAGCATTAGGAAAACCAGAGCTGTTTAACAATTGACCACACCCAGATAGTCAACAGAGCCAGGGAAGGTCACCATGGTATAGGTTGGACGATTACTCCAGCTGAGCAGTTGGCATCCTTGTTAGACTTACGCATATGTGTGTGTGTGTGTGTGTGTGTGTGTCTGTGTGTCTGTGTGTGTGTGTTAGATGTGCCATCTAAGCCATTACCTCTGATCACACTGTCTTAGAAGGTCAGAGCGCTCGTTTTCAGCTGCCACAGTGTTTCCTGAACATCTGACTTGGTCCCCTCCCAACTCTGTGTCTGGGGCTAGGACTTCTTCACCCAAGTCGTGGGCCCTGACCACCCAACCAGGCTTGCTAACTTAACTGGAGGCAGCTGCAGAGTCAAGCAAGGATGTGTCTTGCTGGTGAGGACCAGAGTGACGCCCCCCACCCCCACCCCCAGCCGACTCCCTGGGACTGCTGCTGGTCCCAGAAAGCTGCCTTTGACAGGAAGGCAGCTGACCTCCTCAAGCTTAGGGGGAGTCTGGCTCCTCCAAGGGCTGTGATGGGCCGAGAGATCTCTCTAACCAGATTGCACGGGGGTGGGGGTGGTGGGAGGGGTCCTCTGTCTCTGCCTTCTGGGAATGGGATTACAGGGAAGCTGTCATTCCCACCCACCATTTCTATGGATTTCTGGGGACCCCAGCTCCCATCTTCATGCCGAGCCATCTCTCCAGCTTCCCCCATCCCACCCCCTACGGTGGCTTTTTAGTTCCCTACAATCCTCTGCAGTAAATTGCAGCGTTTCTTTTTTGTCTGCCTAGGAAATCAAGGCCCAGAGAGGTGAAGGCCGGTGCCTGAGGTTAGTACCGGCAGGTTTTTGGAGATGCGGATCCACAGCCTGTGTCTTCAGATGTTCAGGCCTTTGGAGCTTCTCCAGGTGGAGGGCCAGGCTTTATAGAGATCCTGGTGGGACCTGGAGGCTGGTGGTCCTCCCTCAGGCAAAGGGAAAGGAAAGCAAGCCTCTTGCTTGCCCGAAAGGCTGCTGATTCTGAGAGACAAACACAGGCTTCTATAATGGAAGCCAGCCTTCTGGTACCTTCGTTCCCTGGTCTCCCAGCTTTCATTCCTGCTGTTGGCTGTGTGTATGGAACAGTAAACCTGCTCAATGCCTGGGATGGAACTAGGGCCTGACCATTTCCCTAGCAAGTGTTCTGCCGTTGCGCATCACGCCCCTTTGGTTTTGTGAGACAGTTTCAGTGTGTACCTCAGCTGCCCTTGTGAGTTCAAGGCCGTCTCTCTCTTCTCTCAGCTTCGGCATTGGTGGGCTTGCTTAATGCGTGCACCACCACACGCAGCTATGCACATTTGTTTTGTTTTGTTCTTTGAGACTGGAGGGTCTTACTATGTAGCCCCGGCTGTCCTGGTACTCACTGCATAGACCAGGCTGGTCTCAAACTCACAGAGATCTGCTTGCCTCTGCCTCCCGAGCGTTGGGATTAGAAGCATGAACCACCAGTTCTATCTCACGTTAATTTACGTATCAGCAAATGAGTTCATTTGATTCGGGCGGGGAGGCAGGTGACCTGAAGAGGAAGCTGAGGGATTTACAGAGCAGGAAGGCAGGCGCAAAGGCCCTGGGGCTGGTAGACACACAGGGAGCCAGTGTGGCAGAAATAGGATGAGCAGCCGGAGTCTCAGCTGAGATCAGAGAGAGGGGAACTATACATCATAGCCTTGGAGGACACAGGCAGGAGTTTTGGTGACTGTTCTCACATCATGGCGGATGGATGCTGTTAGGCGGGAGTTATGATTAACCTCACAAACAAGCCTCTGGTTACTGAGATGCTGAGCTGGTGGGGCGTACGGCACATCAGGAGGTAGATGTGTTGCTGGACAGGCCAAGCGGAGGATGGTGAGGGTAACATGGGGCAAGTGGACAGGCTGGGGAGTGGCTCAAAGGAGAGTCTGAAGAGCTCTGTGAGTGGAACAGAACAGGGGCCGAGAGCAACGAAGCCACTTCCCGTCTCTCCAGTTTGAGCTGGTGGCTAGTGGCTCATGCCTGCTCTGAGATGCAAGTGACCCCCATGTACCGACAAGAAGCTGAGGCAAGGAGAGACTCTCCAGAGTGACAGATTGCAGCGTGGCCACGCAGTGTCCCGACCTGGATGCTTCTGTGGCCACAGCTCTCTCCCCTGACCCTGCGACCCAGCAGGGATAATTAGGCCAATATCTCACAGCAATAAAAACGTTGCCAGCCCCAGAAGGCTTGCTGGATGGCCTGTGAGAGCCGCTTGTTAGGCCTGGCAAGATTGTTTGGCAGGAGATAGCATGGAGGCGGTGGTGGGCCCACGTGCCCAGGTCCTTCCTCCTGGCCTGTCTTCTGTGATGAGTTCTTCTCGTGAGGAGTGCAGGAGATGGCTATCTTTCCATTCCTCTCTGGTGTGCTAGTGGAGTGGGAGGGGGCACAGGTGGCCCACAGAGACAGGGGAGATCCCAGGTTTTGTGACACAGGCGTTCCTGGGCACCTCAGTGACTGGAACTTTAGAGGTCAGGTCCTCCCCCTTTAGGAATGTGAGCCAGCAACTGCGAGCATTGAGATGCAGGGTCAGTTGAATGTTTCAGGGTTAGGTAGCTGACCAACGACCTGGCCAATCGTGTGAGCAGCTACCCCTCATCCACTGCATCAACCAGATATTTGGCATGAAGTTGATTTAGAAAAACAAAGAGGCCAGGCGTGGTATCCCACGCCTTTAATCCCAGCACTTGGGAGGCAGAGGCAGGCGGATTTCTGAGTTCGAGGCCAGCCTGGTCTACAAAGTGAGTTCCAGGACAGCCAGGGATATACAGAGAAACCACTGTCTTGAAAAAAACAAACAAACAAACAAACAAACAAAACCCCAAAAAACAAAAACAAAAACAAAAAACAAAAAAAGAAAAACAAAGTGATATCTGTGTTCTCTTAGGACTTGGGGCTCTCTGTGTATCCTGTCATTGCTACCTGATGTCAGTTCATCTGTTCCTATCACGAGAGGCTAGTCTCATACTGGCTGGCCTGGCTGGTGTATACTACTATTCCCAGTTCAGAGAAATCAACCTGCCTCCCTCCCTCTCTCCCTCCCTTCTTTCCTGTGCTGGGGATTGAACCTGGGGCCTTGCACATGCTAAGTAAGTGCTCTACCACTCCCCCCATAAATTCATATACATAAAATTTATGTATATGAATACACTGTCGCTGTCTTCAGACACACCAGAAGAGGGCATCGGATCCCATTACAGAAGGTTGTGAGCCACCATGTGGTTGCTGGGAATTGAACTCAGGACCTCTGGAAGAGTAGTCAGTGCTCTTAACCGCTGAGCCATCTCTCCAGCCCCTGAGCTTTAACCCTTCTGACTTGTGTTCTTCTGAGACAACTAAGTTGCCAGATTCCCACTGAACTCCCCATGTGGCCAAGCAGGCCTTGAACTTGTGATTCTCCTATCTCAGAATCATAGCTAGCAGGCCTGGGCTGTCAGGCTTAGCCCTTTCCTAACATTTGCAGCCTGGTGGTTTTCTTTGAGAATTGGACAAGGCAAACCTGCATCCAACACACATGCACCATCACCGATCGCTTGGTCTCGGGGGTCCATGATCCTCACTGAGGACCCCCCAGCCTGGAATAGTGGAAGTCCAGGGTCTTAACGTACTTTCTCAATACAGCCGAGTACAAGCTCAGCATGTCTGGGAGAGAGAACCAGGGAGGCATATCCCCTCAGCCAGGGGCTCTGTCCCAGCCCCTCACTCACTTCTCTCTGGCCTCTCTGCTAGAAAGTGACACCCTCAGACCCTGCAAGGGAACCCCCATCACCTTCCACGGGGACCTCAGAGGCGCCCAGGCCCCACAGCCTGCTAATGTTCCTCCCAGCCTCCCTAGAGTTGGGGAGTTGGAAATGAGCCCTTGGGGGCTGCAGGAAGCGAAGGGCCTTGGCTCTGCCTTCCCAGCCTCGGTTTAAGGAACAAAGGAGGCGAAGCTGCAGGCTGCTGAGCTGACAGCTCAAGGCTTCGTGCTCTTTTTTGGGGGGAAAATACATTTTGACTGTTGGGGAATTTTTTTATTTTATTTCTCTTTGAGTTCTCCCAAAGTAGAAAGCAGAGGAAAAGCATGTAAGGTCCAGTTTAATCTGGTCTGCTTAGTGCCCTGGTGGCTGGGGCCCTGCTTGGGGCTGAAGGCCTGGTCTCACAGGCTCCTCTGGCTGTGTGTCTCTGGGCAGGCTACTCTCTCTCTCTAAGCCAGAAGTGTTCGGAGGGGCAGGTGAGGGTGACTGGGGACCTGATAACTACAGGGAATTCTTGGGGGGCTGAACAAACATGTCTTGGGGTCTTTGGTGTCCAGTGGGAGACCGAGACTAAGTGTTTTGACCCAAGATATTTATTTGAATCAGTAGGTCAGAAACCCAGGAGAGGGCTGGTGGGTGGGACAGCATCTGGTTAAAGCTTGGTGGGTGGGACAGCTTCTGGTTAAAGCTATCTCAGACACACTTCAGACTTACCATGCCCGGCTCAGGGGAGGACCCTGAGAACCTGCCTTTTTATCCGTGGAAACTGACATGAGCCCCAGGGAGTGAGCAGCCCTTTGCTAAACAGTGATGCAGGCTTCTCGGGATCCCCATTTCTATCAAGTAAGGGGTTAGGTTGCAGGGAGCAAGGGCAAAGTGAGACCATGGGTGGGCGTCAGAGAGGGCATCAGGATGGAGACCCAGGCAAGACTCTCACAGCCAAAGGCACAGGAGGAAGACAGAAGCCGGGACCTCATCTCGGACAATGAGGTATTCAGTCCTCCTTCAGGACAAGGTAAAGCCTGGCTTCTTGGACCAGGAAGGGTGGAGGTGGCCTGTGGCTCCCTTTGTCACCTGTGAGCCTGAGGTTCCTTAGATGAGTGTCTGCTCTGGCCAGCACAGGCCAGGGAGGACTGACCTATAAATGCCAGACAATGCACATTTTTTGACCTAAGCAGCCCTGGGCTGTAGTGAGTCCTATTTTATAAATGGGGAAATTGAGGCATGAGGTATTGAGTCACCCAGGCAGTGCTGGGATGTGGTGCAGTTTGTTTGTCTGTGTAAGGGGGAGTATGAAGGCTTTGAGTGTCGCCTTGTTATCCTGTTCTGGTTTGCTGGGTCTTTTTGTTTGTTTGCTCAAGGTTTATTTGTGAGTACACGGTCACTGACTTCAGACACACCAGAAGAGGGCGTCAGGTCCTATTACAGATGGGTTGTGAGCCACCATGTGGTTGCTGGGAATTGAACTCAGGATCTCTGGAAGAGCAGTCAATGCTCTTAACCTCTGAGCCATCTCTCCAGCCCCCCATACACTTTGTTGTTTAGTGCGGTATTGTTGGTTGAACACAGGCCCTTGTGCATGCTGGGAAAGCATCTCACTACTGAGCTATATCTCCAATCCAGACTCTGATGCTTAGTCTAGCTGTGTGCCCATGGCCTGGCTACAACATAGACAACTGCATTTATTGACCCTTCCTCCTCTGTCTCCCTCCACCCCACCCCAGCTGAAATCTAGGGGGTTCCTTATTCTCACTAGCCTAGAAAGGATGAAACTTGAGTCCCACACCCAAACTTGGAGGAGACCCAGACCTTGGAGGAATCTGTTCAGCTCTGTCCCCTCAGTCTGTAGGAGGCTGTCACTGGGGAGGCTGGAGGCTGGGCACACACTCCCTAGCGATTGCTGTCATTGGCTGTGCTGTCCCCGGGAGCAGGACTTTCTGTCTGCTACTGACTGGGACCCAGGTAGTGGCATGGAGTCCTAGAGCTCCAGGACAGGTGGTGTTGACAGTCTCTAGGACAGAAAGGATGGACCTGTGCCCCACTTCAGACAGTCTCCACTGGGCTGTGTAGCTTCCCAAAGACTTCTGTGGAGGGATGATACTCTATAGAGCATGGTTCCCCAAGCCTCAGCTTCTACCTTTCAGCCATGTCCACACACCCCCAGGGCTTCTGAAATTGTCTAAGACATTGCCAGACTTCACCTCCTGCAGCAGTGAGGCGAGCAGGAGCTGTTGCTGCAGGCCAGGCAGGAGGCTTCCAGGGTCACTCAGGGACCTTTGTCCCCATCCCTCACTAACCAGCTCCTTCTCCCGCAGCCTAAGACTCAGATCCATGAGCGAGCTAAGTCTCGTGTAGCCCAGGCTGGCCTCAAAGTCATTATATAGCTGAGGATGACCTTGAACTCATGGTCTGCCTCTCTCAGCCTCCTGAGTGCTGGTATTCCAGGCTTGCTACACCATGTCTGGCTGTGTTTGAGTTTTCGGAAACAGGATTCACCTTATGCTCTAGGCCAGCCTTGAACTCTGGATCCTCCTACCACAGCCTCCCAAGTACTTGGGTTATAGATGAGGGTCACCACACCCAACCTCAGATCTGGTCTTGACCTTAGAAGGATTTTTGTCCTAATGAATCAGCGTTCCCTTTGAGGGGGTCATTCATTCATTCCTCAGTGAGGAATCAATCATTAATTTCTCTGTATGCACTGGACGAGGGAATCAGTGGACCGTGATACGTATTCTGGGAGACCAGAGGTTAAACAGACCCTTTCTCATGGGTTATAGTTATCATTCATTCATTCTTTCACTCCTTTCTTATTTTTAAGTGATAGGCACATGAAAGGAGGAGAGGCCTAACTAAGAAAGGCTGATGTCTGAAGCAGACTCACTAAGGTTTGGCTAATAAGACGCTCCAGGGTCCAGTGTACCATGGTGCTAATCTGGAAAAGCCATGGCTGTGGTTTGGGTCAGGGAGCACTTCAGGTCTTAGTATACTGGGGACTGGAGTGGCTTCAGAGACTCCCAGCTCATTCATTCATTCATTCATTGTATGTGATTGCACTGTCACTCTCTTCAGACACACCAGAAGAGGACATCAGATCCCGTTACAGATGGTTGTGAGCCACCATGTGGTTGCTAGGAATTGAACACAGGACCTCTGGAAGAATAGGTGCTCTTAACCGCTGAGCCATCTCTCCAACCCCCCTCCCCACACACACCTTAAAGACAGGGTTGCATGTAGCCCCTGGGTGGTTCTAATTCACAATAGAGCCCCAGAATGGTCTTGAACTCCTGTCTCCCTTGGTCTCCAGTCTCCTACTCCTTGATCTGAGTTATGGCGTGACAAACATGGAATCCTTGTGGTCTCTGGCATTTAACGAAGTTGATCAAGTGTGCTAAGGGGTTTCTTCCCTTTCCATTCCATCTGAGGCCAGACCAGGGGCCATCTCCAAGATCGACACCGACCTTAGGTCCCGATACTCTGTCCCCTTCACCCCTGCTAATTTCTCCTCTCTCCCTTCTTTCAGGAACCTCTTGGACAAAGACATGTTTTCCAAGTCTGACCCATGTAAGTCCTTCCCTTATGACCACCCCAGTGACACAGCAGCCCGGTGACTAGAGACAGGGGCCAGCAGCTGCTCTGGCTAAGTGTTAGAGCTGTGCAGGTGTGGGGTCAGGTAGGCAAGGCTTTCAAGCACTACACTGAGGGTGTCCAGAGAAGAACCGGGGAGTTGGCCCCACTTTGCCACCATCCTGGGAGTCAGCCTCTCAGAGCATCTTGGAAGGTGCTGCGGTGTCTGGCACAAGAAGGCCTCTGCCCTGTGAGCCCCATGTGGCTCTGGTCTGGGGGAATGAGCATGGGTTTGGGAGAGCTGGGCTCTAGTACTGAGCAGTCCTGGCCATGAGCATGACCTTGGGTAGGTCTTTGGCCTTCACAGAGCCTCAGTGTCCCCATCAGTTAAGAGGATCTGGTGATAGCAACAGGCCTCATGGACTGTTCAGACTCTGGAAGGACAGTGTTTCTGATGCCAATCTCACCACACCCACCACATGACAGGCCTCAGTCATGCCCATGTGTCCTCACCACACCTGCCACCCAGGCCTGTGTCATGCCCATGTGTCCACCCGCCTCACATCAGGGGCCCTTTCTATGGTGTAGCAATTAACAGCCCTTGAGTTCCCTCCTGAAAGACATGAGAAGGTCCCAGGCCCCTTTGCCAAGCTGATCACCGGGTGTTGTCATGGAGAGGGAGACCCACTGGGGAGCTAGAGATGTAACTCAGTGGCCGGATGGTTGTGCAAGGATGTGGAGCTGATCTCAGTACGACAGGAACAGCAAACCCAAACCAGGTGCTTCTTCATTCTCCAGAGCCCCAGCCGCCTCAGCAGATGCCCACCCTTCCTTTAAACCCAGCAGAGCAATCCAGGCTAAGGCTCTTGACCCTCTCCCTTCCTCTTGGCCTGAGGTATTAACCCATGTTTTCTCTTCTCTTCCCCAGTGTGTGTCATGTACACTCAAGGGATGGAGAACAAGCAATGGCGAGAGGTAAGCCCTGCCCCTTTCCCACCCAGGATGTGCCAGCATGATGTTGGTCCCTCTGTAGTACCAAAGGCTGGCAGGGCAAGCAGAGAGTGTAAAGAGTGAAGACGGAGCAGGCTGTGCCTGCTCTGCTTAGAGGGGAGATGTGACTCTTAGTTGTTTTGTGTAAATGAGACAAGCTTAAAGGAAGGGAGAGTAATTTTGGCTCAGATTATGGGGGTGGGTCTAGCGATGGTTTCTTGGCCCCGTGCACTTGGTGGGGGAATCACATGGAAGAGGAAGCTATTCACCCCATGGAAGACAGGAAGCCAAGGTAAAGGAAATGCCCTTGAAGGAGTAGTACCCAGGGGCATGGGCCTACTGACCTGCTTCCTCTACCCCAGCGCCCAAACCTTCCACAGACAATCTGTGTTCAGGGGATCACACCGCTCATTAAAAAGAAGAAAAAAAAATCCATTCATTAGATCAGAGCCCTTATGATCTAACTACTAATCTCTGTAAACTCCTTCCATACACATAGAAACATGCTTAAGCCATTCGTGGTGGCAGAAGTCATTAATCCCAGCACTCAAGAGGCAGAGACAGGAGGAGATTTGTGAGTTCAAGGCCAGCCTGGTTTACTTTGTAAGTTTCAAGACAGCCAGGGTTACAAAGAGAGACCCTGTGTCAATAGGAAGAGAAGGAAGAGGAGGAAGAAAAAGAGGAGGAAGAGGGAGAGGAAGGGGGGGAGGAAGAGGACTGCTTTGCGGATTGTCTATGTGTTTCTCAACTCAGTCAAACTGACAGCATTAATTACTGAAAATCTGCTGACTCCAACAAAAGGCTCACATCCATCTCATAATACAAAATGCGTTCAGTTCATCTTTCTTGTCCCCACCGTTCCTCACAGTCCCAACAGGAGACTCAAGACAACTCTTGGCTGTAAACTCATGTGGGAAGCAAACACAAAACACAAGTTACACATTTCCGAGATACGGTGCTCCAGAGTACACCTTCCCACTCCAGCATGGAGGAACGGGAGCACAACGAGCCGGGATCAGGCTAAGGCAGGGCCACCAGAGCCACCCAGCAGAGCCAACACCAGACCCTGTAGCTCCGTGCCTGTGGACACACTGTGGTGTTTCTGTGTCCACCCTAACAGGAGCGCCACTCATGGCCTTGCTGTTTGCAGCCCATGTGGCCTCTCTCTTAGGCCACATTTGCTTTACTGCCTCAGCTTTCCTCAGCAGATGTCCCATTGTCAACTCCAGCCTCCGGGGGTTAGCCAAGCTCCATTCTTACAGCTTCATAAATCATCCTCTCTGGGGCAGCTCAAGGGAGCTCAGACCTGGCCATACACTGCCCTCTGAAACCTGGGTGTGAGCCTCCATGACCTGTGACCTTTGCATTCTGAATGCCAATGCCATCAGCATCATGTGGCCCACACCAGGGTCATCTGCCAGTGTGAGCATCGGCTAGGCCCTTTGGGACATCATTGTAGTGGGCTCTCAGTGAATAACTAGAGAAAACCCCCTTAGGCGGCCACATTCCATTTCTCAGAGGACCTTTTGGAAGAGAGAGTTTTTCTCCTTCCTTCCTTCCTTCCTTCCTTCCTTCCTTCCTTCCTTCCTTCCTTCCTTCCTTTCTTCCTTCCTTCCTTCCAAAGATTTATTTATTTATTTTATGTATGCGAGTACACTGTAGAGCTGTACAGATAGTTGTGAGCCTTCATGTGGTTGTTGGGAATTGAATTTTTAGGACCTCTGCTCTGGTCAGCCCCGCTCACTTAGTGCCTGCTTGCTCTGGCCCAAAGATTCATTTATTATTATACATAAGTACACTGTAGCTGACTTCAGATGCACCAGTAAAGGGCATCAGATCTCATTATAGGTGGTTGTGAGCCACCATGTGGTTGCTGGGATTTGAACTCAGAACCTTTGAAAGAACAGTCATTGCTCTTACCCGCTGAGCCATCTTGCCAGCCCTGGGGTGAGTCTTTCAGATGCGTTTATCTGGTTATAAATGTTCACCTGCCATGGATGGAGTCTGGTTAACTACCAGCATGCTCTCTCAGGGCATCTCCGTCTTGTCCCTGTGCTGAGTGTGTGGCTTCTTTGTAGTGATCCTATTGGAATCTCTTTAGTTCTGTGAACTCCTGGTCCATGACTTCAGACATGTTTCCCTTCTGGCTGTACTGTGGTGTTCCGATCTTCCTGCCTGCTTCTTGCTTCTGGCTCTCACTGTAAGTTTGGCTAAAAGCAGCCAGCACTGTCCATGCATTGCCTGGATGTATTGCTGCTGTCTTGATATTTCCTCCATCACATCCATGAGTCTACTACCTCTAATGATTACTTTTAACCCCAGCCTTTCCAAAAGTCTCAGAACATGGACCAGGTACACACAAAGTCCTTGCCAGGATCGGCGGTTGAATGGCTCCTTACCTGAAATCCCGGGAGCCTGGAATCCCGGGAGGCTGGCCTTGGCTATCTTCTTTGTTGTTCCTGGCTCCTATCAGAATAATCAATTAAGCTTTGCTCACAGCATCCTGAGGCTTCTCATGCCTCTTGTGACATTTCCAGCTCCTTCCACAAGCCAGAGGCTTAAGAACCGTTGTAGGGTCGTTTAGTCATGCCAGTGACCCCACTTCTCGGGTACACATTTCCTGTATTGGTTCCTATGGCATGGCTGTCACGCACACTGAGGACATCCTTACTTTCGGGGAGGAATTAATTTTTGCTCGGTTTTGGAGCAGCCATGCTCATTTGGCCTCCGCTTGGGTAGAATAGGGATTTGTGGAGGAAGAGGCAGTTCTTCTCATGGTGGATGAGAAACCAGGAGAAGGAGAAAGGACCTCTGGGCAAGATATCTACCCCGGCGCTGGGGAGATGGCTAGGTGGTCGTGAGCACTTGCTGCTCTTACAGAGACCCGAGTTCAAGTCTCAGCACTCACACCAGGCAGCCCACAACTATCTGTAACTGCAGTTCCAGGGGACCAGATGTCCTCTTCTGTCCTACGTGGGCCTTGCACATGCCCCTATGCAGACACTCACATGTATATCATTAAAAATTAGTCTTTAAAATAATTTTTTAAATAAAAAGATAGAGTCCCACCCCCACCAGGACATGCCCTCCAGTGACCTCTTTCTCCAACCAAGACCCACTTTGCATATTTTTTCTTCCAATTTGTAGTCTACTCAAAGTTTGACTCCCAACAGTGAATTAAACCATCTAATTATGCCTCTAGAGATGAACTTCACAGGCACCCAGAGCTGTTCTTCTCTGCTCTCCTAGGCTCTTCTTAATCCAATCAAGTTGACAAAATTAGTCATCACCGTGGTCCTATCCTCAAGGACCCCCCCAAAATGAGGGGACATCCTCAGGGATGCTCCCAAGACACAAAGGGACCAAACCAGACTCACATCGCCACCCCCTGGTGCCTGGGGCAGGGCCCTTTGTTTACCTTTCCCCAGCAGACTTCCCTCCCACTTTTGTGTCTAACGTGAGCATGACTACAGGGAAGGGATTCCCTGCTCAGAAACCTTTCCCAGCTTCCCTCTGCTTGGATCAAGGCGCCCCCCTTTGCCTACCAGTCCCTTTTGAGTACCTAGAACAGTGCCCGCCCAGCACACGCAGGCTCTTCATTCAGAACTGGTTGCCAAAGGGATGAGCAGCTTAGAAATGGGATTTGGACCTACCTATGCAGGCTGGTAGGAAGTGGTGGCTGCTGTCTTCCCCCCTCCTCGGCCTCCTTGCCTCTCGCTGAGCTCCCAGGTCTTCAGATGCGGAGAAAAATGAGCTAGTGGAATATGGTGGAGACAGGTGGCCCCGGGAGGCCCTGTCCTCCTTGTATGACACAAACGCTGCCCCCCCTCCCCCAACTCTAGAAAAGGCTGGACTGAAATGAGGGGCGGAGGGAAGGGTTATTTTCTTCTATGGTGGGAGCATGCAGTTTCTTTGGCTTATTGCTGTGGCTGTCCAGGATGCCTGAGCCGGCTGAAGGTTGAGTCTGCTGCTTCTGCTGTTTAAAGTAGGCTAATGAACAGGACAGGAAAGGGTTGGCTGAAACCGTGGTCTTCCCAGACAGGACAATTTCACATCATTCCTCTGCCCATCAACTCCTGGGAGAGAGGTACAGGGTGGGGGTGGGGTGGGGGCTCTGCTTGGTGTCCTCTAAAAGAGCGAAAAGCCTAGGTTCTTGGGGTTCTAACATGAAGCCCCTCAGGAAAATGCCATCATGAAGCCGGGAAGAGCAGGCCAGTTGTTAGACTTAGTAGAAGCAAAGGGCAGAGTGGGTAAACTGAGTCTGAGAGATGGAGCTCCCTCCACGGAGGCTGGCTCATGTGACTCGTCACTCTCTGAGACTTGAAATCCATCGGCGCGCAAACCGGATTGCCAGGGAAGCGTTTAGCCTGCTTAAGTGGACTAATTACTTCTGAGGCCTTTCGGCCGAGCTTCCAGATTTGAGTACCAGGAATACACTCGTGGCTCAGTGATTCATTAGAGCAGGTCTGGGAGGACCTCTTCAGAAGGGCACTGCTTTGGCGGACTGTTAATTACATTCTATAATTGAAAATAGTCTCCATTAGGTCCTGGGCCTCCAAGCGTCTAAGCTTCTTTGGTTCCCTTCCCCCATTCCCACCCGGCCCCAAAACACACATGCAGGGCAGGGCTGGGGCACCCCTGAGCTTGGCTCAGGGCCTCAGGTCTTTGTGGAGGTCAGGCCTGAATTGAATTCCACACAGAGAAGATGAGGGTATGAATGGCCTGTGATGGGAAACAAGATGTCAGCGGTAAAAATCCCTTGAGTTCACACAGGACAGTAGCTGTGGAACACTGACATGACTTCAGGCCTTGCTGTTGGCTCTCTTGGTTAGTTGTTTTGTAGCGCACAGCATATGCAGATGCCAGCAATGTACCAAGGGAAGCAAAGTGGCTGAGGAGAGTGAGTGGGGACCCGGATGTTTGCTGTGTGTGTGTGTGTCTGTGTCTGTGTCTGGTGTCTCTGTGTGTATGTGTGTCTGTGTGTGTGTGTGTAGTTTGAGGCTAGCCTGGTCTACCTAGTGAATTCCAAGACGTCCAGGGTTGCATAATAGAAAGACCTTTGTCCAAAAACCAAATTCAAAAAAAGATTACATTTATTTGAGTTGGGGGCAGGGTTTGGAGGTCAGAGGAAAACTTCTACCCTGTGGGTCCTGGGGTTAGAACTCCATTTAGATCTGCTGATAGGCTCCTTTACCGACGAGCCATCTGATTGGCCCTCTTCAGATTTTTAAAAAGCTCTTTTAAAATTGTGGTTATTTCTGTGTGTAGGTGTGTACACACATATATGTGCCCATATGTGTGTGGGTATGTACACACACGACACACGTGTGGAAGTCAGAGGACTGCTTGGCATTGCTTCTCTCACCTTGTAGGTATCAGGGATTGAACTTGGTGATCAGGCTTGGCGGCAAGCGCCTTCATCTATTGAGCTCACTACTTGATGTTTTTCAACACCATTGGAACCCAATATGCAAGCCTCGTGCTTCAAGAGAAGAATGTGAGCCAGAGACCCTGCAGTCCTCTCTGGCTCCATGTCTAGGTTGGCCTCAGGCTGTAGTGTTAAGGCGCTTTACCCTGCCTTTGTCAGAGGGATTGCATTTGGATTTATTCAAAGCACTGGGTTTCAAGGAAGTCAGGGACATGACACCAGCCCACGGTAGCAAAGATAGTTGTGGGAGCAAGAAGAGGAACGAGCAGGTCCATGTAGGCCTTGTGTCCTTGGGGGACATAATAAAGGAGTGGTGGGATAAAGAGATGGTGTTGGCCACTCTTGAGCAGGACTTTGGTTCAGTTCTCAGCACCCACGTGGCACCTACAACCACTTCTGTCGTTGCTTCTGGGGGAATCGGTGGCTCCTGTGTGTGTGTATCACACACACACACTCAGAGGCGCACACATACCCAGAGCCTTCAACTATGTCCACAGTGCTACTCCACAGTAGAAAATCCCCATCCACCTGGCTGCTCTAGGAAGCGGGTGTCCCTTTCCAGAAGGCAGAGCCACCTTGGGAACTGTACCTGTGAGTTTATGGCCGGGAGGAGGCAAGCCACTCTCTCTAGCAGAACCTTGGATGTGAGCTAAGTCTGCCAGGAGAGTCAAGGATGGAGACCATCTTGATACATGGTGGAAAGGAGGAGGCTGCCCTCATAGGGCCCCGCCTGTCTATTTTCAGCTGATTTTAACCATTTGGGTCATTTTTATGCCTTCTGAGAAAGCCCCGTCTTCTCAGCACCTAAATCTGTCACTGTATTTTATGAAAATTGACTCTAAGATGTAATTTTAGCCCAGGAAATTGAGCAGTATCTGCATCAGGCCCTGCCTGGGCCTCCTGCGTGTCCTCGGGTGGCCAGGGGACAGAGTCTCAGAACAGATCATTTGAGAAGAGAAGCTTTCAGGACTCCTGCATTTGAAAGAGGGGAGTCCCACCCCCACCCCCATCAGCTGATTGTCCAAGCTGAGGTCCCCATGGAGAGGAAAAGATAGGAGGCAAAGATTTGGGTGTTCTCATCACCCCCCAAACCATCTTCTGTAGGGCATGCAATCCAGGCCACCACCACAGCTGCTCTCAGCTTCTGCAAGAGCGCTACTCAGTGAGCAATCCAGACCATTTAACATCTGGACACCAGCTGGGAATGGTGGCTCGTGGAAATATTCAGACTGATCTTCCGTGCTGCTAGACACATGCCTTCATGTGGCCCTGTTCACACACACACACACACACACACACACACACACACACACATATGACTGATGTCGATTTAGTCTGTTGAAGCTGCTGGAACGAAAACACTGTAGATGGAGTCCAGTTCTGTTTCCGTTTCTGTGATAAAACACCCCAACAGAAAGCTGCTTAGAATCCGGGCGGTAGTGGTGCACATCATTAATCCCAGCACTCGGGAGGCAGAGACAGACACATCTCTGAGTTCGAGGACAGCCTGGTCTACAGAGTGAGTTTCAGGCAGACAGTGCTACACAGAGAAACCCTGTCTTGAAAACCAAAAATGAAAAAGAAAAAAAAGAAAGACAAAAGATAAGTTAGGGGAGGAAGGGTTTGCTTCAGCTCACAGATTTGCAGTCTGTCATCTCGGGGGCAGGGGGCAGGAACTTCAAACAGCTAGTCATGCCCCATCCACAGTTAAGATGGAGAGAAATGAGGGCAGCCGTGCTTTGCCCTCAGTTGCCTTCTCTGTTCTCTCTCACACAGTCCGGTCCCCCACCCCCCACCAAGATGGCACCACCCACTGCCAAGGCTGACCTTTGTGGCAGGTGTTTTCTGCTTCTTTTATTTATTTATTTATTTATTTATTTAATTTTTTAAAAAGATTTTATTTATTATATGTAAGTACATTGCAGCTGTCTTTAGACACCAGAAGAGGGCATCATATCTCACTACGAATGTTTGTGAGCCACCATGTGGTTGCTGGGATTTGAACTCAGGACCTCTGGAAGAGCAGTCAGTGTGCTCTTACCCGCTGAGCCATCTCACCAGCCCTCTGCTTCTTTTATATTGAGTTTGGAAACACTGGTGTCTCTCTCAGCTCAGAGTTGGTGATGAGATTTTTTTTTAAAGATTTATTTATTTATTATATCTAAGTACACTGTAGCTGTCTTCAGACACACCAGAAGAGGGCTTCAGATTTCAGTGCAGATGGTTGTGAGCCACCATGTGGTTGCTGGGATTTGAACTCTGGACCTCTGTAAGAGCAGTCAGTGCTCTTAACCCCTGAGCCATCTCTCCAGCCCGAGATTTTTTTTTTAAAGATTTATTTATTTTAAAGATTTTTTTTGTTGTTGTTTTTGTTTTTGTTTTTCGAGTCAGGGTTTCTCTGTATAGCCCTGGCTGTCCTGGAACTCACTTTGTAGACCTATTTATTTTATTTTTATGAGTAACTATAGCTGTCTTCAGACACACCAGAAGAGGGCATCAGATCCCATTACAGATGGTTGTGACCACCATGTGGTTGCTGGGAATTGAACTCAGGACCTTTGGAAGAGCAGTCAGTGCTCTTAACCTCTGAGCCATCTCTCCAGCCCCCTTGTTTGTTTGTTTGTTTAACCCAACCGTGTGATTTTATCATGTGTCTCTCTCTGGAGTCCCATCTTCCATTCAGCATGGGGCGATCACGTATTACAGTCCAATGTCAGCATCCTGGCCATTTCCCGGGCCTGGGTCACCTGCAGTTACTACCCACGTGAGTGACAAGCAGCTGAGTGGGAAGGAATGCTGTGATCTCTCCTTGGAGACCTTCCTCCTCACAGACCTCAGGCATTTTGCCAATGAGCCCCTATGCACAGTCTGAGGAGAATGCTTTTAGACCTTTGGGGCCATTGAGGAAAAGTGCCACACTATGCCCGACCACCCAAGCTCTGTCTCTGGGATCCATATGGGAGAAGGGGATAAATGATTCCTAAGTTGTCCTCTGACCTCTACACACACCTTGGTGCACACCCCCCTTCACACACCAAACACATGAGTGTAATAATTAATCAGACAAACAAACCACCCAACCCACGTTGGCCTGACAGGGCACCGTCATGGGTGTCTCTAAATACCCTGTCTCTGCCACTTCATCCCTGGGTGGGCCTTAGTTTTTGTCATTAGTAAAATGGGATCCTGGTGCCAGCTTCCTTCTGCTTTGGCAGGGGTTAAATGGCAGGATCTGCAGTGTCCTCTGACAGGCAGAGAAAAGACTCTATCCCCTTCCCTCCCCTTCCTTTAACAAGGACAACTGACATGTCTGCTTTCTGCATATGCTCCATAGCGGTGGCATCTCTGCTCCGACCTTTGCCCTCCTAGAACCGCTGAGGAGGAAACACAAGGCTTGCTGAGCACGTGTTCTACCAACTCACTCCATCAACCCAGCTAGAACGTAGACTGGTCTTCTGAGCAGTGATCCCGCCCAGGCCACTGAGTTTCAAAGTGGGCTTTTCTGTCCCCCTGTATGTGGGGGCCGGGGGAGGGGCCCTGTCCCTCCTTCAGCCCGAGACAGTCATTATTTCTGGGTGGTGTGGTAAACAGTCACCCAAGTTCTCATCCGCAGAAGAGAGTTGGTGTTTCGGGTAGCCTGGAGGTTCCCGGTGGCAGCCTCTAGCTGCGCTGTCCAGAGCGTGGTCCCAAAGTCAGATCCCAAATCGGCTTCTGCCTGTCTAGAAGAGAGAACCCAGGCAGGTCCTCGGCTCACGGCCTGCTGTGGGGTCAGATGAGCTCACTGGTGGAAGGTTCTCAGCATGCACACACAGCTGGCAATGGTGCTTCCTGAGAGAAGCCGTGCTTTATCCAGGAGGTATGCCAATAGCATACTTGCCTGTATGTTTGGGGTGAGCATGGGCAACAGTGATCCTGGGGACTTTTCCTGGGCTCAGCTGCCCTTCGGACTGGGATTTCCTGCCCTCACCCAATCCCACAGCCTCACGAGGCCAGGGTGGGTAGAGCAGGGTGAGAAGATTGGTTTGCTGGTGGCTTGGCAGCCAAGTTCATTGGCAAATGGCTATTCCCCCAGGGCTGGGACCATTTAACAGATTATGTGGAACAATGGCTAATTAGGAGCTGAGGGTTTTTGGCAGGAAGTCTTTCATTATGAGCTACATAGAGTCTTGCATCCCAGCTAGAGAGGGCACCTTCTCTGTCCTGCTCCAGTGGCAGGAAAGCTTTTGAGCCTGGGTCTTCTCACTCGGTCGGGTGTTCCAATCACCTTCCCCCAGCTCCCCCTATCCTCCACACCTTGATGCCCAAACAGAATAAAATATGGTATGGGAGACACTGAGCCCCAGAGCACCATGACCTCTTCTGTTGGGAATTCCATCCTCTGAGCCCAGTTTGCTTTGCAGTGACTGGAGGGGACTTTGTATCTGGGCCATGCAGTATTCTGGACTCTTCTAATGAGAGAACTTTCCAGACTCAAAACGCCAGTAGGCCTGGAATGGACCCTCATGTCCTCCCATGCCTCCAGGTGGTCAGGTATTGGGCACACAGTAGGGCCCTTCCTTTCCCTGTTCTATAGGCAGATGTGGATCTTGGCCTCTAATTTTAATCCTGGTGAACGTGATTCATGACCTGCCAGGGCTGGGCTCAGC
Organism: Mus caroli; assembly: GCF_978045245.1. NCBI lineage: Eukaryota > Metazoa > Chordata > Mammalia > Rodentia > Muridae > Mus > Mus caroli. The sequence goes on from NW_028227273.1 coordinate 64,695,029, forward strand.
AGCCAAGCTTTCCAAGCACCTGCTTAGGAGCCATCAGTACTCTGTAAAGATTGCAGGGCAGCTGGATAGAGAGCAGCTTGGGATGAAAGGCACGGTCCATCAGCTCCCGCCCTCCTGACCCAGCTAGCTTGGGCACTGGCCACCAGGGGCTCCATGGATGAGCTTGTGAGGTCAGAGGACAGCTTTAAAGGTGTCAGTTCTTTCTTACCCTGTGGGTCACCAGGTTTGGTAGCAAGCACCTTTCCCAGTTAGCCACCTCGAGGGTCCTTACCCATTTCTTAGGTGACACAAATGTTACTCAGTGGACTTAAGCAGAACAGAGTGAGCGTCAAGGGCTGCTGGAGATTATGTCTGTGGGAGAAAAACCCACATTGGCATCCTCGCAGGGAGGAATCTACCTCTGACGTGTAGTGGGAAGGTGTTCGTAGGGGTTTCTTTTGAAGGCCTGGGTGGGATTGAAGGTGAGTTGTTTAGGGACGAGCCACCATGAGGAGCTAGCTGTTCCCACACTGGGCCTGCTGGGTCAGTGAATCCTCACTGGGGTGTAAGATGGAGAGTTTGTGGTACTGAGAGACGAGCCCTCCTAGCACCTGTCTGCCTGCGTTTTCCAGGGTCTTCCACAGCCTGTAGCCAAGCCACTGTCCTGACAGGCCAGTTGTCCCGGGCCTCATGTGAGGTGAGGTAAGACCCTTGGCTGATCAGGGTCTGCTCTGAGGAGCTCTGACGAGGACACGTGAGCATGGGAGCTCACCTGTTCCCAGAAATACCAATTCTTCTGTATAGCAGAGCCCCCTAGGAACCACTTAACTCAGTCCCCAAAGAAGTTTCAAGGCTTGCCTCCCTTTGAGGGTCTACTGGACAGGATGATCTGCAGTTAATGCCGCTTAATTGGTGTTCTTGGGGCTTAGTCATGGGAGCCCTCGGGAGCGGCTTCCTCGAAAAGCTTCTCTGGGTCTGTTGCTAGGGACAAAGCCTTTCAGAGGGTAACTGCTCTTCTTTCCGGGGCGGGGCGTCTTTTGGCTTATGCTTTTGATTCTCTCCCCTAGGAGGCATCCCAGTCCTGAGGTCAGTGAGCCCCCTCCCCGACATCGCTCCCCCCCCTCGGAGTACCCTGGGAAGGTTCTCTAGCTTTTCTGCATCTATTTCACGTGCTGATTTCCTGGCTCCGCACAGCCAAGGTGCATTTGGACCCCTGCGCTTGCATGGGGGCTTGCTTAGGGTTCATGGTGCACATGCTAACGAGAGCCGAGCCCAGAGCTTAGACCAAGCAGTGGTTCAGAATGGACTAGTGTGATGGACAGGTGATTCTGAGGAAGTGTCCGGGCTCCAGGTGGAGGATGGTGAGGGGCCTGGCCTCCTCCCTGCTCCCCTAGGATGCAATGGGATGCACACAGCAGTTAGACTGCAGGCAGGCTTTGCTGCTCATACCTCTTCTCCCCAAGGCCATTCTGTCTGGAGAACTCTGCAGTTCTATGTGAAATACAGCGTCCAGGTTGACCACCCCCCCACACACACACACCATTATCCATCAATTATTGTATTCTTGCATTCATTAGCCGGAGTATGCATTGAGCCTGACAGGCACCCACCCGGTGGTCTCTTAGAATTTTAAAATCTGTGTTTCAGCACACACACACACACACACACACACACACACACACACACACACCTTGCTGTTATTAGTCCAACTAATGAAAACCCATAAAGCTTTCTTAGCAGGCCCCTGGGCTGTTGATTTCACAGTTGCAATGTACATATGTTAATTACGCCCGAATCCCAGCAATCCTTCAAGCCCCTCCACTTTCCAGGGACCTTCGGAGCCCCCCTCCCATCCTGTTTCCAGGGGAACCCCGGCTCCTTCTGCAGCAGAAAGCAGTCTCCAGGGAATTCCCCCCCTTGTTGAAGCGTCAAGTGCCATTTTCAAAGCAGCCGCTGTCATCCTCCCTGCTGGGTGGGGGTGGGGTGGGGGGTGTCCGTGGACTGTGGACTGGGAGTGGGCCGTGGAAGTGGGGCTGTCTGTCAGCCCTGGTAGGGGGATGCTTCAGGCTAGAGGAATTGAAGGAGAACAGCAGGAAGTCTGATCTTTCCAGAGAATTCTCTAAGACATAAGTATTTACCTGCAGGACTCCTGCAAAGAAGCCATTAGGGGAAATTTTCCTTTTGTCTGAAGCCAGGAGGTTTACTTAGAAGGGGCGGAGAGCTTGTAGGAAATCCTTTGCAAAGGGTTGCATGTTTGTGACGTTGTTATGGAATTTATAGGAGAGACAGGAGCTGGGTTTTATTGAGGCCAGAGTGTGGTGTTCCCCACCCCCACCCCGACCCCATTGCTTGCACACAGCAGGGCTGTCCACAGTGCTTGGAAAATAATCCACCTTCTCTGATTTTCATTTGCTTAGGTGGCCCCTCCCTCCAGTCAGGTGAGGTACAAAAAATATCCTGAGTTTCTCTCTCTGTGGCTGTGGGCAGGTTACCTAACCTTGCTGATTTGTTTCCGTGCTCGTGAGCCGGTAACAGCCCTCAGAATTTTTAAAGAATTAAACGAGATAGCTTAACGATCCCGTTGATCTGTGAACATTCAGGAGAGGCTCGGTAAATGTTAGTTTTCTTCCTCCCCCTCTTGCCCCCCTCCCGCCCCCCTCCCCCAGTCCTCATTCATTAGCGGCTTTCAACCCCATCTGCTTATTAGCAGTGTCTAGAGTCTAGAGACCCTCCTGGGAGGATGTACAGTTGTTTGGGCCCTATGCACATTGATTCGACTTTAACTGGCCTGTGGCATGGCTGAGCGTGGATATATATATTATATATATATATTAGCTCTGGCTGTCCTGGAACTCACTCTGTAGACCAGGCTGGCTTCGAACTCAGAAATCTGCCTGCCTCTGCCTCCCAAGTGCTGGGATTAAAGGCATGCGCCACCACCGCCCAGCGTGAGTATACATTTTTAAGCACCTGTTAAAGCATATATATGTATATATATATATGCTCATTTATTTTGCTCATTTCATGTTTGTGTGAATATACTCACACAAACATGAAACGAGCAAAATCCATTTAATTTGTCACACCCCAAGACACACAGTGACTCGGACATAAGTGTATGGGTAGATTCAGTGTGGCGATGCTGGCCAGGTGGGAGCCGATCGTGCATTGCAGACATTGAACTCACACATGTGTCTATGCAGGTTGGGTAGGAGCTGGCTGCAGTGTGCACTTGTCTACGGAGGCTGGTTAGTAGCCCACTCTGGGCACTGAGCGCACTTCTTGCCTGCAGTTTGCAGAGTAGCTTAGTTAAAGAACACACAGAAAGAGGAGCAAGCCAGTAAGCAGCACTCCTCCGTGGTCTCCGCATTAGCTCCTGTCTTTAGGTTCCTGCCCTGCTTGAGTTCCTGTCTGACTTCCTCCCTGAGTTGTTTTTTGGCCATGACCTTTCACCATAGCAATAATAGCCCACTGCCTGGTGGGGGATGGGGGGCAGGCAAAGGTTAAAGGCAAGATAGACCACACAGGGTCACTCAGATATGACACCATCTACCCCTGGAGCTCATGCCTGGAGAGGGAGGGAGGGAGGGAGGGATCTAGGGATCAGAGAGGAAGACAGGAGAGACGTTTCCACACCTGTAGGAGGCAGCGCCCAAAGCCTGGAGCCAGAGCCCAGTGCGAGGGCTGGAGCCCACAAGTGCCCCCACACCTCACCAGCTCATTCTCTTGCAGTTTGGACGCACCGAGGTCATAGATAACACGCTCAACCCGGACTTCGTGCGCAAGTTCATTGTGGATTACTTCTTTGAGGAGAAGCAGAACCTCCGTTTTGATCTGTGAGTGGAAGGTGGGGCTCACGCTATGGGGGTAGGAGGGGAGTTGTGGGACTGGGGCCCTGGTGACAGGGTACAGGTGGAGAAGCAGGGATATTCTGGGAGACCAGGGAGATAAACATGACAGATGAAATCTACCCCAGCCCTGCTAGGGTGTGGGAAATGGGGTGTGTGCGCATGCCAGATCTTATCCAGCATTTGCCTTAATTAAATGGGGGTGGGGGTGAGGTGCCTGACTCTGGGGAGCATCCATTGAGGCAATTACGGATTCCACCTCTGAGCCTTTTCCTCCCTAGCATCCAAGGTACCTGCTGGCCTCTCCCTATGGTGTAGTGGGGTGTATGTGTATGTGCATCTAGTCTCCCTGCAAAGGTCACAGGACAAGTAGGGCTCTGATCTCTGTGTGTCCACCAGAAAGAGGGACAGGGCCATCAGAAGGGCTTGCCCTCTTGGTGACTGGGCAGGGAGCTTGTGTCATTTCCAGCGGCTGTGGAGGACATGAGGTGGCTTGTAAAAGGCCAGTGTCCTGGAGAAGAGTCAAAAGCGTGGGGAAGAAAAGGGCTGGAGCTTGAGGGAATCTGGCAAAAGTGTGTGTGAATGCGCGCGCGCGCGCATGTGTGTGTGTGTGTGTGTGTGTGTGTGTGTGTGACCTCTGGCAGGGCTGAGCGTGGGTATATTTTTTTAAGCACCTGTTACAGCATGCATTAATATATTTTTTAAAATATGCATGTGCATGTGTGTGTTCAAGTGTATTTGTGTGCATGTATGGGTATGTCACGCATGTGTGTGCAAGTGCATGCATGCACATGTGTGCCTGCGTGCATGAGCATGTATGTGTGTGTGCGTGTGTGTGCATGCATGTGTATGTGAGCATTTGTGTGCGTGTGTGTGTGTGCGTGTGCGTGTGTGTGGTGTGGTGACAGTCTGGCAAGGCCAACTGTCAGGAGAAGTGGGCAGCAATCTCCAGCCCTCAGCAGGTGCAGCCTAGAACAGAGGAAGCTGCTGGAAGGAAGGTTGTGAGTAAGATCCTGGGAGAACGGGCTGCAGCTCAGCTGGCTCCACAAGGGGCCAGCCCAGCTGCAGGACCAAGCTGCCTGCCGCCCACTCAGGTGGAGGTAGCCATGCCTCCCTTTCTTAGGAGCGACCAGCTCAGTGTAGAGGCAGGCTCCAGGTGAGGAGAAGATGTGAAGACAGAGCTGCCAAACAGGCACCGATGAAGCTGGAGGGACAGACAACTGGGATTGATGGATAGGGTGACCCAGTCTCCTATGTTGACCCAGACACCTGTGACCCAGCCACCTGTGGTGACCCAGTCTCCTGTGACCCAGCCACCTATGACCCAGTCACCTATGATCCAGACTCCTGTGGTGACCCAGCCACCTGTAGTAATCTAGCCACCTGTGACCCAGCCAGGGTACAGGGTTCACTTGTGTCATTTCTCATTCTTAGTAAGATAGAACACACTCACAGGGAAGGGTATTTATTTGTGTGTGTGTGAGTGTGTGTGTGTGAGTGTTTGTGTGTGTGTGTGTGTGTACATGCGTGTGTGCATGGCAGGGTATGGAGGGCAGAGGACAGTTTGTGAGAATTGGTTTTCTCCTTCCTTCATGTGAGTCTCGAGGACTGAACTCAGATCACCAGGCTTGGCCGAAAGCGCCATCTCACTGGCTGGGAAATACCCAAATCCTAAGAGGCTCAGGTTTATCTTATCCCTGTCTTCACTGAGGTCAGGACAGGATGAGCCTCCAAGACTCCCAGTACTCACAATGACAGCCTACTTGAGGGGTGGACTCAGAGTTGGAGACAGGGTTAAGTGGGATGTCCCCTGCCTGCCTTTACCATCTTTCTGTGTTCCCTGTAGCTACGATGTTGACTCCAAGAGCCCGGATCTATCTAAACATGTGAGTTCCACCCGTGACTGCCCAGCGAGCTCAGGCTGTCTCTTAAATGTCATATTCTGGCTGGGCCCTGGGCTTCACTCAAGGGAGAGTGTATCCATGGTTGCATGTGGTCACTTCAGTGGGGGCAGTGGGGTGGCTGTGAACAAGGTGACTAACTCTTCTCTCTTCTGCCCTTGAATGTGTAGGACTTCCTGGGCCAGGCCTTCTGTACTCTTGGAGAAATTGTAGGGTCCTCTGGGAGCCGTCTGGAGAAGCCTCTCACGTAAGTGTAGAGGGGTACAGCTTGTCTGGGTGGCACTCCGTGGAGTGAGCCATCTTTAGCCTGCGTCTAACCCAGTTATTCTGGAGGAAGCCAACCAGGCTAAGTTATTAGAGCTTGTGTCCCGTGGGGAGGGACAGTGGCTGAGAGCTATCTAGTCAGTTTGCAACCACACCTCTATCGCTGTGTAAGGAAGAGAACAGAGAACAGCAGAGGAAATGATTCACCAAAGGCCACACAGCTAGCAAGTGGGAAAGCTGGGATTCGAACCTGGCCTTTATTTGCACTGCCTATAGGTATAGGCCTGAGCTGGGAGCTAAAAACAGGCTGGGGCTGGATGCAGTGAGGCCTTCTTACCTCCTGTCTATGACAGTCTGTAGGACAGGGTGGCATGGGGCTCGTGAGGAGAGCTATTATTACTCTGAAAGATCTCTGGTGTCTCCAGGATTCCCACATGCTGCTGAGGGTGGCTTATCATTATTCCAAGGAAGCCCTAGAAACAGGGCCCCAGCACCAGAAGGCACAGACTGGAACAGTTGTCCAAGCCACAGGGCAGAGCATGCAAGAGAGAAGATTCAGGCTAGGCTAAGCATGGACCCCTCACTTGCTTCTACCAAGTTTCTTTTACACACTATAGTTCATAACTGTAGTGTATGTGTGTGTGTGTGTGTGTGTGTTTCTGTGTATATGTCTCTGTGTATCTGTCTGTATGTCTGTCACTGTGTGTGTATGTATGTGTGTGTGTCTGCGTATATGTCCCTGTATGTGTGTGTAAGTCTGTGTGTGTATGTGTCTTTGTAGATATGTCCCTGTGTATGTGTCTGTGTATATATGTCTATATGTGTGTCTCTGTGTATATGTCTCTGTCTGTCTGTTTGTCTGTCTGTCTGTCTGTCTCTGTGTGTAGGGTTTAGACAGTAGACTCTTTCTCCTAGACACTCACCTACAACTCTTCAGTAACTATATAGTAGGATCAGAACCTCAAGAAAAGTCTCTTTCCCCCCTCAAAAGCCCCCTCTCTGGGTCCCCAGAAAATAATAATAGCTATCATTTATTGAGATGGGGGAGGAATAGGTTTGGAACTTAAAGAATTTGGGGAACCTTGAAAGAATTGTGGCACAAGAAGTCGGGGATATACACACCCAGGCACACACACACACACAGAGACACATGGGAAAAGCAGTTATCACTCTGGCATGAAGAGAGAGCCCCAGCACCACATACAAACTAGATGGGCATGGCAGCCTAGGACTCCAGGCTCCCAGGCAGAGACAGGAGGTTCTCAGCAGACAGCTGAGGTGCAGATCTTGGGGCTCAAGTGAAAGCTGCTGCCTCTTTATAAGTTGGAAATTAATGGAGGAAGGACCTATGTGTGCTCCAAAGGCACACACAATACACATATACGCCACATGCACACATACACATGCATGTACACATACATACAAGTGCGAATGCATGTACATGCACACAGTGCACACACATGCACACACACATGTGCACACATGCACACACCTGTATGTGCATACACACACGACATGCACATGTGCACATGCCTACATACACACACACACACACACGTCCACACACATAAATGATACAAATTCGCATTTGCCTCACAGTCCCAACATATCTATAACTGATCCCTTAAAAATAACAACAATGAGCCAGGCGTGGTGGCGCACACCTTTAATCCCAGCACTTGGGAGGCAGAGGCAGGCGGATTTCTGAGTCCGAGGCCAGCCTGGTCTACAAAGTGAGTTCCAGGACAGCCAGGGCTATACAGAGAAACCCTGTCTCGAAAAAACAAACAAAACAAGACAAAACCCAAACCAACAACAGTATGTAGGGTCTGAGCTGCTCAGCAGTCAAGGGAGCTTGCGGCTCTTTCAGAGGACCCTGAGTTTGGTTCCCAGGCCCACATCAGACAGCTCAGGATCGCCTGTAGCCCCAGGCCCAGAGAAACTGAAGCTTCCTCCCAGACTCCGGGCCTTACTGCGTGCATACACACAAGTAAAAAGAAGAGGCATCTTTTTAAAAAAGATTTTACTTAAGCCGGGCGTGGTGGCGCATGCCTTTAATCCCAGCACTTGGGAGGCAGAGGCAGGCGGATTTCTGAGTTTGAGGCCAGCCTGGTCTACAAAGTGAGTGCCAGGACAGCCAGGGCTACACAGAGAAACCCTGTCTCGAAAAACAAAAAAAACAAACAAAAAAAAGATTTTACTTATTTATTATATGTAAATACACTGTAGCTGTCTTCAGATCTCATTACAGGTGGTTATGAGCCACCATGTGGTTGCTGGGATTTGAACTCAGGACCTCTGGAAGAGCAGTCAGTGCTCCTAACCGCTGAGCCATCTCATCAGCCCAAGAAGAGACATCTTTAAAATCAAAATTTAGATCTCATATGTCCTTGGAGGCTAAGAACAGCATATAGTTGCTTTTTATCTAACTCATTTAGGTTTTTTTTTTTTTAAACAAAAACAACAATGATTTAATTTGGAATTTTAGGGGTTTTGTTTTGTTTTATTTTTGGTTGGATGTTTTTCTTGTTTTAGATTTTTGTGGAGGTGTTTTTTTGTTTTGTTTTGTTTTTCGAGACAGGGTCTTTCTGTGTAGCCCTAGCTGGCCTGGAACTTACCATGTAGTCACAACTGAATTATAGATTTAAGGACACCTAAAAATTATACCCAGCTTACAAGACTGGAAGAATGGCTCTCGGGTTATGAACACACACTGCAGCCGGGTGTCTCACAACCATCTACAGCTCCAGCTCCAAGGGACTAGGTACCTCTGGCCTCACAGGCACACACGCATACGCGCACACGCACACACAGAGTTAAAAATAGCAAAAACATCAAAAAAGAAAAGTAGGGTTTTCCCAGGAGAAATTACAATTAGCTCTTGCTAAGAAGCGTTCTTCTTTCATTCAAATTTACACGTTTTTAAGTTATTTTTACTCATTCCTTGACACTCGCGTAATACATTTGGATCCTTTTCACTGCCCACTGCCCGCACTCAGCTTCTGGCTGAGGAGAAGCCCTCCCAGCTCCCACCTGGGTCCAAACCTAACCAGTCACAGGTCTGCTTTCTGCTTGCTGGATGGATAGGGGATGGAGGGATCCTTACCCCTCCCCCCACCCCCAGAAGATGAGCCCCAGGACAAGATCTGAACTGTAGCAGCTCGGGAACACCTCAGAGGAGGCAGGTCATCCCCCCACCCCACCCCCGAAGGTCTTGTGTGTCTAAGTTTAGCTGTTCATGACTCAACCCCACCGCAGCTCCTATTTACTGTGCATCTATTCTGGGACAGACATGAGGGTCAGTGCCTTTCTAGTGAAAGCAACACAGGGAGCCCTCACTGTTTGTGGGATCCACAAGCATGCACACCATGCACTAAATACTGGACGCGCACTGCCATTGGCCTGGTCATTGTTCCTGGGACAATACCGCGAGCCAAGCCTGTGCCATGTATTTCCTCTGCCTTAGGTGTTCTAAAGCACCTAAGGATGATGTAGAGTATAGGATATGCTAGACATGGTGGAGTATACATGTAACCTAGTCCTTGCGCGTGGAGGCAGGAGGAGTTCAAGGCCACCCTCAGCTACAGAAGTTGAAGGCCAGCCTCAGCTCCATGAGACTCTGTTTACTATTTATTTCTAAGTAAATAGTAAAATAAAACACATGGAGGTTGTGTGTGCCTCATATTTAAATGATATGGTGGCAGCCAGGTGGTGGTAGCACACGCCTTTAATCCCAGCACTCCAGAGGCAGAGGCAGAGGCAGATGGATCTATGAGTTTGAGGCCCACCTGGTCTCCAGAGCAAGTTCCAGAACAGCCAAGGCTATGCAGAGAAACCCTGTCTCTAAAAACAAAGCAAAACCAAACAAATAGATTTGCACATCCAGAGGTTCTATTGTCACAGAGGGGTCCACGAACCAGTTCCTTGTGCCTATTAAGGGATGATGGAATTAGTTTGGTATCCTTGTGTTTGAGGGTGGAGGGGGGTGTTGTTGTTTTGAGACAGGGTCGCACTACAGGGCAGCCTCAAACTCAAGATCCTGTGTGAGTCCTGGGATCTCAAGTGGGCATAGTCACATCGAGTTTCCTCTGAGCTTTGGAGTCGGCGTCCAGGGTCTTTTTCTGTAGCCCAGGAGGGCCTCAAACACATCTCTCTGCCTCAGCCTCCCAAATGCTAGAATAGTGGGCATGAAAGGCCGCATGCAGCCAGCTGTATTAATTTACTAGGGTGTTGATGTGATCCCCACACTGAGGGACTTAGTGAGAGAAATTAAAAACTTCACACTTCTGGAAGCCAGAAGTCCAAATTCAAGGTGCCAACTGAGCTCCTTTCTGCTGAGACCGCTCTCCTGGGTTTGAGATGGTTGTGGGGTTTGTTCTCCTGTCTTTTCTCTATGTGTCTGGATCCCACCCATGTGATCTCACTTCCTTAACTGTTTGTTTTTGTTTTTTTTTTTAATTATTCAAGTGTCCATGTCTATGGTTGTGTGTGTGGATACGTGCACATGAACGCAGGTACCCTCAGAGGCCAGAAGAGGGCGTCAGATTCCCAGAGCTGGTCGTGAGCCTCCCAGTGTGGGTACTGGGAACCAAACTTGGTTCTTCTGGAAGAGCATTCCTGGCTCTTAACTGCTGAGTCATCTCTTCGGCCCCTTTAAAGGTTCTATCTCCAAATATAATCCCATGAGCGCATTTGGGCCTTCAGCATCCGGATGGGGAGGGCCAGGGAAACCACTGAGGCCCAGTGATGCAGTCTTCACTTCAGCAGGTTTCAGGGTCACCCAGAGCAGAAGCTGGTCTCCACCCTCAGAGTTTCTGGCCTAGTGGGTCTGGATATGTTTGTAACACCTTCCCAGAGGACACTGGGGCTTCTGGTCTGGGCCCGACACTGAATACCCCAGAGGTAGTGTAACTTGCCCAGGCTTCACTCTGAAGCCTTGGAAGGTCTTCTGTGGCCTGGACTTTTGGTCCTGTTTTAATGATGTCCAGGGTAGACACCTGGCTCCGGGCATCCATCTGTCTATCTGTTCTGGCCTTTGAAGACTGGTCCTGGGCTCATGCATAGCTTTCTTTTCCTCTGTCTCCACAGGATAGGAACATTCAGCCTCAACTCCCGGACAGGCAAGCCTATGCCAGCCGTGTCTAACGGGTAGGTCACCATGTAGCTGTGGCTGTCCTGTCCTGTATTCAGCCCACTCTACAGAGGCTACCTACTGCCTCTGGGTCCAGCTCCTGATCTACTGTTAATCCCTGGATAGGAAGACAAAGGGTCCTAAGTCCCTTTACAAGGTCTCAGGCACCCTCCTCTTCTACAAAAGCCAGAGCTGGAGCCTGCTGAGGCCTGGTGGCTCTTGGGATTTTAGGGAGTAGGGTTGGGCTCAGAAGAGCAAACTGTCCCCAGGGTTAGCAGGCCTGGGACCTCTCAGTCTCCTTTGTCCTTCCAAGTTCTGCCCCATTCCCTCCCTGGCCCCCTTCCTTCATCTAATATTCTTTTTTTTTTTTTTTTTAAAGAGGTGGAGTCTCTTTTTTTTTTTTTAAAGATTTATTTATTATATGTAAGTACACTATAGCTGTCTTCAGACACTCCAGAAGAGGGCGCCATCATCTAATATTCTTATTGACCCCTTATTCTCCATGGTTTCCCTCTTCAACACCGAACACGAGCTGCCTTCTCCCTATGAAGTCCATTTGGCTCAACTCTCCCACTGCCTCCATAGCTCGCTGCCAGCTGCAGAGGGTTGTGCACTTTGTCAGTCTCCACTCTGACTTCATGCTTTGGGCTAGCCTCATCAAAATGTGACCAATACAGACCCTCCGTGTTCTTCCCTCTCCTCTCCTGAGGAGATTCTCCATCCTAGCTTCTTCTCATACACTGTGGGTCTAAAGGGCCTTTGGGGCTGAACAAGGGAGTCCCAGCTTCCTGCATATGTGGAAGGAGCCAGATGTGGACTCCCTCACAGCTGGCGCCTAGTGTGACTGCTGGTTTAGGAAGGGAGTGGATACCATGATCTGAGAGAGAACAAAAGCAGATGTAAGAGAGGAATAAAGGCCAGAGGGAGCAGGGAAGGAAGGCCAAGCCTGTGGAAGCAGGCTGAGGCAAGCGAGGAGGGAAAAGCAAGATTAGAAATAGAAGGTGAGGGTCCAAGGCAGAGCAACAGATGGAGAGCCGGGGGCGGAGGAGGCTGCTACCCAGCATCCGCCTGGTTCTTACCAGGCCAGTGCTCGGGGAAGGACTGCCCAAGAGTAAGGGACAAGTGTTGGCACTGCCACATGCTGGGGGCAGGTGTGGTCCCTACTCTGCTCACCGGATTTGGAGAGATTTGGTTTGTTTCTTCAGCCCTAGGAAGTTTCTCTTCCTCTCATTCCTCCTCAGCTGGGAACCTCCCCATCCAAGAGTTGATGCTGGGGAAAGTTCGGTGGTTCTCATAGGGTTCCACACAGCACGCTGCTGCAGCCCTGGGCTGGGCAGGAGCTGGGGTGTGGATTTTACAGTGCCCCTCAACAGTGAGGGTAACTGCCCATCTCAGGCCTTCTCTGCACAAGGCACTGTGTTTGCATATTAGAAAAACAGATTCTAGGTCACCCCCGTATATGGGAAGGGACAGAAGAGTAATCTTTGAACTCTAGTCACAGCTGCCCCACAGCCTCACATATGACTGTCCCTCTCAGTGACCCTGAGATCCTCCTGACTGAGTCTCAAACCTTAGAGTGACATGGTCACTCTAGTCCTTGGGGCATTCCCCCATCTCACCTACAAGGGGAATAGGGGTGGAGTAGCCTGAATAGAGCCCCTCTCCAGCATGCCTTTCTGAGGGGGCTTCTCCTCTGTAGATGGTCTGTCCCTCTTTGTCCTGCCTGGCCCCTCACTAAGGAGAAATGAGTTATCTCTTGTCCCTAGAAAGCCCCAGCCAAGGAATTGAAAGGGAGGTAGCTGCAGACGAGAGCCAGGAAGAGTCCCCCCTCCCCAAGACCATGTACATCCTGAGCTGCTCTTCAGTAGTGAAGGAGACCGGCTCAGAGCTGGAACAGCAAGGGGCCCTGGGTCAGCCGGGTACAGGGTGGCTAGCCCACAAGGTCTTTTGCCCACAGAAGTGGTCTTTGGATGGAAAGCTCCAGAACCACTGGTCCGGAAGCTTCCGGGTGAGTCTGGGTGCTGTTGCCATTCTAAGACCTCCCCAGTGGGCCTTGGGAGCAGGGGGCGGGGCCACTGAGGCTGGGGGCGTGACCCCAGCCACACAGGGCTTGGCCACATTGCCCAGGTACTTCTGAAGACTTTCTTTCTCAGGGGTGTTGGGGCAGATGCCTAGATGGCACAGGGTGGGCATGGGAGTGGCTGACCCAGGAGTGTCAGGTGGTTGGTCTGTCCTTGTCTGGCTTGTCATTGTTTTGTTGTTTTTGTTTTGTTTTGTTTTGTTGGCTTCTTCTCCTTCAGTGGTGTCCCAGGGAAGAAATGTGGTACCATCATCCTGTCTGCAGAGGAACTGAGCAACTGCAGGGTGAGTAACAGAGCCTATTTCTCCGTGGACCTGGAGGGAGCCAGGTCAGACAAGGCTCCTCCTGACCTGGCTGGCATGAGACTGTGTGATACTGGAGCTAGAAGATTCCATCCTTATGGTTGAGCAGAGTAAGACCCAAGGCAGGAAGGACCAGCCTACAGTCTGCACCACAGAGCCAGGCTCCTTCCAGGCTCTCTCACAAGTTCCTCAGCCCAGACTGCCCCTGGGCACTTGTGATTTGTTGTCACTTTTCAGTTTTGTTTCGGGCATAAGGTGACACCCTCTGTAGAACGATCAGTTTTGTCTTGGGCATGGGGTGACACCCCCTGTGGAATGGAGGGAAGAAATGTGTGTGTGGCCACAAGTGTGAGTGTGTGCATCTGGGTGGATGAGCATAGGTAGGTATGAATACAAACGTGGGTGGGCACGGCTGTTGCGAAGCTGAGAGTTTGCAATCCCCGGCAGCCTTTGGTTTTGACTCTTGTGTAGGACTGTGGCGAAGCAGGCAATAGGGGTGGCTCCCCACACCAAAAAAGGGCTCAGGGCTCTGACGGCTGATGACAGGGAGACATGTAAAGATGCTGTACTGACAGATGTTGCCATTTGTCAACTGATGAGCGGTGGTGTTGTAGTTTGCTGTGGTAAACACCATGTTGGAAATGACTTGTGGAGGAAAGAGTTCATTTTACTTTATAATCCCAGGTAACAGTCCAGCATTGAGGAAAGTCAGAGCAGGAGCGCAAGGCAAGAGCTTGAAGCAAACACCATGGAATGCTGTTTACTGGCTTATTCTCAGGATAATGATCTTATAGATCCTAGACCCACCTGCCTAGGCATGGCCCCACCCACAGTGGGCTGTGCCATCCTACACCAATTAACTATCAAGACAACCACCAGCTACCCCAGAGCTGGTGAGACGAGTCAGTGGTTAAAAATGTGCATTCTTCTTGCATTGGACCTAAGTTCAATCTCCAGCACTCATGTCTGGCCGTTCACAACTGCCTGTAAATCCAGCTCCAAGGGGATCAGATGTGTCTGGCCTCTCACAGTACCTACAGTCAAGTGCACACACCCATACACATAATTAAGTATAATAAAAAATAAATAGCAAGAAAAGAAAGAAGAGAATGCCTCACAAAATGGCCACAGACCAACGTGATGGTGGAAACTCTTCAGTTGAGAATCCCTCTCCCCTGGTGACTTTAGGTTTTCTGTAAAGTTGACAGTGGATGCTAACGATGACAGGCACTCACACTGGTCCTGAGATGTAAGATGAAGCTCAGTTGTTCATGGGAGAAGGCCTTGAGCAAGAGTCTTATTTTACCACAAACAACAGCCTCTTTCTGGGACAACAGGATGCAGAACTGGACTCTATTCCAGGTCTAGCTGACGCTAAGATCAGGGCTTGGGTCCCCAGGCCACCCAAGCTAGACATCCCTGAGGTCAGTGAGGAACCTCTCATGGAGCGAAAGGCAAAGTGACAACTCAAGGCCAAGCCTGGGTGCAGGGACAAGACTCCTCTTGCACTGTAAAACAGAGCGGAAACAAGACTTCCTGACCTTCCCAGATCAGAGAAGCCTTCCCCTAGTATCAGCCATGTTAGAAACTATGTATCCACCATGTTAGAAACTATGTATCCACCACGTTAGAAACTATGTATCCACCACGTTAGAAACTATGTATCCACCACGTTAGAAACTATGTATCCACCACGTTAGAAACTATGTATCCACCATGTTAGAAACTATGTATCCACCATGTTAGAAACTATGTATCCACCATGTTAGAAACTATGTATCCACCATGTTAGAAACTATGTATCCACCATGTTAGAAACTACATATTGGGCTGGAGAGATGGCTCAGTGGTTAAGAGCACCAACTGCGCTTCTGAAAGTCCCGAGTTCAAATCCCAGCAACCACATGGTGACTCACAACCATCCATAATGAGATCTGACGCCCTCTTCTGGTGTATCTGAAGACAGCTATAGTGTACTTAGATAGAATAATATATAAAAATCTTTTAAAAAAAGAAAAGAAACTATATATCCACCATGTTAGGAACTATGACAGAGCAAGTTAGGTCATAATTAACCCCTTTTAGAATAATAACAGTGAGCCGGGCGTGGTGGCACACGCCTTTAATCCCAGCACTCAGAAGGCAAAGGCAGAGACAGAGGCAGGCAGATTTCTGAGTTTGAGGCCAGCCTGGTCTACAAAGTGAGTTCCAGGACAGCCAGAGCTATACAGAGAAACCCTGTCTCGAAAAACAAAAAACAAAAAGAAGAAGAAGGAGAGGGAGAGGGAGAGGGAGAGGGAGAGGGAGAGGGAGAGGGAGAGGGAGAGGGAGAGGGAGAGGGAGAGGGAGAGGGAGAGGGAGAGGGAGACGGAGAGGGAGACGGAGACGGAGACGGAGACGGAGACGGAGACGGAGACGGAGACGGAGACGGAGACGGAGACGGAGACGGAGACGGAGACGGAGACGGAGACGGAGACGGAGACGGAGACGGAGACGGAGACGGAGACGGAGACGGAGACGGAGACGGAGACGGAGACGGAGACGGAGACGGAGACGGAGACGGAGACGGAGACGGAGACGGAGACGGAGACGGAGACGGAGACGGAGAAGGAGAAGGAGAAGGAGAACAACAACAACAACAACAATGGAACACATTTAGAATCAACATAGTAGCCAGGTGTGGTGGCCTTTTTAAGCCCAGTACTTGAGAGGCAGAGGCAGGGGGATCTCTGAGTTCAAGGTCTGGATAGCAAGTTTCAGGATACCAAGAATACATAGAGGGATCTCATCCTAACAAAACAAAGAATCAACATGGGAAACTGGAGAGATGATACTGTAGTTAAGAACACTGGCTGCTCTTGCAGAAGACCTGGGTTTGATTCTCAGCACCCACAATATGGCTCACAACTATCGATAACTCTAGTCTTTGTGGCTCCAACTACCTCTTCTAGCTTCTAAGCCCAGAGCCTCAGGGTTCCCTGGCTGTGGAGCAGTTGGATTAATGAACTGATGCTGTGGATGAAGGGGATGGGGATGTTGCTCAGGAGGGGCTGTGCAGGAACTGCTTGCTGGCTCCGATTCAGTTTTCCCTGAGCTCAAGCCCTCCTCCTTGGTTTATCTTTAAGTACCACCAGCAAGGGCACTGTGGAGTGTCTAAGTTTAGTGGGGCTGGCTCTGGTGGTTTCCCAGCAGCTTGTAAACATCTTCCTTTACCACCTTAGACCCCCTCCCACCTGAGATTCCCTCTTCCCTCCCTTCCTCTTCTTCCCCCTCCTCCCTGCCCCCCCCCATCCTTGGACACTGCAGTTTCCTTGCTTGAGGCTCTTGCCCACACTGGGGGGGCTTGGGGGCTGCCTCCCCCACCAGAGGCTGTCAGCTTCTTTTTCTTCTGGCACATCTTTGGCTGAATTCTCTCTTTCCCTAGAATCCTTGCAAGGAACAGACTAATTCTTAGCATCTGGCTGAATTAAAATAATTACATGTGAGCAGCTTTGCAACTCAGGCTTTCAGTGGGAGGATCAAAGGGAGAAGGCGGGGTCTGGAGTGGGTCTGCAAGGCGTGGGGCTTCCTGCCTTCAGCCTGGAGCCTGTGTGGGTGGCCAGGGACGGCAAAGGATGGAGCGGATACCAGCCTGTGACAGGCTTACTTTAGTAGGTAAATGAAAAACCTTGCTCATCAGAATATTAATACCAAGAAGGTTCCTACAGTCAGATTTGATGGAAGCATATTTGGGATCCTTGTGTAGACAGGGTGAGCCTCAGCTCTGCAGTCACCCTCACTTCCCCACGCCCAGTGAGGAGATTGACAATTCCTTCAAGGTCTTCAACTTTGAGGCTCACTTGTTGACAAATACACCCTGTTGCTAGAGATTAAACCCAGGACCTTGCCCAGGCTAAGCAAGCACTCCACCGCTAAGCTATACACCAGCCATCTTTTTTATTTAAAAAAAGAAAAAATCAGGGCCCAGTATGGTGGGGGCATACCTCTAATCCCTGCTCCTCAGGCAGAGGCAGAGAGGCAGAGAGAAGCAGAAGCAGAGAGAAGCAGAGAGAGACAGAGGCCCATGTGGAAAAGCAGGTACATGGTAAGTGGGGTTCAAGATAGGGTTTCTATATGTAACCCTGGCAGTCCTGGAATTTACTTTGCAGACCAGGCTGGCCTTAAACTCAGAGGTCCTCCTCCTGCCTCTGCCTCCCAAATGCTTGGATCAAAAGTGTGCACCATTATGGCAGCTGGATTTTGTGAGACCTCCCAGCAGGGGGGGATTCAGGAGACTTGAGGGTAGTGTTTCTCCTTGCTGCAGACTTTGGGAGAGAACAGTCATTAGAGGGAAGGAGGGAGACAAGAGGAACCCGGTGGTAAAGTGGCTATGGAGCGCAGGTCCTCCGACACACAGCTGCATGCTGGCATCATGAAGGGTAGGGAAGGAGTGTTGTCGGTGCTCAGACAGACATGAGAATCCTCCCTAAAACACAGCATATAATTTCTTAGTCTCAGAAATAATTTTCCCTAGTTAAATACAAACAAAACAAAACAAAAAGACTGTCTCTGATGCTTAAATATATGTGTGCATGCGCAATTAGGTTAACCATATTAGCCATCGGGAGATGGCTCAGTGGTAAAGTGCTCACTGTACAAGCAAGAGAGCCATAGTTCACGTCCTAAGGATCCACGCGGATGCTTAATGGGCACAGTAACCCTGTAATCGCAGCCTCTGAAGGGGGATGTGGACCACCCCCCACCCCCCAGGGAGCAAGCAAGCTAGCAACCATAGCCACATTAGCCAGCTCTAGGTTTGATTGACACCTGCCCCAGAGAATAAGATGGTGAATGATAGGGGAAGGTTCCCAACCTCAACCTCTCTACACACTCAAGCACATAAGCATGTGAACACACATACACATGGACACACATATGGAAATGAAAAGGAAAAAAAAATAACATGTAATTCTGCAACAAGTTGAGAAATCTAGAAAAATTACCCAGAGAGAATTATTGTTGACATTTGGATGCCTTTTTATGGCTATATATATTTTTTTTTGTTTGTTTGTTTGTTTGGTATAATTTGGTACCTAGTTGTTTGGTGGTTTTGAGACAGGGCCTCACTGTATAGCTTTTACTGGTCTGAAATTCCCTCTGTAGACCAGGCTAAACTCAAAGATCCTCCTGCCTCTGCTTCCCAAGTGCACAGATTAAAGGTGTGCACTACTATCACCCAGCTAATATGGCACCTAGATATTGGACTATAAGTTTCTGTCAATAGTCTTAGAAATGTTATTCCTCATTGTGTGGTGGATACATCATCATTGATTGAATATGGCTCCTTCTTCAATACATTTAAGTAACACTTCATTGACCTTCCTATATTCTTTTTTAAAAAAGATTTATTTATTTACTATATGTATATGAGTACACTGTCACTATCTTTTTTTTTTTTTTAAAGATTTATTTATTTATTAAGTACACTGTAAGTACACTGTAGCTGTCTTCAGACACTCCAGGAGAGGGCGCCAGATCTCGTTACGGATGGTTGTGAGCCACCATGTGGTTGCTGGGATTTGAACTCCGGACCTTCGGAAGAGCAGTCGGGTGCTCTTACCCACTGAGCCATCTCACCAGCCCCACTGTCACTATCTTCAGACACACCAGAAGAGGGCATCGGATCCCATTACGGATGGTTGTGAGCCACCATGTGGTTGCTGGGATTTGAACTCAGGACCTCTGGAAGAACAGTCAGTGCTCTTAACCACTGAGCCATCTCTCCAGCCCCCTTATATTCTTTCTTTCTTTCTTTTTATCTTATGTGCATTGGTGCTTTTACTGCATTTGTATCCATGTGAGAGTGTCAGATCTTGGAGTTACAGTTGTGAGCCAGCATGTGGGTGCTGGGAATTGAACCCAGGTCCTCTGGAAGAACAGTCAGTGCTCTTAAGTACTGATACATCTCTCTCCAGCTCCCATATATTTTCTTATTTGATTGTTTTTCATCTATCCACTTATTTTGTGTGTGTGTGCACACACATGTGTACATATCACACAGCAAGCCTAAGGAGTCCGTTTTCTCCTTCCACCAAGTGGAGGCAGAAGACCAAACTCAGCTTGTCAGCCTTGACAGCTGGCACTCAGTGGGTAACACGGGGTCATCACAGCAGCCTGTAGTCACTGTGGATGTGTTTGCTTGTTGTTTGTTTTTTGAGGCACTGTCTCATTCTACCCAGGTCTAGAACTTCTCTTAGTCCCTGATTGCTCTGCAGTTCCCAGCACTCCTCCTCCTGGGATCACACGCATGCGCTGCTCTACCCAGGTCACGGCCTATTCTAATGGCTCCTCTTTCCTCCCAAGCAGTGGATTTAGGTCAGCTTCCCAGATGTGCAGGCACAGAGAGTGGGAGGGAGAGTGGTCAGCTGAAGGCTTTCCACCTCCAAAGGATCGAATCAATAGACATGCAGCTGATTGGATTATTTGAGAACTTGGCCTTACCACAAAAATGGTGAGGCAGCTTGACCCTTGACCCCAAGGCCCAGCCACAGTCAGTGCAGCAATAAAGGCTCCATCTCCCAGGCTGCTGTGACCACCACCTGGTCTGAATAGCTGTCAGCACAAAGCCTCCTCAGGGGCCTCCCCTCCCCTTTTCTCTTTAGCAGTGCACCCTTTCTTGCTGGGGTGTAGTTTCAGAGTCCTAGATAGAGTGTGTGTGTGTGTGTGTGTGTGTGTGTGTGTGTGTGTATTTGCGCGCTTGCATGTGCGTACTTCCTGCATGTGGAGACCAAAAGATAACCTTGCTTGTCATTTTTTAGGAGCTGTGCATCTTGGATTTTCAGACAGGCTCTCTCACTGGCCTGAAGCTCCCCATCAGGCTAGGCTGGCTGACCAGTGAGCCCCAGGGATCCCAGTATCTCTGCTTGTCCAATGCTGGAGATTGCAAACTTGAACCACCATGCCCAACAATCTACCGTGGGTGCTGGGATGTGAATTCAGAACTTCATGTCTGTGTAGTAAATGCTTTACTGATTTCCACCCTCACATGCTCGCATACACAATCTAGATTCAGGGACACACACACACCCCAAGCAATTTTGGGATGGGGGGTGGTGGCTTCAAGACAGGGTTTCTCTATGTAGCCCTGGCTGTCCTGGACTTGATTTGTAGACCAGACTGGCCTTAAAGTCAAAGAGATCCACCTATCTTTGCCTTCCACGACACCAGGCATCCCACGTTGGGCCAAAAGGAACAATGTGCTAATTCTGGGAAATTCGGAAAATCCAACAGACCAATAGAAGCCACCATGGTACCGTTATCCATTTTTAAATGTCTTTCAGAGTTGGCTTGTAGGCTGATTGAGAATTCAAGCCTCTGAATCAAAAACTGAGCATGGTGGTGCACGCTTGTAATCCCAGCACTTGGAAGGCAGAGACAGGTAGATCTCTGTGACTCTATACAGTGAGTCAAGACAGCCAGGGCTATAGCCCTGTGAGACCCTGTCAAGTGTGTGACTCTAGGTAGGCTACTGTGTGACTTTCTGTGGTTTGGTTGATTCATATGTAAAAATGGCTTCAACATTTTTGTGTGTTGTTTATCACAAATTTATTTCATAGTGATTTTTTTTTTAAGTGACGTTAAAATATTTGATTACTAGGCTGGAGAGATGGCTTGGTGGTTAAGAGCACTGACTGCTCTTCCTAAGGTCCTGAGTTCAATTCCCAGCAACCACTTGGTGGCTCACAACCATCTGTAATGGGATCTGATGTCCTCTTCTGTTGTGTCTGAAGACAGAGACAGTGTACTCACATACATAAAATAAATAAATTAATCCAAAACAACAACAAAACACTTTGGATTACTGGGCCTTAGAGGGTCTCTCAAGTTTCACATTTACCTCCTTATCCAGGGCTGAACAGTAGGTACCATGCCTGCTGACCTCTGGGCCTGACCTCTGGGGTGGAAAGTTTGAAGTGCCAGAGGAAGCCAGCCCTGCTGCAGAGAAAGCCTGCCTGCTGAATCCCGGAGGCAGCGCAATTAGCATTTGGGGATATGCAAATTGAAGCAATCCTGCTGTTTTAGAGAAACTTAATATGTTTTTTTTAAAAAAGATAGGGTGAAAGGCAGAAATTGCAGGAAATTATATATCTCAGGAGCGGGTTTTATCTTCCCTGCTACTGATTCCCATGGTGCACAGGCTATGACAGCATCTCTCAGGCTCCAACCGAGAGCCCCACCTTAGCATCAACCCTCAATTCCACCCTCATTCCAGGCTGGGACCTTGGCTTTCTGCTCCCACCCCTCACCCCCCAGGACTTTCCCACTGGGTGTCACCAGGGACATAGCTCTGTTGACAAGCTGGAAACCTCTCTGAAGGTCTGTCTTGTTTTCCAGCAGTCCTGCATGGTACAGCAATCACAGTGTGATCTAGGGAACCATCCCTGGGTTTGTGTGTGTGTGTGTGTGTGTGTGTGTGTGTGTGTTGGGGCTGGGATGGAGATGAGTCTGATGTAAGCTCACTTATCTACCACAGACAGGAAATGGGCTGTCACTCCCTGGCCAAGCTTCCCACCTAGCTGGAGTTCAAAGCCTGTTTTTTTTTTTTTTCCATTTTAGCTAGTTTGCATAGAGGCCCTTCTAAATGGATTTCACACTTCTCTGCCTCCTCCATTGGAGGCTACAGAACATAATTAAGCTTACCTTGGGGAAGCAGGGGTCATTATTTAGAATTTCAGTTACTCTTTCCTGAAGCCGTAATGTACCACTCTGGCGTAAATTTGTAGCTATGTGGTGTCCAGCAAGAGTGTTACCTTCTCTGTTCCTCCACTTTTTGGTTTCTTCTCTCTCTCTCTCTCTCTCTCTCTCTCTCTCTCTCTCTGTCTGTCTCTCTTTCCTTCCTTCTGTCTCTCTTTCTTTTTTAAGAATTATTTATTTATTTTATGCATATGAGTACACTGTCACTGTCTTCAGACATACCAGAAGAGGGCATCAGATCCCACTACAGATGGCTGTGAGCCACCATGTGGTTGCTGGGAATTGAACTCAGGACCTCTGGAAGAGCAGCCAGTTCTCTTAACCTCTGAGCCATCTCTCCAGCCCCCTCTCGGTCTTTTCTTTACTTACTACACTTTATTTCCTTGTGTTGTGTGTGTGTGTGTGTGTGTGTATAGGTATGAGTATGCTCTGGCAAACGTGAAGGTCTGAGGATGGCTTGCAGGATTTGCTCCCACCACGTGGGTCCCTGGGTTCAAACTTAGGCTTAGTGGCAGGGGCTCAGCCTCAACGGGCCTGTGTGTGTGTGTGTGTGTGTGTGTGTGTGTGTGTGTGTGTGTGTGCAATCCAGAGTGTGTCACAAGGTCTCACTATGAATGCCTGGCTGGCCTGGTCTGGAACTGTGAGCTGTCACTATGTAATAAACTAGGCTGGCTTTGAACTCACAGAGATCTGCCAGCCTCTACCTCCTGAGTGCTGAGTTGCCCCTTCCCCATCCCCTCCTGTGTAAAATAGGCAGGAGAACAGTGCCTACCTGCATAGAACTGTTGACAGGATTAAAGAAAGCAGAGGCCGGGCAGTGGTGGCACATGCCTTTAATCCCAGCACTTGGGAGGCAGAGGCAGGCGGATTTCTAAGTTCAAGGCCAGCCTGATCTACAGAGTGAGTTCCAGGACAGCCAGGGCTATACACTGTCTTGAACCATCCTCCCCACCCCACCCCAAAAAAAGAATTGGATCTGTGGTTCTCAACCTGTGAGTCCTGACACACACACCTGTCGCCTATCAGATATTTACATTATGGCAAAATTACAGTTATAAAGTAGGAACAACTATAATTTTCTGGTTGGGGGTCACCGCAACATGAGGAACTGTGTTAGGGGGCTGCAGCACTTGGAGGCTTGAGAAGCACTGAGCTGGACACTCAGGCTGAGCAACTGTAGTCCTCAGGTTCCTACAGCAAGACGGGCTGCTGATAGGCCAGTCACCAGAAGCTTAGGGGCCGACCAGCCTGACCTGCAGGGCAGTGAAGAACAGAGACCTTGTCTCTGTGAGTGGGAAGCATCTAAAACCTTGGTTGCCCTCTGCCTTCTACAGCATGCCCAGATTCTCTCTCACACACACACACACTCACTCATGTACACACACACTCACACACATATGCAAACAACCATGCACACACACACATACACACACACATCCATGCATGTGCACACATACATAGGTACACACACATGCACACACACACATGCACACACCCATGCACATGCACACACACACAGGCACACATACATGTGTTGCCCTCTGCCTTCCATGACATGCCCACATTCACACACATGTGTACACACACAGACACACATACACATATGCCACACACAGTATACAATATGCACACACATGCACACATGCTCACACACATATGTATGCGCACATTCACACATATGCATACACACACATGCACACGCACATGCACGTGCACACACACATACATACATATACACACACGCGCACCCCTTAAAAAAAGTCAAGTCAGTGGGCACATTACATTCTGCTTTGTTATATCATCACTTTCATAGACATATGACAGTTTCATATACTAAAGTAGGTGACACTCTGTAAACGGTATACCGGGAATAAACCCAGGACCGTATGCCTGCTGGGCAAGCACCGCGAACCCCGAGCACCACGCACCCCAAGACATACTCCCATTGTATTTACTTTGGACTTAAACTTTCTGCCCCCTACCTGCTCTGGCTAGACCCACTAAAGTTTCATCAAAAGGTACTAAAAGCCTTTGCTGCCTGGCTCTGCTGTTGGGCTATTTCCCATGTGTGCTTGGTTTAAGGTCAGCCTGAGTTTATTGCATGAGAGGTTTCTGTGCTCTCTTAGGTGAGAATGCCACGAGGCCCTATAGAGCCAGGACTGAGCCTCTGATCTCCCTGGTCTCAAAGGAGCTGTCCCCATGGCTTCCCTGGGCTGACTCTGGTCCCCTGAAGCCACTGTGGGAAGACATCAATGCCAGCTTTGCAGTTACCCAGGCTCCATTGCTTAGGCCGGACAGCGTCCCTGGAATTTCCTTATTTTGTCACCGGTATCCTGGTGCCTTTGAGAAGTTTTCTGGGTGGGTCAATTAAAGCAAGCCCTGAAGTCAGTTTAGGCTGTACCCTGTGCAGCATGGGACAGATGGGTTAACTTCCTCTCCTCCCCTCCTCCTCCTCCTCCTCTTCCTCCTCCTCCCCTTCCTCCTCCTCCTCTTCTTCTTCCTTCTCCTCCTCCTCCTCCTTCTTTTTCTCCTCCTCTTTCTCCTCCTCTGGAAAGTGAGAAAACAGGAGTTTTTCAAGTGGAGGTTGGAAAGGTGAAGGGTCCAGGTGGCACCCGACGTCTAGGGAGTGCTTGGTTAGTCCCCGGTGCCCTTGTTCTGGGCCAGAAACTCTGGGGCTTTTTGGAAGCTCCAGTAGCATCCTGGATCCCACAAGGTTCCTAGTCTCCTCCCCTCGAGTGGGTGAGGATGAGGGCCCTCCTGTACCAGTGGCTGTGTGCAGCAGGCTCTTCCTTCCCGGTGTACAGGCCCAGATACCACAGACACCAGATAATCTTGTGTAGCCAAGGCTAGCCCAGCCTTCATCATCTTCCTGTCTCAGCCTCCAAAGTGTTAGCATCACAAGCTTGTGCCACCACAGCCTGCTGAAGTCAGTCTACCATACAAAAAGCAGGGAAGTAAGTCTGGTGAGAGGCAGTTTGCTGTTGGTCAGCAGGCAACCAGGGTGCAGGTGAGGCTAGACTCCGGGGTGTTTGAATATCTGTTTCCCTCATCTCTAGCTGCCAGCTTATACCATCTTATGCCATCTTAGGTTTGCCACTTTCCATCCCCAGCTTTCTTGCTTAGGAAAAAACCGACAAAGGCAAAGTGGCTGTTCACTGTTGAGTGGTGGAACGGATAGCTCTGTTTGTGCTGACATCCCATGGCCGAGTGGGAAGACGCACAAGGTGGGGGAGGTGAGGGAATGGAGAGAAATGGTAGACCACACACAGCATCTCCTGTGCTCCACGTATGCCGATCTGAACCTTGTGTTCCCCGGAGCACACTTTATCCTCTCAATCTTATGAGGCAGATACTGCCATTGCCCCTGTTTTAGAGATGGGGACACTGAGCACAGAGGCGGGGAGTGAGCTGCCCTAGGTCACACAGCTGGGGAGGAATGGAGCTGTCTCAGACAGTATCTGTACTCCTAGCTGGCGTGCATGGCATAGCCTTGTAGCGGCTGTGTCCGCCTCTCCGCCATCATTTGATCTCCACCGGTCATTCCAGAAGAGAGGAAATGAAAAGGGAAGGTCCCTGAAGAGCAGGCTGAACCCGAGGGTCTTCAGGCAGCCCAGAGGTTTTCACTGCGGAGGCTACACAGGGCTAGGTGAAAAGACTTACGTTGATTGGCTACGCCCTGCCTGGGTCCTCTACAGTGGGGGGGGGGGGGAGCAGGAGCCTGAAGGGGTGGAGTGCTTAGAGGGCACAGCCAAGAAGGGTGTGGAGGTGGCTGGTGTCCTGAGGGGTAGTGGCGGGGTCTGAGCCTGAGAAGGATGGAGGCAAAGGGGACGGGGTCTGAGGGGCAGAGCCTGAGGGTCGGAACCTGAGAGAGAGTCGGCTGGGCAAGATCCCCCTCAGAGAGTCTGACTGACTGCCTCTTTGCAGATGTCAGGGCAGTGGGGCAGGGAGCTGACTGGGGATCAAAATTAGCTCTGCTTCTTGAGCTTGGTAAGCCTCCCCTTGTCCCCAAGCCCCTCCCCCATACCCCTTCCATCCTCCACTCAGAGCCTCTGGCCCCTGATTTTGATCCCTGTCCCATCCTCCTCAAAGCGTTGGGTAGACACACTGTAGTTAGTGGAAGGGAACACGGAACCTCAGGTGTCCTCTAAGAACCATGCAGGACCATGAGAGCATGGGGCGTCTTGGTCAGTACCAGGCTTCGGGGTCAGCAGGCCATGCCCAGAATGGCCATTAGTTGCCCCATCACCATGGTGAGCACCAGAAGGGATTACACTCTGAACACCTCACACACTTGACCACCTGTGCTCCCCACTGTCACCCATGAACCCCACAGGCTCTGAGAGGTTACCTGCTCTCCTTGGAGTCACACAGCTCCAAAGTGGTAGAGGTAGGATTTGAACCCAGGGCAGCTTCAGATCCATCTGCTTCTTCAGGCAGGTCCTGTAGACCTGTGTATGCATTGCTGACTGCTGGTGAAGTTGCTCCTATGTCCCACAGGTAACCCTTGTAGGAGGCTTGTACCAGGTGTACTTAACAATGCTACCCTATCTGCCCTTGCTGGTCCCTGGAATCCTCCTGCCTCACCACCCCGTGCTTCCCTCCTTTCCAGGATGTGGCCACAATGCAGTTCTGTGCCAACAAGCTGGATAAGAAAGATTTCTTCGGGAAATCTGACCCTTTCTTGGTGTTCTACAGGAGCAATGAAGACGGAACGTGAGTCTCCCCGAGCACCCCTGGGCACCTGTACATCAGGCAGGGCTGGGAGGCCGTGGCCACCCCCTGAGAGCCTTGCTGTGGAACTGATGCCCTGATAAAGCCAATGTGGAGACCTGGCATCGCCACCTGGAGGCTCTCAACAATGGCAGACCCTGTGTATGCCCTAGGGAGTATAAAACAGGGCTAAGGCAGAAAAGCTTCATTCTGCACAACCCAGCCACCCCCACCCCACCCCTCAAATTCAGAGCACCCTCAAAGGTTCCCCAACTGCACATTGGACCAGGCAGTGCTATGACTTTTTCCCATGGTCCCACATTCTACCATGCATATATTCAGAACTACAGAGCGGAAAGGCTTTAATCTCTCTCCCCGTTAAGGGACACGCACACAGCACAGTGACCAATGTGGGTCAGCAACACAAGGATTGAAGACCTGAGAACCAAAGTCCCCCCACTAACCAGGTGTCTGACCCAGGACAAGCTACTCCCCATCTCTGGGCCTATTTTCTCATCTATGAAATGAAGCCGTTGGAGGAGGTAGTCTCCGTGGTCTCTTTAAGTAGCCCGGTTCTGGGATTCTATGGAGGACGGAAGTGATGAGGTCAGAAGGGTTAATTGGAGAAACTCGACAAGGAAGTAATGGGTCCTTAGGGGTCTCCGGAGTGAGGAGCCTTAACAGGGCCCAAGAGCCAACCTTGTGCAGAGCTCAGGGCACACGGGCCCCCATGTGCTGAAGGGCCAGTCAGTGTGGTGTGTGTGTGTGTGTGTGTGTGTGTGTTGGGGGCAGAGCAGCAGCAGGCAGGAGGTGTATTTCAGTGCGAAGAGAGAACTGATTTTTAAACCCGAATTACAGAACAGAATTGAGGTGTGATCATCTGCATGACAAAGGGCTGCTTTGTCTCTCAGAGGACTCCCTGCAGGATGCTTTAAATAATTCCTGAGCACTCTAAGTGGGCTTTAGTGGGGAGAAAGAAGAAAGGCTCTCTGTCTGTGCACTGTCCCTTGCAGAGAGGTTGAGCCCTAGCTAGTCCTTAGGGCCCTGGCAGTGGGCAGGAGGAGGGTTGGGGGCAGGAGAGCGGCACGGGGAGGGATGTGTGCAGTGGACTGTGTGGGAAGGATCTGGGGCTCATGACTGACTGACAGGAGCAGGTGGGAGGGGCCTGAGCTGAACTGTGTGTGGGAGTGGGGCAAGGAGGGGACAGAGGGGCTTCATGAAGACCCATGGGAACCAGTGCTATGGAGCTCAGAGTGCTGGGGACGCCAAAGGAACTGCTCTAAAGGCTGTGGCCTTGGGACTCATTTGGGGGTGACTGTCACTCCGTGGGCATGACTGAGTACTGGAGAAACTGACTGAGTTTATCGGTGGCCAGTGCACTTCCCCACTCGAGACAGCTACTGAGCTAAGGGAAGATGACTATCCAGGGAACGAGGGGACAGTCGCGTGTGTGGGAGTGTAGGAGCAGTGTGTGAGTGTATGAGTGTGCGTGCATGCATGTGTGTGTGTGTGCGTGTGTGTGCACACACACGCACGCACACACATACACACAAGCACGCATGCGTGTGAGTATAGGAAGAGTGTGTGTGTGCCCGTGCATGCATATGTACGTGAGTGTGTGAGTGTATGAGCAAGTGTATGTGTATGAGAGTGAGTATATGAGGGTGTGAGTATGTGAGTGTTGGTGTGTGTGCATGTGCATGTGTGAGCATGAGTATCTGTGCCTGTGTGTGAGTGAGCATACATGTGCAAGTGCATGTGCGCATGTGTATGTGAGTATGTGAGCATGTATGTGTGTATGTGAGCTTGTGTGTGTGTGTGAGTATGTGAGCTTGTGTGTGTGTATGTGACCTTGTGTGTGTGTGTATGTGAGCTTGTGTGTGTGTGTATGTGAGCATGTGTATGTGTATGTGAGCTTGTGTGTGTGTGTATGTGAGCTTGTGTGTGTGTATGTGAGCATGTGTGTGTGTGAGTGTATGTGCATGCATGCTTACGTCAGAAGATAACTTTTGAGAGTAGGCCCTCTCCTTTCGCCATCTGGGCCCTAGGGATTAACTCGGGTCACTAGATGGCACCTTTCCCCACTGAGCCATTTCTTAGGCTCTAGCCATTCTGTGTTGTTGTTGTCTTGGTTTTTTGAGACCGGCTTGCTTTGTGTAGCCCTGGGTATCCTGGAACTCACTCTGTAGACCAGGCTGACCTTGAACTCACAGCCTCTCCTGAGTGCTGGGATTAAAGGCGGGCACCACCAACCGACTTTTTTCTTTTCTTTTTTGTTTTTGTTTGTTTGTTCCTAGCCATGCTTTTAATATCATTTTACCATCAAAGGGAACCTCAGGGAGAGGATTGCCCGGGGTGTTGGGGGTGTACATCTGGCTCTGGAACTGGGGACTCACATCTGTCTGGCAGATGGGTGACACTCTCCCACACCCATGCTCCAACTGTGCGTAAAAATGAACATCTGCAGGGACCACTTGGCCTAGGGGGAGCCTGGCACCAGGCAAGTGCAGCAGGGGCTCTGAGAAGCCTGTGGGTCTGACAGTGGTAGGGACTGCAGAGTGTTTAAAGGAAACCCTTTGCAGCTAGCACCTAGGGCAGAAGCAGGACCACCCAGGGTCTAAAAAGAAACACTGGACTGGGGGTTAGGAGACCTGAGAGGGAAGAAGGACAGAGATCTATGTGGGCGGGCTGAGGAGACTGGGTAAATCCACCCTTTGAGGGAGTGGCTACCCTGCCCCCTCCACTCCCCCCACCCCTCTCAGCCACCTGCCCCAGCCCCAGGCGTGGGGGCTGGGGGGACCTTCTGCCTCAGCCCCTCCTCCAGCTCCAGGGCAAGCTACAAGGTCTCCCACGTGGATCTCATACTCCAGTGGGTGGGTGGGAAGGAGCAGGGAAGAGACACTCAGCCCTGCTGACAAGAATGACATTTTGACTTGAAAATTACCAAAGAAGAAAGGCACAGGCTGTGTGGGCGCGGGTGGGGCCCTGGCGCTTCCTGGTGACCTTTCCAAGCTGGAATGTCACCGGAGCGGGTCCTAAGAGAGGTTTGCCCATCCTGGAGGTAGGCTGCTCCTGAGACAGGCCAAGCATGGCTAGAGGGGTGGCCAGCACACCATACTGGGAACAGTGGAGACAGCCCATTCTACACAGCTAGCAAGGCAGGTTCTCAGATTCCAACCGGAGGGGCTCAAGGGGTCTCAGATACCCCAAAGAGAGGGTTTTGCCTCTACTGCATTGAAAGACCAGTGTGATAGGTATGGGACCTCTCACTCAGGATACACAGTTCCTGCCTGTCTCTCATTTATTTATTTTTATTTTATTTTTTGAGAGGATGACACCCGGTGTAGCCCTCGCTGGCCTGGAAACTCATAGCGAGTGACCTGCCTGCCTCTGCCTTCCAGTGCTGGGACCAAAGGTGTGAGCCACCATGCCTGGCAGCTCCTTTTTATTTTATTAGTTTTGTTGTTGTTTTTGTTGGAGACAAGGTTTCTCTGTGTAGCCTGGGCTGTCCTAGACTTGATTTGTAGACCAGGCTGGCCTTGAACTCACAGAGATCTCTCTGCCCCTGTTTCCTAAGCACTGAGATCAGAGTGTGTCACCAGGTCCATGCCCCGGCCATTTTTTTTCTTTTTTTTTTGATGGTTGATAGCAGGGCATGGAGACAGTACTTAGATCCAGCAGGAGAGAGGAGGAGGCAGGAAGAGCAGAAGCTGAAGTCCATTCTAAGCTTCGTGAGACCCTAGCACCTAACCCAAGACAAGACAAGCAAAAGGGCCAGCCACTGTTCTAGGCTATACCATCATCAACAATGGGAACACTTCCTGCTCCTGCAGACCTTAAACTCTATTGACAGATCGTAACGGGACTAATAAGGAGAGACACAGACCGTGTCAAGAGGTGACAAATGAGACGTGAAGGGAAAGCCGGGAAGGAGAGGGACAAGGGGTGTCAGAGCCAGGGTTTGTCCTTCTGAGACATAGCAGTTGCAGAAGCTCTTGGAGGGGATGGCTGGCCTGAAGGTAGAGAAGATCGGTTAGGGAGCCAGGGAATAGAGACTGTGTTCAGGGAGGGAAGAGCAGGCACCCACCTGCACGCACCCACCCATCTAGCCCTGAGGTTCAGTTCCCGGGTTCCCAGGGAAGGCACTATCCAGAGAGAACGGGCTTGGTGGCAGTCACACAGGCCAGCCCCAGGACAGTGGCTGGAACTCAGGTCTCTGACATTCCCCATGGGGTATGCTGCTGTTCTAGTCAGGGCCCTGCCTAGTCCTGGAACTCCTCTGCTGTGTCATCCTGCTCTAGCCTGGCTGTGGCCATTGGGGTGGGTTCCTCCCTGTCTGAAGTCAGAAGGCTGCCACATTGGCCATCTGAGCTTCGGGCCTGATGCTTTTCCTCCACTCCTGTTGGCCAGGTTCACCATCTGTCACAAGACGGAGGTCATGAAGAACACCCTCAACCCGGTGTGGCAAACCTTCTCCATCCCTGTGAGGGCTCTGTGCAACGGAGACTATGACAGGTGAGCTAGGGAGTGCTCCCTACTTCCTTTTCAATCCAGGCAAATGGGGTCTCCCAGGCTGTTATCAGACTTCCATGTCAGTGGGGATTGGAACCTCCTGCCTCTCTATGTGTTCTGTTTTCCTTTGTACACACACACACACACACACACACACACACCTGCATGCTCTACAAGGGACAGAGCCTGGGTGTCCCCATCACTGGAGTCTGGAGCTCTTTACTGCCCTGGGTAGGGCAGATGGCAGCAGGCAAGGGATTGGGGGAATAGAGGCAGGAGGGGTCTATCTCCAGCAACCTCACTCTCAGACAGTGGATGCTGGAGTCAAGACCCCAAGGAGGCTTCCTGCCTACCTGGTGGGCAAAAGTGAGGGATGAGGGATAGGGACGATGACAATATCTATGAAGTGTTGTCACATATTATATGCAAGCTCTCTTCTCTTCCTCATCTCCCCATGTCAGTGCCGGAGTTCACCCTTGACTAACTAAGGGAGCTGTCAGCTTGGGCAAGCTCTGGCCTGTCTGTCTCTCGACTGTCCTTCCCTGCAAAATGAGCACAGAAACACCCACTGATCTCCCAGGGCTGCTCCCGAGAGGCCAGCCCAGTGGGAGGCTGTCTGTCCCGTGATACCCGTCCAGAGTCAGCCTCTCCTCAGCTCCTTTGCGGAGCCCCTGCCATCTAGCTTGGAAGTCGGCTGGGAACAAATGTGCCCACCTCACCTTCCACCCAGCTTCACGGAGCTTAAGTATCCGTGGGGGAGGCAGACATTAATCCAGTAATCACACAGAGAAACATGTCATTACCCAGTGCAGAAGGTGCTAGAGAGAGCAGGAAGGTGGGCTGGATGGGTGCTGCAAGACAGGATTGGTCTGCCCGAAGTCACCCAACCACTGGCTGAAGAAGGGGGGTGGAGGTTTGCTGGCTGCTCCCACAGAAGCCCTGGGGCATCTGAACAGACTCCTTGAGGCTACACTGGGACTCTGCACAGGGTTTCCAAGGGGGTATAGATAGGGGTGGTGAGCAGGTGGGTGGCGTCCTGGTACCTGTTTCCCTCCAAGGATACTTACAGGCTGCTGGTCTAAGATACAAAGTGGCCCTCTGTTGACTGGGACAGAAACATGCAGTCTCTGCTCAGGTATCCAGTGCTTTGTGTCCAGTGCTGAGTCCCTGACTATGTGGTATTCAAGGGTAGGTGGCTGTCTCTGTCTTTTGGGACCTTCTGGTCTGACCATGGAAGCTCAGACAGACACAAGTTTTGTAGATGGCTAAGCAATTGTGCAGAATGAGCTGGGGACCAAAGTGAATGTTGTGGCCAAACAAACAACCCCCCCAGATCCCCCACACCTCGCTGAGTCTCAGGGCCCCTGGAGTCGGGGAGGGGACAGGACAGCATTAGATTCTTAAGGAGGCTGGGGACAGCTGGGGGTGTGGGTATTGGGTGGAGAGCTTGGGTGGGAGGGATGGGAGAGTGAGCGGGGCTCCCAGCTCCTGAGAACCCAGCTGTATCAGAGACAGCCAGAGAGAGGGACAATGTGACTGAGGCTAGTCCCCTGGAGGAGGGAAGTGCAGACAGGCCTGAACTCAACTCGGCCTCATCTCCCTCCGAGGTGGCTGGCTGGCTCTCCTCCGTGGCTGGGCACAAATTGTCTGTGACATGATTGGCATCAGAATTAATCCGGGGGCCAATGTGTCTGGCTGACTCTCGCCCAGGCCTAGTGTTGCCCCCCAGAGTTCACTGAGGAGGCACAGCATCAGAGGCCACGGTCCCTCTCCTGTAGGCCCTCTGGCAGACTCAGTAAAGAGCCTATACCTTCCTGGGAAGTCACTGAGCTGGGAGCTTCGGAGACCCATTGAATTCTTAGGCTCAAGCCTACTGCTCAGACTGTCCCCAAGCCAATGGGGAGGAGGACAGGCCGCATCACAGATAAGGGTCTCAGAGACACCTCCTGTCACATTAGACCTATGAAGGACTAGGAGGAGCTTCCTGTGTGGCTGTACCTCATAGCTGAGAGGCTGAGGCCCAGAGACGACTGGGGGCCATCCTGCATCATGCTACCAGCCACGGTAGAGTTAGACACAGGAGTCCGACCCAAGCTGGCTCTAAAATCTTTCCCGATGGCCATGACACAGTGTGACAGGGCTGTGAGGTGAATCTGGGGGTAGGGTGGGGGAGCTCAGAGAAGCTTTGTTCAAAGCTGAGGGCTCTGGGGACCTGAGATGAGGGCACTCCAGAGCTTTAAAGCATTTCAAGGTCCTTTTGAGATTAGTCTCAAATGGTTCTGAGAGGAGAGGAGACAGCAAGAGGGAAGGTCCAAAAGACCTTGGGCTTTCTTTGGAAATGGAGACACATGGGAAAGTGGCAAGAGACAAAGAGACCCCAGACCAGGGATGAGCCTCAGAGGTGGCATCTGTAGAAGGAAAAGCTGACACAGACTATGAACTTCTACTTTCTCATCTGTGAAATGGGCACATCATGACCCTCCATTTTTCTCATCGGTGAAATGGGCACATAATGAGCCTCTGTGATGGCTGGGGGAGACATGAGTGGGCAGTGGTCTCATTTGGCACTCAGTACCACAGAGAGAGGTAAAGAATGGGAGTGGGGGTGGGGAGGTGGGACTGGGGGACAGTGGGATCCAGCTAGATTCTTCTTCTTCCTCTCCCTCTCGCTCTTCCTCTTCCTATTTATTTATTTAATGTCTGTGAGTACACAGTCGCTCTCTTCAGACACACTAGAAGAGGGCATCGGATCCCATGACAGATGGTTGTGAGCCACCCTGTGGTTGCAGGGAATTGAACTCAGGACCTCTGGAAGAGCAGTCAGTGCTCTTAACCACTGAACCATCTCTCCAGCCCCCAGCTAGATCCTTACTGAATAGGCTCAGTGTGTGGTGTTCCCTTTTATCACAGCCTATAGGCTACCCACAGCCTGCCTGGAAAGAACCACCCTAAGTTAGGAACGCTGTGTTTATGTTTCGAGACGAGCAAACACTATCATTCTAATGTTAGGAAGAAAAGTGGCTGTGAGCCAGGCACAGCTCAAAGGGAGGGAACAGAGGCCATGTCAGGGAGGCCACAAACCCAGAGCTAGGAGGAAGAGAAGGTGAAGTGGGAGACAGGAGAGGCCTGAGGAAGGGCCACTGCCAGGGAGCGAAGCAGGGACAATACACTGGAAGGCTGGCTATCTCTACTGAGAGAGAGCAGTGCCCTAGGTTGCCGGGCTGAAGATGCTTCATGCTGTTAAAATTATGGGATACTTAGGATGTGAGTCACACTGGTCCCCACTGGCTGAAACACAGACTCATATGGTGAAAAATAGCCTTAGGAAGTGCTCTCACGAGTGAAGAAGCATTTTACAGATGAGGAAAAATGGAGAGTCATGATGTGCCCATTTCACAGATGAGAAAAATGGAGGGGTCATAGTCTGTGTCAGCTTTTCTTTCTACAGATGCCACCTCTGAGGCTCATCCCTGGTCTGGGGTCTCCTTGTCTCTTGCCACTTTCCCGTGTGTCTCCATTCCCAGAGAAAGCCAAACCTGAGTGGCCCAGCTGAGCAGAGCTAAAGTCAGAGGGGGTGGTGGTGGGGTCGGACCCCATTTAGCCCTGGAGTGACTGTGGGGGCAAGAAGCACTTTCCCCGGCATTGCCAGACCCTGCCCTATTCTCTTTGGAATCCTGGGAGTTGAGGATTCTCCCTGATTAAGCCAGGTCTGCCGAGTCACAGGTCTTAAGAGTGGGAGCTAGGGTGGAGAGTGCTCCCCTGAGCTTGGAGTGTCCCATCAGTACAGTGTTCTACTGCCTGCAGGATCTGAGTGCTTCGCAGGGCCGCTGGACCCTGAATGGTGGCAGAGACATAGAGACCAAATGACCAGGCTTACTCTGTGCTGCTTCGAGGGTCACAGCAAGGGCCGCCTTAGTGGCAAGGGCCACCTTAGCAGTCCTTTAGGGGAGGGATAGCCTTGAGGGCCCATCAGCCCTAGGGCTTTTGTGAACATCAGGGAAATAGTCCCTCTCCTGTCCTGAGCGGTCATTAGTACCACCATGGTCCAGAGGTGACCACGGAGTATACACCATGGTCAGTACCCTGGGAGGGGACCTGGAGGCCTCACCTGCACCTTCACCGGTTAGTCTCTCTCTAATATGGCTGTGAGATTCCAGCCCTGAGTGCCAGGGGTCTGGGACACTGACTCCTGGCCTTGTCTTCAGGATGTTTGGCTGTG
This sequence comes from Mus caroli, assembly GCF_978045245.1. Taxonomy (NCBI): domain Eukaryota; kingdom Metazoa; phylum Chordata; class Mammalia; order Rodentia; family Muridae; genus Mus; species Mus caroli. The sequence goes on from NW_028227273.1 coordinate 64,730,708, forward strand.
TTTTGTGAGACCTGGGAACTGTTACCAGCGTAGCCCATTCACAGAGGTGTTAGGTGATCCCTGCCAGCTAGCTGGAAAGCTTGAATACCTAATATCTGCCAGGCACTGACCTAGGAGCCGAGCTGATGACAACAGAGAGCAAAACCATCTCTGACCCGTGGAGGACATTTTGACAGACAGTAGGATTGTCTGAGGATGAAGAGAAGGCTGAGTGTGCCAGGCAGAGCCATGTCAGTGCCTACAGGGTGGCTGGGGACAGCACCCTCACAGAGGACATAACCATCCCAGTTTACAGAGGAACAGCCATCAGAGCTACACAGCCACTGCCTGCAGGATCTGGGGCACCGCCCTGGGCTACTGTCCGTAGAGTGATTCCCTTCCCTGCCCTCACCCCCTTTCCTGAGACTCAGAGTTCTTAGCCTTGCTGTGATATATGGGACATTGGCTTTACGGGCCACCTGTCTCCTTCACCTAGAACATTCTCTTAGCTCTTAGCTCTTGTAGTCACTGCCAGTCTGGCAATGACCTGGGTAAAGGGACAGAGCTTAGGCCTGTGGATCCCAAATCCCATCTGCTATGACTTGGGCTTGCAACAGATTTGTGGACGGTGACAACGGGCTTCTCACCAGGCCTTCCCATGAATCTGGGAGCCGTTCTTTCTCTTTCTTCCCAACCCAGGCCCAGGCTGGAGGCACAGCCTCTGAGCTCAGCAGCTTCTCCCTAGGCTGCCTAGGGGAGACCTAACAGGACACAAAGGGGATCTCCCAGCCAGCCTCAGCTGCCAGTTCTTGTCCCCTGGGGAGCTTCTACCCACCGCTTCATCCACGCTGCCCCCTGCACCTGCTGGTTCTGAATCAGCCAGGGTGTGAATCCTAAGCTTGAGACTGAAGAGGGCAGTGGTGGCTCTGCAGTTTGCTGGGGCTCCTGGAGGAGTCTTCAGATGCGTTCACAACCAAAATCCCAGACAAGGAAATGTCAGGCCTGGGGCTGGCGAGATGGCTCAGCGGTTAAGAGCACTGACTGCTCTTCCAGAGGTCCTGAGTTCAAATCCCAGCAACCACATGGGATCTGATACCCTCTTCTGGTATGTCTGAAGACAGCTACTATGTACTCATATACATACATACATATATTTTTTTTAAAAAAGAAAGAAGTCAGGCCCTTCAACTTTGAGATTTAATTTAAAAAATTATATATATATATATATATATATATATATATATATATATACTGCAGCTGTCTTCAGACACACCAGAAGAGTCAGTTGCCCTATTACTGATGGTTGTGAGCCACCATGTGGTTGCTGGGAATTGAACTCAGGACCTCTGGAAGAGCAGTCAGTGCTCTTAACCGCCGAGCCATCTCTCCAATCCGAGATCTAGTTGTTGTTTTTTTATTAGTTGTGTTTAGCTATTGGTGGAGGAGGAAAGTGTGCCTTCTCTATGGCACACCTGTGGAGGCCGGAGGCCAGGGTTTAGGAGTCAGTTCTCTCCATCCACCCATGCGGATCCCGGGGGTCACACTCAGGTTGGCAGGCTTGGCCTCGGTGTCTTTATCCACAGGTGTCTCGCCAGGCACACACTCAGTACCTCCGTCTGTGCTCTGGGTAGCAAGGGTTCCTGTTGCCAGGGTGGTCCGTTTCACGAGAGTGTTAGGAGATCTCCACCAGCTGCGGGATTTCTCATTTGTTTGTTTTTGGAATGGGGCCTTACTATGTAGCTTTGGCTGGCCAGGAACTGGACTTGTATGTAGATCAGGCTGGCCTTGAACTCAGAGACCTGCCTGCCTCTGCCCCTTAGTGCTGTGACACCACAGCCCGACTTTAAGTAAAGTTTGTGTAAAAAGGCATTCATTCATGGTTAGATAATGTGGAAATCAAGAGACATTTTCTAGGTATTCCAACACAAGCGCGCGCACACACACACATACACACACACCATGAGCGCACACACACACACACACACACACACCATGAGCGCACACACACATACACACACACCATGAGCGCACACACACACACATACACACACACCATGAGCACACACACACACACACACACACACACACCATGAGCTATCCGAAAGGCCATACTAATCCCATCCTACAGTCAGGGCTTGTGGTTCAGAGACGTGATGTACCATCTCTAGGCCACGGGGCTCAGATCCAGTGTCCAAGCCAAAGCCACCAATGTCACACCTGGTCTCTTTCCAGTACCTTCAGAAACTGAAGTACAACTGGGCATTGGTAGCACATGCCTTTAATCCCAGCACTGGACTACAGAGTGAATTCCAGGACAGCCAGGCAGGGCTATACAGAGAAACCCTGTCTCGAAAAATAAAAAAATAAAAGAAAGGAAGAAAGAAATGTAGGCACATGATATTTCTTCTTTCATTTTAATAGTCTGGCTCAAGGAACCACAGGGTTTGCCTTTATAAAATAAGAACACCAAGGATGCCTTTAAAGCACGCTTCTGTATCTGCTTCATATTGTTCCATTTACAGAAAGCTAGCCCATGCATGCACAACCTTCTGGGCATCCCAGGGTTCTATTCTGGAACTTTCTTCTGCTCCATTCTGTACACACACACACACACACACACACACACACACACACACCTGGAGATACTCATCTGAAAGGAGACAGCGCCCCCTTCTGGGAGCCACACAACTCCCAAGCCAACTCCTGGCAGAGCCGAGATGGACCACACCATGGTGGGATAAATAGATGCTAACAGAAGAGAAGCCAGTTCAGACTGCTTTCTGCATCCCATGTGGACCTCAAGACCAGAAACCCACACTTCCTGGGCCTCTTCCACCTTCCTAGACTCCTGGTGCTGCCTGGCAGCTTCCCCATCCCTGGGCATCCCAGAGGACAGCAGACAGCACCAAGGGTTAACCGGCAACCCTCCACCTCCCTCCTCCCGCTTCTGGTCCTCTAGCCTGTTGCCATGGATACAAGGCTAAAAATAAGATGGGCTCTCGAAGCCCAGCCCCATGCTTAGGAGTCAAAACAAACTAATTAAAGCAGCCTGGGTTAGAATGTGAAGAAAATCCCACCCTTTCTCAGAGGCCAGTCTTGGGGATGGAAAAGCTCAGCAGGCCACCCCAAGTCAGGGTCCAGGGATGCTTTCTTAACCTGCAGGGCTGGGGCTGGCGTTTCACCAGTCACACCCAGACTCAGGGTCCTTCCTGCCAGTCTTGTGCTTTCCCATAGAAGCACCCCTGCTTTATTGTGAGATCTGCCTGTCATGGTCCTGCCACAGGTAAATGTGTGGCTTCCTGCTGAGGCTTCCACTCCATCTAGGGAAGCTAAGATGGCAGGATGAACAGAGGCCCGGGGCTGCTTCAGCCAAATCCTTGAAATCTCAACATGTCCTGCCATGGCTCTGGGGTGGCCTCTGCCCCTAAGACCTTAAAAGGTCTTAAGATGGAATTTCTTTGCACACAGGCTTGAAATGTTTGCATGGCATCCTTCCTGGTCCCGGGACAGGAGGCCTGTCCTCGGGTCCATCCTACCAGAATTCTTTGCTGTTTGTTTTCCAGGACCATCAAGGTGGAGGTATATGACTGGGATCGTGACGGCAGGTAAGGGCAGGAGGGTGAGAGAGAGGTGGGTGGATGTAGGCAACCACGGGAAGCTAGGCAGGCCCATCTGGGAATGAGGGGCTGGGTCCCATGCCGGTTGGTCTGCTGTTGTAGTAGCTTAGATCCATGGAGGCCCTGCAGGACAGTATGCTGAGAGCCCTCCTCTCCCCAACATAGCTGCCAGTAGCCAGCCAGTGCCCACACTCTCCTCAACTACAGAGCTGGGAATGCTCTGAAGTACCCATTATAGGACACTGAGCATTACAGACACCTCCATTCTCTGTGGGAAGCCTTGGGCAAAGCCCAGTAGGAAGACCAGACTGTAGAGGAAGAGACACCCACAGTCCAGCAGAGGCTCACCATAAACACAGAGAATAGACCTAGGTCTGTAGGGACAGCTGCAGCGAGGAGTTCTGAGGCTCAGCAAAGACAAGGCATGGCCTGAGGAGGGCTAGGTCAGGCCTGCCCGAGGGTGACTTCTGCTTGGGAACTATGGGAGGCAGGTCTCAGTACCCCACGAGGAGCAAATGTGGCTGTCAGTTTCTAGGCAGAACAGTAGCATATCTCTCTAAGCACCAATGCAGATCCTTTCCTGTCTCCCTCCCACTTGCCGGCTGAAGCAAATCCAGACATATCCTGGCTTAAGGGTGGTCACAGTTGGCATCCCCGGGGCCTGATGTGGATGGGGGTGGCGCTCTTATTATAAAAGGCTCTGTGCCAGTATAGCTGAGCCAAGCCCAAGCCATGGAAGGTTCCCCAGTGCCCACCCTGCCTCTGTTAATCTTTACCGCCACCATCCCCAGCCCTTCCATCCAGGTCAGCTCCACCATGCCTCTAACCCACTCTGCCTCCTCCTCTCCTAGCAGTTCCTTACAAACCTCTTTCACCTGGGAGTTTTCTCTTCTCTGGCACCTTGGGACACCCGCCAGGTGCCACAGGGTCCAATGAATAAGTTACCATCCCCAGAAGAACTCAGTCGACACAGTGTGGGGTTGCAAGTGTAGCTCAGTGGTTAGAGCTCCCGCCTACCATTTGGGAGATCCCAGGTTCTGTCCTGTACTGACAATAGATAAGCTCCCAGCGTTGGCAATGGCTCAGCGGGCGAAGGTGCGTTCAGCACAAGCCAGGCAACCTGAGTTGAACTCTGGGAACCCACAGAGAAGGTGGGCAGAGAGAACGTACTCCGTAAAGTTGTCTTGTGACCTCCATAGACACACACACACACACACACACACACCAATAATCCCCCTCCACCCAAACCAAAGTGTTTATACATATGAAAGTTTCACAATGAAATCCATTACTTTGTATGGCTTTAAAAAAATCAAAATAAACAAAAGCTACTGTGGGCTCACAACAGGGCATGGCCCCAGGGACACCTGGACAGCTAGCTAGATGTCCCAGCTAGAGCTACAGTGCTAAGCACTGTGTTCTAGCAAGGACTCGGGGCTGTTGGGAGTGCTGTTTATGCAAGTTCTTGCTGTGTTTAATATAAACACAGTCTGGAAAAAGACCCCTGCCACTGGCTCTCCTTGCCTGTTTAGGAAGTGTTACTGGGAGACCTGGGTATGTGGCTTGGAGGCAGAGCCCTGGTATAATGTGTTCAAGTCCCGGGGTTCCATTTCAACACCAAAGGAAGGTTGGAAAAGATCCAACTGTAGTTTCATGTGCCTATATATATGAGACTCTTTGGGAGTCTGAGGCAGGAGGATTGGAGTTTGAGGCCAACCTGGGCAACACAATGGGGAGCTATCTCAGAATGAAAAAGTTAATGAGAAAGGCATGTGGTGGTCACGTCTATCATCCCAGCACTCTGGAAGCAGAGGCAGAAGGTTCAGGAGTTCAAGGCCACCCTTGCCGACACAAGTTCACGACTAAGCTGGGATGCACAAGACAGTGTCTCCGAAAGCCCAAAATATTAATAAAACTAAAATAAAAACAATTTGAAAAAATGTTATTGAGCTGGGTACAGTGGATGCACCTTTAATCCCAGTACTCAGGAGGCATTGGCAAGTTCTAGGCCAGCCTGGTCTACATTAGAACGTTTCAGGACAGCCAGGGCTACATAGTGAGGCCCTGTTTGGGGAAACTGTCTCAGTGACTGGATTAATGAATACCTTTTAATGCAGTCACTTGAATTTGACAATTGTTAAATTTTACTGTATCACCTTATCTATATTTTACTAATGCAATTTAAAGGAGATTCCATTGTGGCACTTACCCCTAAATATTTCATTAGAAATGTCTAAAAAAATAAGCACATTTCTGCCATGGAACTCAATGCAGTAATCCCACCTGACAGTAGTGCTTGACTGTCATCCAAAGTCTGCAGAGATTGTCCCCAGATGCCTTCTCTTGCTCATTTAAATGAGAATCCAAGCAGACCTGCGGCTCCTTCCTCTGGGACTCCGACTTCTGTCAAATAGCCTGGCTTTCTTGGTCCATGGCTCCCTCTGTGACTTGGGGTGGAGGCCCTGGCAGAATGGGGGCGGGGCAGGCCTGGGAGAGGCTGTAGTGGGCCAACATCGACATCGGTACCCTGGGCCTCCAGCCTCAGCAGCATCTTCTCTCGCAGCCATGACTTCATTGGGGAGTTCACCACCAGCTACCGGGAGCTGGCACGTGGCCAGAGTCAGTTCAACATCTATGAGGTAAGATGCTCCAGGGGTGGGGGTCTCTCCTCATGGGGGTGCTGGGTCGGCAAGGACCCGGGAGCTCTGAGAGGGGTTGGGGCCAGGGATTTCCGGGTTGTCTCACAAGGTGGGTTTCATGTTTCCATTTCACAGATCTCCCCACACACCTCATACACCACACCCCCCCAACACACACACAACCATACACCACACCCCCACACAAACACGCAAAGCTAAGTCATCTGACTTCCGAGTTCTTGAGCTACACCACCCCTTGTAGAACACTTCTTTTTTTTTTTTAAAGATTTATTAAGTACACTGTAGCTGTCTTCAGACACTCCAGAAGAGGGAGTCAGATCTCATTACAGATGGTTGTGAGCCACCATGTGGTTGCTGGGATTTGAACTCTGGACCTTCGGAAGAGCAGTCGGGTGCTCTTACCCACTGAGCCATCTCACCAGCCCTGTAGAACACTTCTGATGGGTCCTTAAGAAAGTCCTGGGTGCGGACTGGCGAGGTGGCTCAGCGGATAAGAGCACTGACTGCTCTTCTGAAGGTCCTGAGTTCAAATCCCAGCACACAGGGTGGCTCACAACCATCCGTAATGAGATCTGACGCCCACTTCTGGTGTATAATAATGTGTAATAATAAATAAATCTTTGGGCCAGAGAAAGCAGGAACTGAACCAGCAGGCCTGCCTGGAGCAAGAGGGGTTGACTGGAGCGAGCAGAGGTCCTAAAATTCAATTCCCAACAACCACATGAAGGCTCACAACCATCTGTACAGCTCTGTATAGCTACAGTGTACTCACATACATAAAAATAAATAAATTTTGATAAAAGTAATTTAATAGCCGCACCCCCCCACACACACACACACACAACACCACTACCCGGCCCTACACACACACCTCCAACACACACTCACACACAACACAGGAAGAGCACCAGGAAGAAAGGGAAAGAAGTCTAAAAGCCAAGACCTGAGGTCCCAACTCCAGAGTGGCCCCACGTCTTCAGACAAAGCTTGTGGTCCTTTGAAGGAGTAGCCAGTGCTCTTAACCACTGAACTATCTTTCCGACCTCCATAGTGGTTTTGGGGAAGGAGTCCCCTAGCCCAGGCAAGGCAGACTGTACCTTTCTTTGGGAAGTGGGTGGAGCAGTTATCTCTCTTGGGGTTTGGCTTCCAGTGGCTGTGAAGTCTTGGGTGAAATGGAAATCGGAAGCTGCACAGATGGGGCGGCCAGTTTCCTTCCGTTTCCTCAGACAGCCATTATCTGCCTCTTTGCAATCAACAAGATACGAGCTGCCTCATGGGAAATAACAATACTACTGAGCCAGGGGAAAACCACTTCTGTTTCTGGTGCCCCCCCTCGGGGGGACAGCTTTGGACCCAAGGGGTGTCACCAGGAGACCAAGTGGGCCCAGGAAGCCCCCCAGGAGTGTGAAAGAGGTCCTCCCCAGTCAACACCCCACCTCCAACCCTGAAGCCACCCTGGCAGGACACACTTCTAAAGCAGCTGCTCCTGGGACCCAGCCTCTGCTAAAGAATCACTCAGCCGCTGGGCCTCTTCAAGTCCTACTGTCCTTCTGACAGCCCCAGACAAGCCTCCAGTCTCCAACCCCTCAGGGTGATCACCAACAGTACCCCCCACTCCTGAGCTCCCACCATCCTCTGCAGGGTGTGGGGCTTGGCAATAGGATTCTAGTCTCTTCTAACCTCCACAGTGACCAGAATGCTCTGGGTGTGGCTCCGTGTTGCCTTGAAATGAACTTCACCCCACACCCCCACTCTCCAATGTTAAGGCAGATCTCCACTTAAGCCACTGAGTATTAACCTGACCCCATTGTCACCACACCAGAGCCCCACGGGCCTACAGAGGGGAGTGTGCTCCTTCTGTGAAGAGAGGCACGGCTCATATGCCTGTCTGGACCCCGAGCACTGAAGCTGCTGCCCTCCATATGGCCTCCTCTCCACAGCTGCCTCCCCAAGGACTCTTCTGAGACAATATGGTCCCCAGAAGCTTTCTCAAATGTCCCCTCAAGGAAGTCATCACCTTTGCAAGTCTCTACCGGCACACCCTTCTTCCCGAGGTTGTGCCTGGGGCCTTTCCATGACCATGAGACCCTCAGAGGTGGGCCAGTTCATTCTGCATTCCCAGCAGCCTGGTGCACAGGAAACCAGATTTCAGACATGGGGAAAGGTAGCCGCCTAGTGGAGTGGGCCAGTTCCTTGTAGCGTCTCTAGGGGGTGCTGTGGCCCTGTGTGAAGCCTGACAGTCACTTGTAGCTCGAGAGGCTAGGATGAGGGAGGTTCTGGGAAATCCCAGGAGAGCTTAGAGCAGACAGGGTGCTAACTCACTGTCCACTTCGCTCAGATCTGATGCCAACGGTTGCTTTACATAAAAAAAAAAAAAAAAAAAAAAAGAGAGAGAGAGACTAGGTTCAGAGAGCGGAAGTGTGACTGACTACACGTTAATTTAAAGATAATGCCAAAGGCTTCAAAGAAATGTGTCAGGCACAGTTGTGTGTATCTGTGGTCCCCACCACTCAGAAAGCAGAAGCAGGGAACTGTGACCTTAAGGCCAGCCTAGACTACACGGTGAGACCCTGTCTCAACAATAGAAAGCAAAACAAAATGAGTCTAAGAGGTACTATAAAGAAATCTACACCCAGCCGGGTGTGGTGGCACACGCCTTTAATCCCAGCACTCGGGAGGCAGAGGCAGGCGGATTTCTGAGTTCGAGGCCAGCCTGGTCTACAAAGTGAATTCCAGGACAGCCAGGGCTATACAGAGAAACCCTGTCTCAAAACAAAACAACAACAACAAAAAAAAAACAAAAACAAAAAAAAACAAAAACAGAAATCTACACCCCTAAACCGTGTTCTGCTCACTCCACTCTGCTGCAGGGAACCGTGAAGCAGAGGTCGGAGGGACATTTTGTTCCAGTTGTTCAAACCCCGAATAAGCTCAGCTGGGTAAACATTAATGTTGAGTTTGCAACTCTGCCCTTCTGCCTGGCAGCCAGGTGGTATTAGAGAAGGCTGCCCCATGGCTAGAGAGGCACTTCTAGGATGTTCAGCATCTCAGACCCAGCCTCAGTCCCCACCTGAGCATGATGCCAGCCCTCCCATTTGAACTTGTCACTCATCCATCACGGTGACAGCTCTGTACGTATGCACCGCTGGCCTGGAGACAGGTTTCTCTTCCTGTGTCTACCCAGATGACTGTGTGACTTAAGCAAATCGCCTGGCATCTCTGTGTCCTGGTTCCATTCGTCTCTGAAGTGGGTATCAATCCTTGTTAGACCGAAGAAACTGCAGTTAAAGATATAGGAAAGGGAAGACAGGAAGCTGGTGGTGCACGCCTTTAATACTAGCACTTGAGAGGCAGAGGCAGGTGGTGAATCTCTGAGTTCAAGGCCAGCCTGGTCTACAGAGCAAGTTCCAGGACAGCCAGAGCTATGTAGGGAATGCCGTCTTGAAAAAAACAACAAATAAAAAGACATAGGAAAGATCCCCAAGAGAAGCACGTGGGATATGCCATGTGGGAGAGGGGATAAGAATTTGAGAACAGCCTGGCTCTGTTGATTGCACACCAGAGAAAGCCCAGATCTCTCGTGTTGAGCCTGTGAACAGAGAGCTCCGTGCAGCATGGCTCACCAGGACAAGGTGGCCCTCCTCCCAGCCCCAGGGCTTCTCCAACACCAGTAACCACAACTACAGCTGGGTCACTGCTCTGAGGCAGCGTCTTGACCTCCCACTCTCTCCCCGACTGAGTGGTGACAACCACCTACAGACTTTACTAGATGTCAGGGGTGAAGGGTGTCACCCACTGTTTTCACTAGTGGGGAATAGAGACATCCTGAGTCTTTACAGAGCCTACTGTGCGGAGCCTTGTCATGGGACGAGCAGGTTTGGTTTGGAAGCTTCCTACTGTGGGTCAGGGTGGCCCAGAGCCAGGCTCATAGGCTCAGGGCACCCCTGAGTGGGAGCCCCAAGGAGAATGGAGAAGGCAGGACTGTAAATGTGTAGGGGGTAAAAGAGCGGCCCAGCCAGCACAAGCAGGCGTGGGCAGAGTTAGTTGTCTTGCAACACCTGGTCGCTCTGGGCAGGTTTAAGGGTATTGGGAGACAAAGCTAAAGAAACTGTCTCAGTGTGTTGGTACTGGGACTCAGGGTTAATGAGGATGCCCAGGTGCCAGCATCTCACAAAGCCTGGCAAAGCCCTTCCCAAGCTGCGGTCACACCCGTACCCTGTTGGGCTGATGCCCAAGCCACACCCAGGTCTGCTGGGAGCCCCGAAACTGTCCCGACTGCTTTCAAACAGTGGTTACTTTTCCCTACAGGTGATAAATCCGAAAAAGAAAATGAAGAAAAAGAAATACGTGAATTCTGGCACGGTGAGTAGCGCCCCCTGTCGCAATGGAGGGGCCATTGCCCTGAGCCAAAAGCCAGGCTGAAGGGCAGGGGTCCCATCTAGGTGAGTGGATAGCAGAGAACCATCAGCCTCAGAGAATCTCTGCAGGAAGGAAAAGCGGGTGTGCATGTGGGGAATCCCCAGGAACTGGGCACTGTGAGAGGCCGCACTGACATCCACTATCATGGAGAGGACCAGGGAAGTGACTCAGCCAAGGTTAGACAGCGAAGAGTCATGCAGGAGTCAACTCCGCCTTTCATCCCGCGTGGGCAGCAGCAGGGACTGCCGCTGCGTAACTGTTACCACCAGAGACCACTTTGGTCCTTGATTTGTGAGGGCTGGTGGGCTGGACATTCTAACATTCAGCAAATATCTGCTGGGCTCTCAGCAGAACCGTACAGGGGAATGACACAAGCAGGAAACAGTAGACCCAGGTCCCTGATGCTTATAACAGGGGAGGCAGAGGGTTCTTTAGTACCTGCACACACATTGGTGAAATGATTTCAAGAGCTGTGGGGGAAGGTGAAACAGAATGGGTCAGATATTGAGAATACCTAAGAAAGGGACCCAGCCTTCAAAAACAGCATATGCAAAGGCCCTGGGGCAGCTGTAGATGTGGTTACTGGTATTGGAGAAGCCCTGGGGCCGGGAGGAGGGCCACCTTGTCCTGGTGAGCCACGCTGCATGACCACACTGCACGGAGCTCTCTGTTCCCATGTTCAACATGAGAGATCTGGGCTTTCTCTGTTGTCTGTTCTAGAATGGGTCCGTATATTTGCAATGCAAATACCTGGGTTTGTGCCCTCTTTCCCTCCCCTGACCCTTATTCCTGAGAGAGATGTCTCTGTCAGGTAATGTAGTCACTAGGCTCAGAAGAGTTCTCTCCCTGAATCCCATCTTCCTTGGAGCAACCCCACTTGTAAAATGGAGCCAGCACTGGGGGTGGTGACAGACCTATGGAAGGCAGGCCTGTGATTGTCCCATACTCTGCTCATGCGTGGGAGAAATGAACCAAGACTTTCCTGTGTACCACTCCTTCCAATCAAAACTCTCCGTGTGGGGCTCCTTCACACTCGGGAACTGACTTGGATGCGCTGATGTCCCTGGCTGCAGTGTCCCCCAGGTGGAAACAGCATTTGTTTGGGCAGTGCCCTGGGCTCACAGGCCTTCCCCGTTCACAATAGAAGCACGCCCAGTCTTTGCCATTAGACCTGGGTAATCCCCCTCCCCCCCCCATCTTAAGTGCCCCAGAGGAGGCAGGACCTCCCCAGACTGGCAGTTCTTTAGATGTGCAACCAAAATGAAAAAGGTCTCGAAACCATTCCTTTTGCCCAGCCTTCCTAGCAATGAAGAGAAGGGATCTATTCCAGGCCCCACACGGAGCTAGGAACAGCACAGGCCTCCCAGGGTCTGGGGTGGTGTGGGGCCATCCCTGCTGCGGGGGCACTCATGGGAAGAGTTAAAGTTCCCCAAAGATCCATTGCTCAGACCCAAAGACTCAGAAGCTCACACTGGCCAGGGTTGGGGCTGGGAAGCTGGACAGGGTGAGAAACTCTGGTGTCTTCGTCAGGGGCTCCACCTGGGCTGCTGTTGCAGCTCTTTCTGGTTGGCTGAGCCACCACCCCGGGGAGGAGGTTCAGTGGCCTCTCAGGTGCTTGGCACACCGTGCCCCTGGGTGGGGCTCTCCGGGCCCACTGCACACAGACCTTCTTGTGTCCCGTTCGTCAGGTTGAGGGACTTCAGCTTTGTCACAGCTGGCTTAGCTGAGCTGACGCTTAGACCACACCAGCAGGGAGGCCTTGGTCTTCGCCCCTCCCCCCCTTCAGGTGCCTTGCTCTTCCTCCTCTCCGTGGCCCAGAATTCTTTGCGGCAGGCTGCCTAAGTGGGCAGAGCCATTGCCACAGTCTCTTGGGGCACAGAAGGCAGGAGGCTTCAAGTCAAGAGGAATCTTGAGTAGGAGGCACCTGTGGGGAAAGGATGGGATACTCAGAGGGTCTTGGGGGGGAAGGGGTAGAGACTGAACAGCACCCCAGAAGGGAGCATGACAGGCAAGGCCAGAGAAGAGAACAGTTCAGAGACAGAAGCGTGGGCTCCGTGCCAGTCAGAGACACAGTCATGGACGGGTGGCTGGATCTACATCAGGAAGATTCCCCAGGCCTCCATACTGCAGGCCAGGAGGATGACTGGTCCCTTACCCTGAGCCCTGTGCTTCAGCAGTTGGATTTGCATCAAAGTTAAGTTAAATGTGGCTCAAGGTCATCCTCAGCTACACAGGAGTTCAAGGGCAGCTCGGGCAAGGCGAGACCCTGTCTTGACATGAAAGTCAGGGAGGCTCTGAATTCAGGCCTACTAGGCTCATATTCCCACTGTGCCACATCCTGGCACTGCCTTGGAACCTCAGTTTCCTTGGCTGTAAAATGGAGATAAACGTCCTCCGTGGGATGGCCACAGGCACTGGGGAAACCAGTCCCTGAAAACGGCCCACAGGCAGAGTGTGCCAACGGATCCTGGCCATCCCCTGAGCTCTCCACTAACCACATTCCCTTTTTTTCCCAGGTCACCCTGCTTTCCTTTGCGGTAGAGTCAGAGAGTACCTTCCTGGATTACATCAAAGGAGGGTGAGAGAAACAGGGCCTGGCCTCCCCAGCCCCAGGGAGAGGGCAGGGCTCCATACCATGTAACCAGAGCGTGCCCCACAAGGCCCTAACTGGAGCCCAACACTGGGCTCCCAGGAGACTCCACCTTAGAGCTGAGAACTCTGCCTACCTCTGGATTCCAAGCCCAGGCGACCTGCCTGGGTCATGTGGAATTCCTGAGCAGAGAGAGGCCCTGGTGGAGGTAGGAGCTCTGTGACAGAGAGCCAAGGAGTGGGAGGTAGAAAGTGCTCTGCACAGGCATCAGGAGATGCAGGTTCTAGGTCCCTGTTTGCCTTGAATTTCCTGAGTTACTGTGAGTGAGTCATGTTCTTACTGTGGGTATCGCTCCTGCCAGAGTTTAAGTGTGGGACAAGGGACCTGTCGGGAGGAACATTAGGGGACAGTCCCAGGGACAGCAGGTTGTCCAACCCCAAGCTGAAAGAGCAAAAGGAACTGCAGAGGGGTGACCTCCAGGCCATCACAGGCAGCACAGCCAGGTTGCCTCAGCCAAGAGCTTACTAGAAATGGCCCGATTCCAAAGAGGGGCCTCCCTGATACACTCCCTGCAGGCGGCTGCCAGGTCAGGGCGTGGGCAGCCGAGAGCCCACAGGTGCAGGTGAGGGAAGACTGCACCTGCCTGAGAGGAGCCAGGCAGGGCAGCTACCCAGGGCGCATCCCAGCCCGGCAGGAGAGGTTTGAGGCTTTTTTTTTTTTGAGTGCTGTACCCCTGAACTGTTCCCCCAGCTCTGCAAAGGCAGCCATAGTGGATCCATGCAGAGAGGCTAGAGGAGGCCTTTAGATATCCATACACACACACCCTCTGGGTATCCAAAGGCCTCCTCTAGCCTCTCTGCATTAAAGAAAAAAAAAAAAAAAGCCCCAAACCTCTCTTCTATATTCCATTAAGCAGCCAACCTTCATCTTCCTAGCACCTGGCAATCTTCAAACAAGCCACATTTTGCTCTCCATCTCATTTGCATAGCACTCCTGATTTACATAGCGGGCGGGACTGAGACCTTATCTCCATTCTGCACCACCTGAGTGCTGTCGGGGCTCCTATTGTTCCTGGCTGATTAGTAATGCTACCCTCCTAGGCTGTGTCCCAGTGGGGCTGGATACGATAAAAGCTGATGTAACATGGGATGGCCATGATGGAGGCCAGGGGCTGCTAAAACCACAGGCACGTTTAGGAGCAGAGGGAGTGTGTCCCAGCAGGAGGCATCCTGGCTTCCCTCCCCTGCCGGCTGAACCCAGAAGGAATGAAAATGAGATTCCTGGGCCAGATGTTCTCCCTGTCACCTGTATTTTCTGTCGACTCAGAGACTGGGTGTAGTGGTGCACACCTTTAATCCAAGCAATCGAAAGGTAAAGGTGGAAGGCTTTTCATGAGTTCAAGACCAGCCTGGTAACATAGCGAGTTCTAAGCTAGGCAGAGCTGCACACCGAGTCCCCATCTCAAAACTAAGTGAAAAAGAGAACAAAGAGAAGGAACTAGGGTAGAGCTGTAGAAGCTCAGGTTCTGGGTTGGGTTTTTGGCCAGACAGCATTGTGGGTAGTGTCCTGTTCTTCCCTCTCAAGGTGCTTAGCGTGGATTTTGACTCTTTGTCATGTTTTAACCATTAATCTGAATTTGAACCAGAAACCCAGTGAGCCCTGACCTCACCTGCTCAAAGGAGGTTGGGCACAAAGGAGGCCGAGTTCAGAGAGAAAGGGGCAGCCGGTAGAGCTGTGCGTGCCTGCTCACACAACATAATCAGCCCCACCCCCACCCCTTGTGTTCTGGAATGCACCACTCCGATGCCCGCAGAGGCCCCACAGAGGGTCACGGCTGGTGGCAACTGTCTCAGCTTCACAGAGCTTGCACACAAGTGACTTCACTGAAGCCACAGGCATGACAAACACGAGTGCCTAGTAGTGGCTTTCCCTGCCTTGTCCGCCCCTGCCCCCATCCCCAGGTGACTCCAGATCTTCTCCTCTTTAGGACGCAGATCAACTTCACCGTGGCCATTGACTTCACTGCCTCTAATGGTGAGTGCAGCAGGAGCGGGCAGAGTGGGCGTCTCTGGGTTGTGATGGACAGCTTGGCTTTGAGCCAGGCCTCTTCCTTATCTTCCTGCTGCATGACACAGTTCCTAGGGTGGTGTAAGCAAACAGCTGTGCACCCCACATAGGGATCCAGTAACAGACAAAAGTGCAGACACCACCAAAGTCCAGTGTGATGAAGCACTGAGTTTCCCGGGCTCCCTCACAGGAGTATGAGAGAAGAGTTGCCACAGGAACATGGGTGACTGAAAGCCACTTCAATGTGGGTGACAACCTGGAAAAGCTGAAACCATGGGGCTCTCTGTGTAGCTTGCAGACAGTTTAAAGGGGAGTTCCTGTGCTGTTTACTTGCCAAGTCTTTGGGAACTTTTCTCTGAGGTGGAATGCTTCAATTCAGAGGAAACTTACCTACCAGAGAAGGCAGAGCTAAAGTTAGAAGAGAGATGTCCATGCCTTTAATCCCGGCACCCGGGAGGCAGAAGCAGGTGGGTCTCTGTGAGTTCAAGGCCAGCCTGGTCTACATAGTAAGTTCCAGGTTACCAGGGCTACACAGAGAAACCCTGTCCCAAAAACAAATAAACTTAATTAAATTAAACAGCCAAAAAAGCTGAGGCTTCACCAGGTCAGAGGATCCTATCCCGGTGTACATATGTGGGTAGGGGAGCACACCCCAAGCCATTGTTCTGATGGGGAGCACCCAGTCTATCTGGAGCACTAGATAATGCAGTATTCTAGATCTAGCTGTGGCTGGGTGTCAGGAGCCTCCACAGTTCCTGAGTATACCCTGAAAACAGCACAGAGTTGCTTGTGGGGTCATAACCCCCTCGGGATGCTCAGAGCTCGTTGTGTGTGTGTGTGTGTGTGTGTGTGTGTGTGTGTGTGTGTGTGTGAAGACACCTAAGTGGCAGCCTTCTCTGGTGTGTCAAGCCCTTCTCTGGTTACCAGGCATGAGTACTGGGCCGTTAGAGTTAGTACTAATACCAAAGAAGACAGTAGGGGAGATGGCTCTGTGGTTAAACTGCTTGCTGTGCAAGTAAAGACTGGAGGTCCATTCCTCACAACACACATGCATGGCAGGTGTATGCGATGGCCCATCTGTAATCAGCCAAAGTGAAACTATTGATGTTGGCCAGCTCTGAGTTTGATTGGAAGACCCTACCTCAGTGAATAAGGAAGGAGAGCAAGCAAAGAGGGGTGATTCTCAAATCTGCCTCCACATGTGTGTGCTCACACATGTGTGTGCACGCACATACATGCAGGCAGGCATGCACACACATACATTCAGGCATGTGTGCATACACGCATACATGCAGGCAGGCATGCACACACATACATGCAGGCAGGCATACACACATACATGCAAGCAGGCATGCACACACACATACATGCAGGCAGGCATACACACAAACATGCAGGCAGGCATGCACATACACAGACATGTAGATATATGTACATACACACAGACATGCAGATATGCATGTACACAGATATAACAATGGCAGGAAGACACTTCTACTGACATCACCTAGTTAGTCTGTAACTGTGACCTTGGGAGGCGGCAGGTACCCCTGTTCTACAGGTGATGAGGCTTGAGTATGAAGGGTTAAGACCACAGCTTAGGCAGAGATGTTGGGGTTGTTGGTCATGAATGGATCAGTGAAATCTGAACATTTGAGGTTACAGGGGACAGCAGGAACATCATGGCAGAAGTAAGGAAAGGGAACTTGGGGCGCGGGGGTGAGGCTGGGGAGGGGCACTGTTAGAGGAAAGCCACACTGGTCATGGAAGGGAGACAAGGAGTTGAACCTTGTGAATGTTCAGGGCCATGCAGGGAAGTGTGGAGAGGCCGGTGAAGCTGTGCTTGTGGAGCTAAGGCGTGGAGGGTGAGAGGAAACAGGAGGCCAGATCCACTCCTCGGGAATCCTGTAGTTTGGTGGGCTCTGGGGGGGGGGGGTCCTGGGTGAGATGAGGCCTCAGGGTGCTCCGAGCAGAGGACATGGCCTTGGAGTGGGGTCTGGCAGGCCCATGTGTGTGGCGTGGACTGGAGGTAAGGACAGGGGCAGTCAGGGGCCATGAGGAGGCTGCCTCTGTCCTGTACACCATATGATGCTGGCTTTGAGAAGGAATGGGGTGGGGGTTGGATCTGTCCCAAGGGACCAGTAGTCACTCTTGACTGATGAACCAAGACAGAATGGAGGTCGTGATAGAAGGTTCAAGGGTAAACAGGTAGAGGGATTCACGGACGTGCCCCATCCAGTTTGGCAAAAGTCCCCATGTTCTGTGTTGCAGGGAACCCCTCACAGTCCACATCCCTCCACTACATGAGTCCCTACCAGCTGAACGCCTACGCGCTGGCGCTGACCGCCGTCGGAGAGATCATCCAGCATTATGACAGTGACAAGATGTTCCCTGCCCTGGGCTTCGGGGCCAAGCTGCCCCCCGACGGCAGGGTGTCCCATGAGTTTCCCCTGGTAGGAGCTCCCAGGCTGGGAACAAGCAGGGGAGTGTGGTGGGGGTCTTTTCTCTCTTTTTCTTTCTTTCTCTCTTTCTTTTTTCTTTCTTTCTCTCTCTCTTCCTTCCTTCCTCCCTCCCTTCCTTCCTTCCTTTGGTTTCTCAAGACAGGGTTTCTCTGTGTAGCCCTGGCTGTCCTGGAACTCACTCTATAGACCAGGCTGGCCTCAAACTCAGAGATCCCCCTGCCTCTGCCTCCCAAGTGCTGGAATTAAGGGCATACCACCACCCACTGGCTGGCTGAGCAAGGGGGTTCTAGTTCTTGACCTTGTCCTAAATACTTGCATAGTAAGCTTCATAGGCTTGACCACCTACTTGAGTTGGGGTCTGGGCTAAAGACAACTATGCCCTGCCTCTACCTGGACCCCCATTCCCTGGGCCCAGCCCTGCCTCTGCCTGCTCCCAATATCCCTGGGCCCAACCCTGCCTCCATGAGCCTCCTGCTTACTTGGGCTTAGCTACCTTCTCTCTATCCCAGAATGGCAACCAGGAGAACCCCTCCTGCTGTGGCATCGATGGCATCCTGGAGGCCTACCACAGCAGCCTGCGCACCGTGCAGCTTTATGGCCCCACTAACTTTGCTCCTGTTGTCACTCACGTAGCCAGGTAAGCCAGGGGCAGCCGATCCCCAGGGAACATCACTGGAGAACTAAACACAGCATCTCTTACCACCTGCTCACCTTTCAGCAAGAGGCCCAGACAATCGATTCCCTTTAAGCTCCTACCAGAGAGTTTGGGAGCCTTGTTCAGGGGGCCTGGGCCAGAGGCTCCAGGCTACACCTTTGTGTGCTCACCCCACCCCCACTCCCACAGGAACGCTGCAGCTGTGCAGGATGGCTCCCAGTATTCTGTGCTGCTCATCATCACTGATGGCGTCATCTCAGACATGGCACAGACCAAGGAGGCAATTGTCAATGTGAGTGGAGGATGGTGCTCTCTCTCTCTCTCTCTCTCTCTCTCTCTCTCTCTCTCTCTCTCTCTCTCACACACACACACACACACACACACACGGTTTAGGGGGACTAAAGCATCTTGTCCTACCCCTAAGAGAACCCAGGGGTGCTCCTTTTAAAGAACCACAGGGTGGCTTCTTTTCCTGCCCCCCATAATGTTACTGGCCACCCCATAAAGTCATCTGGTTACTCCACAGAGACTGACAGAGAGAGTACTAGACAGGGGTTTGGGGAATGGAGATGCCCTGAGCCTATGAGAGCTCAGACCTCAGCCACACAGATAGCCGTGCTCTCTGGGGAGCTCATGACCCCCTCAGCCATCCACCCTAGGCCCCAGCTTGCCTGTCATGTAGCAGAAGATCTCAGTGAGGAAAGTTCCCTTCCCTAACCTTGACCCATGATTCCTCAGAAAAGGGGCCTTAGCCACAGCTGCCTTAGCCCCTCATGGTAGAGCCCTAGCACCAGAGGGAGGAGGTGGCTTTACAGAGGCAGGCAGACCCAGCCCCCCCACCCCCCAGCAATTTATCTTCTCTTGATCTGCGTCCTTTCCCTATCCTGTCCCTTGGTGTTCCTTGGGGTCCCCTAACCTTCATTCTCTATCCCTTTGCCCTGCCCTATTTTGTTTGACCCACCCTCCGGTCCCTACCTGTCTGACACAGCTTTTTGCCCCTCCCCTGTCTTTCCCAGGCTGCCAAACTCCCCATGTCAATCATCATCGTCGGCGTGGGCCAGGCCGAGTTCGATGGTGAGTCCAGAGTCCCTTTCCCAGCTGCCTTCTCTTACAGAACCCCATGGCATCCCGTCTCCACCCGCTGGAGCTCATGCCCGGGCATGCATGCAGTCTGGGTGGACTTGTGTGCCTTGAGAGGGTGTGTCAGTACCCATGCAGGTCTCAGCCTCATCCCGAGGTCGGGCTCCTCATCCCAGACAAAGAGCAGGGCCCTAGGTCTTCACCCATTTCTAGCGTTGGGGCGAGAGCCCTGGGCTGGCCTGGGATTGGAGGGCAAGCCCTGCCAGGTATATGTGTCCTTGATCACACGCACACATCCCTTGTCTCTACAGCCATGGTGGAGCTGGACGGTGATGATGTGCGGATCTCCTCCAGGGGGAAGCTGGCTGAGCGAGACATTGTCCAGGTGAAACAGGCCCCGCCCTTCCGCAGTGCCTCAAATAGGAAGGCCCTCTAGCCAGAGCGCCTTTACAGGCATCTCGAGGATAGACACTGGAATCCCTTCCTGGGCCAGTCTTCTCAGGAAGCCCCACCCCTCCCTGCCCTCTAGGAAGTCCCTTCTAACCTGAATGATGCCCCCATGGAATCCAGAGCCCTACACAGGGAGTCTGTGCCACATGGCCTTCCAGTGGCATGGAGACCCGTCATAGATGGAGGTGGCACCCTTGATCCTAGGAGGAGGGAGACAGGAAGGAGCCAGAGGTTGGCAGCATTGAGAGGAAGGTGGGTTAGGTGTGGGTTTAGACAACTGTCGGGGTCCTAAGAGACCGAGAGGGTCCCCCTGGAGAGGGGTGGGAAAGGAAAAGGGAGCAAGGAGGCAGGATCCGGTTAGCCTTTCCCAGCATCCCTTGGGAGCAAGGAGGCAGGATCCAGTTAGCCTTTCCCAGCATCCCTTGAGCCTCTGTTCTCCTTGCTAGTCTCTGGTGAAAGGCTTGGGTCATTGTTAGGCCTCCTGTGGAATACAGATGAAGGACTCAGCACAGAGGCATGGCCCATCCCCGGGGAAACTCTCAAAGTGGGGGTTGGATAGAGTGGGTTCTCTAGGAGGGGACCCACGTGCCCCATCTTGACCCCATCTTCCTTGCCTCTCAGTTTGTGCCCTTCAGGGACTACGTGGACCGCACCGGCAACCACGTACTGAGCATGGCCCGCCTGGCCCGGGATGTTCTGGCTGAGATCCCGGACCAACTGGTGTCCTACATGAAAGCGCAGGGCATCCGCCCACGCCCGCCACCCGCTGCACCTGCTCAGTCGCCCCCACAGTCCCCAGCCCACTCACCTCCTGGATCCCCCGTGCACACGCATATCTGAAGCCGACAGGACCAAGGGCCTGGAGGGTAGGCTGACACCCTATTCTCCTCCTGGTCGGCTTCCCAGACTCTGCTTGGAGGGCCAGCGGGAAATGGGGTATCAGGGCCTCACCTCACTTCACACCCAAATCCAGGGAACTGTGGTATAGAAGACAAGGGGTACACAGATTCTGGGGCTGAGGGGACCCCCCCTAGTTCATGCCGGATAACTCCAAGACTTTCTTATTCTTGCAACCCAGCTGAGCCTCCTCCAGCTCCTGTCTCCTCCTGCCCTAGTGTCTAGTGTCCCCAGTCCCATGAGATCCACTGTCCTGTTTCCAGGGAACCCCAGACTGGTAGGCTGCCAGGGATGCATGTGACCCTCTTAGGGACTCCATATGTGAGCAGATAGAGCCCCTTTCCTGATCCTCAAAGGCTCAGTGGTATGCTAGAATGTTCTAGAATGGTCACTGGAGCTATCACAGGTAGCTTGAAGCATTGAGATGTCTCCTGCTCAACTTGGGGGCCACTCACCTGCAGGGCACAGGGTTAGCCCCTGCACTCCAACTTGCTCCTGCTCTCTGCCCTTCAGTGGTTAGGGGACAAGAGACAGGGGTCCCTGAATGCCAACCTGTCCCTAGCCACACCCAGCAGGAACCCACCCAGCCCACCCTTCTGCTCTCTGGGCCTCAGTGTCCACACCTCCGCGATGACAGGATTGGTCAGGTGGTTCAGCGTTTCCTGAGCCATCCTGAGGGTACATCCATTCCACACACAGCCTCCCCACACCTTCCTCATGGCCACCATTCACACCCAGGCCAGCTAGACTCTGGGGTCACCCTGTCGCATCCTGTCACCCCCAAGCCTCAGCCCTTCAAAGCTCCTGTCCCTGCAGTGGGAAGTTAGCAAAGGGCTTTTCACCTAAGGTCACCCCAATGGCCACCGTCCTTTGTCCACTGGGGCAGGTCTTGCATGTGTCCCTTATGCCGCATGGGGTCTCCACCTGACATCTCCCATCCCACCCGCCTCTGTCCCGCATGGTGATAGTGATGTTTTGACTGTCTGGTCCTGTGCCTGTCTGAGACTGTCTCTGTGGAACTTGCCTTAAACTGAAGTAAACCAGTTCTTTTAGTAGATAGAACCCCCCTTTCCTTCGAAAACAGCTTTGCTGTTTGCCCAGCATCTCTCTGCTGCCTTGGTTCTTCCGTCCGGCCATGTCCCTGTCAGACTCTGTAAGAGGCATGGGGGATGCATGGCGGAGATTGAAACCCACCTCCCACAAACATCTGTAAGCGGAGTCTGTGAGCCATCAGGGACTGTGATGGAGGCATGGTTGCCTAGAGCCCCTTCCTGGTCCTCAGAGACTCAGTGGTATGCTAGAATGTTCTAGATGTGGATCTCTAGCCTCACTAGAGCTGTCACGAGTAGCTTGTGACATTGAGAGGTCTCCTGCTCAACTCGGAGGCCATTCACCTGCCGGGCACATGACCAGAGCCTGGACGCCAACATGAGAGACAGTGAGCACACAGACACTCAGGTCTATAGTCTGGCTTCAGACAGTGTTAAGAGGCAGGAGCAAGGGGAGAGAATGAGGGCAGACTCCAGTAGAGACATGCTTGAGACGAGCAGGGGTGTTGAGGGGAGCCCAAGAGAAACGAGCAGGGAGCCATGCTGATGCCAGGGTGAAGAGGACTCTGGTAGTTTGGGATAAGTAGGTGCCAGGTGTGTTTGACGGGAAGCAAGCACGTGGGTGTGATGGGAGCTAACCAAGGAAGAGAATGCAGGCGATGGGGTCAGGGTGGAGGCCAGAATGCACAGGGCCTTGTGGTTCATGGCAAGGCATCTGACGTTTGCTCTAGAGGGTTGTAGCCATTGAGGAAGTAAAAGAGACGAGCACGTGACCCGAACCTCCCCAACACGTGGATCGCTATCATGGTGGAGCATGGTTTCTTCATCTCTCAACAAACATCTACTGAGAATCCATTCCAGGCCTGCGCAGGGGTCAGAGGCACTTGGCTCAGTCCCCAGTGTCTCCCTCTGGGCTAAATCAGCCACCACAAAGTAGCAATGCCAGCCAGCTTGAAGGGAGTGGTGGCACTAAGAGACACTCTGGCCCATACCAGATGACCCCCCCCAGGGGTGTGGCCAGCATAGTGTCAGGTAGGGTACATGTGTGCACAGATGGTGACATTGGCAGGCTCTGTGGGTGGACCATGCAGGACTTATGTGACTTCAGGGACACCGTAAGCATCTTCCGTGCTTCTACAGGTCAGGGCCTTCACCAATGTAGAGCATGGGAGCAAGGACATACGCGCATGCGCACACCACATACTGCGCACGCTGTCCCATCAGCCCTCTAGGCAGCCATTCTGAGGCTGTACCCAAGAGGAATTCGGTACCAATTACCCTCCAGCTCGGGGCTTGTTTACTTCTGATGACTTCATGGTAAATTAGAGCTGACTCACGACCGTCTCTATAATCAGATGCTCTGCGACTCCCATGACGCCGTGAGTGGGAACGGGGTGGGGTAGTGGCTTCAGAGAAGGGAAGTTCCCATAACCAGCGGCCTATTTTCCATCTCCTTGGGCGCCATGGGAAAGTATAGGGAGGAGATGGGTACCCGGCAGGGGAGTCCAGACAGTGAGCCGCTGCCCCTGAGGTATGTTGGGGAACAGACACAGCATCAAAAATATCTTTGTTGTGACACTGGCTTCTCTGCTGGGTTTTTTTCCAAAGGTGTGTTCTGCAGAACTGTTGCCTGACATGGAGTCTGAAGCAGCTGCTTTTCCCAGAGTCTCTCTGGAATAGCTTCAGTGGCCTCTGGGGCTCCCAAGGCTCTGGCAAGTTCTATAGAGCAGAGAATAGCTTGACTTGATTCAACACAATAGTCCCTGAGGTTTTTGACCACACAGTCAGAGCCTCTCTCTCCTACCCCCTCTCTGTCCCCACCCCTCTCTGTCTTGCTCTTGCTGTATGTGCGTAACTGGTAATGCTAAGCTAAACAAGCTGTCTAGAGAATGACAGTAGGCACAAGCCTTCCTTGTTCCAGGGCCAAAAATAGAATTTGAGGCCACATCCAAAGAGTATAAGGGAAGCCCCCCCCAGATGGGTGGGAGAGAGAGAAAGAGGTGGGCCCTTGTGAGAAGGAGCCGGCCTTGAAAGAGGTTCTTCCCACCCACCTTAGAAAAAGAAACCACACACAGAAGACAGGGTGGGGCTCAGTGATTCACAAGCACAGACTCCTGGCTTTCAGGTGGATTTTATTTTTGTTCCTGTCTGGAACTGAGGGTGTGTGGAATAGAGCTAAAGGAGGTAGACAGGGGCAGGCAAGGCAGATGAAGCGTTCTCCAGGACTCTAAGGACCCCAGGGAAGTTTTCTTTCTATTCCCCTCTTTGTCTACTCATTTCAAATGCCCAGAGTAGTAAACGTAAGATGGCGCCATCATCATGGTAACACCTGTCACTCCCATGCTCACTGAACCCCTGCATATTCAATGGCGGATCACCCTGTGCAGATGTGGGAGCCTCATCCCATTTTTCAGATGAAGCAGGGGGAAGTGAGAGGGTGCCCAAGGCCACAAAACTATAAGGTTGGGAGCCCACAGTTGTCTGAGCTTCACAGTTATTTCATGAATTGTGAGCTGTCACCACCACTGCTCCACTGACTGCTTTTCTGGGCCTCTGAAAAATGGCCCTGAGTCCCACCCGGTAAGGGCGGCAGAGGCAAAAGCAGAGAACAGGACTGATAGCACAATTGGAATAGGCCAGCAGGGTGCACAGGCTGAAGGCCACAAAAGCCAGTGGCATGGCTGGTAGGCGGCCCATGGCAGACACATAGCCCAGTGCTGAGCAGGGTCCCCACATCAGCACGACGACCCCCAGCATGACAAGACTGACCTGTGTGTTTACCCTGTGCTCCTGCACACTCTCACCTGGGGGAGCCACGGGCCGTGTGCCCAAGCACCAGACCATGTGGCCAAAAGAGCAGGCCAGGCCCAACAAGCAGGGCAGAAAAGCCAGGACTCCCAGCAGGATGAAATAGAAGGTTGTTTGAGGTGGGCTGAACAACAAGAGGCAGGCCAGGGCCTTGGGGACACCCACTGCCTGCTCTAATACTGTCACCCGCTGGAACAGCCAGTTGGGCATCAAGGTGACCAGGCCCAGTACCCACATAGCCCCACAGAGCAGCAGGCAGGCACATGGGCTGGCTGGGAGGGCCACATGGGGCCGAACCATGGCCATGTGACACACGAGTGCAGAGGCTACCATGCTGTGGAAAGTACAGAACATGGTGGTCGTGTTGGTGGCCTGGCTGGCAGTACAGACAGCGGGGCCTAGCCACCAGCCCTGATGCAAGAAGCTCAGCAACAGGGCGGGTACCAGGAAGGATACGAAAAGCAGATCAGAGAGTATCACGTTCACCGTAAGGCTGGTGGTCAGCGTCAAGAACGGGGGAGACGCTCGAGGCCCACGGGCCACCACCACCAATAGGAGCCCGTTGGCCAGCAGCCCCACGAGCAGGATGAGGCCACAGAACTCTGCGAAGGCCAGGCGGAGCCACCTCTACTGGGTGGCTGCCAGCTCCGTGTAGAGAGTGACATTCAACTCCATACAGGTGAATCCTGTAAATAATTTCAGTTTCTCTCTTTTTTTTTTTTTTTTTTTTTTTTTTGGTTTTTCAAGACAGGGTTTCTCTGTATAGCCCTGGCTGTCCTGGAATAATTTCAGTTTAAGGAAAGTTGTTGTTTTTTTTTTCCTGAGTCTATTGTCTATAAAAGTCCTCTTGGAAATCACGAGAAGGGGATTGCCCGGAACTTCAGGGTGATGATTTAGGTTTGCTAAGGAATAATCGAGCCACACCCCACCTGTGGGCTCACAGTGGCTGTCAAGGCATCCTGACTAAAACCAGCCCGTGACCTTGTACCAAACTCCAAATCTGGGGTACTAAACTAGATTCTAAGTCAGACCCTCTCGGGTGTGTCCATCTGCAGACTCTCTTCTTTAAAAAAGTTTTTTTTTTTAATTAATTTATTCTCTCATATGTTATATCATCCCAACTGCAGTTTTCCCTCCCCCTTCTCCTCCCAACCCCTCCCCTCCCCAGCCACTCCTCTATTACTCTTCAGGAAAGGGCAGGCACCCCAGGGATAGCAACCAAACATGGCCTATCAAGTTTCAGTAAGAGTAGGCATCCCCCCTTCATGTTAAGGCTGGACAAGACAACCCTGAAGGAGGACAAGGATCCCCAAGGCAGGCAAAAGCCTGAGAGAACCCCTGCTCCCTCTGGTAGGAGTCCACAAAACCACCAAGCTACACACTAGAACGTATATGCAGAGGCTATCCCTATGCAGGCTTCCAGATTGTCCGTTCAGTTTCAGTGAGCCCCTGTGAGCCCGGGTTTGTTGATTCTCTGGGTTTTCTTGTGTGTGTGTGGGGGGGGGGAGTCCTTGACCCCTCTGGCTCCTACAATCCCCTCATCCCCCTCTTCAGCAGGATTCCCTGAGCTCTATCTAAGGTTAGTTAGACTGTGGGTCTCTGCATCTGTTTCCATCCCCCCACCCCCACCCTCCTGCTGCTGCCTCTTTCAAGACAAGGTTTCTCTGTGTAGCCATGGCAATTTTAGGACTCACTCTGTAGACCAGGCTGCCCTCAAACTCAGAGATCCATCTGCCTCTACCTTCTGAGGGCTGAGAGTAAAGGTGGGCACCTCCATCCAGCCTTCCTTTCCTTTATCCACACGAGTTGATTCCAGGATCCCTGCTGCTACAGGGAAAGACCTACCCACTGAAGAGCCTAAGAGTTTGTCTTCCCTTCTCACATCCTTCCCATTCCTACCCTTTCTGCCATCCAGGAACCAGAGACAGCCTGACTACACGAACCCCCCACCCTCGCTTCCCTGTGAGACCTATCTGCCTGGTGGCCTTACTGAACTGTCTCAGAACACCTGTCATGCTGTTGGTCTCCCTACAACAGTTCCCTCACCATGCTGCTGTCTGTCTGTCTGTCTGTCTGTCTGTCTGTCTGTCTGTCTGTTCATGGTAGTCTAACAGGATGGTCTGTGCCCAGTCTGAGTTCCTATCCTGCCTCTGCCACTCAGAAACTGGGGAACTTGAAAAAGTTCCACACACCATTCCTTAGCCTCAGAACTCTCAGCTCTAAGGACAGAAGAAATAGATCTGGGACAACAGCAACTGTCCCTGGGTTGGCCCAGGGCAGCTCTCTGGCAGGGTAGTGACACAAAACTATAATAAGTCCCTTCCTCAAACCGGGCGTGGTGGCGCACGCCTTTAATCCCAGCACTTGGGAGGCAGAGGCAGGCGGATTTCTGAGTTCGAGGCCAGCCTGGTCTACAAAGTGAGCTCCAGGACAGCCAGAGCTATAAAGAGAAACCCTGTCTCGAAAAACCAAAAAAAAAAAAAAAGAAAAAAATAAGTCCCTTCCTCATGCCCTCTGAGTGCACAGGCTAAGGATGTGGCTGGGCTCTGATGTCACAAGCAGCCTGGAGCTGACACCTGTCTGCCACACACCACATCAGGCACATTAGGGGAAGAAACCACCTGCCCTGCGTTCCCCGTGCTTCAGGTACTGGGGTCAGCAGATGCAAGCCAAGCCAGGCTGTTCCAAGTCTCCTACAGTTCTAGCCAGAGTCTCTCTCTCCTCCTACACAGGGGCCGGAGGAGCAAGGTTCCCCTGCCAGCTTGCTGCCAGGCCTTCAGGGTCCCCAAGCCTCTCCACCAGAAGTCCTGACCTGGGAGTTTGTCTGGTGTCTGTCCTAACTTGCTTTATGTCAAGTTGACCCAAGCTAGAGTCATTTTGCAAGAGGAAATCTCAATTGAGAAAATACCTCACCAGATTGGCTTTTGGCAAGACCGTGGGGGCATTTTCTTGATTGATGATTGGTGTGGGAAGGTCCAGCTCACTGTGGGTGGTGCCACCCCTGAACTGATTGTCCTGGATGCTATAACAGGGCAAGCCACAGGGAGCAAGCACCCTCCATGACCTCCGCTTCAGTCCCTGCCTCCAGGTTTCTGCCCTAAGTTTCCTCTGTGGTGGGAATATAAGATAAAACAAATCCTTTCCTTTCCAAATTGCTTTTGGCCACAGTATTTATGGCAGTGTCTGAGGCCTCACAGCCACATATGGTGTGTGAGGGCTGAAGGGCAGCTATAGAGAGATCTCCTACTCCCACGGGGCTTCCAGGGGAAGGGGAATAGTCACTTTCCTGACCAGGTGCTTGCGTGTGTGCCTGCTCTGAGAAGCCACATCTTCCCTCTAAGAAATTCTGCATCACCAGCCTTCAGCCTGTGGATGCTGAAGCCTGGCTTCAAGCCCCTGTTTCTGGGGCCGTCGGTGTGGCTCTGTTGGTAGCGCTTGCTGAGTACATACAAACAAAGCCCTTTGCTGAATACACCAGGCATGGGATGGGGATGGGAGAGAAGAGGGGAAGGGGAGCTAAAGACTGGGTTAAGAGTTTTTTGTTGGGCAAGCACCAGGACCTGACTTGGAATCCCCCGCACCCAGGTAAAAGGCAGTAAAAGGCAGATTATGGCTGTCTGAACCCACAGCCCCAGCATTGGAGAGTAGACAGGTAGAATCCAAGAGCCAATGGCCAACCGGCATAGCTGAGATGGTAAGCTTCTGGTTTGGTGACCAACTTGGATTCAGGGCAGAAAGCCAGAGATTGCCAGAAGAAGACACCCAATGGCTGGCTCTGGCCATTGTGTGCCTGGACATGGTCACAAACACTCACACACTTACTTGCATGCATCACACCACAAGAAAGGGAAAGAGAAGGGAACATCATTCTGAGACCCCGTGGAACAGGCTTACAGGTACTCAGAAGACTGAGGCAGGGGGATCACAAGTTCAAGCCTGGGCTGCAGACTAAGGCAGTATGGGCAGCTTGGGGAGACCTTGTCCTAAAATAAAAAGTCAAAAGGAGAAAGTTCATG
This sequence comes from Mus caroli, assembly GCF_978045245.1. Classification (NCBI taxonomy): domain Eukaryota; kingdom Metazoa; phylum Chordata; class Mammalia; order Rodentia; family Muridae; genus Mus; species Mus caroli. The sequence continues at coordinate 64,759,457 of NW_028227273.1, forward strand.
GCTAGCCTGGACTACATGAGACCAAATTAACAAAGGAAATGACAATAAAATCCACCCAGCCCATCTCTTAGGGCTACTGTGGTAAGACCTAAGGTATGTGGGGTTACATAAGGTCAGTTCTCAGTATGTGTCCTGTCACATGGCCTTTGGTTTGTCCCTTCCCACCTTGAATTTGCAAAGGCCCTTTCTCTAATGCCCCAGTCAAGCCTCCCATCCACCTTTTTCTTCCCTTCCCAGTTCACAGTCCATGCCCCAGCAGCCTGGTCTCCTCAGCCTTTTTCTTAATCAGCCTCAAATCAAGCTAGGATTCCCCTGGCTGGCATACTCTGGGAAATGAACACTTGCTTGTCGATCCCCTCTGCCGTCTACCTTGAGTAGTCCTGCTGCTGTCCCTTGCCCACCCGGGGTTCCAGGCCTCTGCTTGCAGACTTTCGAGCCTTTGGCCGTCTAGAAGGGCTTACTCTCCAACACAGCTGGGCCTTGTGCACATGGCGGGCCCAGTCACAGCAATCCAAGTAAAGTTTGAGAGGTGCCTCTTCTCCACCCCACACCGCAAGGGAAGTTGAGCTGGCTGACTGGAGGCTCCTATCCTTCACCCCCTAGGTGAAAGCGTCTGGCTGCTTGGCTTGTTACCAGGGGCCTCATTAGCTTCCTGGACCACAGAATGGAGGTGTCCAGGCCTGCCAAGCTGGACCCCAGAGATAGCATTAGCATGGCAGGACCCGCCCTTCCCCTTGTGAGTACTATTGCCTGGAACCACCTGGGGAGAGGGGAGGGTCTGGAAGGAGGTGAGGAAGGGCCAGTGAAGGATCTAGGGAGACTGGTGACTGGGGTCATTGCACTGAGGCTGGAGTAGAATGGGTATTTAAGGGCATTTATCCCAGCTTTGATGGCATTGGGTACTGGAACCTTCTGAACCAGGTATCACCATCTATCCTGTGTGCCAGCAACCTGACTATGAGGCCTTCCTAAACAGTTAAAAGAAGGTGCTGGCTTACCGCAGAGACTGTGGCTAACAAGAATGAAACGATGCCCCTGCCTCTTCCAGGACTCCCCCCCCCCCACACACACACACACTCCTCTTGGCTTTCTGCACAGAACACTGAGGATCCCACACACACACCCCATTCATCCTCATTTGCTTCCCGGACCACAGAGAATGAGGTGTCCAGGCCTGCCAAGCTGGACCCCAGAGATAGCATTAACTGTCTGTCTCCAAAAACTGCAAAGCTTCCATCCCAGCCCCGGTTCCTGTGGGGGATTGTATCCAGTGCTGAATGACTGTTGAGCTGGGTGGAGACACCCTGACTCAGACACCATCCCCAACCTCCTGGATCCTGGAACCAGCTTCCCTCCAGGTTTCCAAGCTGCAGGCCAGGCCCCGCCAATCATGGGCACTCAGGAGCTCCTGAGCATCCCAAGCTTCAGGGCAAGGAACAGGAGCCTGGTGCAACCCTCTATAACGATTGTCAGAATGATGCTACTCTCAGGATTGAATTTAGCAAGGAGGAAATCTGAATTTGAGAGGGGAAAGCAAGGCAGGCACAGGCATGGTGGGTCCTGACAGGATGTGTGACTTCAGAGTCGACACCAAAGTCTCCCTGCAAGCTTTATTTCCTTCTCCACAATCCCATCCCCTGGTTGTACAAGATGTCCCCAGACACCGACAAAACCCCAAAAATATTCAAAAGGAGAATAGCACCCTCCCCCACGTGTGTCCTGCATCCTGGATCATTTTTTATTATCAACCTAACACCATCTAGAATCAACCAGGAAATTCTTAAATAGAGAATTGTCCTCGCCAACCCTCCTGGGCTGGGCATGTGTGCCGGGCACTGCTTTGCTTGATGATTGATTCAATCCACTGTGGGCAGTACCAACCCTAGGCAGGTAGACCTGGGCAATCTATAAAAGCTAAGCATTAGGCAGTGTGTGAGCCAGTAAGCAGCAGTCCTCCGTGGCTCCCGCTTCAGTTCCTGTCTTGACAATGATGGCAGCGGCCTGGCATAAGCTGGAAGAGCCCTTCCCCGCCTCTGAGCTGCTCTTGATCAGTCTTTACCATCGCAGAAATGAAACTAGAATACCCTACCATCTCTTCACCTGGGGTGAATGAAAGACTTGGGGACACTTTGTGTGGAGTTTATCTAGATTTGTCCTGCCGTTCACCCCTGGCATGTTTGCTCAGTGGAACAGAGGTGACATTGGCCCCTGCAGGGTTTCTATGTCCCAGCTGTGTCTAAGAAGCAGAATGGGAGCCACGGGAAGAGTCAGTCTAGGATCGGACCATGCTGGTGATCAGCGGCAGCAGCCAGCTCTCTTGGTTGACTGTGGGTGTGTCACTTCTGCCAATGAGGCTTTCAGGCGGTCTTCTTGCATCTTAAGTGACCTGTGTGACAATGTCCCTGAGTTATTCCTGTTCTGCAGCATGGAGGGCTGGGGGTGGGGGATGGGGATGGAGGGGTGGGAGACTCCCCGCTCCCCAACCTCTATGCTCAAGGCAGTGGAAAAACAGAACTGGGATACTGTGTCCTGTCACTGTGTCACTCTTTCTGGCCCCCTGGGTGCCAAGCAACATGTGTGTGCAAGTGGATGGACATTCTGTTCCCTTGAAAGCCCAAACTCAAGGTCAAGAGCAAACCGGAAGCTGGGAAAAGTACAACAGATGATCTCTTGTAGGGGCCGCATATCTAACCACATGCCAGCAATGCTGGCAGACTCTGATACCCTTCCCGCTGCCCGTCTCAGCCAGCCACTGAGCACCCAGTGAGTGTGAGGCATAAAAACAGTGGTCTAGAAAGACACAGGCCTGAGACAGGGGTGGGAAGGGGGGTAGGGAACCAACGGAGTGTAAGGAGTTGAGAGACAGAAACACACAGCGAGATAGGAGACAGAGACGCAGTCAGAAGGAAAGGCTCCACGGGGCAGGACGGCCTTGCAGATAGCGCCTGCTATTCACGCAGTCATGAAAGTCCCTAGAAGGCTGGAGCAGGAATCTTATAGGCAAAGAGAGGGTGCGAGACAGCTGTGAGCACGGAGCACGGGGTCAGAATATGGGGTCTGTAACCAGGGTCTTCCTTCACCACTTCCTGGAGAGGGGCAGGGCCGCTCCCGAGGACTCTGGGTATAGGAACGCACTCACCGAGCCAGGTTCATCATGGGCTCCAGGATATTGTGACCCAGGGCAGCGCTGCACTCACCGAAGGACACCCCCAGCTCCTGCAGGTACACAGAGTGCCTGAGAGGCCAGGTCCAGCCCTGCCAGCCCTCGTCTGCCACCCTCATTCCCTGGCTGGGGCTCGGCCCACCACCCACCCCACATGCGCAGGACACAGCTGGAGATGTCCCCCAGACTTGGAGGAGAAGACAGACAGACTGCTCAGTTTGGAGAAACATACAAGACCTCTTCTTAACGCGCAGGGTTTGTTTGTATGTTTTTCTAAAATACTTACGGGCCTCACCTCCCTTCCTACAGTCACGTGATTTTGCTGACTTGACACTAGGGAGCAGGTTAAGGAAGCATACAGGTTCCTGGTTCTAACCGGCATCTCACCACGAGCATTTTCAATAAAAACCCCTCACTCCTCTGCTCCAGTGGGAGCCACATAGAGACACTCAGGCTTCTCTTCCTGACCCCACAAGACACCCGTCCCCCCAGCACAGGGATCCTTCATGGTAATCGCTGGCCTCTCACACAAACCTCCGAGGTGTAACTGTGGAGCTCCGCTGATGTCCCTTATAAATAATACTGTAAGGAATGAATAGTCTCCTGCCCTCGCCTGAGTGGATGTCCGAGGGGAAGTGAACTGTGCATTTTCTAGGAACCCTTAATCCTCAGCCCTAGTAGCAAGATTAATTCTCAGAGAAGGAACTCTCAAAGGGACAGACTACTGTTCCAGAACGGATAATCGGCCATCCTGGGGCCACAATGGTGAGTCACAATCGTGAGAAATGAATCAACAACGAAGTTTAGCTAGAATCCTAAGGACTGTGTCAGGGGCGGGGCTAAGGACCGTGTCAGGGGCGGGGCCGGGAAAAAAAATATATCTCCCTGGCTTTTCTAGAATGTGGTTAAATCTCACTTATAAATAATAGTACCCCTGTCTGGCAGCAAAGCTTTTGATGTTGCCTTCCCAAGGAAAAACATTTGAGTCTTAAAATAGAATAAACAAGAAGGGAGTATGTTAATTAGAGACCAGAGATAAAATTAAGACTTGATTGGGGATTACAGTGATGCTTTTAAAATTGTTTTCACTCGGAGAGGTTTTTCACGTGGGCTGGGGGTGCATGGGAAACTGCTAATTCCACACAGCACTCAAGATGGGTTTGAGGGCACAGCCTGAGTTTGAGACAGACATCCTCAGTGGCCGAGTGATGAAGCACAACCATATCTGTGACAGCCAGGCCTCTGCCACAGGCAGGCACGGGATGTGAGGGAAACCTGGTTTCTGCGATGTCCCCAGTACTCACCTGGGCGAGCCTTCTGCCAGCTTCAGTGGGTACCTGCCTCTCCTCCTCACAGTCCATCTTGTTTCCCAGCAGGACCATGGCCACCCCCTCTACACCTGCATCCTGCACACAGGATATGTGCTGTCAGCTGGATGCCAGCCAGCCCCAAGGTAGAAGCTTCTAGAAGTTTCTAGACTCCATCCTCTCACCGGGACTCTCTCTTTTTTCCTTTCTGCTTACAAAATACTTCTACTTTCATGGCTAACCTTGTAGAGACCTCCCCCCCCCCAAGCCTTTCTGGATTGTTCTGCCCACCCTCTGGAAGAGCAGCGAGGGCTCTCAGTGGCTGAGTTGTCTCTCTAGCCCCATAATTGCTGAATCCACAATTCAGCACAACCCCCTACAGAATCCAGGCACAAAAAGATTAGGTACGTGGGGGATGGAGCTATACGCCGATAATGGGAATCCCACCGAGGAGTCAACCCAAGCTGCTGGTGGGAGCTGTGCGGTGTGTTTGTGGTTTCTCTATGCTACAGGGCTCGCAGTCCATCCGCCCACACATGCCTCAGCCCACCGGTGGTGTCATTCCTATGACTACTGTGGCATTTGTAACCCTGGTGAAAGGAGGAATGTGGATAGGTGGATTCCAAGCTTCCTCTGGGTTCCAAAACCTGAGGCCAGCCTGCAGTCCCGAACAGACCCACCTGCAGACAGTCGAGCCAGTAACGCACGTGGGTGAAGCTCTCCTGGGAGGTGACGTCATACATGAGCACCACCCCCTCTGCCTTGCGAAGCAGCTGTCGTGTGAGGCTGTGGTACCTGCCCGAAGGGTCTGCATGAGACCACGGCATCCAGAGCCCAAGGACTCGCACCCTCCTACACACACATACTGTCATATCCTAGGGGTGGACTTTGATGTATTTAGGGGTCACTTAGGGCATCTCCCATGTTTTATGATGTCTGTAATGAAACCGTGAGCTTCATGGATGAGATTATCCCTAGAACAAGTTTCCAGAAATGGAATTTCAGGGCCAAACTTCTGTGCCTCTTAAGTTTCTATTACTGTGGTCCATGTGTTACATAAAAGACCCACAGTCAGCCGGGTGTGGTGGTGTATGCCTTTAATCCCAGCACTCGAGAGGCAGAGACAGGCGGATTTCTGAGTTCGAGGCCAGCCTGGTCTACAAAGTGAGTTCCAGGACAGCCAAGGCTATACAGAGAAATCCTGTCTCGAAAAATTGAAAAACCAAAAAAAAAAAAAAAAAAAAAAAAAAGACCCACAGTCTAGGAGGTCGGTCAGGGGAAAATCACTCAGCGCCCCACCCCCACCCCCACCCCCATCCCCAGAGCTGTGCAGAGTAGGGAGCACCTGAGCTCACAGCCCCTCCTTCCTGATTCCTTGAGTGTTATTGCTTCAGTGGGGACACCCCGTCTCTCACCCAGTTTGTGGGCTACTCTCTTTCCTTCCACACTCTGAGCTCAGCCCAGGTCCCTGACCATTGGCGGGGACGGTCTGAATACCTCTCTTGTCCAGCTGTGTCCCACAGCTGCAGGGCGAAGGTTTTGTTGTCTACCAGCAGGTTTTTGACACGAAAATCCACCCCTAGGACACACAGAAGAGACAACCCAGGACAACTAACTCCAGATGCCCCAGGTGTGTGCCCACTCCCAACCCCAACCATAGAAGGATGGGAGTCACGGTGCTGGGCTCCTCTCTGCTCTCCAAAGAACCCCACAATCAAGCCTTCCACCAAGCAGCCTTCCCAAGGTGCAGAAAGGACCACGGGGTCATGCTGTGTGCCCTGGGCCTCTAGGGCTCTGGGACCAATCAACTTGCCCCCCTTGAGCTTTCTTTCTCATCAGCAAGGTGATAGTTAAAAGACCCACAGTGAAACTGTGCCTAAATGCTCTGCAGTTTCTGCTGGGCACAACCAAGGTGGCTACATTTATCATCCTATTTATAGCTGCTACAGAAGACCTGAGTTCAGGCCTGAGCACACATATTTCATAGCTCACCAGGACCTGCAGCTCCAGTTCTGGGCTATGAACACCTTCTCTAGCCTCCACGGGCACCTACACTCAGATGGGCATACCCAGGTACAAACACAGAGACACTCCGCAAATAAGAAATCTTTAAAAGAGAGAGAAAATAATGAATGGGAGGGGGTGCTCTGTCCTTGTTTGCACCCCCTTCCCTGAAGGGCCCATGGCAGCCTGGCAGCTCCTGACATCCACAATGTGGGGGACAGATTTCAATGATGACCCCTGTAAGTACAGGCTGCTATCCCTGGTGGTTCATACAGGCCCCTAGTCTCCAAGGAGACTGGCCTGCCCAGCAACAAGGAGCCTCCTGAGTAGAAAGTGGTTTTCTTTACAGCCCCTTTCTGAGGTTCTCAGGAGCCCAGGACGACAGGATCTTGAGACTGTCACTTTCAGCTGGGCCACCCACTAACGGCTCTCGGCCATTCCTGCAACTGCTATTCCCCTCCCCACTTAATTTCCGCCCCCTCATCTACCCTCAAGAGACTCCAGTGTGCCCCAAAACTGTTCAGCAAAGCCACAGAAACCGTCAGATATGCAACATTTGGTCTACTGGTTCAAGGGGGTGGCCCACACACATCCGCAATAGTCAAGGGCAGAACAGGGCACAGAGAGGTCAGACTTTCCCCTGTGGGGTCTAACCTTTGAGGTGGGGCGGGTGGTGAGCAAGGGCCAGAAACCTCACTAGGATTCAGTTCTGTGCCACCAGGGGGGGACCACATTGAGAATCACACATGAAGAAGTCAGAACACCTGGTATCTGTGTCCCCAATCAATGGCCTCGAATGAACTCAGCAAGCATTCTGACTTTCTGAGAGGGGATGGGATGGGGGGCGGGACACCTGGCTGGCCACAGGTGCAGGCTTGCTCTGCCTGAGTCTATGCTATGGAATTGTGTGGAACTGACACACACAGAGAGCATCAGAGGGCTGGAGAGATAGCTCAGGACTTCAGCACTTGCCATGCAAGCCTGAAGACGGGGGTTCAGATAACCAGAAGCCAGCATAATTGCTGGGTGGGCGTGGCAGCCTCCGAAGGAAGAGACATTGGTAAGCCCTGGATTTGCTGAGAGACTCTGTCTTTGTGAATAAGGCAGAAGAGGCCCGGAGGACCTTTCCCAAAGCCATGTGCCTCCACACACACCTGAGTGCACTCACGCAAACATGCTAGAACCCAGCCTCAGGGTGGAAGGTACAAAGACAGGCCAATCTCTGTGCATGAGTCTCTGTGCATGCGTCTTTGGGTATGCGTCTTTCTTACCCCGTCCCTGTGAGCACCGGAGCTAAAATCTATGTTAAACTCTCAATAATATGCCTCCTCCTGAAAGCCATTCCCCTGACTCTGTCCCCACAGAGGCTGACAGATCTTTCTGCCACATGATAAGAAGAAGGTGTGTGGGTAGTTTTGATTACAAACTTGATACCATTTAGAATCATACGGCAATGGAGTCTCCATGAGGAATTGTCTAGAATAGGTTGGCCTGTGGACATGTTGCGTGAGACACCATGACTAAGGCAACTCTTCTAAGGACATTTATCTGGGGCTGGCTTACAGGTTCAGAAGTTCAGTCCATTATCATCAGGGCAGTAGCATGGCGGCATCCAGGCAGGCATGGTGCAGAAGAAGCTAAGAGTTTTACATCTTCATCTGAAGGCTGCTAGTGGAAGACTGGCTTCCAGGCAGCTAGGATGAGGGTCTTATAGCCCATACCCACAGTGACACGCCTACTCCAACAAGACCACACCCTCTACAACAGGGCCACACCTCCTAATAGTGCCACTCCCTAAGCCAAGCATATGCAAACCATAACACAAGGGCAGAGAAACCCTAAAGCATGTCCCAGTCCCCTCTAATAATGGGGGAGTATTAAGCCATCTGCTTGGCACTGACTCTTAACTAACCTGGAACTTGGAACTGACATAGAGGCACACACCACACCACCTTTGACCCCCTTCTGGGAACCACTAAACTATCATGGTCAAATATTGACTTATCATACAAAAATGATGGCTAATATGGATTGAGTGTACGACGCATGCCAGGTGACATGCATGAACCTGCAACCCCTGCAGGAAGCAGGGGCTACTCCCCTCTCTGCTGTCAGAAGAAGATGTGAGAACCAGAGAGAGCTGGACCTGAACTGTCCACCTGCAAAGGCCCATGGACGTATGGCTTGGTGCCATCAGGAAGTAGCAGAGCTAAAGGGATAAGGCGTGTGGCTAGAGAGATGGTTCAGCAGCTAAGAGCGTTGCTGCTCTTCCAGAGGATGCAGGCTCAGCTCCCAACACCCACAACCGTCTGTAACATCCTCCTGTGGCCTCTCAGGGCATCAGGAACACCCACACACATCAAAAATTAATGATAATGATAATAATAAAGAGGTTAGGGCATTCAGAAGGCAAAGGCAAGCAGATCTCTGAGTTCAAGGCCAAGCTGGTCTACATATAGAGGTCTAGGACTATAGAGAGAGACCCTGTGTCAAAACAACAACAACAACAACAACAACGAACCAAACCCATGAGGCTTGGCTGGCATTAAAGTCTTTGGTCATTAGGTACGTGCCTTCAAAGTGCACTGTGGGATCCTGGCTTCAGCTTCTTCCTTCTCTATCCCCGCACCCAACTCCACCCCATCTTGATAAGGTCTCATGTAGCCCAGGCTGACCTCAAGTTTGGTAAGTAGCCAAAGATGACTTTGAACTTGTGACCCTCCATCTCTGCCTCCTATGTGCTAAGACAGCAATATAATGCAGTGCCCAGAACTTTATGCTGGAAAAGCCAGTGTTTTGCCTCTGAGGCTCCTTTCTCTCTTGCTTCCCTGTAGCATAGTTTGGCTCCAGTATGTGTTTCCCACTATAATACACTGCTTTGCCACAGCCCAAAGGCAACAGGATCAACTATGAACCAAGACCTCCCAACTCTTGAGCCAGCCAGAGTTAAACCTTCCGTCTTTATAAGCCAATTGCCTCCGGGAGTTGTGAGACAAAGTAGACAGAGTTCATAGCCCCAGTAAGTGGTAGTGCTAGGATTTGAACCCACGCCCCTAGGGTCCTAACTTGCCATACTCGGAATATATTCTATGTAAAATACCCTGCTTGTGATCTCCTGCCAGGGCAGGCAGGCAGACCTGGGGCATGTCGTGAGCATGTCCAGCTAGGCTCCGTAGGGAATGGCCTACTGTGTGGGCGGAGACTAGCCTGTTCACACTCTACTACCACCAGGACCTAAATTGCATGGTGCTTTGCACCTGTGGTGCATTATAAGCTAACCAGATCAATGCAGGGAAAGCAAATTGCCTGTAATTAGAGGCGATTAGCGAAATGCTAAGATTATGCCCATATAAAATAATGCCTCATGAAGGCCTGTGGCCAAGGCAGAGCCTGCCACTTCTCCTGGGATGGCTTGCTGGTCCCGGCTCAGCCTCTTCTCTCCATTGCTACCTCCCCACAGGGCCTTACCTACAGTGGCCGTCAGCCCAGTAGCAAAAGCGTCATGATGTAGCAGGTGTAGGAATGATGTCTTGCCCACATTGGAGTCCCCCAAGAAGATGACATGGTAGAGGTAGTCAGGGTCAGTCTGAGGCTTGCCAGCAGTGAGGTCCCCAGGGGAAGAACTCGGTTCAGCCTCCTGTAAGTCTGTTCTTGGGTCCTCCGGCCTGCTTTCTGCCTCTGGCTCTGTGGGCTGAGGGGCACCTGACTTGCTCTCCACCTGAACAGGCATGGACATGGGCCCAGGCTGGGCTTCTGACTCAGCCAGGGTAAGGAGAGTGTGTGTGGCCTCTGGGGTTCCCACTGCAAGCCCAGCCCCAGCCCCCAAGATGGGAGAGCCCCTCGGAGGAGACATCTGGCCAGGAGCAGGGACTTCCATCTCAGCAGGAGGCTGTGATGTGTTAGGCATGGGGTCATCTTGCTGGGGTGATTCAGTGCTTCTAGTTTCCAGGCTATGAGCCTCCCTGGCTTCTGATCCGGGGTCCTGCTGACCTCTTTCTCCTAAGTTTCCTTCCTCGGGCCTGAGCTGCTCCTCGAGACTCTGGGGGAGGTGGGTAGGCAGGCTATCCAGACTAAGGACTTGGCCAGGGGCTTCTTGGAATCCCCTAGCATGGCTCTCCTGCCTAGCCAGATGTGCTGCATCCTGCACTGGTCTCTCTGGGCCTACTTGGTCCACAGCCTCCAGGCTCAGAGAAGGCTCTGTGGCTCCCTCAGGGAGAGCTGTGGCTCCCTGAGACCCTAACCCCAGCTTCAGGTCATCTGCCATGACCTCTCTTTCTAAGGACAGTTTGGCTGGATCGGGTCCAGACCAAAGGCTCTTGTCACCCAGATCTGGAGTCTGGGTCTGTTTTCTGGGCTCGGCTGGGGACTGAGGAGAAGAAGAGAGCCCTTGAGGAGGGGGCTCAGCCTCAAAAGCAAGCTGATCTCTGAAAGCTGCTTCAACAGTCCCAGACTCCCCCGTCAGGGCTCCTGGCAGACTCCAGAGGAAAGGGCCCTTGGGTCTGGCATCTGAGTCAGGGGAGTCCACAGGCTGCTTAGAACTGACACCCTGCTCATCCTGTCCCTTGGGGTCCTCCACCCCTTTTCCATCTTTGGCACCACCAGGAGGCACCTCGGGGGAGCCTCTTGGACCCAGGTCTGGATCTGAGGCTGGAGCCTGAGAAAACTGCAGAGCAGACATCTTGGAAATGGAGATCTGTCTAACAATGCGGGGAGTCTGGGGGGCAGAGGTGCTACTCGGGCTTGGGGGTGGGCTCCAGCAAAGCTGCAGGGTTCTGTAGGAGTGGTCTTCAATGCTGCTGAGGAACTGGTCCCAGTTGTCATTATTCCCAAACAGCTCAGGCAGTGGGGCCTCCTCTGTGGGGACAGCCTGAGGGTCTGGAGCCTCCTTATTTGCCCTGGGGACACTGGGGAGGAAAGGAAAAGTAGAGGTTGGGGGAGTACAGGTTAGTGGTACCCCCAAATCCTGGTCACATAACTCCTCCTGTGGCTAGCTTTCCTCTAAGGGTAGCTGAAAGCACCCCCATCCCACTCTGTACCTCAAAATCCACATGAAGCCTCGCCTCCTCCAGGAAGCCTGCCCTGACCAGGCAAGCCTTCTTGCCTCTGAGCTGTTTCAAACAGAGCAAGTACCTGACTCGTTGGGAGCTGTGTGTGTGCGTGTCTGTGTGTGTATGTGGCTGTACATGTCTGTGTCTGTATGTATGCCTGTATGTGTGAGATATGTGTGTATATGTATCTGTGTGTGTCTGTATGCATGTGTATATATGTGTCTCTGTGTGTGCCTATTTGTCTATGTGTGTGTGTGTTTCTGTGTCTGTATATATGTCTTTGTGTGTGTGTAATATTATGAGTGCATTTGTGTATATGTGTCTGTGTCTGTCTGTATGTGTGTATATATGTATGTATATGTGTCTGTATGTATCTATCTGTTTATGTGTGTGTATGTTTATATGTATGTCTGTGCATGAGAGACATTATGTGTGTGCATGTATCTGTGCATCTGTGTATGTTTGTCTGTATGTATGTATATATACGTATATGTGTCTATATGTCTGTGTCTATCTGTATGTTTGTGTGTATGCGTTTATATGTGTGTATCTGTGTGTGTCTCTATGTGTATCTGTGTCTGTCTGTGTGTATGTATGTGTCTGTCTGTGCCTGCATTTGTGTGTGTGTGTGTGTGTGTGTGTGTGTGTGTGTGAACAGAGACCTAACCGGCTATGTGGAGAGCAGCCTTTCCTGGCTCCGAGGAGTCACTGCTCTCTACCCTTGTCCAGAGAGGGTGGTTACTTGCCTTGGCTCTTCCTCTATCTGCCAGGACACTTTGCCCCTAGTCCTGGCAGTATCCAAGTGTCCTCTTGTCACCTGCAGCTGTCCCCGCACCTCTTCTAGCTGCCCAGCCAGGTCCCGCTCAGCCTCCCGGAGCTGCAGGTTCTCCCGGTTGGCCTCTTGCTGTGTGCTGCTGAGGTGAAGGAGCTGAGCCTCTAGCTGTGGAGGGCAGAAGAAAGGAGGAGAGGGTTGGCCAAAACCCTCCAAGACTTTGGCGAGACAAGGATGCCCTGTCCCCTTGGCCCCCATGGCCCAGGTCCTGGAGACCCAGCTTAAACAGTCCAATTGGATGGGTGGTCATCTTTCAAGCATCTAATTAGCTGCCTTATCCCCCACACAGTGAGACCTGTGATATCGGGGACAGATATCACTAACAGAGGACAACAGATCCTCAGCCATGCCCACCTGGGACCAAGCTCTGCAGCAGCTAGACTGCAGGGGCTTCTCACCCAAAGGTAATTCAGAAGGTTCCAACAGCAAGAGCCCACAGAGCAGAGAGCACAGCCTCTATAGTAGCCCTCGAGTCCTCAGCCAACCCACCACCCAGCAGGCTCTGATGTGTTAAGAACCTGCCAGGGGGTTGGGGATGGGCTGGAGAGATGGCTCAGTGGTTAAGAGCACTGACTGCTCTTCCAGAGATCCTGAGTTCAATTCCCAGCAACCACATGGTGGCTCACAACCATCTGTAATGGGATCTAATGCCATCTTCTGGTGTGTCTGAAGACATCGACAGTGTACTTACATATATAAAATAAATCTTAAAAAAATAAAAAAGACAAACAAACAAACATAAAGAACCTGCCAAGGTTTCTCAGATGATAATGGAGCCCATTGTCCAGAACTTTCCTTTCTTTCTCCCTATCATGCCCCCTCTGGGTCTCAGATGGCCTAGGCTAGCCTTGAACTCCTGACTCTTCTACCTCCACCTCTGAGAGCAGGGGTTACAGCGCATGCCACATACCCAGCCTGTCCAAACCTTTGCCTTTTCCAGATGTCTCCATATAAACCTCACTTGACCCAGGAGGCCTGGGAAATGACACGGAGGTAGACACCTTCTTTTCGTGGACACTGAAAACCTGAGGGTATGGTAAACTCTCCACTCATTTCCCTGGGTCTGTCTGGCTCTTTGTGGGGACCTCATCTGACCCATGGCAGTGTTCCCAGGACACTGGGAAGGGAGCCCTGATGTGTCAGTCAGCAGCCTAGGGAGTTCTTGGCTGCCTGTGGCTTCAGGAGACCTGTCCAGCTGGGAACAGTGAAAAAGGTTCTGGAGTCTGGGCTCTCAGAAGGCCTGTCTGTACTCACCTCTCTCTGGCCTTCTGCTAGCCGCTGAACCTCTTGCTCCTTGGCCTCCAGGGCCTCCTGCATGTGAGCACTGAGAGCCATGCCCCGGGAGTTGCTCTGCAGAGAAAACTGGTCAGCCCTGCCCCGCAGACTCCAGAGCCAGCTTAGCTGAGCGGGTCCAACCTATCTTACCTCCACCCTGGCCTGGGGTTTCAGTGACTGGAAGGTACCCACAAAGAGGACTTTGGGGATTCCCCACTTGGGCCTATATTCTCACAAGGACACTGAAGCCAAGACACGGGAGTCAGTCCTGGGGAACACTGGTACCTTGCAGAGAACACATGCCTGCCTGGCAGGCCCACCCCATCTCTCTGGGGAGTGTAAGCTGCAGGGCAGGTGGCTCCCAGCACCCTCTGCTGCCTTCCTACAGCTCAGCTACTGCTTAGCCTAGAGAGACATTCATCCATGGCTTCACCTGGGCCTGCAGCTGCTGCTTCTCCCTGAGGATCTGCTCCTCTGTCTCCTCGTAGAGCTGTCTCACCTTGTGGAGATGGTCAGAGTCTCGCCTACAGGGGCAAGAGGTGGGCACCAGAAAGCCACTGGGGACCTCTGGAACTTGATGCCTGGAGCCTTCCTGCCTCGCTTGCCCTCAGCAATCTCAGACCCCTGTCCTGTCACCTTGGGTCTACAACACTGATCATACCTCTAATGGTAGCCTCCTCCCCACCCCCCACCCCCACCCCCACCCCCACCCCTGTCAATGGTGCCCATTGCCCCAAGCCTCAGTCACCATCTTAGACTCCATGACTCAGGCTCTGGTGACAGGGTTGTAACCGTGATGGTTAGAGGGTCACAAAACAGACCCCTAGAGTTTGTTCCTCCTCAAACTTGGCTGTTTCCCAGTTTCCAGTCACTCCAGAAGGGAGTCTCCAGGTCCCCCTCAGAGGCAATGCTCAAACTGGTTGATCTTTCCAGGTAGTATTGAGCAAGGGGACCCTCCAAGCCCCCTTTGTACAGGGTTCCACAGCATTCAGGAAACACCTGCTATGTCCCCTCCTCACTTTCTCAGGGTCCACGCCAGTGCCTCCCTGTCGGCCTGAGCCTCCTGCAAGCGGCTGTTCATCTTGGCCAGGAAGCCCTCCAAGTTGCCTGCCAACTGGGGCTCCTCCTGCCGCAACTCTCTCCACAGCTTCCAGATCTCAGCTTGCCTGGAGTAGGGGAAAGCTCTGGAGATTAGATACAAGAGGGCTAGGAAGGGAGAGAGCTCCTGTATGCAGCCCAGGCTAGCTTCACACTTGCTGCGTAGCAAAGGATAGCCTTGAGCTCCTGATTCTTCTGCCCCCAAAGGCTGGGATTACTATGTCCCGTTTTATGGTGGTGCTGGGAATGGGTCCCACAGACAGATTCATGTATGCTGCCATTCCACAAACAAAACCATATCCCTAACCATAGTCCTCAGTTTTAATGGCAACACACCCAGAGACTTGGGGACCTGAATCACAAAATTCTACTAACGATACTTCAAAGCTTAGCTCAAGTGCCACTGCTTCCTGGGACATTTCTATATGTGAGCTGGCCCTTCTTGACCCCACCCCCAGTACCACATGTTTCCCTGTGAGTCAGTGGCTAATGGGGGCGTGGGGGGAGGGGGAGATTTGGGAGTCTGACAGCTAGCTCAAGGCTTCCATCCGCCTCCGCTCTTCTCCCATTCTGGAGTTGTGTGGTTTCTAGCAAGCCTTTACCCTCCCGGGGCTCACTGGGAAAATGCGAAGACCAATATTTACGAAGCAAGACTGTTCAGGGGGAAGGAGAGAAACACTGAGAGTAAGTGCCAGCCCGGGGCCCTGCCCACGGTTGGCACCCGGTACATACTACTTTCACATGGACTTAATTAAGTCATGAAGACAGAGGCCCAGAGGGTGAGGGAGCAGGGCCAAGCTGCCAAGTGGGTAAATGGCTCCCTGCCCCACCTGTTCTGCCAGCCTACGCCCCAGGTCCCACCCAGCCTGGCCCACAGCAACCCCACCCTCTGAACCAGATGGGAGCAATCTCATCTTTTGGAGGCCTGTGGGGGGAGGGGCAAGCTGGAGAGCATGGATGAGGGCAAGTCCCTGGCTGGCTCTAGCAGGCCTCTCGGGAAGGGTCCCCTTTTCTTGACACACGAAACTCTCATACACTCAGAGCCGGATCCCAAGACATGCCGCAGGAATTGACCTTCTTCTATCTCAAAACCATCCAGCCCAGGGCACCACCATGTCTGAAGTTACACTACTGAGGGACCCTTCGGGAGTCTCCAGGTCCCCCTCAGAGACAATGCTCCAACTGGTTGATCTTTCTAGGGAGAGTGGAGCAAGGGGACCCTCCAGACAATCTTTGTACAGGGCTTCTATCAGTCTGCTGCTTTAAAGGGCACATTGTAGCCAGGAACAGAGGTCAAAGGTCACACACTATTAAGTGGCCAAGCTGGGGTCTGTCTGCACCCAGTCCTACCCTAATCCCTCACCCCCACCAGAGACTTACTCAGAAAGGGAGTGGCCAGTCTCCATCTGCCCTACAAGGGCCAGGAAGGCCTCTTTCTCCTCAGCATCAGCCTCCTCGGGGACAGGGAAGGTGGAAGTCACAGATTCTCGTTGAGAGGGCAATGACCGCTTTGTGCGGAGTCTATGGGTACCAGGGCTGGAGCCAAAGACATTTTCTGGGGGGATAGAAGGTAACAGAGGGAAGGCTTTGACTTCCCCACATTTGAACAAGGACACATTCCTCTATGCCTCAGCTGAGCCTTGGGAGTCTTGTAAGTTGGGAGCACCTGTTTCTCACATTGCCTGAGGCCCAGAGATGCCTAGAGACGTTCTGCAAGCTCCAGGGTAGCGGGGTTCACCCACTCAGGAAGTAAGCATTCACTGTCCAGTGATGACAGAAGTCACTCAAATCCCAGGCCCAGGAGAGCTGACATTCTAGCTCAACAGTTGAGAAGAATATGTCTCTCCCACTGTGTGTGTGTGTGTGTGTGTGTGTGTGTGTGTGGTGCTTGCACACGCACCATAGTATGCATATAGAGATTGGTTCATGACTTTCACCTAGTGGGTTCTGAGGATTGAACTCAGGTCATCATGCTGGACAGCAATCACCCTTACCCACTAAGCCATCTCACAGGCCCTTTTTCATCATCATCATCATCTTTTTTTTTTTTCCATAAAGCTAATTTGTTAAATGACCTCGAGAAATAAACTAGAACCCAGGAAGCAGAGGTAGGAAGATTTCTGTGAGTTCAAGGCTACCGTAGTCTACACAGGGAGTTCCAGGGCAGCCAATGCTACACAATGAACCCCTATTTAGAAAGAAAGAAAGAAAGAAAGAAAGAGAGAGAGAGAGAGAGAGAGAAAGAAAGAAAGAAAAAAGAAAGAAAGAAAGAAAGAAAGAAAGAAAGAAAGAAAGAAAGAAAGAAAGAAAGAACAATAATAAAATAAAATAAATGAGCCAGTGGTTTCCACTGAGACAGGGTGGGGACTGTGTTAGAAGGGGAACCTCATCTAAGTTCAATTCCCAACTACATGGTGGCTCAAAACCATCTGTAATAAGATCTGATGTCCTCTTCTGGGGTGTCTGAAGACAGTGACAGTGTACTTATATACATAAAATAAATAAATCTAAGAAGAAGAAGAAGAAGAAGAAGAAGAAGAAGAAGAAGAAGAAGAAGAAGAAGAAGAGGAAGAGGAAGAGGAAGAGGAAGAGGAAGAGGAAGAGGAAGAGGAAGAGGAAGAGGAAGAGGAAGAGGAAGAGGAAGAAGAAGAAGAAGAAGAAGAAGAAGAAGAAGAAGAAGAAGAAGAAGAAGAAGAGGAAGAAGAAGGGAAATCTCAGAGTGCCCTAAGACGGTAACAGGAAAACTGAGGTGTGACTTGCAAGCAGGACACAGAGTGGGTTTCCAGAGGAGGCACTTTGGGCAGAGAACCCCATGTACAGCCCTGAGTGAGGAGCCAGGCTGATATGACAGAGGGGCAGATGGTCTTCAGTGAGCCTCAGACGCTGACAGAATCAGTGTAGTATGTGCTCTGTGTATCCTGGGAAGGGACAACTTGGCAAGTCCGTAGGGTGGGAGCAGGACTGGCTCTGAGTGAGGACTGCATAGCGCCACCCACCACCAATTCCAGGCTGGTCCCTCCACTCCACCCTCAGCTTCTCTATCACCCAAACCTGGAGCTACCCCAGCCTGTGAATACTGATACCTGGCCCCCCTCTGCTGTCTCCTACACCCTAAACCTTTGAGCCCCACGACCTTGAGGACCTCAAGTGGGCACGGGATTGTTCAAGGCTGAGCTGTGTGGTTGAGGCTCACACGGGAGTTATCCTGATGCCTGGGTCCCTTCTGAGGGGCAGGTCATGGGAGGTTTGTCCCCTAGATACCATTCCTACCTCCTGTACCTCCTCCTCTTCTCTATCCCCCAGATGCCACCCTTGGGGACCTGGAGCCTTGACTGAGACTAGAAAGGAGCTCCCTGGGGAGACTATAGCCCATGGTCCTTCATCAAAGCCAGGTGCTTTTAGTCTCCCCTCCCCCAACACATACACACACACACACACACACACACACATGCCGAGAATAGGAGGGAGGGGTTCAGGGGGAACAGCTGGTAGCTCTCAGATCTAGTGGGGATCACCTGGCCTGTCACACAGCCCAATAGTGTACAAGAAGTCCCCAGGACCCTTCCAGGACAGACATACTGAGTCCAGAGCTGAATTCTTCCAGCGACAGGCGGCCCCTACTCTCGACGTCCACCCAGTCAAATATCATCTGCGGCTCCTCGCCACCCAGGAAGCTGAAACTGGCCTCCTGAAAGGAAAGCATGAATGAGTTGGCTACTGTTCCCACAGGAAAGACTCTGGCCTGAGCAAGAAATAGGAGGCATCTGTCTTTAGCCACCCTGCTTTCTTTGTCTCGGGGTCAGTGTCGCTTGCTCAGGGCCTGCCCGATCTGGAGCGTGGTCTGCAGTTCCTCACATATTAGACATCCTTCAGCAGGGCTCTCAGTAGGCTCCAAGTCATCTCCCTATCGCTACCCCAAATTTGCACTTATGTGGTCCCCCTAGCCTTTAGTAGGATGGCTTTAAATGCCATCAGAATGGGAGTCTCTCTGTAATTTAGCCCTGGCTATGCTGAAACTCATGAGATAGACCAAGCTGTTCTTGAACTCATGGAGATCCATGTGCTTCTGCTTCCAGAGTGCTGGGATCAGATGTGTAGCATCATACCGGCTAGCCATCTGACACTTGTAAGATCATACTACACCACAGCGGACAGGAAATCCTTCCAGTGTGATCCAGGGACAACAACATGCAAGCTTTCCCAACTGTGGCTCTTGGGTTTCATAACTGAATGAGGGGGTATCAGAAAGACTGAGTTCTGGGCTGGTGAGATGGCTCAGTGGGTAAGAGCACCCGACTGCTCTTCCGAAGGTCCAGAGTTCAAATCCCAGCAACCACATGGTGGCTCACAACCATCCGTAACGAGATCTAGCGCCCTCTTCTGGAGTGTCTGAAGACAGCTACAGTGTACTTACATATAATAAATAAATAAATCTTAAAAAAAAAAAAAAAAAAAAGAAAGACCGAGTTCATTTGAAATCTCACATTCAGAATCCGAGATGTCTCTGGCAGAGCTTACTGTGCTGCACCGTGTAACGTCACCACAGCCACAGTTCTGGACACACAATGCATGCGGTCATGTCACTTGGTGGCAGTGAACACCTCCCAAAGTGCTCAGAGTAGAGGCCACATAAGAGTATGTCTCAAACTGATTATACAAAGTTTTACTTTTTTGCAGGAAATTTTCTGCAGGGCTCTGGACACAGAGGCTCCTGGATCTCTGTGCAGTTGAAGCCAGCCTGATCTGCATAATGAGTTCTGGGACAGCTTATGCTACACAGAGAGACACTGTCTCAACAACCACCAGCCGCCCCAAAAGAAAGAAAGGAGAAAGCTGTAATGATGTATTAACTAAAGACAGTCAGGATTTTCCTAGAAGCCTCTCCATTGAAGTATCAAATCAGTGCATCTGGACTGTTTTCTGCTAGAATGTTTCATCTTAAAAATTGCTACTGTGGCCGGATGTGGTGGCGCACGCCTTTAATCCCAGCACTCGGGAGTCAGAGGCAGGTGGATCTCTGAGTTTGAGCCCAGCCTGGTCTACAGAGTGAGCTCCAGGACAGCCAGGGCTACACAGAGAAACCCTGTCTCAAATAGATAGATAGATAGATAGATAGATAGATAGATAGATAGATAGATAGATAGATGCCGTCATGCACAGGACAGGTGGTTCAGTGGGTAAAAGTCTGGCTTGTTCTTTCAGAGGACCAGAATGTGGTTTCTAGCTGTAAGCTGCCTGTAACTGCAGCTCCAGGAGATCCAACTCTGTCTTCTGGCCTCTGCAGGCTCCAGCGCTCACTGGCTTGTGTCTGTGGAGGCCAGAGAACAACCTTGGGCATTATCCATCTTTTTTTGCTAGTCTCTGACTGTTCTTGAGTTCTCTAAGTAGTCCAGGCTGCCTGGCAAGCCCTGACAACCTGCATATCCCTGCCTCCCTGGGACTGGGACTACAAGTGTGTCTCTATAAATATTTGATGTGCATGCCTGCTTTATGGGCCTCCATCCCCAGATGTTGTAAAATGTTTCTCCAGTGAAAGGAGCCCTGTGGAGAAAGTGTAAGAAGCATGAGATAGACCACACTGCGCACAGCTAATGCACCTCACAGAACGGATTAAGGCAGAGTCACGTAACTCGCAGAGTCTATTCAGGAACGTCGGAGATCACTTCTGTCTGATGAGACAGACAACTCCAGGATTTATGGCCTGGTAGACTTTCACTAGCTGTAAAAAAAAAGAAGAAGAGAAAAAAAAAAAAAAAAACCACTCCTAACTCTGCAATCTGGTTCTATAATCTGTCTTTGTTAAGTTGCCCAACTTTTTAAAGTGCTCTTTGAACCATTCATAACGCTAATTAACGTGTTAAATGAAAGCTCTGAGGGCTTGGGCTGTGGCTTCATGATAAAGCTCTCATCTAGCACGGAGAAGGAAAAGCATCCACTTTGACACGAGTCTGCTCTGTATTTGCCTATAGGTCATGATTTTACCCTGCCGAGCAATCATCCCCCATGATGCTCAGGCCCTGGGTACTCTCTCACACAGAGAGCCAAGTCTGAAGGCTGCTGTACCTCCGGCTTCTGAGCCCCAGGGCTTCTTGGCTCTGGAGGACCTAAGCAAGCGTGGCAGAGTTTAGGGGCTTTGTTGCTGTTCTGTTTGGTTTTTTAAAGATGGGATCTCTTGTAGCCTAGGCTGGCCTCAAAGTCACTATGTAGCCCAGGATGACCCTGAACTTCTAAGCCTCCTGCCTCTATCTTCCCAGTGCTGGCATTACAGTTGTGCTGTCAACTTGACAAACAAATTGAAAGAAGGATCCTCAATTGAGAAAATGCCTCCAGGACTAGAGAGATGACTCCACGGTTAAGAGCACTGACTGCTCTTCCAGAGGTCCTGAGTTCAATTCCCAGCAACCACATGGTGGCTCACAACTATCTGTAATGAGATCAGATGCCCTCTTCTGGTGTGTCTGAAAACAGCTACAGTGTACTTACATATAATAAATAAATAAATAAATAAATAAATAAATAAATAAATAAATCTTTGGGTCAGAGTGAGCAGGGCCGGAGCAAGGAGGAAAAAATGCCTCCATAAGATCAGGTTGCTGCCAGGCAGTGGTGGCACATGCCTTTAATCCCAGCACTTGGGAGGCAGAGGCAGGTGAATTTCTGAGTTTGAGGCCAGCCTGGTCTACAGAGTGAGTTCCAGGACAGCCAGGGATACACAGAGAAACCCTGTCTCAAAAAACTCAAAGAAAGAAAGAAAGAAAGAAAGAAAGAAAGAAAGAAAGAAAGAAAGAAAGAAAGAAAGATCAGGTTGCTGGCAAGGTGGTGGGGCATTTTCTTAATTAATGGGGAGGGTCATCCCTAGGTTGGTGGTCCTGGGTTCTGTAAGAAAGCAGGCTGAACAAGCCATGAGGAGCAAGCCGATAAGCAGCACCCCTCCATTCCCTCTGCGTCAGCTCCTGCCTCCAGGTTCCTGCTGTGTTTGAGTTCCTGTCCTGACTTCTTCAGTGATGAATGGCGATGTGGAAGTGTAACCCAGATAGACCCATTTTTCCCAGTTGCATTTGGACATGGTGTTACATCCTAGCAATATCGACCTTAGAACAGGCATGCCCCCCGCCCCCCACACTTTTATGTATGTTCTGGATTCAAACTCAGGTCACCAGGTTTGTGTAGCAAAGTCCTTTATAGCCTGAGCCCTCAGAGGCCAGAGGCATCAGACCCCTGGGGCTGCAGCAAGAGGAGGTTGCCAGCCACCCGACACGGGCAGGCGTTGGGAATCAAACTTGAGTCCTCTCAGTGAGTGATACACGCTTTTGTTTTCTTGTTTGTTTGTTTGTTTGTTTTTGAGACAAGGTTTCTCTGTGCAGTCTGGCACAGAGAAAAGGCTGCCCTCGAACTCAGAAATCTGCCTGCCTCTACCTCTCAAGTGCTGGAATTAAAGGTGCCACTACTGCCCGGCTTGTGATACACACTCTAGTGATAACTGCTGAGCTGTCCCCCCAGCCCTCTCCCATGTTCTTTCTAGTCTTTAAAAACAAAAACCAGAGGCACCTCCCTTAGGGAAGAGCTGAATGCTCTTACACCCATATTACTGTCCCCTGTGCTCCCCTTCTCTCTCTCTTTCTCTCTCTCTCTCTCTCTCTCTCTCTCTCTCTCTCTCTCTCTCTCTCTCTCTCTCTCTCCCTCTCTCTCTCCTTTGGGAGGCTGAAGCAGGGGGATTGCTGTGAATTCAAGCACTCTCAATTCACTCTCAGCTACACAGCAAGATACTATCTCAAAGGAAAAGAAATCAAAAGAAAGGCTGATGAGACTATTCAAACAGTTATGGTACTTGACAGGCAAGCCTTGTATCCTGAGTTCTGTGCCCAGAACCAATGTAGAAGGAAAAGACCAAATCCTAAAAGTTGACCTCTGACAGCTTGACACGTGTGCATGTGTGTATCCTTACTCACACATATACATCTTATACACACAGTGACAATGATGATGATGATGATGATGATGATGATGATAGCAATAATAATAATTGTTAAGAAGTTAGGCTGCAGGGCTGGAGAGGTGGCTTGGTGATTAAGAGCACTGACTGCTCTTCCAGAGGTCCAGAGTTCAATTCCCAGCAACCACATGGTGGCTCACAATCATCTGTAATGGGATCTGATGCTCTCTTCTGGTGTGTCTGAAGATAGTGACATTGTATTCATAAATAAATCAAAAATAAGAAGTTAGGCTGTGGGTGCTATGCAGGAGATAGACACTTGCACAAACTTCTGGGTTCAACTCCCAGCACCCCATAATTTATGCTGCACGGTGATGCCTATAATCCCAGTATTCCAGAGTCAGAGGCAGGAGGATCAGAACTCCAGGGCAGCCTCAGCTACACAGTGAGTTAGAAGCTAGCCTGGGCTACATGAACCTGCAACGAAAGACAAAAGAAAGTACCATAGGTACAACCATCCAATCAAGAGATTCTGTCTTCCCCAGGCTATGAGGTCCCAGGAACCAGGACGTCGGTCAGAGCAGGAAGGGACCCTGGGGTGACGATAGGAGAACTCTAGGCTGTGGAGCTGCGCATGTGTAGTGGGGATATCACTGATCTCTACAGCAGGGTTGGGGGTGGGGTTGTTTTTGAGACAAGCTCTCACTTAGCCCAGGCTGGTCTTGAACTCTCCGTGTGACAAGCATTCTTCTAACTGAAGTCCCCAGACCCTCCCCTTTTTGGATACAGGATTTCTCTATGTCATTATTTCCCAGACTGACTATGTAGAGCATACTGGGTTTGAACCTGAGATCCCCCTGCCTCCGTTATCAGGTCTTTGTAATCCTAGATTAAGTTTCTCCCATTAAGACCTTGCCCTAAGCAGCCAGTCTGTCCAGGACTTCCCTGTTTTAGGGTACAAACTCCGCATTCCGGGTGTGCCTCCAGTCTTTGGGAGACTGAAGTGAAGCGATGTAGTCTCTCCTCCCCCAGCCTGAAACCTGCTTGCTCAGAGGTGGAGCTTCCCGCTCAATCTTTCTGCCACGCCCACTGCTGGAACCTGCCGCTTTGCTGTTTGGAGCCATACACGTGGTCACCCTGCTACTGGACCCTGAGATTATTTGGCGGGAATCGGGCCCCCTTCCCCTGCTTCATAACTGCGTGCGGAACAGTAAAATTGAGCTTTGATCAGAATGCCTGTCTTAGCTGCATTTCTTTCTCTCGCCGCCTAGCCCCTCTTCTCTTCCAGGTTTCCAAAATGCCTTTCCAGGCTAGAACCCAGGCTGTGATCTGCTGGCCGGACACAACAACGCAGCATTTGAATCTCATTGCCCTTCATAGGAGGTTCTGGAACCAGCACTTTTATGCTATCTCTTTACATTCTAGAACATTCCAGGTTTTTACTTTTGTTTTTGCTTTTGGTTTTGGTTCTTGTTTTTCTTTTTTCTTTTCTTTTTCTTTTTCTGTTTGTTTGTTTTTTCATTTTGCACACGTTCAAAGGACTCTGCCTTCCCATTTGACCAGGATAGAACTGGATAAAGCAATCATACAAACCAGCACCTAACTGGGGTGTCATTTTTATATAATGATCCTCATGTAATCAACTGTGACAAGCTGGCTTTCAGGGACAGGATTGGCACCAACACTGTGAACCCGTCTCAGGAGCTGGAGAAGGCCATTTCCAGGCAGAAAAACTGGTCACCTCCTAGAGAATGCCCACCTGCTGGAGCTGGGTTCGTAGACTGAGGTTGGATGAAGGTTGACAAGCTGTTCCAAAATTAGGGACACACCCAAGGTTCCATATCCCAGGTGCCCCTTCAGTCTGAGGAAAGCTGGCTGTCTAGTCCTTATCACGGTGGCTAGGTTGAGAATCACTCTGGGTACTTCTGTGAGGGACTTTCCAGTAGGGGTAGCCAGGAGGAGAGGCCCACCTGGAATGTGGGTGGTACTGTCCCTTGAGTGGGGAGGGTCCCAGGCTGAATGAAAAAGAGGAAGGGAGGAAGCTGCTGAATGCCAACGTTCATGTCTCTCCACTTCCTGACTGTGGACACGCTGTGTCCAGCTGCCTCATGCTCTTACCTCCAAGCCATCCCTCTATGAGGGACTGTGAGCCAAGAAAACCCTTTCTCCCTTAGGTAAAATCAGGTTTCCTTTCAGGTTCTCATTATTGTGGCAAAGAGAAAAGGAATGAAAACAGCTGGGCATCCAACAGAAGCATCCACCGCAATGGAGGCTTTAAAAACTCAACCCGGGGGCTGGTGAGATGGCTCAGCAGGTAAGTGCACCCGACTGCTCTTCCAAAGGTCCTTAGTTCAAATCCCAGCAACCACATGGTGGCTCACAACCATCCTGAACAAGATCTGACTCCCTCTTCTGGTGTGTCTGAAGACAGCTACAGTGTACTTACATGTAATAAATAAATAAATCTAAAAAAAAAAAAAAAAACTCAACCCGGGCTGGTGAGATGGCTCAGTGGTTAAGAGCAGTGACTGCTCTTCCGAAGGTCCTGAGTTCAAATCCCAACAACCACATGGTGACTCACAACCATCCGTAATGAGATTTGACGCCCTCTTCTGGTGTGTCTGAAGACAGCTACAGTGTATTTACATATAGTAAATAAATAAATCTTTAAAAAAACAAAAAACCTCAACCCCTATGCCAAGCACATGTTGGCTTACACCTTTAATCCCAGCACTCGGGAGGCTGAGGACAGTGGATTCTATGTGTTCAAGGTTAGCCTGGTCTACAGAGTGAGTTCCCAGACAGCCAGGACTACACAGAAAGACACTGTGGAGGTTGGGGGGAGGGAAGTTGAACCTATTTTGAATTTCCAAATTCCATGTGAAATTTCTAGACAGGAACTAGTTTTGGCCTAAGGGATGATTTTATATGTTAAATCCAAGAAGACCCATGGGTTTAATCTACACGCAGGCTTCACCTTTAGAAATAACCCAAATCGGGGCCGGAGAGATGGCTCAGCAGTTAAGAGCATTGACTGCTCTTCCAGAGGTCCTGAGTTCAATTCCCAGCAACCACATGGTGGCTCACAACCATCTGTAATGGGATCTGGTGTCTCTGAAAACAGCTACAGTGTACTCATCATATATCTATTTTTTTTTTTAAGATTTATTTATTATATGTAAGTACACTGTAGCTGTCTTCAGACATTCCAGAAGAGGGCGCCAGATCTCGTTACAGATGGTTGTGAGCCACCATGTGGTTGCTGGGATTTGAACTCTGGACCTTCGGAAGAGCAGTCGGGTGCTCTTACCCACTGAGCCATCTCACCAGCCCTCATCATATATCTATATCTTTATCTATATCTATATCTATAATAAAATCTTTAAAAAAATAAAATAAAAAAGAAAGAAAGAACCAAAGTCAAGCCAACCATCCCTTTCATACATCAAGAAACGGGGAATTTTTTTTTTTTTTTTTTTTGGTTTTTCGAGACAGGGTTTCTCTGTATAGCCCTGGCTGTCCTGGAACTCACTTTGTAGACCAGGCTGGCCTCAAACTCAGAAATCTGCCTGCCTCTGCCTCCCAAGTGCTGGGATTAAAGGTGTGCGCCACCATGCCCGGTGAAATTATTTATAATGACAAGAAAAATTATCTGAGACTTGAGACTAAGTCAAAAAGGTAAGATCATACTGTATGATTGCATGACCATCCAGAGGTGGAAAACAGCCATGAACTGTCCGGACCAGGGGAATGGACTGGTCATATCTCACTGTCTTCTTTTTGGTTTTTGAGACAGGATCTCACTACGAAGCCCTAGCTAGCCTGGAACTTGATATGTAGACCAAGCTGGTCTCATTGATGAAAAGGTCCAGTCTCAAGCCAGGAAACAGCTTAGTAGGGTAAAAGTTCTCGCTGTGTGTTGTGAAGCAATTGCCTCTGAATCTAAACATTCCTGCCAGTAGACAGAGGGAGTCAGGAGACTTCTAGCATAAGTCAAATGTCTAGGGAAGCTGAAGCTAGCAGAACTCTGGAGGGAGCCTTCCCAGATTTATAGAATAAGTAAACAACCTGTGTGGGAGGAGACACTGACCAGCCCCAGGCAGAGACGAGATTCTTGGACGCTGGAGCTGCCTGTAAACTATGCAGTGCTCCAGAATTACAGCATCTTCGAGTCAGGGTGGGGCACTCTGATTATACAGCTGCTTCTGGGCCATCCTGCTCCTGTAACTCTGCGCCCCTACTCCTGTTAGGAACCCCAATAAAAACTCATTGGTTCAACTATTTGGACCTTGGTCTGTCATGGATTCCCTGCATACAGCTAGTAGCTCTGTGTGTGTGCATGTGTGATTGTGTGTGTGTTGAATGTGTGCGTGTGCATATGTGTGGGATGTGCATGTATATATGTGTGCTGTACATATGCATGTGTGTGTGCTTGTGAAATACATATGTATGTGTGTGGTGTGCATGTGTGGTGTGTGTGTGTACATATGTATGTTGCAGCTCCCCTGAAATAGTCTTTCACATACTACCAAGCAAGCCTGAGTTTGATCTCCAAACACCATGTAAAAGCCTAGATTTGGGTGACTCGCCTGTAATCCCAACACTTCAGGATGGGAGACAAAGACAGGAGAATTGGACAGAAGCTTGAACTGCACAGTGGCAGAAACACACACACACAAGAACACACCCATGCACGAATACACACACATCTTATTTTTAAAAGTCCCAGACATACTGAAGTCACTCATTAACTTGAAAGTTTCGTCTAGGAAAGATGAAGTCAGTTTCTGGCGAGGATTCAGGCCCTGTTGGACATTAGCCATCTTTTCAAATTGAACGGAGCCACGTTACCCTCACTGCCTACAAGTCTCTGAGCTCAAGGGCTCTGTGCCCTGCTCATGACATTTCGCTATAATCCCTGGTTAATTAGTAATAAATTAGATAAGATCTTTCTTTGGCTGGTGAGATGGTTCACCAGGTAAAGGTGCTTGCCTCTGAGCCTGACAACCTGAGTTTGACCCCGGTGGAAGGAGAGAACCGATTCATACAGGTTGCCCTCTGACCTCTACACATGCACTGTGGCGTGCATGCTCCCACCCACCTGCACACAAGATGGATATGTAGAAGGGATGACTTCAAACTTATGATCCTCCTGCCCCCAGCTCCTGAGTGCTGGGGTCACATGTGCTACCATGCTCACTTTATCTGGTGGCAAGAACTGAACCTGCGGCCTTGTGCATGGTAGGCAAGTGCTTAACCAACTGAGCCCTACCTGGGTCCCTATAGCAACCGTCCAGATAGGGAAAGGACAAAATGGAATGTGGAGTGACACCTAGAAGTAGCAGCAGACCCCCGCATACTCTTTTGCACTAAATAAGAAGAAATCGTCAGCCATGTTGGTCTGGACCACGGGCCAAAGCCTCTTACTGAAAGCCACAACTGTGGTCCCTCGGGAGGCCTACACTCATTAACCTGCTTCAGTCCCTAGTACTCTGTTCCTCAAGATGAATATCCCTGTTCTAAACACCCCAAGTCAAGTGTGGTGAGCCTACTGGTCATCCCAGGGCTGGGGAGACTGAAGCAGGAGAATTGAGAGTTAGAGACCAGACTGAGCTACATAGAGAAACCTGTCTCAAAAATCTCTCTCACAAAGGCTGGAAAGATGGCCCAGCTGTCAGCAGTGCATACTATTCGTACAGCACCCATGTCAGGTGGCTCACAGCTGCATGCTGCATCCAGGACTGTCTTCTGGACTCTGCGGTACCTATGTATCACTGTACACATATCCATACATATGCACATTATTGGAGGTTTGGGAGCAGGGGTGAGACAGGGTTTCATTGTGTAACCCAGGCTGGCCTCCAACTCACAGAGATCCATCTGCCTCTGTCTCTTGAGCACTGGAATTAAAGGTGTGTGCCACCCCTGCCCAGTGTCACACTATTAAAAGTAATAGAAATAGCCAAGCATAGTAGGCAGAGACTGGCCGATCTCTGTGAGTTCAAGGACAGCCTGGTCTGTATAATGAGTTCCAAGACATCCAGGGCTGTATAGAGAGGCCCTGTCTCATAATAATAATAGTAATAATAATAGTAGTAGTAGTAGTAAGTCTTTTAAAACACTCATACATCACCATATTTGAGTTGTTTCTGGGGCACAAAGTTCTTTCCTTTGTTAAAATGCAAATGTTTCCAGGAAAGGGTAATATTTTAAGCCTCATCCGTCACCTATGCGTTCGTATAAACAAATTCTTAATACTATCTGAGAGTGAATTTGGATGCAGGAGGGAATAAGCAAGCAAGCTAAGCCTTGGTTAGAATAGGAAAATTCAAGAATCTGAACGAAAGGATTCCAGGGCCCCGTGCTCACCGCCAGATCCTCCCGGGTAACAAAGCCCCTCTCCTTGGCTCCACAGTCCTGGAAGAAGCCCTGAAGCTCCGCATCAGCATCAGAGGGCCAGGACTCAGTCTCCAGGGCCACAGGGGCATCCTGACCGTCAGCTGGCTCTCGTGCCTGCCTCCGCCGGCTGGATGCCAGCTTCCGGCCTTTTCTGGACACTCCCTTTCCTTTCTCCATTGTGCCTCAGGCCTGGGGACAGAGGAGAAAAGGGTGATGAACCACTGAATCCATCCCCGTGCCCCAGCTACTGAGCACAGCCAGTGTCCCCATCCTTCCATGGCTGACAGAGCCCCTGCATAGCCTGGTCCACATCCACCTGCTCAAGCCCCTGCCCTGTGGAAGACCCCCTTCACTTCCCGCTGCCTCTGAGCTCTTCGCCTAACTCCTCCAGTCTCTGTGCCAGTCTGAAAGCCTGCACTGATGGCTGCAGGAGGAACACAAGACAGGAAGGTCCTGCCTTCGAATCTTTGGGATTTTGCTGTCTGGAGGCAGAATTGCTCCTGGACAACTCCTGCTGTCCTCGTTCTAGCTCAGGTTCTGGACTCCAACAGCATCAGAATAACTGATCTTAAGCTCTGCTGTTACCTCCTCAGCCTCATCCCTCCATCTTTCCCTCCTTTCAATACATTGTGTGTGTGTGTGTGTGTGTGTGTGTGTTGTGTTATGTGTATGTGTGTATGTGCACATGTATATGTATTTGTGTATATGCATATGTGTGTATATGTATGTATATTATGTGTATATTTGTATATGTATGTATTTGTGTATATGTGTATGTGTGTACATGTGTATATGTGTGTATATTTATATATGCATGTGTGCATGTATGTGTGTGTATATGTGTTTGTACATGTGTAGGTATGTGTATATATGTGTGCATGTATATATATATATATATATATATGTGTGTGTGTGTATGTGTGTGTGTATTTGTATATATGTGTATGTATATATATGCATGTGTACATGTGTGTATGTGTGTATATGTATTTGTGCATATGTATGTATGGGTATGCATATATGTGTGTGTGTGTATGCCCATATGTATGTATGAGTGTATATGTACATATCAGTGTATGTGTATAAGTGTATGGGTGGTGAAAATGTGTATTGTGTGTATGTATATGTATTTGTGTATATGTTTACATATGTGTATGTATATGTGTGTATACATGTATATATATTTGTGTGTATACATATGTATATATGTGTATATATGTGTGTACATGTATATATATGTATATATGCATGTATATGTGTGTATGTATATGTGTGCATATATATTTGTGTATATATGTCTGTGTACATGTGTATATGTGGGTATTTATGTATGTGTGTATGTGTCCATGTAGGTATGTATGTATATATACATATGTGTGTATGTGTATATATGTGTGTGCATATATGGTATGTGTGTATGTGTTCCCAGATGCCAGAGGAGACACAAGATGCCCTATTCCCATTGTCTGCCTTACTCCATTGAGACAGGGTCTCTCAAAGAACCTAGAACTGGCTAGACTGGCCAGCCAGTCAGCCCCAGTGATCTTCTGTTACTGTTGGGGGAGGGAGCTCACAGGCACATGTGGCCATGCCTAGCTTTTACATACATGCTGGGGATCTGAACTTTGGTCCTTATGCTGGTGCCCCAGGTGCTCTTACCCACTGATCCCTGGCTCTCATTTCTCTCCTTAACACAAATGGAAGTGTCCCTGCCTCCCCCGTTCTTAGGATCTACATGACACAGCTTCTTCTTCCTTCCAAGTGTCCGAATCGTCTGTGGGAACCACTTGAGACCCACTGATGGTTCACTAAACACCAAAATTCCTCCCATCCCAGTTCCCTACATCCCAAAGCACCACCCCATCTAGCTAACACTTTCTAGTCTCAGTCACCATCCCCACATCACTGTCACCAGCCACTTCCAAGCCCTCTCTGCAGGCACCCCCATGCTTCCAGCTGGACACTAAGGCTGGGCCCCTTGCACCAGTGAAGTGGAGGACGCTGATACCCAGGGTGTCCGGACATGAGCGGAGTGGAGAGGAAGCTGGTGGTATTTGACGAAGAGTATGGGATTTGCAGAAGGAATGGAAGGTTGGAAGGGGGAAGCAGATTCCAACGGAGCTCAAGATGGAAGGTTACAAGCTGAGAGGAGCTCAGAGGGTCTGCTGCAGGGATGGTGGCCAATCCAGAGGACAGGAGACAGTGGCAAATCCTCTCCTGGATGAGCCCCACCCCCACCCCATCCACTACAGCAGCACAGAGCTCAAAGGAGGCAACCTCACTCCCTGTATAATCCTAAAGTTTAATGAAAATGTGCACTCTGTGTGTGTGTCCAGCCTTATGCTGCAGGCAGCAACAGATCTGGCATCTCTGGGCCTCTCCCTGCCAAAGGACAGTCACAATACACACCAATACTGGTGAAAGAAAGAAAGAAAGAAAGAAAGAAAGAAAGAAAGAGAGAGAGAGAGAGAGAGAGAGAGAGAGAGAGGGAGGGAGGGAGGGAGGGAGGGAGGGAGGGAGGGAGGAAGGAAGGAAGGAAGGAAGGAAGAAAGAAAGAAAGAAAGAAAGAAAGAAAGAAAGAAAGAAAGAAAGAAAGAAAGAAAGGAAGGAAGAAAGAAAGGGAGAGAGAGAGAGAGGGAGGGAGGAAGGAAGGAAGGAAGGAAGGAAGAAAGAAAGAAAGAAAGAAAGAAAGAAAGAAAGAAAGAAAGAAAGAAAGAAAGAAGAAAGAAAGAAAGAAAGAAAGAAAGAAAGAAAGAAAGAAAGAAAGAAAGAAAGAAAGAAAAAGAGACTGAAGAGAAATGAACTTAGAGATGATACACAATCTCCAACTGGGTTCCCTAGCTAAAAAGGGAGGGAAAAGGGGGATCTGGAGCCAGGTGCAGAGGCACACACCCGCTACCTCATCCATCACTCACAAGGCCAGAGCTGAGGAGAGCACCAGCTGTGCAGGCCTGAGGTCCTGACTTCAAACACCTGGCACCACATAACAAAGTCAGAAAGGACTGCATGCCTCTGACCCAAAGATGGGGGGGTTAAGCAGGTGGACGCTGGGAGGCTGCCAGCCCCTCTTGCCAAAGCTATGAGCATCTAATTGAGACCAGATTCCTTTTCTTAAGGACAGAGAGAAACGGAGGATCACAGCAGGCCACACACTTTGGCCCATGCATGTATGTACATGGATACATATACCCACACGCATTCAACACATATGCACATGCATGTACACACACACATATATGTGTGTGTGTATATATGTGTATGTGTATATACATATACATACATACATACACACACACACACATATATGCATGCTGGCAAGATGGCCCAGCAGATAAAAGCGCTAGTCACCAAGCATTCCTTGAGTTTGAACCTCAGAATCCACATGGTAAAATAAGAGAACTGACCCTGTAGGCTCCTTACTAACCTACACACACACACACACTTAAATAAATGATTTTTTTTTGAGATATACTTAGGAAACAACTACAGAAATGTGAACATAGGTTATATCTGAAACCATTACTTCCCATGGGTCCACTCGGCACGCTGAGGGCATTAGAGTAAGGATGGGACCCTCTTTTAAAAGACATTGATTGAGCCAGGCATGGTAGCACACATTTTAATCCCAGCACTCCAGAGGTAGAGACAGGAGAATCTCTGAGTTCAATGGCAGCCTGGTCTACACAGTGAGTTCGGGGCCAGCCAGGGCTGCATGGGAAGACCCTGTCAACAAAGATATCTGCTGGGGAGGGGTGAAGCTCTGATCCTGTCACCTGCCTTCCGACGGTTACAGTAAACACACAGAGAGTGTGGGTGCAGAGGGGCATGTGGATAAGAAGTAAACTGGGGCAAATGCCTCCAGTGGGACAAGTGACTTCAGGGTATAGCAGTCACTGCTATCGGCTCAGTTCTGCAGATTTCTAGGAAAAGGCTTTCTAGTCCTTGCATTCAGCTACCTGAATGTCACCAGTATTTTCTGCATGTGTCACCCCTATACTGCACCAAACAGTGATGGGACACGTACCCCTCCTTAGCAACATCCACCCACACCCAGAAAGTCACTGTCCACCTCCCTACAACATCCCCCTAAGAGGAATGCCCCTCCCCTTTATGGCTGTTAGGGGGCAGCTCCAGCCTCAAGGACATACAGTCAAGGAGAGGCCTGCTGAGAGCAGGTAACAGCAGAGGCCTAGAGACAAGGGAGAGGAGGCTCTATGGGGAGAGAGCTCTGAAGTCAGGCGGAGCTCTTCTTTCCCTCCTGGCCCTGCTCTCTCCAGCAAGGCAGCCTCAGGCAACCCACTCACCCTCTCAGTGACTCAGTTTCCTCACTAAAAGCAGACAAGTATCTGGGTGTGGTGATGTCTGCCAATAATCCCTGGGAGGCTAAGACAGAGGCCACAGTGTATTCAAGACCAGCATATTCTACAGAGTGAGACCTTGCCTCTCTCTCTCTCACATACAAACATACACAC
The DNA here is from genome assembly GCF_978045245.1 of Mus caroli. Taxonomy (NCBI): domain Eukaryota; kingdom Metazoa; phylum Chordata; class Mammalia; order Rodentia; family Muridae; genus Mus; species Mus caroli. Next base: position 64,792,988 of record NW_028227273.1, read on the forward strand.
TTACACAGTCATACATACGTAAACACATGTTCACGCTCACACCCACACACACTCATACACACTTACATATGCATGCACATTCACACGTTCACACACACATATACTCATATACACTCTCACACACTCACAGACATACTGGCACATGCTCTCTAACACACACAATCACACACAGAGACATACTCACACTCACAAGCTCACACACACTCACATACAAGCTAAGGAAAAGCAAAAATCAGACTAACGTCTACCACCAGAATCATGTGAGGCTCAAGCAAGATAATTGAAGTTAAAACCACGCCACCCCAGCAAGGAGTACCCCCTTTCTGGTTCCACTTTCTCAATTTCCATTCTCAGAAACGTCTTCGACTCGTTTATCCTGCAAATTCGAATCACCTTTTACTGAACTATAAACCAGTGCTTGGCATACAGCTGGCAGTTAGCAAATATTTGTTGGCCCTGATCGAGTTGAGTGTTGGGTCCCCGGGGACTGCTGGGTAAAGGCCACATTGACAACAGTGGTGATGTCACTGATGGGCATGAGGCTCAAAGTCGTCCAAGTAACAGCTGGGATCCACACAGAGCCAACCAGAAACTGAAGGAGTGAGTCTCCTTGAAACTGGCTGCCTGTCTCACCAAGGACGGACCTTCCCAGGGCCGTTTCTGGAGCCATGACTCTGTGAGGAAGCGGACACACCAGGGAAGCAGCCCTGGGTGGGACAAAGACTTCAGAGCTGTCCACATGCAGGCCAGCTGTGCTTCCTGGGCAGCAAGGGCTGGCCCTGAGCTCAGAAAGTCACAGAAGCACCGTGTACTTCCTGTGAGCGGATAAAGGCACAGAACCGGCCAGATGAGGCTCCTGCAGTAATGGACCTCCAGAGGCAGAGGAGTTCAAATCCCCAAATAAGCTCTTCGAATGTGGGGAATACCTCTCAGCAGTGTGATCCCAGAAGTCGCCTGGCCTTTTGTAGGAAAGTGGCACCTAGGGTCACCTCACTCAGCTCCACCAGGCAAAGACATCTAGGGAAGGGAATCATACTATACCCTGAGGCCAGCGAGGCCTCCAAGTCTGTCAGAACACTGGTCATCCTAGGTCAGGATATCACCATCCATCACTGAACCCCGACACCCCTATTCCATAATAGCATGTCCTAAATTAGTCACAGGCAGGAATGGTCACTGACAGACAGTGGGGACCTTCTTTGGTGAGTCCATGAAAGTCTCTCTCTCTCTCTCTCTCTCTCTCTCTCCCACACACACACACACACACACACACACACACACTCAGCTCCTAGGCAATACCCTTACCCTTCACTTTTTGACTCCAAAAGACCCTTCTGTAGTCAGCTGCAGGGTACCCTCTGGCCTCATGCCCGTGTTTCTGCTGGATTCTCCTATACACCCTGTGCAATGAAAGGCCCCTCCCACCAGTCAAACAATCAACCCCCAGGTGTCTCCTCACCTCTCCCCTCACCTGGAGCAAACTTGGAAGCCAATGAGCCCTGCTGCTAGCCACCAAGAGATGGCTGGCCACAATGGCACAGACATGGATTTTAGCTCATAGAACAGGGCCCCAAGGCCTCCCATCAAGAATTGGAGAGGAGGGGGGCTGGGCTAAAAAGTAAACAAAATGTAAGAATGAAAGAACGGAGGACATAATAGGACCACAACACAGTAGGACCACAACCTGACATCTGCCAGAGACTACAGGATCTCCCATCCCTACCATCTTGTCACAAAGGTGAGAAACTGGGTCAGCCCAATGTGAAACTTACCTTGGGAAGGGCCAACCACAGCCACTGGTCTCCCACTGCCAACACCCCTGAGAGCCACCTAGTCCCAATAGTCTGTCCCCTCCCCAGCTTCACTCACTAACGGATAGAGAAACAGAGTCTCTAAGAAGCCAGAAGACCATCTCACAAGTCCACAATCTACTCCTCACTCACAGGAGGTAATACATACGGCTCGGGCCTCTGTCAGACAGCACAGAAGTAGGAAAGTTCAATTTGCACTCCTGAGACACAGAAACTAGACAGGAGTTGGGCTTTGAAGTATAACCCCAGCACCCTGAAGATGGAGGTAGGAAGACCAAGAGTTCAAGGTCATCTTCCGCTGTATAGTGAGTTTAGGACCAGCCTGAGCTACACAAGACCCCATCTCAAAAAAAAAAAAAAAAAAAAATGTCAGTTGGCAGTATATACCTTTAATCCCAGAATTTAGGAGGCAGAGTCAGGTGGATCTCTGAGTTCAAGGGCAGCCTTGGCTACATAGAAAGACCCCCATCTTGAAGGAAGCAAGAAGGGAAAAAAGAAAGGAAGGAAAAGAAACTGCATGGGACCCGTACTGTCCCTCCCAGCCCCTCCACACAGCAGCATTGCCTGCTGGGGTGAGTCCCGAATCCCACCTCTCAGAGGCTGCCGTTTGCTGGTGCTCCCGGACCTGTGAGGAGGTCACTGTCTGCTCAGCCCACAGAGCCCACACACTCTGCAACTGTCAACAGTCTTGTCTCTTGCCCAATCGCCCCTTTCCGTTCCCTGGCTGCCTCATCTCCTGCGATCATCTAGGGAACTTCCCCTGGAAAGGGGCCCCGGCTGCACCTTCTGTCTTGCCTGATGCCCTGGGTCCTGGAATTGTAGCAGAAAGTTAGGGCTGGGGAGAGGTTGTGAGCAGAGGCTCTGTGTGTGTGTGTGTGTGTGTGTGTGTGTGTGTGTGTGTGTGCGCGCGCGCATCACACTCAGCCTGTAGTAACAAGGCCAGAGTGTCCTCAGCCCAGTAGAAAGGTCAAGCAAGAGAAGCCTCTGTGGCTACAACTGGTGCAGAAAATGCCACAGGGGAACAATACCCCTGTGATGATTTGTATATGCTTGGCCCACGGAGTGGCACTTTTAGAAGGTGTGGATTTGTTGGAATGGGTGTAGCCTTGTTAGAGTGGGTGTGGTCTTGTTGGAGTAGGTGTGTCACTGTGGGTATGGGCTTCAAGACCCTCATCCTAGCTGCCTGGAAACCAGTCTACTGCTAGCAGCTTTCAGATGAAGATGTAGAACTCTCAGCTCCTCCTGCACTATGCCTGCCTGGATGCTGCCCTGTTCCTGTCTTTTTTTATTTCTTTTCTTTTCTTTTCCTTTTTATTTTTTTGGTTTTTCGAGACAGGGTTTCTCTGTGTAGCCCTGGCTGTCCTGGAACTCACTTTGTAGACCAGGCTAGCCTCGAACTCAGAAATCTGCCTGCCTCTGCCTCCCAAGTACTGGGATTAAAGGCGTGTGCCACCACCGCCCTCCTGTCTTGATAATAATGGGGTGAACCTCTGAACCTGTAAGCCAATCCCAATTAAATGTCCTTATAAGACTAGCCTTAGCCGGGCGTGGTGGCGCACACCTTTAATCCCAGCACTCAGGAGGCAGAGGCAGGCGGATTTCTGAGTTCGAGGCCAGCCTGGTCTACAAAGTGAGTTCCAGGACAGCCAGGGCTATACAGAGAAACCCTGTCTCGAAAAAAAAACCAAAAAAAAAAAAAAAAAAAAGACTAGCCTTGGGGCTGGCGAGACGGCACAGTGGGTAAGAGCAACAACTGCTCTTCCGAAGGTCCTGAGTTCAAATCTCTGCAACTATCCATAATGGCTCACAACCATCTGTAATGAGATCTGATGCTCTCTCTTAGTGTGTCTGAAGACAGACAGCTACAGTGTACTTTCTTATAATAATAAATAAATCCTTGGGCTGGAGCAAGCAGGGACCGAGCAAGTAGGGCCGACCGGGGTAAGCAGAGGTCCTAAATTTAATTCCCAACAACCACATAAAGGCTCACAACCATATGTACAGCTACAATGTACTCACATACATTAAATAAATAAATAAATAAATAAATAAATAAATAAATAAATAGGAAAAAAAGGACTTGCCTTGGTCATGGTGTCTGTTCACAGCAGTAAAACCCTAACTAAGACCCCCCACTTCACCTCAGGTCCTCACTCAAGGACAGCATATTTGACAGGCGGGGAGCTTACGGCAAGCTCCCTTCTTAGGAAACAGACTAAGCTAATATCAAAATAGGTTGCAAAACAACAATCATGAGAGCAGCATGGTACCAGAGCATGATGGTACCAGAGCGTGAAGACGGATACAGGATGCTGTGGAACAGGACAGGAATGAGCATCCTGTGGTACAGGATGGGATTGGAGCTGCACTTGGAATCTGAGTTATGCAGGGGGATCTGAGTTCAAAGCCAGCCTGGGTTACATGGCTAGGCTTTTTCTCAGAGATTTAAAAAAAAAAAAAAGGAAGAGGAAAAGGAAATAAAAAGACAGCAATACACTCAAACGTGTGTAAGAACCTCGTGCATGATAAAGACACCATTCCGCCGTTCCGTGTAAGTAAAAAGATTATGTATTGAGTTAGCCCTTAGGAGGATGGGTTAAGGCCACAAAAGCCAGAGCACTTGATTCCATAATCATCCCTGCTAGATTTAAGTTTTAGACATTAAAAAAAATATACACTTATTCAGGAGATGGTGGTGGCACACACCCTTAATCCCAGCACTTGAAAGATGGAGGCAGGTGGATTTCTGTGAGCTCAAAGCCAGCCTGGTCTATACAGTGAGTTCCAGTGAGGCAGGAGAAACCCCAACTTGAAAAACCAGAAAGAAAAAAGAATATAAATATATATATTTATATATATCACTTATATATATTATATGAATTTATATATTTATATATCACTTATATATACTATATAAAAGTGATATATAATTATATATTTATATAACATGTATTAATTTATGTAGTTTGTGTATATTTGTGTATATTTATTTTGTGCAAATATCTGTGTAGGGGTGTGTACATATGTGTGGAGAGGTGGAGGATGTGGGGGGATGCACATGCGTGCTGCATGAGGTTCATATGCGGAGGTCAAAGGGCAACTTGCAGGTGTCAGTTCTCTTCTTCTACGGTGTAGTTGGTCCCAGATCCTTGGGGACCTGCCACCGTGCACATGTGCAAACCACGGTTTGCTCATGCAGTCAGAGGAGGACTCGAGGGACCCTCTTTCTACCCTGTGGTAGAAGGCTTCCTGCAAGCTAGGAACTAAGGATTAAAACCAAGAAATAATGATAATAACTAACAAAGCTTCCAGACTGACTTTTGGCCCCTCCCAGCTGTGTGGTCTCTTGTCACAGTGTGGTAAATGCTGACACAGAAGCTATCTGTTCTGGGGCGTGGTGGAGAGAGTACCCTGGGTCCCCTCCTCCAGTTGCCAGTTCCAAAATATGTCTATCATAGCTTGGGTGGGCAGCAGGGCCTCAGGAGATGGGACCCAGATAGCATCTGGGCAGCCGTTTCCGGAATATTGAGAAAGCCTGGGTTACGTCAAAGATTTCATCTTGACACAGCTGGACCCCGAGTCCCTACTTGGAATCCTTACCACTTCCCCTTTCGGGCTTATCAAGTAGGCTGTGTAACCAGCAGGCTTCATGATAGATCTTAAGACTCTGACACTCCCTGGGACTTCAGTTTGTTGGCCATGGTTTTTAGGGGGCTTTGGGTTTTGTTTGTTTGTTTGTTTGTTTGTTTTTTTCATCAGTGAAATAGAGGTGATAACCCTGAAAGTGGGTCCAAATGGTATAAACCATCTAAGATAGTTAGGCAGGAGGATCAAAGTTCAAGGCCAGCCTTGGTTACATAGACAATTGGAAACCAGCCTGGGCTACATAGTGAAACACTGTCTCAAAAGACCGGAGGAGCTGGAGAGATGGCTCCACAGTTAAGAGCACTTGTTTTGTTTGTTTGTTTGGTTTGGTTTGGTTTTTCTAGGCAGGGTTTCTCTGTGTAGCCTTGCCTGTCCTGGAACTCACTCTGTAGACCAGGCTGGCCTCGAACTCAGAAATCCGCCTGCCTCTGCCTCCCAAGTGCTGGGATTAGAGGTGTGTGTCACCACGCTGGGCATTTGTTCTTGCAGAGGACCTGGGTTGGGTTCCCAGCACCCAGGTGGCGGTGTGTGACCATCTGAAATGCCAGTTCAAGGGGATCTGACATCCTTGTCTGACCTCGGCTGGCACAGATATACATATGGGCAAACACTCATACCCATAAAATAACAAAGAAAAAAAACGTTATATTTAATATTTTTACAGTTATTTTCTCTTAGTCAGGGTTTCTATTGCTGCAATAATCACCATAACCAAAACAACTTGGAGAAGAAAGGATTTAGTTAACTTACATGTCCATAGAACTGTTCATGGAAGGAAGTCAGGACAGGAACTCAAACAGGTAGGACCCTGGAGGCAGGAGCTGATGCAGAGGCTGTGGAGGGTGCTGCTTACTGGCTTGCTTCCCACAGCTTGCTCAGCCTGCTTTCGTGTAGAACCCAGGACCACCAGCCCAGGGATGGCACTACCCATGATGAGCTGGGCCCTCCCCCCATCAATCACTAATTAAGGAAATGCTCTCCAGCTGTGGTTCTCAACCTGTGGGTCACAATCCCTCTGGGGGCGGGTGGAATGAGTTTTTCACACGGGTCATCTTAGACCATCAGAAAACACAGGCATTTACAGTTATGATTCGTAACAGTAGCAAAATTACAGTTACAAAGTAACCATGAAAATAATTTTATGGTTGGGGGTCACCACCACAGAAGGAATTGTGTTCAAGGGTCGCAGTGTAGGAAGAACTGGTTCACAGGCATGCCCACAGCCTGATCTTATGGAGGCTCCCTCCTCTCAAAGGACTTTTTTTAATTTTTTTTAAACTTGTATAAAACTTGTGTAGTGGTCCAAGCCTTTAATCCCAGCACTTGGAGGCAGACGCAGGTGGATTTCTGAGTTTAAGATCACCCTAGTCTACAGAGTGAGTACCAGGACAGCCAGGGCTACACAGAGAAACCCTGCCTTGAAAAAAACGAAAAAACCAAAACAAAACAAAAGCAATAATTTGCTGTAATAAGACATACAGAGTGGCCGGGCGTGGTGGCGCGCACGCCTTTAATCCCAGCACTCGGGAGGCAGAGGCAGGCGGATTTCTGAGTTCGAGGCCAGCCTGGGCTACAGAGTGAGTTCCAGGACAGCCACGACTACACAGAGAAACCCTGTCTCAAAAAAACCAAAAAAAAAAAAAAAAAAAAAAAAAAAAAAAAAAAAAAAAGACATACAGAGTGATGGCTAGGGCAGAAGATGGGGAAGCAGCTTCCTAGACCAGAGCCAAAGAGGATGCGGTCCCTAGGGGCACGGTAGGGCACAAGGGGTAAAAATGCTTGCCACCGGAGCTGGTGAGATAGCTCAGTGGGTAAGAGCACCCGACTGTTCTTCCGAAGGTCCAGAGTTCAAATCCCAGCAACCACATGGTGGCTCACAACCATCCGTAAGGAGATCTGACTCCCTCTTCTGGAGTGTCTGAAGATAGCTACAATGTACTTACATATAATAAATAAATAAATAAATAAATAAATAAATCTTAAAAAAAAAAAAAAAAAAGAAACACGAGTATACTGAGAGGCAACTGAGAGGCAATGGAGCACTGTGTTCTCCATTCTTTTTTTTTTTTGTGTGTGTGTTCTCCATTCTTATTAAAAAAAAAAAAATGCTTGCCACCAATTCTGAAAGATTTAGATACAGAATGCCCAGAGGAGACACACGCTGTAGTCTTTGTGTGTGTTTGTGCACATGCACTCTCAACATACTCACGAAAATAAATATAATTTTAAAAATTTAAAGAACTTTTACTGTTAAACTATATTGAATATAAAAACATTTTTAATAGGAAAAAACTATAAATTTTGTCTCAAAATGAAACCAATGGACGCGAGCTACAACTCAGTGATGGAGTTCTACAACTCTCAGTGATGAAGTTCTACAATTTAGTGATGTGGTTCTACAACTCAGTGATGAAGTTCTACAACTTAGTGATGAAGTTCTACAACTTAGTGATGAAGTTCTACAACCCAGTGATGAAGTTCTACAACTCAGTGATGAAGTTCTACAACTCAGTGATGGAGTTCTACAACTCAGTGATGGAGTTCTACAACTCAGTGATGGAGTTCTACAACTCAGTGATGGAGTTCTACAACTCAGTGATGGAGTTCTACAACTCAGTGATGAAGTTCTACAACTCTCAGTGATGGAGTTCTACAACTCAGTGATGGAGTTCTACAACTCAGTGATGGAGTTCTACAACTCAGTGATGGAGTTCTACAACTCTCAGTGATGGAGTTCTACAACTCAGTGATGGAGTTCTACAACTCTCAGTGATGGAGTTCTACAACTCAGTGATGGAGTTCTACAACTCAGTGATGGAGTTCTACAACTCAGTGATGGAGTTCTACAACTCTGTGATGAAGTTCTACAACTCTCAGTGATGGAGTTCTACAACTCAGTGATGGAGTTCTACAACTCTCAGTGATGGAGTTCTACAACTCTCAGTGATGGAGTTCTACAACTCTCAGTGATGGAGTTCTACAACTCAGTGATGGAGTTCTACAACTCTGTGATGAAGTTCTACAACTCTCAGTGATGAAGTTCTACAACTCAGTGATGGAGTTCTACAACTCAGTGATGGCGTTCTACAACTCAGTGATGGCGTTCTACAACACTCAGTGATGGAGTTCTACAACACTCAGTGATGGAGTTCTACAACACTCAGTGATGGAGGTCTACAACACTCAGTGATGGAGTTCTACAACTCAGTGATGGAGTTCTACAACTCAGTGATGGAGTTCTACAACACTCAGTGATGGAGTTCTACAACTCAGTGATGGAGTTCTACAACTCAGTGATGGAGTTCTACAACTCTCAGTGATGGAGTTCTACAACACTCAGTGATGAAGTTCTACAACTCAGTGATGGAGTTCTACAACTCAGTGATGGCGTTCTACAACTCAGTGATGGCGTTCTACAACACTCAGTGATGGAGTTCTACAACACTCAGTGATGGAGTTCTACAACACTCAGTGATGGAGGTCTACAACACTCAGTGATGGAGTTCTACAACTCAGTGATGGAGTTCTACAACTCAGTGATGGAGTTCTACAACACTCAGTGATGGAGTTCTACAAATCAGTGATGGAGTTCTACAACTCAGTGATGGAGTTCTACAACTCTCAGTGATGGAGTTCTACAACACTCAGTGATGGAGTTCTACAACTCAGTGATGGAGTTCTACAACTCAGTGATGGAGTTCTACAACTCTCAGTGATGGAGTTCTACAACTCTCAGTGATGGAGTTCTACAACTCAGTGATGGAGTTCTACAACTCTCAGTGATGGAGTTCTACAACTCTCAGTGATGGAGTTCTACAACTCTCAGTGATGGAGTTCTACAACTCAGTGATGGAGTTCTACAACTCAGTGATGGAGTTCTACAACTCTCAGTGATGGAGTTCTACAACACTCAGTGATGAAGTTCTACAACTCAGTGATGGAGTTCTACAACTCAGTGATGGCGTTCTACAACTCAGTGATGGAGTTCTACAACACTCAGTGATGGAGGTCTACAACACTCAGTGATGGAGTTCTACAACTCAGTGATGGAGTTCTACAACTCAGTGATGGAGTTCTACAACACTCAGTGATGGAGTTCTACAACTCAGTGATGGAGTTCTACAACTCAGTGATGGAGTTCTACAACTCTCAGTGATGGAGTTCTACAACACTCAGTGATGAAGTTCTACAACTCAGTGATGGAGTTCTACAACTCAGTGATGGCGTTCTACAACTCAGTGATGGCGTTCTACAACACTCAGTGATGGAGGTCTACAACACTCAGTGATGGAGTTCTACAACACTCAGTGATGGAGGTCTACAACACTCAGTGATGGAGTTCTACAACTCAGTGATGGAGTTCTACAACTCTCAGTGATGGAGTTCTACAACTCTCAGTGATGGAGTTCTACAACTCTCAGTGGAGTTCTACAACTCTCAGTGATGGAGTTCTACAACTCAGTGATGGAGTTCTACAACTCAGTGATGGAGTTCTACAACTCAGTGATGGAGTTCTACAACTCAGTGATGGAGTTCTACAACTCTCAGTGATGGAGTTCTACAACTCTCAGTGATGGAGTTCTACAACTCTCAGTGATGGAGTTCTACAACTCAGTGATGGAGTTCTACAACTCTCAGTGATGGAGTTCTACAACACTCAGTGATGGAGTTCTACAACTCAGTGATGGAGTTCTACAACTCAGTGATGGAGTTCTACAACTCAGTGATGGAGTTCTACAACTCTCAGTGATGGAGTTCTACAACTCAGTGATGGACTTCTACAACTCAGTGATGGAGTTCTACAACTCTCAGTGATGGAGTTCTACAACTCAATGATGAAGTACTACAACTCAGTGATGAAGTTCTACAACTCAGTGATGGCGTTCTACAACACTCAGTGATGGAGTTCTACAACTCAGTGATGGAGTTCTACAACTCTCAGTGATGGAGTTCTACAACTCAGTGATGGCGTTCTTGCCTATCTTGCTCAAGGCTTTAGGTTCAAGTACCATCACTGGGAGAGTGGGGTGGGGAATTATTACACACGTGTATACTTTTAGACACACACAGACACACACCCCGGGTGGGTGCAAACAGCACAAGTAGCCAGTCCCAAACACACACACACAACACACACAGACACACACACACATACCATACCACATACACACACACACACCACACCACATACACACATACAACACACACAGATACACACCACATACATACATACACACACACACACCATTTGCTCTAATGACAAGACATTATAAATCATCGAGAAGTATTTATTGAGCACCAGCTTTGGGGTCGGGTGTGAGGACTCGGGACAATGCAGGGTGCTGTCCCTTCTCGTGAGACGCTTACAATCTGAGTGGAGACAGGGAGGGAGCCACAATACATGTTGTTGGGGTGCGGGCTAAGGGTAGACAGTCCAGACCAAGATGTTACAGAAACAGGGGTGTTTGGGGATGGAGTCAGACCCACTAAGTGCTTTGACACCCACGGTATTCAACACTGAGAAAGGATCAGCCATTGCTCAGTGTCCTGTGAGCTCCCTTAGCCCCCAAGACACCATCTTGGCCTGGCTCCTTGTACAACTGCTACTAAGAAATGGGAGAAGTCACTGAGAACCCCAACTGGGGTCCCCATCCCAGATAAGCCCACCCCCACCACCACATACCATAGAATGCTCTGGGAGGCCTGTCTCACCACCAAGGACCCACCCTGGACCCACCCTAGACCTACAATGCGGGGGTTGCCACTGGAGCTGCCTAAGGTAAGACCAGGGAATCCCACTTAAGTGTACCCTGCATACACATTCCCTTCCGGTCCACTGAGCTCTGGGGCAAGTGCCTAGAGATGCCTCCTGCAGACCTGTGGAAGGGGAAGTGGGGGGGGGAGCAGCAGATCACCAGATTAACCCTCCAAAATAGAGAGGCAGCTGGCAGAGACCCACAGGAGAGGTGGGCTCCCCAGGAGTGGCAAAGGGGATCCAGAGTGGGGACCATTCCTGTCTTCGCAGGTCTGAGCAATGTCAAGAGTCGGGATATTACAGTTGAGTCCTAACTGCCATCCCTGTTCTAGGCTGTGACTGCTTCACTGTCATCCTAGCTGGCCTTAGAGGTGACAAGGAGACCCCAAAGTCCTACTCATTTTTCCAAAGTGCTATTCAGGTCTGAGGATCACCCCCAGGTAAGAAGTGGCAAGGAATCAGGCAGGGAATGGGGGGAAGGGGCGGTTGGGTGAAACGGATGCAGATGGGATGATGTCAGTAGGACTGTTCCTCCAGTATAGAAACACAGAGCTTGGGTTGGGAGGGGCTTAAATAATAATAATCTACATAATAGAAATCCCCCACACTAAGGGGCCTACCGTCCTACTAATTTAGGTTTGTTTTGGTTTTTTTTTTGTTTTGTTTTGTTCTTTTTTTAAATAACTTTAAGTTTGGAGACTGGGAGAGGGCAGGCGGCGTATATACAGGAGACGTTTAAATTAAAACACAAATAATAATTAAGACACACAGAGTGAGGGCTAAGGCCGAAGATGGGGAAGAGGCCTCCTGACCCACAGCAGAAGAGGGCGGGGCTCCCATGGGCACTTCAGGGTTTTCTCTTGGAGAACACCAATCTGCGCTTGGAGTGATAGAAATCTGTGGAGAGAGAACAGATGTCAGGCCAGATGCCAAGGGGAAGGACATCATTCCCCAGAGTCTAAGGGACATGTGGCTCATCGTGGGGAAAAGCCACAGCCACAACACCTCCTGGTCAGAGGCACAGGGCTCTAGAGAGGGTAGATCCCCCAACACCCGGAGTTAGTTATAGAAAGTTGTTAGTTCTGGTGCTGGAAATCGAACTCAGGCCCTCAGCAAGAGTAAGTGCCCTCATCTGCTGAGCCATCTCTTCAGCCCAGCTCCCGTCTTAGAGCTCTACTGCCAATCATCACACTATCCTGGGCATTTTGGTCACTGCAGAGAAAAATGCCTGGATCATATGAACATCAACTGTTCCTCTGAGCCCCACGAGGTCCCACGCCTATGGAATGGCTTGGTGGTGGGGAAGGGCTGGAATGTTCTCTGTAAAGGCCATGCTCAAATGGTGGCCTCTCCTCTCCAGGCCTCTTGCAGGATCTTTCTCCTTCTCTGCTCCTGTCCTTACCTGTCAGGCTGGTCTGCCTCCGTTTTCGGCCCTGAGATGTTCCGGGCCCACCAGGGGAATCTTCAGGCCGCTCAGACACCAGAGTGCAAGACAGCGACAAGGCCACGTGGTCCTCCGGAGCTGGCCCCTGCAGCAGGGCAGAGGAAGTACTGGGCCTCTTGTCCCCTCCCAGGTCGTCATGGCCGCGGGACCCAGGGCTTAGGTAGACCTTGGGCAGCCCTAGGCTCCGAACGCGCTCCCAGACGAAGTTGCCCTCCAGCGGCGTCTCCGTGATGAAGTCAAAGTTCCACCTTTCTCGGGCCTCCTGGAGACAGCCCGCCATGAGCGCATCGCAATCGCGGCGCAACTGCTCACTGTCCACGGGACCGAAGAGACAACGGCACACTTTGCTCCTGTGCGGAACAGGTCGGACATCACCAGGATTGGACATGGTGCCTGTGGCTGAAACACAAGAAGGACCCGGGTCACTATGGAAACTACCCCATCAATCACAATCTTCAGGCTCCCTCTGGTCCTTGCAGGTGCTTTTCCACCACACCATGAGTCTAAGGTGGGTGTTGAGTTCAGCCAGCCCTGCACCCCAAGGTCATGGCTGATGTCCACAGAAGTAGGGGTCACCGTCCTGTTTACCCCAGGAATTCTATCAGCTAAAATCAATGTGCTAACGTGTTCTTCATGGGTGTGAACATCCCAAATACGTGTGAATTGCCAGGTCCAGTAGTCTCCCTACCCTGCTGTCTTGGTGATTAACTCCATCTGGCCAATCAAAAGTGCCCTGGACTTTGGGATATTACACATAAACTGTATAGCATTGGTGCTGCTATTTGGCGCCAGTTTTAAAAAGTGATTCCATGTCTCCGGCCTCAGTTTCTTAGCCAGTGTGGTTGTGGCAACATACTCGCGAGGCTGGCACGGTGGCTGGGAGAGAGGCGAGAATGCCGGAGCTAGACTGCCCAGATCAGAATCAAGGCTTTGCTGGGTGACCCCGAATAAGTACCCTAACATCTCTGGACTCCCTATTTGAGAATGAACTAAGTTAACATAGGCAACCCTGAGAAACAGAAGCCATGAGCGTGCCTCTCTGCCCCTAGTTCTGACAGAGCCTCCTCCCTGCCCCTCCCTCCCTCCCACTGTCACTGACAGGTACTCCAGGCTGGAGGCCTTTCCTAAGGGCGCTGGGAGGCAGTAGCCTGGGAGGAGGCAGTAGCCTGGGGGAGAGGAGAGTCTGAAGGGGTGGAGCAGGGTTAAGGCTCTTCCAGGCTGAGCCACATCCTGCCAGGCAGATCAGGTAATCTGGAGTCTAGACACCTCCCAGCCCCAGACGTGCCTATAGCCGGTGCCCAAGGAACCCGTTTTACAGGCACTGAAAAAAACAAAGTTAAAGGTGTTGGTTTACCTGGCTCCTCTCCAGGAAAGAGGGATACCTGAGTGGCCCATCCTGCCTGCTTTATCCTGACTCCAAGACTAGGGGATGCAGCTTCTAAGGAGGGCCTGGACTTTCTCAGGCATGGGTCCAACCTTCCAGTCTTTGAGCTTGCAAGGTGAGCCCCAGTGGCTTCCTGAGGCAAGACCCCCTGGGCTCTTACCACATATACTACCACACACATACACACACCCAGCTCCTTAAGACCTCAGGGTGAGTCGGGCGTGGTGGCGCACGCCTTTAATCCCAGCACCTGGGAGGCAGAGGCAGGCGGATTTCTGAGTTCGAGGCCAGCCTGGTCTACAGAGTGAGTTCCAGAACAGCCAGGGCTACACAGAGAAACCCTGTCTCAAAACAAACAAACAAACAAAAAAAGACCTCAGGGTGAGTTTGCCCACAGCTGGAAGAGAGAAGGGGGTACCCAGACTACAATTCAAGGTAGGAAGCCAGAAGAGATGAAGAGTCTGGGGCTCCGATGGTAAAGCCTGGGCCTCATGCTAAGCAAGGAGCTCTCTATAAAACTGGGTGTGGTGGCACACACCTGTAATCCTAGCGATCTGGAGGCAGAGGTAGGGAAAGAAGTTCAGGGTCTACCTTGGCTACTACATAGGGAACGTGGCCAGCATTGTGGCTTCCATAAATAAGTAAAACAGCCAATTCCCAAAACACAGCACTCGGGAGGCAGAGGCAAAATGTCTGTGAGTTGAAGGCCATCCTGGTGTGCATAAGTGAGAGCCTGGCTAAAAACCAACCAACCAAAACACAGGTGTAACAAGGATACCCACTGCCCGAAAAAGGATTCTCAAGGTGCAGACCTCAGAGGCCTCAAGGACCTCAGATGGCCTCTGCCTACAGGTAGAGCTTGGGGCCTATTAACATCCTTTAGTACAACTCACAGTCATCCTCCTGCCTCTACCTCTAGTGTGCTGGGATTGCAGTTGTGAGCCACCAAAAGCTATCGTTAATAGATGGCAATATCACATTCTTTTATGGCAGAGCTAATCCAGGTTCAGAATGTGTGCCCAAAGGCACAGGGCTCACAAGCGGGGGTTGAATTCAGACCCTTTTGGTCTAGTATTGATCATTCTCTCTTCTTCTCACCTTGAGGGGCATGACCAGAGGAGTCCATTAAAATAAGTTGGAAAAGCTTTTTTTGTAAATATAGATTGAGCTCCTTGCTATGGGGAGAGTCTTTAATCCCAGCACTCCACCAGAGGCACGTGATCCTTATGAGTTCCAGGCCACTGGGCCAGCCTGTCTATATAGTACTGGTAGCTGGGGCCATTTTGTAAGCTTGTCTCTCTCTCACACACACACAGAGACAGAGAGAGACAGCAACAGAGACAGAGAGAGAGATCTACATAGATATAGAAATATAGATTGGCTCATTTCCCCAGACAAACTAAGCCGAAAAACAAGTTTGGTGCCCTTCCCCAGATGGTAGCTCACAGGGGCCAGAGGAAGGAAGGCAAGACACCAATGGGCTAAGGCTGGATAGTCCCCAGTTTTTCATAGCTGAAGATAAGACCAGGAACCCAAGAGGGGCACGATCTCCACCTTGTCTCTCAAGGGCCACGCCTCCCTAATAGTCCGCTAGCACACCCTGCTAAAATCACTTGTATCTGGCCATCAGGCATATTTTAATTCCCTTTAAGCCGCGGTGGGGGTGGCAGGAGCCGGTGGTGCTACCCGCGCCTAGCCGGCTTTGCAGTCCTCACTGCGGCCGGTAGGGGGCACTGTACACTCAGGAAATGGCGCTCGGTAGGCGGTGCGTAGGCCGAGCAAGGAGTGGTGAGTCAGTTTCCTGCCCGGCGCTGCCCGCCCGCCAAAACTGCTTGGGCACCGGAGCTGCGCGTCACCCTGGGGTGGAGAGAGGAGAGGAAAGGAGGGGGACCCCGGGCCACAAAACACGTCACGATGAGCCCAGGCTTCCTAAATTCCCGCCTATGTTGGGAAACCAGACCGAGCGCGCGCACACACACACCACACGCACGTACACACACACACACACACACACACACACACACACACGCACGCACGCACGCACGGACACTCGAGAGCAAAGAAAGTGCTCTTAGCTCTGGCCCCCTCCACCTTGATCTCCACACCCAAAGCACGCGATGAGTCAGATCCCTGGAAAATAAAAATAGATGAGGGCGAGGACAACAAAATCTGACTGAGTGTCCTCTCTGAAACGCGACGTAGGGGACAGAGGAAGTTGCCAGCGCGCCCCCAAATGCCAAACCCAAGCCCAAAGTCTTTCCCGCACGACCAGGGTGCAAGTGTAGCCCTTGTCCCCGGAGGTTCCGAGTGGAATGGATGTGCCCTAGTGAGCGCACTCAGCCCGGTCACCTTCCTACACTGGGTGTGGACTGGGTCGAGGGCCCCAGCCCCGGGGCGTCTGATGTACGGCACCCCGTAAACCTCACTCCGCGAGGATACCGGCCGCTCTACAGTGCGGGCTCCTCTCGCGCCCCACGGCCACTGGTCCGGGTCGTGGTGGGCGCGGTGGGTGGGACCCTTTGCGCTTCCCGGGCTGGCAGGGTGGACAGGACCCGCCCAGACTCCCTGTCCCCGAGGGCGCGCCGCCGAGCGGGGACCGGACACCGCGTCCTGGACCTCCCCGTGTCCCGGGTTCCCTGGGAACATACTGTGCCCGCCAAATAGGTCACTGTGCCGCGCGGGGGAGGGGACGGGGCAGGAACGAGGCTGTGCCCGGGCAAGGAAAGGGGCTTCTGGGCTGCCACTGACCCATCCCCAGTTGTGGCGCGATTCTGATCTCAATCCAATGCCCGGGGTCTCCTTGTCACAATGAGTCACCTCCTCGCCTGTCCTCTAGGACGTGCCCAGGCACGATCCCGAGGGCGGAGGACACAGCTCGCGCTGACCTCAGAGCCCAGTGGGGTGGTGGCTACCGCGAAACAGGGCACTTGGTCCACAAGGACGGGGACCCAGCGGCACCCATGGGATCGGAGAACCGCTCTGCGCTAAGCTCTAGATAGACTCGCCGAAGCTTGTCACAACCGCTACCACGGACCCACCTCGGGACACCGTGAGCTTCATTCTCACGCTTTGGGCGAGCCGCACCTGGAATCCCTAGAAACACTGGCAACCAGAAGCGAGCTCCCGGTAGCCGATCCCCGCCAGCCATCGCTCGGACCGGGTCTCCAAGGACTGGAAGAGTGGCTGCCATCCGTGGTCCTGGAGTTCAGACTCTGTATGCCGAGTCCGCGACATACCCTGACCCTCGTCACACTCCAACAAACGAAGCCTTCAGCCACTACGGACGCTCAGACCCATACCCGTCATTCACCTGCCGCGGACACACCTGTGACTCTGCCGGGCACGCACAAATACACATATACACACACAGGTGATCCACCCATCACCACACACACATACACACACACACATGCGCGCGGTCGCGTGCTTCTGGGGACACCCCCTGGGCTCAGCGCATTGCTGCGGGGAAGAACTATTGTTCCCTGCCACGAAGCTCTCACCTCTGAATGTCTGGATATCGCTGTGGATCTGCGCCTGACTCCAATTCCCCTAGACTGACACCGCGGCGGCTCACACCTCTCGGCTGCTGCAATTGGCGTCGAGCTGCCTTCTTATATAGGCCCAGGCCCCGCCCCCTCAGAGGCAGGACCAACCCACTCCTTCACGGATCCCCAGGACTCGCTGGCCCGCCCTCCCCTCTGGGAATCTAAGCCCGCGCCAGACAGCTAGAACCGGCGCGCGTTAAGAGGGCGCGCCCTCCCCTCCCCCCCACCTGGGCTATTCGCTTGTCACGCAGCGCACCAGCAGAACCACATACATCTATGAAAAACAGTACAGTTAGAGCTGAGTGTATATGGGTCTGTCCCTGATCAACTCGGGGAAGGATTAACTCTTCCAGATCACTGATATTAGTAAATAAAATCCTGGGTTTCGGGAGGTGGGTCTGTTGGTACAGTGTTTGCCTAACTTGCTGGAAGTGAAGCCCTGGGTTGGATCTCCAGGGCCCCATAAACTGGGCATGCGGGGTCACGTCTGTAATAACAGCGCCCAGTGGGGGGTGGGGGGGGTGGGGAGGGGGAAATAGGAGTTCAAGGTCGTTTTGACAGCTACCTATTCCGATGGAGACCAACTTGAAATATGTGACACTGTTTCAAATATAAATAAATTGATCATTTGAGTATGATAGCAAAAGCCTGGAATCCTATACTTGGGAGATTGAGGCAGGAGGGGCGTTACAGGTTCAAGACCAGCCTGGGCTATCCATTGAGACCCTCTCAAAAACAAAACAAGCCCATAAGTAATAAAAAATAGTTAAAAATCCCAAGAAGTCCCACTATGTCTGGAGATTTTTCCCCCTCCTCCCAGAAGCTCCTCGGGCATCGGGTCCAGAGCGCGATCTTTTCCTCCCTGTCTCACAGATGAGGAAAGCAGTCCCACAGAAGGAAAGGATGCTGTCAACCGCCTCAGAAATCAGGGAGATTGAGTCCCATTCTCAGACTGCGGACTACCAGGAAAAACAGCCGCCGGGCTCCTTCCCTCCCCTCTCCCCTCTGCAGAAGCCAGCATGTGGACATTTCTCACACCATAATACATCCTGCAAGTGAGAGCCTCAAGACCTGACTCGGACCACACAGTCAAGAAATGGCTACCCGCTGGCCTCTGGCAAGCTGCCCAGAGTACTCTGCTTGCAGATTTCTTTCTCTGGGTCCAAAATGAAGGAAATGTCTAATACTCCCCCTCCCAAGATCCAGACAGTCCACTAAAATGACATTGATAAAGGACAATTCTAGAAACATCTACGGATGTTCCTGACAGACATAGCAGTAAGACGTCCTCCATTCCCACCTTCCTCCATGTCTCTAGTCAGTTTTATTTCCTTCTGTTTTGGGTCTTTTGAGAGGAGGCCTCGCTATGTAGCCCAGGATGGCCCTCACATTCAAGGCAATCTTCCTACCTTAACTTCCTTCCTTAGAGTTAAGACTACAGGTCTGAGCCATCACACCCAGCAGAAGGGGGTTTTCTTCAGTCTTGTTACACGATCCAGCCTGGTCACATGGGCTACATAGCAAGACCACCATCTCAGCTAAGCATAGTGGTACATGCCTGAAATCACGGTACTTGGGAGGCAGGGGGGATTTGGAGCTCAAGGCTAGCCTGAGCTATCTGGGGTCACCATCCATCCAAAAGGGATGTAGCTCCGTTAGTATAGCACTTGCCTAACATGTATGAAGCCAGGAGTTGGATCCCCGGTAAGGCAACATCTGGATGATCGTGGCATACATCTGTAATCCCGGCACTCAGGAGACCAATAATTCATCAAGGCCAACCTCAGCTTCCTTGCAAGTCTGAGGCTGGCCTAGGTTCATGACACCCTGCCTCAAAAACAAAAACAAACCCCCCCTCTCTCTCTCTCTCTCTCTCTCTCAAAACAAACACAAACAAAAATGTTAAATAAAGCAGAGACTGGAGTCTTAGTTTGAACAGATATCTTTAGTTAAAAGACCAGAATCCTGCTTTGGAGAAGCTGTAAGTTCTGATATCTGCTCTCCGATGTCTAGAGATCGCTGCCCAGACATGCCCAGTCTTCCTCCGCGGATTTAGCTGACCTAGACAGGCCTCCGCTTCTGTGATGGGGGATGGAAGTCTGGAAAGGGCTTGGCCACCTTCCCA
The DNA here is from genome assembly GCF_978045245.1 of Mus caroli. Classification (NCBI taxonomy): domain Eukaryota; kingdom Metazoa; phylum Chordata; class Mammalia; order Rodentia; family Muridae; genus Mus; species Mus caroli. Next base: position 64,812,697 of record NW_028227273.1, read on the forward strand.
ACCCCCCTCAAAAGCCTCATTCTGTTCAGAAACACAGTTGAAGGACCCCTTCAGACCCCCCAAACCAGGACAGGCATAATGGCCACTCCCACAATGCTCCAGCTCCTGAACGGTCCAGACCCTGCATCCTTGCCGTCGTCCATCCGGGGGCTGGGCTGTCAGCGGCCAGCACAGGATGTCCAAACTGCCCAACTCCCCTTGGCCTCCAGGCTTCTCAGATAGAAGTGACATTGTCTGTCTGTTTACTTTGGGAGAAAACAGCTTGAATAAAGGCTTATACTGAACTGCTGAGTGCCGTGACCTCCTGTGCCTTTATCCTGCTGGCGTTGGAGAGATTTATTTTAAACAACTTCTGGCTTCCCAGAGCACCACAAAAGTACTCAACAAATATTTATTAAGTCTGGGACTACTCAGTCTTTCTAACAAACAGTCTTGGCCTTGCACTTGAATGTATAGTCAGGCACACCATTGCACGTGAATGTATACTCAGAAACATGGTTGGAGGAGCCCTCCAGACCCCAAAATGACAAAGGGGGAAAGTTCTACATACAGTACCTGACACATACACACCCCAGGCACACACACACAGATGCACAAAAGCATCCTTCACCCGATACATGTCACAAGATACATACCACCTTTTATTCTGCTGGCAAAGTGGGACGTCTTTAGTCATCTGGGGTCTCTGTCTCCATTCATGCTCCTCCTCACCCCACAGCTGGTGGTTGGGTATCATCAGGTCTCCAACACCCTGCACTGAAGCAGCCCCACCTCTTCAATTCCAGGGCTGAACATGTCAAGACATGTTCCTGAAGGCCAGAAAGCTAGTCCCCACCCAGGACTGAGCAGACCCAGGCCTGCTGAGCTCCGATTTTGCTGCTGGTCTCCGAGAGGCAACAGCCAGGGATGGGAGGACAGATGCAGCCTTGCAAGGTATCCTCTGGGGCTGATAGAAAGGAAAACCAAGGGACCAAGGGAGATATAAGGAAGACTCCATGTTAGCTGTTGCTGCTACCCAGGAAGGGAGAGGAAGTGTGGGCGCCAAAATCACCACTTCCCAGAAAAGGACAGGGGAGTCCCAAACAGGGACTGTCAGATTTCAGAAGAAGTCACCTCCACACAAACTCCCAAGAAATTTGACCACAAAACAAAGAGAGAATAGAAAATGGTCTAAGCACGAGGGTCAGGCTAGAGCTTTTCATATCCCTGAGAAATCAGAACTGACATTTCTAAAACTTCTCCAGTCTCGGCTCCATCATTAGAAATGTATTCCTTTGAGGCTCAGCTGGTAAAGTAGTTTGCTTTGCAAGTATAGAACCCAAGTTGAAATCCCATCACCCACAGGAAAGAGCCAGGCTTGGCTGCATGCTCTTGTAATACACACACACACACACACACACACACACACCACACTCACATACACACCACACACACATACATATATACAGACTCACACAAACATGCACACACATTCACACATGCATGCACACACACCACACACATAGCCCCCCACACACACATATAGACTCACACACTCACACAAACATACATACACATACACACACACACACACACACACACACACGCACAGGCACACATGAGGCACTGGAAGCAGGAGACTAGAAGGGACTTCCTGGCCAGTGCACCTAGCCTGGTCAGTGAGCTCCAGGCTCTAGCAGACCCTCAAAAACACAAGGTGGTAGCCAGACCAGCTGAGGAGATAGTTCAGTGAATGCCACATTTAGGGTTTCTGTTGCTGTGAGAAAACAGTGACCAAAAGTATCTTGGAAAGGGAAGGGTTAATTTCACCTTCCACTTTCAGGTCACAAACCAGCACTGAGGAAAGCCAGGGCAGGAACCTGGAAGGCAGGGACTTTAGAGGAACATTGATTACTGGCTTGCTTTTCATGGGTCCCTCAGCTCCTTTTTTTCTTATAGGACTCTGGTTCACTTGCCTCGGGGTGATAGTGAGCCAGGTCCTAACCATTAACCAAGGGAAGGTCCCACAGACAGACGTGCCTTCAGGCCAAGCCCATGGTAGCCATTCCTCAACTGAGGCTCCCTTGTCCCAGGTGGCTCAAGTTTGGGTTGGCAGGAAAATAAAACAAAATAGCCATGTGTGGTGGCACAAGCCTTTAATCCCAGCACTTGGGAGGCAGAGGCAGGCAGATTTCTGAGTTCGAGGCCAGCCTGGTCTACAAAGTGAGTTCCAGGACAGCCAGAGCTACACAGAGAAACCCTGTCTCCAAAAACCAAAAAATAAAAAAATAAAACAAAAAAACATCACGAGGTTACTTTTCCATTGTCTATCCCAAATAAATTCTGGGACACTCTGCTCCAAACACAGGGTCTCTCAGGGGTCCAGGCTGACAGCAGCTCTACCATAGTGTAGTGACACCATCGGTCTGTGAATCCTTGCTTTTGCCCTAACTGTAGAGAAGGCTGGTATCATGGGTTGGAGCCAATCATGTAACCTTGTCTAACCTCCACTGAGAGGGAGCAGGGAGCTGTAAGTGAGCCCTGGAGAAGGGGAAGGCCATTGCTGTCTAGGTCGTGTGTGATTCAGTGATCGATTGATTCATTGAAGATTGATTGATTGATTTTTGGGTTTTTTTTCAACACGTTTTCTCTGGCTGTCTTAGAACTCACTCTGTAGACCAGGCTGGCCTTGAATTCAGAGAGATTCTCCTGCCTCTGCCTCCTGAGTGCTGGGATTAAAGGCGTGTACTAGCACTGCCCAGCCAATGATTGCTTTAAATAGTTTTACGTAAGATCCAAGAGTTCAGTGTAGAACAGGAAAGACAGACAGGTATAGTCTACTTTCCATTCTGGACAGTAAAAGGTTCTGGTATTGTTTCTGTAAACAAACAAAGGAAACAATGGATGTGTGAATAAGTAAGCAAGAGTGTACAGGGCCTTGAGCAGCCCATAAACATCCATGAACTTCAGACCTCAAAGGTACAAAGATGAGTACACATGGATTTCTCCCTCAGGGCTTGCTTTCAGGGTACCACAGCAGGACAGTGGCTCCCAGCCACAGGCTTGCTTTCTAGGAAATGAAGGAGGCCTTACCTCAGAAGGGCTTGCAGGGTGGTTTGAGAAAAAAATGGGCCCCAGTGGCTTATATGCTTGAATATTTGGTCTCCACTTGGGGGAACTGTTTGGGAAGGATTAGGGGGGTTGGCCTTGTGGGAGGAGGTGTGTCACTGTGTGCCAGCTTTGAGGTTTCAGAAGCTCACACTGGTCCCCGTTTGCTCTCTCTCTGTCTCAAGGTTGTGACTTGCATAGGTGAGCTCTCAGCTACTTCTCCATGGCCTTGTCTGCTGCTTTGATGCCACAGTTCCCACCATGATGGTCATGCACTCTAGCCTTCTGAAACTGTAAGTCCCAGTAAACTTTTCTTCTATAAGTAGCCTTGGACATGGTGTCTTACTGCAGCGACAGAAAAGTAACAAAGGCAAGCATGCAGGGTGGGTAGTGAAGGGTCTTGTAGGAGTATAACAGGCAGGGAGCAGATTAGAGGAGGAGAGAGTTGGTCAGGAAGCATGGGTTCAGGAAGAGGATATGACTTGTGGACAGGTAGATGATGTATATATGTGTGTATATATATTATATAATATATATATATGTGTGTGTGTATAGATATGTATATATGTATGTATATATGAGTATGTGTATGTATGTGTGTATATATGTGTATATGCATGTGTACATGTAATATGTGTATATATGTGTGTATAGATATGTATATATATGTGTATATGCATGTGTACATGTAATATGTGTATATATGTGTGTATATGTATGTGTATATATGTGTATATGCATGTGTACATGTAATATGTGTATATATGTGTGTATATGTATGTGTATATTTGTGTATATGTATGTATGATGTGTCTATGTATGTACTTGTGTGTGTATGTGTGTATGTGTGTATGTATATATGCATGTGTATATGTGTGTATGGATGTATGTGTGTATTATGTATGTGCATATGTGTGTATGGGTGTATATGTGTGTGTGCATGTGTATGTATGTGTGTATATGTATGTATGTGTGTATGTATGTAAGCATGTATATGTATGTATGCATATGTGTACGTATGCATGTGTGTATGTATACATGTGTGTATGTATGTGTATATATGTATGTATATATACATGTATGTGTGTATATATCTATGCATGTGTATATGTTAATATGTATATATACATGCATGTATGTGTGTGTGTGTGTGTGTGTGTGTGTATGCATGACTGGTCAGATGGCAAGGCATGTCATGACTTTCACTCCTCACTCACCTCTGTTAGTGCCTAAAGGGTTATGACAGGCTTCCCACAGCTCTGCTTCTGGTGCCCTGCAGAGGCTGCCAGTATGGAGCAGAGGTTGACAGTATGGAGCAGAGGCTGCCAGTATGCATAGCTGATTCCCCCTTCAGGACTTACCTCAGAAAGGAAGGCTTTCAGCCTCCGGCCTGTCTGCATTGAAAGTACACCAGATGGCTGATGTGATGGAAAAGCCCAGACTGCTGAACCGGCTCCAGGCAGGACCAGCTGAGCCACTCTCAGGCCTCTCTGGTCTCCATCAGACCCCATTTCCTCTTCCTGCCTAACCTGACTCCCTTTATACCCTGACAGGTGTGCACACTGCAAATTCTCGGGGAGTTTAAGTGACTAGTGAATTCCAAGGGATCCTTTCCCTGGGAGTATCTATACTCCAGTAATGATAATAATGTTTATAGAGAGATTTCTCTGTACCTGCTTGGCCCTTTACCTGTGTGACCTTACTTAATGAAGACTAAAATTTATGCCAAAGGAACCAACCTTTTTTCTTTTTTTCTTGTGTGTGTGTGTGTGTATATGTGTGTGTCTGTACATGTGTGTAGGTGCAAGTATCCATGTATATGTGTGTGGGAGTGTATCTGTGTCATACCAGAGACCAACCTTGTGTGTCATTAACCTTGCAAGTCATTCCTCAGGGGCTGTCCTGCCTAGTGTTTCTTGTTTGTTTAAGACAGGGTTTCCCTATGTAGCCCTGGCTGTCCTAGAACTTGCTCTGTAGACCAGGTTGGCCTCAGACTCACAGGAATCCACTTGTCTCTGCCTCTGGAGTGCTGCCTCCAACAGTACTGTCCCACCATGCCCAGCTTCAGCTCGGGTTTCTTTCTTTCTCGCTTCTTTTTTAAATATTTATTTATTTATTTTGTAAGTATCTTCTGTCTTCAGACACTCCAGAAGCAGGAATCAGATCTTGTTATGGGTGGTTGTGAGCCACCATGTGGTTGCTGAGATTTGAACTCAGGACCTTCGGAAGAGCAGTTGGCACTCCTAAATGCTAAGTCATCACTCCAGCCCATCAGCTTGTGTTTCTTTTTGTTTTTTTCTTTTCTTTTTTTTTTTTGGTTTTTCGAGACAGGGTTTCTCTGTATAGCCCTGGCTGTCCTGGAATTCACTTTGTAGACCAGGCTGGCCTCGAACTCAGAAATCCGCCTGCCTCTGCCTCCCGAGTGCTGGGATTAAAGGCATGCACCACCACACCCGGCTCAGCTTGTGTTTCTTTTCTTTTCTTTTTTTTCTTTTTTTAAAGATTTATTTATTATATGTAAGCACACTGTAGCTGTCTTCAGACACACCAGATCTCACTACAGATGGCTGTGAGCCACATGTGGTTGCTGAGATTTGAACTCAGGACCTTTGGAAGAGCAGTCAGTGCTCCTAACAGCTGAGCGCCATCTCTCCAGCCTCCCTCAGCTTGTGTTTCTTTTTTTTTTTTTTTTTTTTTGGTTTTTCGAGACAGGGTTTCTCTGTATAGCCCTGGCTGTCCTGGAACTCACTTTGTAGACCAGGCTGACCTCGAACTCAGAAATCCGCCTGCCTCTGCCTCCCAAGTGCTGGGATTAAAGGCGTGCGCCACCACCGCCCGGCTTCAGCTTGTGTTTCTTAACAAATATTTTTATTTCATTTAATTTCTTTATGTATTCTGTGGCATGCATGTGGATTGGGGGGTTAAAAGTGGGGTCCAGTCTGCTCAGAGTTTGGGCCTCTCGGTGAGGTGGGACATGGGAAGTTTGGACTGTATTTACCCCACACCAGCGCCAGGCGGGTGTTGGGCTATGGGAAGCCATGGGACCCTGCTCCAGGGGTGGGGAGCACAGTCTGAGGTCCTGAGCTGGCTCTGGGGTCCCCGGACCTGCATGGAGGCTGGGGACATCAGGTTCTCAGACTCTTGGGCACCCAGGCGCCCCTGGGAGCTAGCCCAGGGCCTAAGGGAAAAAGAGGAGAGTGTTCCGGCTGGTCCCACAGGAAGGAGAGTCCTTGGCTTGCTCCCCATGGCAAATCCCGATGAAAAGAGACAGTCCATGGCTTTAAGGCTTTTCTTGTTGTGGCAGAGAGTTGTGCTGAGTAAAACTGTACCCCGCTTTCTCAGGGCGGGCGTGAGGTTAAATGCCTTTTGCAGGGAGGAGGGTCTGGAAAGGGGAGTTTATTGCCTAAGCCCTTCAGACCTATAGGTACCTCATTAAAATGGAGATCAGTCTTGAGGCTATGTGACCTGTGGTCACAGCCCCTATCAATGAGGGGCTTGGGGTGTTGCCCTTACGTCACTGATGGCCACAGACCAATGGAGAGCTATGGCCTTGTGTCAGGAACCTAGTGTCCAGGAGCGTGGCAAAATGCCTACTGTTCTTTACAGGGTCATCCACTGAGGGGTCACCAGGGTTTGAAACCTAGCTCAATCAGAAACCAGGCTGCCTTTCATGGTCCCACAGTGGATATCAGAGGAACTAGTCATCTTCTACCAGGTGGGTCCTGGGGCTTGAACTCAGGTCGTCGGATGGCACTGTGCTAGACGGGTCCTGCCTCTGCTTCCTGAGTGCTGATATTAAAAGTGAGTGCCAGCCGGGCGGTGGTGGCGCACGCCTTTAATCCCAGCACTTCGGAGGCAGAGGCAGGTGGATTTCTGAGTTCGAGGCCAGCCTGGTCTACAAAGTGAGTTCCAGGACAGCCAGGGCTACACAGAGAAACCCTGTCTCGAAAGAACAAAAAAAAAAAAAAAAAAAAGAAAGAAAGAAAAACAACAAAAGTGAGTGCCGTTACACCCGGTCCTCAGGTCCTTGCTGTGTGTTTTCTTTTGTTTCCTTGTCTGTTGTTGTGTGAGGATCAAACCCAGGACACCGGGCTTTAATGTGGTTTGTTAGGTAGAAACACATCATTTAAATGGAGCTCAATCATTTTTGTTTCTAAAATATCTAATTATAGACTGAAGATGTGGCTCAGTCAACAGAGAGTTTGTCTAGCACATACAAAATCCTGGGACCCAGGCCAACATTGTATAAGCTGGGTGTGGTGGTACACACCTGTCATGCCAGCACCAGGAGGTAGAGGCAGGCGGTTCAGAAGTTCAAGGTCTTGGGGCTAGAGAGATGGCTTATAACAACTAAGAGTGTACAGTGCTCTTGCAGAGGACCGGAATTCAGTCCCCAGTATCTTTCTGTGTTGAGCAGTTCACAATCAACTGGAACTCAAGATCCAGGGGATCTGACGCCCTCTTCTGGACTCCTAAGGCACTTGCACTCACATGCATATACACATATTATAAACTAAACCTTAAAAAAAGAAAAGAAAGTTAGAATCATCTGCAGTTAGATACTGACTTGGAAGCTATCCCGAGCTATATGAGACCCTGTTTCAACAAAACAGCCCTCAAGATACCCTCCCTGATGACCAGCTTTCCAGATGATCCCCAAGGATCTGAGAACTTGGCATTCTCTACTATTTTTCTTCCCTAACAAACTCTTTTAAAGCCCTTCCCAAGACAAGCCCCGGCATACACCATCAAAGTGCTAAGGATTTAGGGCTTAGAACCTCTGATTGCACAGTGGGGCTTTGGCCTCAGAAGTTCAGAACCACCCCTCCCCCTCCTGCCCTGGACAAGTGCTGCAGTGGTGTGGCAAGAATCAAGACCCCAGAAGCTGCTGGCTTTGGCTGGGTGACTCAGGCAGGGGTCAGGGTGAATCCCTGTCCCTGATGTGGCTCCACCCATTCCTGTGGCTCCACCCCCTCCTTCTTTTCCTATTAGAGGCTCATCCTTGTCTTTGCCCTAAGGTGGCTCTGCGTTCCTCTGGGGTTATATTGGCACCAGGGTCACTCTAAGTCCCAGTGATGGTGGCCCCACTATGGCTGCCGAGTCAGGAGGGATGCGACGACTAAACCACTAAACCATCCTCTGTGGCTTCTTAGCGTTCTGAACCTGTGAGAGGACCAAATGCCAGGTCTCCTCCCGGACACATCCTAGTGGCTGAGAAAGAAGCTGGTGAAGAGCGAATGAGGCAGGCATGGTGCTAATCACTGACACAAACAACGATGACATGTGCTGAGCTCGTGCTTGGCAGCCTATGTTTGTAATCCAAGGCAGGAAGATCATGGGTTGGAGGCCAGCCTACACTATATAATAAAATCCTGTCTAAAATGAAGAGCCAGGTGTGGCAGCGCATGCCTATGACCCTGGCTCTTGGGCAGCAGAGGCAGAAGGATTATCACCAGTTGGAGGGCAGCCTGGTCTATGAAAGACCAACTGAAACTAAAATAGAACCAAGCCAGTCACTTTACTAAGATAATACTTTGAGCTGGGCAGTGGTGGTGCACGCCTTTAATCCCAGCACTTGGGAGGCAGAGGCAGGAGGATCTTTGAGTTCAAGACCAGCTTGGTCTACAGAGTTAGTTCCAGGACAGCCAGGGCTACACAGAGAACGAAAAACCAAAGAGAAAAAAAAAAAAAAGATAATACTTTGAACCAGGCAGTGGTGGCACCTGCCTTTGGTCCCAGAACTTGGGAGGCAGAGGTAGGAGGGTTTCTGAGTTCAAGGCCAGTCTGGTCTACAGGGTGAGTTCCAGGACAGCCAGGGCTACTCAGAGAAACCCTGTTTTGAAGCACCAACAAAAATAAATAAGTAAATAAATAAAAACACTTTGAGGGGAAGGGAAATTATTTCCCACACTCCTGAATCCAGGGAAGGTGTTCTAGGTGGCAGGGGACCCCGAGTGGTGATTCAGGGGTCTAGGCACTTTCCATCCTCCAGCTTCCTCATCCATGGGGGTCTGGAGCTCTCTTCCCTGAGCTGGGGAGGGAAGGGTCTAAAGAGCATGTGTGTGCTTTGTCACAGGGCTCAGGAGGATTAAAATCGCCTCCCCCATACCAGTCTACAGGTGAGAACTCAATCGATGCCAGCCCCCCTCCCCGCTCCATGGCTACACAGATCTTTATAGTCCCTGGCTGGGGACCCCCGATTAGTGGTGACCTTCCCTAACAACAAATGACTTGCTTCTTGAAAAGAGTCTGAAGGAAGTCTCGCAACTCCATCACACAGGCAGACTTGATGTCTTGCCGCCCAGCTGCCTAGGTTTTTTTCTGCTGAGTCACCAGACAGGATGAGAGAACCCTGCAGAGGTGCCTATGAAATGGGTTCTTTCATGTGTGGGATCTTCCAGCTCCACAAGAAACGAAACCATAAGGTCCCCACAAAGACAAAAAGACAGTGTGCGCCGTGTCTCCTCACACAGCAGGGACCCACTTCCTCCTTCTGGTACACAGCTTTAAAAAGAAAAAAGGGGAGAGGAAAAAAAAAAAAAAAAGCTTAACATCAAAGCCGAAGGATTCACTGGACCCACGCGCAGGAAAATCCCTCATTCGGCAAATCCTTCTGGAATCCCCTGAGGGCCTAGGAGAAGGATCGCTAAGCAGCCCCTGGCATTTCTTACAGGGGGCGGCGGGCGCATTATCCGCAGTCTAGATCTGGAAGAGCTGGGGCTCGCTCTCTGACCTCAAGAAAGGCCCAGTGTTTCTCTGAATTTTGACAGGCTTGAAATGGCCCCATCTGCCGTTCCCCCTTCTATCCCAGGGTTTCTGAACAGAAGGGAGAGCGGTGTAAAGGGGCCTCTGGGAAAATGATCAGACTGTCGGGTCCAGTGGTGTAGATCTACCACGCCAGCCACCTGGGAGTCTGAGGCAGGAGGATGGGAGGTTCGACGCCTAGATAGTGATTCTGGAGAACTAAGGGAGAGCTTGCGTCTAAGTAAAGCGTGAACTCAAAGATTGGGCGGGGGCGGGGGGGGGGGCGCGGGGGCGCAGCTCAGTGGGGGAGCACTTGCCTAGCATGTGCGTGGTCTCAGATTCAATGCTCGTGTACAAAGCAAAGGAAAAAGGAACACAGGGAACAAAACAAAGCCGTCAGGGATTAGAGATACAGCTGCTGTGCCTTGGCTTGATCCCACCCACGTTCCATACACTGGGTGCTGAGGAGGCATAGGCCTGTGATCCACGCGCTCGGGACGGGAAACCAGAAAGATGAGGGGTTCAAGGTCATCTTTGACTCTGTAGGTGTGCTCGGCCAGCCTGGGCTATGGAGACCTTATCTTCAAAACAAACAGGGGCCAGATGGCTTAGAAGGTAAGGGTCCCTGCCACCTGTCAGGGCCAAACTCCAGCTCCCTGGACTCTGGCTGCTAGGCAAAAACCAGCATTCCTCAGTCACCTGTGAAGCCAGTTTCCCATTTCAAAGGAGCCATTTCCCTTATCGCTGGCAGAAGTGACAAATGGCTATCAGTGATGCCTGTTAGCATACCAAAGGCCCATGCTGGTCTCCAGGCTCCGTATCACAGGTACGGGTTACAGGGAGCTTCTCACCTCCTCCCCTAAACTCCCTCCCCTCAGCTACTCCTTCGTCCTATAACCATTTCAGCCTTGCTCCCTCTTGGCCCCGCCCTTTTTCTGTCTTCCTCCTCCCCCTTCTCGCTCTCCATCTATGCCCTGCCCCCTTCTGCTTCTCTGGCCAGGTCTAGTCGGCTAGCCATCCTCTCTCCCTCTCCTCCCTCTCCCACTTCTTCTCCCCCTCCCTCTCCCCTTCCCTCTCCCTCTCCTTTTCCCTCCCTCCCTCTGCTCTGGACTCTTCGAGATGCCTTTGGCTGCTCTCTCCCTCATATCTACAATTAAAAAAAAAAAAAATCTCAGGCTGGAGAGACAGTTCAGTGGTTAAGAGCACTGACTGCTCTTCCAGGGGTCCTGAGTTCAATTCCCAGCAACCACATAGTGGCTGGCAACCATTTATAATGCATTCTGATGCCCTCTTCGGACATGCAAGTGTACATGTAGCTAGAACACCATACACATAAAAATAAGTAAATAATTTTTTAAAAGAAGAAAATAGAAACCAGGACAGTGGGCATCTCCGGGGAGAGGAGCTGGTCTTCTGTACTGTCTACTCCCAGGATGGCACACATGAAGTACACAGACATACATTCAGGCAAAACACCTATACACATCAAAACAAATAAATATATAAAAATATCATTTTATTCTATTTTTTAAAAAGATTTATTTATTTATTATATGTAAGTACACTGTAGCTGTCTTCAGACATCCCAGAAATAGGCATCAGATCCTACTATGGATATTATGGACAGTTGAGAGCTACCACGTGGTCGCTGGGATTCAAACTCAGTACCTTTGGAAGAGCAGTCAGTGCTCTTAACTGCTGAGCCATCTCTCCAGCCCAATCCTATTTTTTAACTGCATTATTTCTTGTGTGTCGACATACACTGGAACAAGACGACATTAGGGAAGGTCAAAGGACAACATTCAGGCTCAGTTCTCTCCTTCCACCATCCAGGTTCTGAGGCGCAAACGCGGCTTGCCAAGCTTGGCGGCAAGCTCCTGAGTCCGCTGAGCCATCTCGACAGCCCTTAGGATCTTTTTACTTAACAGTGAACACAATTAAAAACTATGCTTCGCTGGGCAGTGGTGGCACACGCCTTTAATCCCAGCATTTGGGAGGCAGAGGCAGGTGGATTGCTGAGTTCTAGGCCAGCCTGGTCTACAAAGTGAGTTCCAGGACAGCCAGTATACAGAGAAACCCTGTCTCGAAAAACCAAGGGGAAAAACAAAACAAAACAAAAACCACTATACTTCATGGCCAGATATGATGGGGCAAGGCTTCAGTCCCAGCACTTGGATGATGGAGACAGGAAGGTCCCAAGATCAAGGGCATCCTCCTCTACCTAGCAAGTTTGAGGCCATCTGTGGCAACAGGAGACTGTCTCAAAAAAAGTAAAAGAAGATTGGCTAACCCCATGAGTACATGGTGACCTGAAAATGTCTCCTGTTGATTAAAAGCCCCCTCTCCATCCTCAATGCCTGATTTAATCGCCCAGAACAGAGCGCCCCCCCACCGCCCCCCATGTGGCCTCCAGTTCTTCCCCGGACTCTTCCACCTGCAGCACAGAGAGAAAGAACTCAGAATAGAAGCTGTTACTGTGCAGGGGATGGGGGGAGAGGCGGAGACTTGGGCAGCCGGCAGGCTTAGCTTCCCCTGGCAGTCTGACCCACACTCCCCACGCCCAGGACCAAGTCGCCTGAGCCCCATAGCCACAACTCTCCGCCGGCCTTGCCCGGGCTTGCCTTCGGTTGCATCATCTCCCAGCTTTGCCAGGGGTGCAGAAGTGAACCACCCACTCAGCGCTGGAAAAACCAGCTAATTATATCTCCAAAGACCCAGGGCAAGAACTTGTGCACAACCTCAGCTGGCCTGGCCTGTCCCACTCGCTTTCCGTGAGTGTCCTCGACTTATTTCTTTTTCTTTCTCTCTCTCTCTCTCTCTCTCTCTCTCTCTCTCTCTCTCTCTCTCTCTCTCTCTCTCTCAAAATAATAACAATGACAACTAGCACTGGGGAGCGATGACATAGCCTTTTATTCCCGCACTCCGCACAGGGAGTTTAGACCTGAGGATCCAGAGTTCGAAGTCATCCGCAGCTACATGGGAAGTTTTGAGGCCAGCCAGGACTACGTACGTGACAATAAAGAAAGGAGTCGGGGTCCTAGCTCAGTTGGTAGAGAGCTTGACTAGCGTACAGGAAATCCCGGGTTCCATTCTAAGCACTACAAAAACCGGGTTTGGTAGGCTATCCCTGAACTCCAGAGGTGGGGGCTGGATGCCCAGATAGCCGCATACCAAGTTTCAGCCCTCCGCCTGAGTTGTGCGAGACCCTGTGTGGGAAAAAAAAAAAAAATCAAACTGAACAATAGCAAGCTACATAAAACAAAACAAAAACAAATTGCCCTCGGGCTGTGCGGCTTTCTGCAAGAAGAGCCCCGCCTCCGCCACGGCCCCTCCAGGTTTTAGGAAACCTCAGCCAAGAGCTTGCCAACCAACCTCCCACCCCATCCCACCCCCACTCAGGGCTGTTAGCCTGAGCCGCTCCAAGCCTGGACCCACTGCAGTCAGCAGGATTGAGAAGACAAACACTGCTTTGACACCATCAACAGCAGCTGCTCGCTCCGCTCATTTCTTTTTCCAAATATCTTTAAAAATTCTATTTGTAGTATAGTCCAAAGTGCAGTTTCATTTTTCCATAATTTCCTGTATTTATTTTGTTGAGTCCGTAATACATTCCCAGGAATAACAGTCAAAAGATGAAAAAGGATGTTGGTTAAAAACAAAAACAAAAGTCTTTCCGGACCCCAGACCCCGGCCCTCCAGCCACCATTTCCTTCCCAGAGGTAGTAGCGGCACATAACCTGTGTCTCCTTCCAGAGAGAGCCCTCTGGTTGAAACAGTTGACCAGCAGATGGCCTATAGAATCCAGAACTTTCCCTTGTTTGATGCACCATGGGCTTCTCCTCTTCTTCTTCTCCTTCTCCCTCTTCTTCTCCTTCTCCCTCTCCCTCTCCCCTCCCGTCCCCCTCCCCTCCCCCTCCTTCATTATCATCAATTCAATAGGGAAATAGGTGCACCATAGCAAGCTTGTGTGCGGTCAGAGGAAACTAACCAGAACGGTCTCTACTCCATCCAGGGATCAAACTCAGCCCCTCCGGCTTAGCAGCAAGCACTTTTACTTGCTAGGCTAACTTGCTGGTCCCCACAAACGCTATTTTTAGCAATACCTATTCCAGGAGAGAGTGGTTGCACCCAGCGTTGGTGAACAAGGTAGAGACTTACAAGTTCAAGGTCTGCTCTGGCTACTTAGGGAGACTCTGATTCCAAAGTGGGGGAAAATCCAAGAAAACAAAAGACAAAAACAGGGTTGGGGAGAAAGAGATGCCGAGTGGTCAAGAGCACTGGCTCTTTTTACAGAATTGGATTCCCAGCACCCACATTGACAGTTCAGAATCATCTATTAACTCCAGGAGCAGGCAAGCAATGCTCTCTTCTGGCCTCCACAGGCCACACACACACACGTATGCAAACACTCATTAAATCTCTTCTTAAGGGCTGGTGAAATGGCTCAGCAGATAAGAGCACTGACTGCTCTTCCAAAGGTCCTGAGTTCAAATCCCAGCAACCACATGGTGACTCACAACCACCCATAATGAGATCTGACGCCCTCTTCTGGAGTGTCTGAAGACAGATACAGTGTACTTACATATAATAAATAAATAAATAAATAAATCTTTTTTAAAAATCTCTTTTTAAAAAAACATCTAAAAATTCCATTATATAAGATATAGAGGCAAGAGGATCAGAAATTCGAGGTCAGTCTTGGCTATACAGCAAATTTAAGGCTAGTCCATATGAGAGATACTACCTCAAAAAAGAAGAAAGAAAGAAAGAAAGAAAGAAAGAAAGAAAGAAAGAAAGAAAGAAAGAAAGAAAGAAAAGGAAAGGAAAATATGTCCCTATTACTAAATTTGTCAGAGTTTCCTGAGACACAGAATCAAAAGGAGCAGAAAAAGATGGAGAGAAAGAGAGACCTAAGACCAATCTATTTTGAGAACCAGTCTGCTTGATTGTGGCCTGGCAAGTCCATAATTTGCAGGGCAGGCTGGCAGTGCTGTGCTTTTGGCCCTGAGGGCGTCTGAAAGCCGACTTCCTTCCTCTTCAGGCAATCCTCGTAGTTTCTCTCTCTCTCTCTCTCTCTCTCTCTCTCTCTCTCTCTCTCTCTGTCTTTCTTTTTCCCCTTATAGCCTTTAAGAGACTGGGTGAAGGCCATACATTGCGGAGGGGAACCATCTTGTTGCTGTGTAAATGAGCAGTGTGGCCCACAGGCTTGTATGGTGACCGCATGGTCGGTGCCAAGCTGGCAGCTCTATCTAGGGACGTCTGGTTAGAGGAAGAGGGTCACTAGGACCTGGCCCTGAAAAGTCACCCTGGTTCTTTATCTTTCTTGCTCTCTACTTTCTGTGCACTGCGAAATGATGAGCCATGTTCCCTGCGCCGTGATGCTCCACCCAAACACATGGGGTGGCTGTCAAGCCGATTGTGGACCAAAAACCTCTAAAACCTGGAGCCAAGGGAAATCTATTCCTCTCTTGTATCTCTCAAGTGTTGGTCATCCTGACAATAAAAATGACTCTGAGCCAGGCGTGGTGGCACACGCCTTTAATCCCAGCACTTGGGAGGCAGAAGCAGGCAGATTTCTGAGTTCGAGGCCAGCCTGGTCTACAGAGTGAGTTCCAGGACAGCCAGGACTACACAGAGAAACCCTGTCTCGAAAAACAAAACAAAACAAAACAACAACAACAACAACAACAAAAAGAATCTGATCAGAGCTTCATATTTGTCAATGGCTGCAAAATACCTTCCGGAAATGTTTATGTCAATTGTCTGCCTAAATAATTGAGTACCTCTTGGCTCAGACAATTTTATGCCGCTTTTCCCATTCAATTCTTTTCAGGCTCAAAGAGTTTCTCCAGGGTGAATGTGGACGTCTCCATTAGGGAGGTAACTTTAGGTCGTGAAAGGCTGCGCCAGTGGTGATCCCCTGGAGAAAGCAAGCCTGTGGACAATTCACTGTGGGGTTCTGAGTCTAGAAACATTCGGAGTCTTTCCAGAGCCCTGAGTGGTGGCCCATGAGTATAAGCCCCCACACTCCTGAGTTTGAGGCAGGAGGATTGGGAATTTGAGTGCAGTCTGAGCTCCACAATGAGACCTTGTTCCAAAAGGACAAAATAGGGCTGGCTAGAAGGCTCAGTGGGTGGAAGTATCTCATACAGAGTTTAATAACTTGAGTTTAATCCCTTGGTGAAAGGAGAGAGCCTGCTTCTGAAAGTCACCCTCCACGTGTGTCCTGACATGCAAGCATCCCCCACCCACCCAATAAACAAATAACATGTAATACAAGTTAAGAAACAACCTCTTTAGTACATCCCTAGATTTCTCTGACTTTGGCGGATCTGAATAATCTCCTTGAGTTTGCTGCAAGTGGCTGTAACCAATGAACCATCTTCCCAGCCAAGGACCGCAGCTTTAACTCCGAAAGGAGAGGAACTGAGATGGCTCCGCGGGTAAAGGTGCTTGCGGCAGAGTCTGAGGACATGAGTTCAATCCCTGCTACCCACACAGTGGGAATAGAGAATCAACTTCTGCATAAAGTGCTTTGACCACCCCAGGCTCACGCTGTGGCATGCAAGTGTACGGACACACACTAAATAAAAATATAAGTGGAGTAAAAAGTAAAAGACCATTAAAACCTGAATCAGAGGAGGACCAGAAAGAGGAAAGAAAAAGACAACCCAGTTGTTGCCCCCCCCATCTCCGTGTTCCCTCACACACCCACACACTGAATGCATAGGGTGCTCTGTGGCTCCTCACCCCCCCACACACTTCCCATCTCTTCAAGATCAAAATCATAATTGTAATGGTAATTAGTACTAAAGTACTCCTTCTGACTGAGCTGCAGACCTGCAGACCTGGGCTACCGCGAGTTATTAGAACCATCTAAACATGGCGACCCTGGCTTGTGTTTAGCAACTTGCCGAGCACTCCCCTTCACAAGGCTCTGTTATAAGTATCCACGGATCGCTTGGTTAATTTGCCCCTTACTCATCCCATGAAGGATGTACTGTGACTTTCATCCCCATTTTACAGATTAGGAAATTGAGGTACAGATAGAGATGAAGTTACTTCCCAAGCCAGACAGAGACTGTGCAAGGATTTGAACCCAGACAGGCTGGCTCCAGCAGCCGAGCTCTTAACCACTAATGACAAGCCTCAGCTGATGCTCAGGCTGCCATTACCCGCTCCAGCTACACCGCCCAGCGTTTGCACATGCGCAGTAGCTCAGGTGAGCTTTACAAGCGCTGCAACCATTGCCGTTTACAAAGGGCACAGCAAAACACAGAAAGGCCGAGCCACTTGCCCAATCATACAGCCACAAAGGGCAGATCTGAACCCACACAATGTAGCCTTACAGTGTGTGATCTTTGCGCTGAGCTGCAGACCTGGGATACCTTGAATTATTAGAACCATCTGAATGTGGCGACCGTGGCTTATGAATTTGACAAGGACTTAATTAATAGCCAGTGAGCCCTCTTCTAAATATTTTTATGATATTTCATATGCAACTCAAATGGTGTACCAGCTTACCATTCACCCAGCAGCTCATAAGCGGGATGTGATGGTTCACGCCTCTAATCCTAGCACTCCGGAAGCTGAGATAGAAAGATCCTATCAAGGTCATCCTTAGCTACAAGTTCCAGGCCAGCCTGAGAGCTAGCTCTCAGGTCTCAAAAAATAAAAATCTTAACGCAGGAGCGTGTAGGGAACCGTGGGCTGGCATGTGTGCAAGACCCTGCGTTTTATCCCTGGCTCTGTGGAAAGAGATCATGTTCCAAGTTCGTTGTAGGAAGTACGGGGAGGTTCCAGAAGAAAGGCAAGTAACCCTGGAGACCGCAGAGGACAACAGTAGCCTCTATCTTTCCAGCCAGTGTTACAAACTGTCTCCGACTCTTTTGACTGTGCAAAGCCTTTTCTTT
This sequence comes from Mus caroli, assembly GCF_978045245.1. Taxonomy (NCBI): domain Eukaryota; kingdom Metazoa; phylum Chordata; class Mammalia; order Rodentia; family Muridae; genus Mus; species Mus caroli. Next base: position 64,830,441 of record NW_028227273.1, read on the forward strand.
CTCTTTGGCAGTAAATAGGTCATGTTCTCTACTGCAAACACTGAGTTTCCAGAGTTGATGATGCCCTAGAGTGACCCTATAAATGGCCTCCTCCCAGGCATATATCCTCACTTTCACCCAAAACCCACTCACCCTTTACAGCCCACCCTCTTCTACCTCCTGGGATCTTTGGACAGCCCTTCTTCCTCCCAGGGGGCTTCTCTACTTCTGCCAAGACCTGCCAAGAGTCTGACCCATCCCTCTTGGCTTCCAATCTCCACGCCCCTGTCTCCAAGTCAGTCTGTGCCCTTCTCCAGCCCTCCACCCTAGCTCTATTTCCACAGGAAGCCAACAGCGTGCGGGACTTTCTGTGATGTCTGTGCAAGTGCGTAGATGACCGAGATACAATGAGGGGAGGAGGTTGGAGGCTGTGGCCTGGGAGTGCCTCCCAAGGACACAGGTGCATTTAGAGCAGGGACCTTTCGGGCTGCAGGATGCTTTTTACCAGACAGAACAGTCCCCTGGTATAATTTCAGGCTAGCAGGCAGGGCCCCAGAGAGCTATTTTAGTGAGAGGCACTCTTTTGATGTGCCTTAAACAGCTCCAGGGAGCTAATCCCGCCCCAGGGTGGGGCAGCCTGGGCGCCTGGGCCCATTAGGACGGAATGAAAGGCTTTTGAAGGTGGTGGCTCAAGACAGGTGGTCTTTTGGTTCCAGCCACAGTGTCTCTGTCAGGATGGGTGAGTTCTGGAGTGAGAGATGTATAGACAGCCTTGCCAGATGGAGAAGTCTGGGTGGAGGAAAGTCAGGGACAGGAGAATTCTCCCAGATCTGACCATCGTAGTGAGTACCATGCTATGCTAGCCTCCCCACAGGTTTTGTAAAGGATCAGGTGAGATAAAGCACTGCCCAGTTCCAACCCCCAAAGGCAGGCAAGTATGCTTAAGCCTTCTTTTCTGTTTTCTTTTTGACAGCACATCCCTATATCTGTGAGCCACGTGTGACTCCCCTCTAGTCAAAGGGGTCAAAGGGGATAGCGATCTGGTACTTTGTGTTCTCTGAGTCACTGGCACCCCTAACTCTATCCCACGCCCCTCCCCCATTCCCTGCTTCCCCACCCTCCAGCATCTCAGATTCTGTCACAGGGACCCAGCCACAGCAGCCATGTGTCCATGTGAGCAATGTGTCAAATGAAGATTAATTGTCCCAGATTACCTGGGATTGCAGGGTCTTCTGGAGTTCAGGACCTGAGTTTCAGCCCCGGGCACGCAGGCATGGTTGTTTACGCTGGACCGACCCAGAAGTCACGGAGTATGTTGTGTGTATGTTGTGTGTGTTGAGGTGCAACTTAAGTGTGATCAGAGGTCTTTGTGCACAGTGGGTCTGCTGGTACGTTTGTCTGCTGGGTTTCAGTTGCTCCGTGCAGGAAGACGTAATGTGTTTGTAAGATACATAGAGAGAGATGGGTGTGTACACTTTAGACTGCATGAGTAATGCTGTTAGATGCAGGAAATATGGAGGTCGCACCCCCCCGCCTCCAATTCTCTTGTGTGGAAATAAGACAATATGCATGCTACTATAGGAGCAGAGCTTGGTGTTCAGTGACCCATGAATTCTCTGGCAAAAACCTGAGTTGTTTTTTTCATGTGAGTCTGATATATTGGGGGGGGGGGGTTGGAAGACTCTTGGTGTGTGACTGGTATAAAGCTGTTACTGGCTGTGGTGAGTTCTTTGTCTGATGGGGGGGGGGTTATTGCTGAGACCTGTAGCTGGTGTGTGTTTGGCACATGCTCTGTGCAGCGGCCCACGGGGGCTTGGTTGGGGATGGGAGCATGAGGCGTGTGATTTATGTCCCTAGTGCAGAAAGGAGTGTTGGCTGTGTCCCTGTGATGGGGCACATCCTTTGTGTGGGATGCAAGGGGGAGGTAGGAGCACAAGGTGACTGTGCCCCATGATCGAGGGGCGGGGCACTCCGGAGGCTAGCCACGCCCACCACAGGCTGCTGGGGAGGCTCTGGGCCTGGGGCATCAGGCCTGGTATCATCTCTGCTGCTGGTGCTGGTTGGTTATATTGTTCTAATTTAATCCGGGCTCCTTTTGATAAAGTCACATTGACCACTCCACCGAGTGGCTAAGAAGTCCCCTCTCATCACCCAGAAGACTCTCAAACGCCCACTCGTGGATACTCACCTAGAGATGCCTACCTGGGTCCCCCATGCCCACACTGGAAACAGGCACGTTTTAGGAAATTTCAAGTCTGAGAGTCCCAAACCTGTCCAAAGTGTAGGCTTTTTTAACCCTAAGAGGCCTTTCCTTTCAGGGAAAAGGAAGCAAGGTTTATACTGCAACAAAGAAACAAACCGTCCGAGGCTGGAGGGAAGGGGAATTCCATGAAGCTATTGGGATGCGACACCTCCCAGAAGCTGTGACACCTCCCAGAAGCTGTGGTTCTCCACCTTCCTAATGCTTCGACCCTTTAACACAGTTCCTCACGTTGAGGTGACCCCAACCATACAATTATTTTTCTTGCTACTTCATAACTATAATTTTGCTGCTGTTATGAATCACAATATAAATATCCACTGTCCAGGATATCTGATGTTCAACCCTTATGAAAGGGGGTCACGACCTACAGGTTGAGAAATGCTGGGTTAAGTGGCCAGTGTAGTCCTTACTTCCCTTGCGGCTGTGGTAAAATTCCTGACGCAGGCAACTGCAGGGAGAAAGGAGTTCCTTTGTTGCAGCTTGAGCAGTAGGTCCCATGGGCAGTGGGAGTCAGAGAGCGCTGGCTACGTGGTTTACAGAGAGACAAGGGAAGACCAGGGCGCAGCTTGCTTTCTCCCGTTTATTCAGTCCCTGACCTCAGTACCGAGGATGGCACAGCTCACTTTAGGGTGGGTTTTCCCACATCAATGAATTTAATCGCATTTCTCACCAGTATTCCCAGAGCTTATTCCATCCCCTAAGTCGACCATTAAGATTAATTCTAATTGTCAACCTTATAGTTAATACCCACCAAAAATCTTTAAATTGCCACCCTTCACTTTGGTCCCCTGTAGAGGGCTGCCCCCTCCTCTCTGGCTTCTTCCCCTTACCCTCTTTCCATCATTGCATCATGGGTATTTGTTCACTTAAGTCTAAACAGTTGAAGCTTCCTTGGTGTAGATCAAAACTGGCCAAACACTGGTGATTTCGTAGTTTCTACCTGGTGTGGTTTTCAAATCTCTTTTGTAGTTTAGAGCACACAGGGCAGACCAACGAGACGGCTTAGTGGGTGTAGCTGCTTGCTGCCAAGCCTGAGGAGCGAGTTCTGCCCCCGGAACACACAAGGAGGAGGAGAGGAAGTCGGGTTGATCTCTGACCTCCACACGTGTGGGATGACATGTACAAGACGGCCACTCACACAAATTAAAAAAAAAAAAAAAAACCACTTCTGAGGGTCCATCAATGGTCTACAGGAGGTGGCCAACAAGTTCAGTGGCTACAGGTAAAACGGGCATGAATTATGGCAGTTCATAACTCAAGTTCACTTTAGTTAATATTCATTAAACATTTACCATATGCCAGGCTCTGTCTGAAAGACTTTATATATATGTTAACTCATTTGACCCCCACACAAGAACCTCCTGGGCTGAGAAACATTCATAGCTTCATTCTTTTTTTTTTTTTTTTTTTTTTTTTTTTTTTGGTTTTTCGAGACCGGGTTTCTCTGTGTAGCCCTGGCTGTCCTGGAACTCACTTTGTAGACCAGGCTGGCCTCAAACTCAGAAATCCGCCTGCCTCTGCCTCCCGAGTGCTGGGATTAAAGGCGTGCGCCACCATGCCCAGCTAGCTTCATTCTTTTTGTTTGGGGACAGGGTGTCTTGTAGCCCAGGCTGGCCTCAAACTCAGTATGTCTAGAAGGATGATCTTGGACTCCTGATCCTCCAACCTCCATCTTCCGTAGTCTGAGATTACAGACACACACTACCATCCTGAGCTTAAGGTCGCCACTCTGCAAATGGAGACACTAAGGTTCAAGGAGCCTCAGGAGCATGGCACAGTTTTGTGACAAGAAAGAAATTAACTTTGGCTTTGTCCCCGAGCTGTCATTTCCTCAGCTGCTCAGCCTACCCTGGAGCTGTGAGGCAGGATGGTAGTCCCAACCCCTAGGTCTCTCTCCACCCCTTACAAAAATAAAGGTTCATTGTTGCTGACAGCTCTAAGTTTGGCAGTTGCTCAGCTGTGGGACTGCCTGCCTGACGTGGCTTGTTCTGGGCCCCAGGCTGAAGGAGAAGCCCCTCTCTCCTGGGCTTTTCCCAGAGAAAACAGTGAGCCTAGGGTCACGTGAGGGGTCGGCAATGGAGGGTCAGGGACTCCAGGGGCGTTCCATTGGTGGGAGCCGCCCGTGACTCAGTGAGGGCTGGGCGGGTCCCCCTCCTACAGCAGAGTCACGTGGCTATCTGCTGAGTGGTGAAGAGTTATAAGTATTATTTAGCTTAGGTGCCCCAGAAGTGGACCCTGAGTCAAGGGTTTGTGGGCAAGTGATTTATTAAGGATGAACCGAGAAGGATGGGGGCGGGGATGGGGACTGGGGTGGGTGGCGGGGAGCAGAACAGAAGAGGCAAAGTCAAGAAAGGTTATAATTTGTGACAGAATCCTGAGCTCAGCCTTACTGGAGTATAAATTATGCCTTAGAGTTTACCTCAACTCAGGCTGGAGAGCCAGGCTTTCCTATTTCCATAGACGGCGATCACGGTTCCTTCCTGCCCAAAGCTTTCTGAAAGCAGCCTGGTCAACCGAGCAAAGCTGCGTGGAGACAGACTGGAAGGTGGGCGTCTCTTCTCTAGAAAGCAGGAGCAGGCGCTGAGGAGGCCCGAACAAAGCACCGACAACCATCTTTTTATACTAATTGGTTCAACATCAAAGAGTGGCATTTTATTCTCCCATGGTTAACGCCTTGTCTTTCATGCCAAGCCCAGAGGCCAGGGGTGGAGAAGTAGGGGGCACGACAAGTGCTTCAGTAACCTAGTGTAGTGCTGACTGAGCTCATGTGCCTAACACTGGCCTCTTCGTGGAACGGAGAAAAACACGCAAAGGATACGGCGCTGAGCATCTCTGCTCTTGGTTGGTGGAGGCGGGAAGACCAACAAGTTCAAGGTCATCCTTGGCTACACATCAGCCTTAAGGCTGTCCTCTGTGCCTCAAAACAAAACAAAACAAAAAAGCATAGGAGATAGAGAGGGTGGGTGTCTAATGGAACAATAAACTGGGCCAGGGATTCATGGTTAGCAAGAGAAGTAGAGTTGAGCCAGATCGGTAAAGGCGCTTGCAACCAAGCATGGCCAAGCATGACAACCTGTGTTGGAGCCCTGTCTTAGTCAGGGTTTCTATTCAGCTTACACTTCCACACCGCTGTTCATCACCAAAGGAAGTCAGGACTGGAATTCAAGCAGGTCAGGAAGCAGGAGCTGATGCAGAGGCCATGGAGGGATATTACTTACTGGCCTGCTTCCACTAGCTTGTTCAGTCTACTTTCTTATAGAACCCAAGACTACCAGCCCAGGGATGGCACCACCCACAAGGAGACCTTCCCCCTTGATCACTAATTGAGAAAATGCCCTGCAGCTGGGTCTCGTGGAGGCATTTCCCCAACTGAAGCTCCTTTCTCTGTGATAACTCCAGCTGTGTCAAGTTGACACAAACCCAGCCAGCACAAGCCCTAAGACCCACAAGGTAGAAGGAAACAAACAACTGCTTACAGCTATCCTCTGACATCCATAAGCACTCACTGGACAGGCAGACGGACAGACAAATATACACACAAAAAAATCAAATGTAATAAGCGTTCTTTTATTAGCTATTTTATTTATTTACATTTCAAATGTTATCCCCTTTCCTCTGCAAAACACCTATCCCATCCCCCTTACCCTGCCTCTATAAGGGTGCTCACCCACCCACCCACCCACTCCCACCTCACTGCCCTGGCATTTCCCTACACTGGGGCACCAAGCCTTCACAGAACCAAGAGCCTCCCCACCCATTAGTGCCAGATAAGGCCCCTTCAGCTCCTTCAGTCCTTCCCCTAACTCCTCCGTTGGGGACCCTGTTCGATGGTTGGCTGTAAGCATCTGCATCTGTCTTGGTCAGGATCTAGCAGAGCCTCTCAGAAGACAGCTGTATCAGACTCCTGTCAGCAAGCACTTCTTGGCATCCGCAATAGTCAGTTTTTGTTTTTTTGGGTTTTTTTTTTTTTTTTTTGGTTTTTTGAGACAGGGTTTCTCTGTGTAGTCGTGGCTGTCCTGGAACTCACTCTGTAGCCCAGGCTGGCCTCGAACTCAGAAATCCGCCTGCCTCTGCCTCCCGAGTGCTGGGATTAAAGGCGTGCGCCACCACGCCCGGCTTTTTTTGGGTTTTTTGAGACAGGGTTTCTCTGTGTATCTCTGGCTGTCCTGGAACTCACTTTGTAGACTAGGCTGGCCTCGAACTCAAGAAATCCGCCTGCCTCTACCTCCCAAGTGCTGGGATTAAAGGCATGCGCCACCACCGCCCGGCAAATAGTCGTTTTTTTGAAAGTTATTTAAAAAATATTTTTAGATCGTTTTTAAAATGTATGAGTATCTTGTGTTTATAGACAGACTTTTCCTGTAAGTGCTCTGTCGGTTCCGTATAGCTACGATGAGGAAGAGCCTTGGCTTCTTTCTTGTGTATGCACCTCTGAATGCATCTCTCTCAATCTTGCTGCTGAAGGGAATACCACTATGCCATCTGACCACCTTAGGGTAGAACAGATTCTACAGTAAATCAGAGTCTCAGGGCCAAGTCCACCTGCGGAACAACTAACTGGCTACAGGGGTGGGGTTCCCTTGGCTCCATGGCAGCACGATGACAGCTCTCAGAACTCTAAAGCTAGAAACTCACATTTGCATTTGTAAGGGGCTCAAAGTGGGACTGGCTCCCTGAGTTTGAGTGGGTTCAGGAAACTGTGGGACTTCCAAGGCTGGGTCACAAAGAGAAATGCAGTTTCAGTTTCGGCTTCATCTCCCAGGAATTTGCCCCACTCCTGTAATAGCAATAGCTCAGGTAGACAGGAGCGTCAGGAGTTCAAGGTTATCTTTAGGTACATAGTGAGTTCAAGACCAACCAGGCACTTTTTTTTGTTTTGTTTTGTTTTTTGTTTTTTCCAGACAGGGTTTCTCTGTATAGCCCTGGCTGTCCTGGAACTCACTTTGTAGACCAGGCTGGCCTCGAACTCAGAAATCCGCCTGCCTCTGCCTCCCGAGTGCTGGGATTAAAGGCGTGCGCCACCACGCCCGGCCTAATGAAGAGAATTCTTTTTTTTTAAAGATTTATTTATTATATATAAGTACACTGTAGCTGTCTTCCAACACACCAGAAGAGGGTGTCAGATCTCATTTCAAGTGGTTGTGAGCCACCATGTGGTTGCTGGGATTTGAACTCTGGACCTTCGGAAGAGCAGTCGGGTGCTCTTACCCACTGAGCCATCTCACCAGCCCTCAGGCACTTTTTAAAAGATTTATTTATTCAGTGTATAAGTACATTGTATCAGATCCCATTACACATGGCTGTGAGCCACCATGTACTTGCTGGGAATTGAACTCAGGACCTCTGGAAGAGCAGTCACTGCTCTTAACCACTAAGCCATCCCTCTAGCCCTCAACCAGTTTTTTTAAAAAGACTTTTTTTTTTTTTTTTTGGTCTTTCGAGACAGGGTTTCTCTGTAACCCTCGCTATCCTGGAACTCACTTTGTAGACCAGGCTGGCCTCGAACTCAGAAATCCGCCTGCCTCTGCCTCCGAAGTGCTGGGATTAAAGGCGTGGGACACCACGCCAGGCTAAAACCTTTCTTTTGTATCGTTTTGTTTTTGAAACAGAGAGTTTCTCTGTGTAACTGTTTCAGTCCTGGAAATCACTCTATATAGACCATGCTGACTCCAAGTCAGCGATCTGCCTCAGCCCCAGTGATGAGATTAAAGGCATGTACCACAACCACCTGACTAAGACTTTCTGTGTGTGTGGGTGTGATTTTTTTGGTTATGAATACTTATGCATCTCTGTGTGGGTGTGCACGTAAGTGCAGGAGCCCATAGAGGACAAAGACATCAGACCCACACTTGAGCTGAAATGTGATCAAAATGTGGACCCCTAGAACCCACACTTGGGTCTCCTGGAAGAGCAGCAACCTCTGACTCTTAACCTCTGCCATAGTTTTCCAGCTCCCAGCCTGACTTTTAAAGGGATCACTTGAACTCAGGAGGTTAAGTTTCCATCATAATTACGGGTAACGCTTTTGCATTGCCAGACTATACAAACTATGCATCAGGAAATGGAGTACCCCAGGGAGAGATCATAGGTAGGGATCTAGCTGATGGCCACAATTGAGGCCTCATCCCCCATCCTCAGTCTCCAAACCTGTGAGTGTGCGCATGCGCAAAGCTTCAGCGCGGGTTCTCACTAGCAGCCTTCGGGCTGCCCCAACCCATCCCCGCCCAACCCGGCCTAAATGAACAGACTGAGAAAGGAAAGAAAGGACTGCAGTAATTTTAAGACCCTGAGGTGGGGTTCTTTTGCTCACTGAAGCGGGCAACAGGAAAGCCCTGGCTGCTGAGAAGCTGCTCCGTGGACCTGTGGATTGGACCCCGGGTGGATTCCTAACCTAAGGTGCCCCTTGGCCCTTAGGAACGCAAACCACATTCGCACTACTAGACAAAAAAGAAGCTGACTCAGACTAGCTCAGGGAAGGCGCTCTGCTGAGAGGACACCGAGGGCTCACGGGAATCGGAAGCTGAGGAGATGTGTAATTATAGCGTCTCCGCACAGATATTCTTTTCATCTTGCGTAGGTTTGGTTTGTTTTTCAGTCCAGAAATGAATTGTCAGGTCTTTTCTTTCCCACGTCCTGGTCCCTTTCTTTATCACTCCCTTTACTGATCCAGTTAGTGACTGCTCCATTTACTAATAACCCAAACGAGCCTGTGAGGGCCATTCTCATTCAAACCACTACACATACAATATAGTTGTTTCTTTTTTTAATTATTATTTAGATTGGGGGAGGCGGGTTGGTGTACCTGTGTAGCAGTCACAGAATGACTTTCGGAGTTGATTTTCTCCTTGCATCCTGGATTCCAGGTTTGGACCAGAATAGCTCATTTAAAAGCTGAAACTTTGCCAGGTAGTGAGGCCTGAGTCCTGGCACTCAGGAGGCAGAGGCAGGCGGATCTCAGAGTTCTAGGCCAGCCTGGTCTACAGAGGGAGTTCCAGGACATCTGGGCTACTCTGGGGGGGGGGCGGGTGGGAGGGCTGAAACCTCTGTGAATGAGTCTTGGTTCCATCATTGTAAAATGGGGGCACAGTCTCTATCTAGCCTTGTGGGACAAGAAGGGATTGAACAAGACAATTCTGTACAAGGTTTAGTATGCGGTACTACATTCCCTAGATGCTCATGAGCATCTTCCACCCTGGAGCCACAGGTGTGCTTTCAGACATCCGTTAAATGGAAGTTCAGGACACAGTCACAGGACAGTGATGCTGCCACCAATTTACAAATATTAAGAACTCAGGCAGGCAGATTTCTGAGTTTGAGGCCAGCCTGGTCTACAAAGTGAGTTCCAGGACAGCCAGGGCTATACAGAGAAAACCTGTCTTGAAAAACAAAAAAACAAAACAAAACAAAACAAAACAAAAGAACTCAGGATAGGACGGCCAAGATGGCTCAGCGGGTAAAGGCACTTGCCACCTGCGTTCAATCCCCAACACATGCGTAAGAGTAGAAGAAGAGAATTGACTGCACATGGTGCCTCTCTGACTTCCAGATGTGTGCCATGGCACATGCACAGCCCAAGAAGAAAGGAGGAGGGGAGGAAGAAAAGGGGGAGGAGGGAGGGAGGGAGGGGAAGATGGAAGGGGAGCACAGAGTAGCATCAACAACTCAGGCCAGCTGAAACCCCTGCACTCAGGGAGCAGAGGCAGGGGGATCAGGAGTTCATGGCTACTTTGTGAGTTCAAGGCCAGCCTGGGCTATGTGAAGATGCCTAAAATACTGAAAACAGAAACATAACACTGGGGAATTCCTGTAGGCAGAAATGAGTCCTCTGGGACTCTACTGTCTTAGTTCGGCAGCAACTTGTGGTGACAATTAATGAAGAACAGGCCCGAGGTCCAGGAGGATCCCTGGAGCTGGTTGTATGTAGCCCTCCTGTAGTCCTCAGACAGGCACCTTTCTTCTCCAAATCTGTGCCTCCTGGCTATAAATCAAGATGGTGCAATTCCCAAGGGGCCTCAGTGTCAAGTTAGGAAGGTCTCCCAGTGAGTGAGACTCACACAAACATCAGGAGGAATGAGTCTCTTAGGAGCTGGGGAGTGTGGCTCTGTGAGCGGAGCACTTGCCTACTGTGTGTGATACCCAGGGCTCCACCCCAGCACCTCTGAAACAGGAGAGGTGAGTGTTGGACAAAGGGTACAAAGATCTGCAGGACTCGTTCAGTGTTCTGGGCTATCCTGAAGCGTCAACTGGCCAAATATATTAGTTAAATGGAAAATCACAGAAATACACAATTTCTGAGTTCTAATTGTGTCCTCGTCTAAGGAGCACCAAATCTTGCGCCATCCTGCTCTGTCCTGCTGTGAATTAGCCCTTTGTGCAGGTTACAGGACACCACCAAAGAACAGCATTAGTCACTCAGGGGCCAGCTGGCTTATCAGATTGACAGCCACAGCACTGCAGGACCCTGGCTCAAGTGACCCTGATTTTCCTTAATCACAACCCCAAAGAGCTAAGAATAGAGATGCCGACACACACGCACACCCACACCCACATGCTGAGTGTGTTAGGGATGTGCTCTTGCAAGCCCAGCATTTGAGAGTCAAGACAGAAAGAATTGCTGCAAAATCAATCAAGGGCAGCCAGGGCTACAGAGCAATAGTGTGTGTCTGTGTGTGTGTGTATTCCTGTCTCTCTGTTTCTCTCACTCTGTATATATCTTTATGTGTGTGTCTGTGTATGTGTGTGCGTGTGTGTATATTCCTCTCTCTCTGTTTCTCTCACTCTGTATATCTCTATGTGTGTGTGTGTGTGTGTATTCCTCTGTATCTGTTTCTCTCACTCTGTATATCTCTATATGTATGTGTCTGTGTGTACCACGGACTTACCAGTCCCAGTCCCAGCTCAGCGACTCTCTAGCGTCCTGGGAGAGAGGCAGGACAGATTTTCCTGGCAGTACCCACTCTGTGAGGCCCTCCCGAAAAGGATGGGTATTTTCAATCAAGCTGCTGCTTCTGGACAGAAAGGGCACAGCTGCCTTGGGGCCTCGGGGCACTGTGGGGAGGGTGGAGAAGAGAAAGGCAAAGAAGCCAGTGTGTGAGCTGCCTACTCCCCGGGGATGTAGGCGAGGGAGGGGCAGAGAGGAGAGAGAGGTGGCCTCATGAGTGACTTTCTCTGTCCCGTGTAGTTTAAACAAGAGTAGAGTGAGCTGCCCACTTCTCCAGCAGTCCCTTCCGTCTACAGCTCCCACAGTGGGTCTCCTGAGACAGACTGAGTCAACAAGTGGAAAAGAACCTGAGAGCAACAATATTTTCTCATCTGAGTGTCCAAGGAGCCAAATATTGCGGTCATACCATGGCCATCAAAATGGCTCTCTCATTCAGCCCACTGACAGCCGGAGAGAATTTGGCTGGCCTGGTAGGCAAGCATGCAGTGCCTCCTCCCTCACAGGAAGCTGCCTGCTTGGCTGAAGAGGGTGCTTCTTTCCCCAGAGAAGAGGCCTATCTTGAGTCAGGGCTAGAAGAACAGTAGTGCGCCCCTTCCAGAGCCTCCAGGGAAGCTTTCAAAATGTCACATTACCGTTGTCATCAAAAATCCCTTATCTAAGGGCTAAAGATAGAGTCCATGGTACAGCACTGGTCTAGCATAGTCAAAGCTCAGAAGCAATGGCTCTGACCCAGCACTACAGGAAGGAGGATGAGAAATGGGAAAGGAGGGGAAGAAAAAGCAGGAGAGGAGAAGGGAAGAGGGGAGGGAGGAGGGGAAGGAGGGGGACAAGGAAAAGAAAGAGGGGAGGAAAAGAAGGGGAAGAGGAAGAGGGGGAGAGAAGGAAGAGGTAGCAGAGGAGGAGAAGAGAGAGGGGGAGGAAGGGAAAATGAAAGGGGAGGAAGGGGAGGAGGGAAGGAAGAGGATGGGGAGGAGGAGGAGTTTTGGTCTTCTGAAAGTTCCTTCACAGTCATACCTGCTGCAAGAACTGGGAAGCATTTCCCATTGGGCTGGGGAGCACTGCGGGGCAGGAAGGTGGGGACATTAAACCTTCCCCTAAGAGATCACAAGAGCCACCAGATAAAAGAGTGAGCCCACAACCAGGTTTGCCAGTATGGGTTTCCCACCTCAGTCACTGCTGCCCTAGGAAGATCTGACAGGGCCTTTCCCGAGGCTGGGCACACTTTTGGGGTAGGCTTTCTTCCTTTCCGGTCACTCTGCCCTGACCCAGAGCGAGCTCTGAAATTCTGGACATCTAATCCTTGATTGCTAATTGTGGAAACAATTTTTTGTTGTTTGTTGCTGTTGTTGTTGAGACAGGGAGGGCCTCACTATGTAGCCTTGGCTAGCTTAAAACAACTGGGGGGGGGGGGTGTTGAGTCATCTCTCCAGTTCCTCACAGATATGTGTTGTTCCTTGCAAAGTTTGTCATTGCTTCCCAGATTTGATACTCTCAGGCCTCCTTACTTTGTGCTTGGGGAAAGAGGGGGAGGAGGTGGAGGAGGGGGAAGAGAAGGAGTGAGAAAAGGAGGAGGGGGAAGAGGTGGAGGAGGAGAGAACCCAGGGGTTCTTTACAAAGCACCTCACCTTGAAATGCCATGGGATATTGTGTCAAACACTGGGCAGGGTCTAGCTCTCGCCACTAGTGTTCTTCCGGCACACAGCCCAGCCATCTGGGCTCTGTACAACGCAATAGTGTGCCTTGTTTTGTAACAAGTAGTCCAAACTGGCCTTGAACTCCCCAAGTAGCCAAAGGTGACCTTGAACTTCCGATCTTTTCTGCTTCCACCTGCCCGGTGCTGGGATCACAGGCGTGCACCACCATGCCCTGTTCCAGCATGCTAGCTACTGAGCAGGCTGAATGCTCAGCCCCCCTGATGTGTTCCTTTCTCACCGGGACATGTCAACAGTAGCAGTTTACCAGGATCCAAGCAGCCCCTTGGGCCCTGTTAAGCCATTGGGAACATTGGTTCTTTATCTGCCTGTGGTAGAGCTGGTTTTGTTCTGGCTAAAATAACATCAAAACCACATAATGAGAAGTTTGGAAAACTGAGCAAAGCAACAAAAATGACCCATAATCTCGCTCCCCAACACAGCCGTAATTTCTGAGGACTATACTTGGCCACTCCCTTCAGTCACAAAAGTAATGCTAGGTCAGTTTTTTTTTTAGTTGTTTTGTTTTGTTTTGTTTTGTTTTGAGACAGGGTTTCTTTGTGTAGCCCTAACTGTCCTGGAACTCACTCTGTAGACTCTGCTGGCCTTGAACTCTGAAATCCGCCTGCCTCTGCCTCCCAAGTGCTGGGATTAAAGGCGTGTACCACCACTGCCTGGCAATGCCTGGTCATTTTAATGTTAGAATCACCTATTATCTTCTTCGGAGGCAGTCACTGAATGGGTTGGGTATTTCCCTCTAGTCTGCTTCTTTTATTCTCTTTAGAGACAGGGTCTCAGATATCTCCAGATGGTTTTGATTTCCTTTGGGAGCTGAGGATGGCCTTAAATTTCTGATTCATTCTCTCTCAGATTTCCCCCCACCCTGAGACAGGATGCCACTGTGTAGCCCAATGTAGTGAACACTTGGAATACAAAATAAAGATGGTGGAATGAGACATTCCGTCTCTAGTTCCTAACATCAGAAGTGAGTGCCTGTGTGTCACCAGCAACATACTGGGGGCCAGCTGACTACACCAATCAGAAACAAGGACCACAAAGTCTGCAGGGGTGAGATAGGCCTTTTCAGTGTCTACGATTTCATCATGGACATTACTGTCGATTTCCTGCCCCTGTATGTGCGGGTCTATCGCCATCTCGCCGTCTCCGGCTCCTGTGTTATAAAGACAGTCTCATGCAGCCCAGACCAATCTCAAATTGACTAGGTAAACTGAGGCTGGCCTTGAACCAGTCCCTCCTGCCTCTATCTCCTGAGAGCTGGGTAACAGCTTCTGGAGCCTCACCCAGCTTCACTTTAACCACCCCAGCCAATCCTGTGACTCCTCTTCATAGTGAGAGCATTGACACTTCTGTTCTGAGTGTGAAAAAAAAAAAAATAAAATCACATAGTACTTCCTACTAGAACCTTGCCCGGGTCAGCTGAAGTGTGTGTGTTTGCTTACCAATCTGCAGGTTTGCTTAAGTTTGTTTATTTTAGAGACAAGGTCTTGCTCTGTTGCCTAAGCCAACTTGAAACTCTTGCGCTCCAACAGTTCTCCTGCTCCATCTTTCTAGAGCAGCTGGGACTCTAGGCATACTCCACTACAGCTGACTGAAGCTTGAATGAATGAATGAATGAATGAATGAGTTACTACCTCTGAGGGACCCTCCTCATGGCCTTCTCAACTCTGTGCTTTAATTAGTTGCTTAGAGGTGTCTCCATGCCTCAGTTTCCCCATCTGTAATAGTAAACGAGTTCACGGGTGTGGTGTGTGCTTGGAACAAGAACAAAACCATCCTAACATCTACTCTCTAGGGACTCTGCAGAGTCCATCCCTTCCGCTATCAGACTGTTGAGATAAAGGTTCCCCCAGGAATCGGAATCCCCTCCCCCACAGGAGTCTCATGCTCAGAGAAGAAAAAAAGCTGAAGCCTGCTGCCAGCCAGAGAGGGTACTTGTCTATCAGGGAAAAATTCTACACAGGACAGAATGGAGCCCAGACTGGTCTGGGTCAGTGACACACAGCACAGCACACGGTGAGACAACCTGGCTGTGCACCTCTCTCAAGCCTCAACCTCAGTCTGAAGATGGATTTTGGGGGGGGGGGTCCCTAGACCTCATTACTTGTCACCCTTCTCACTGTGACCACAGCGAATACATCTCTCTGCTTTTCACTACGTAGCTCCATCATTGCCTTACGGGGGGCGGGGGGGAGGGCAGGCCACTGGGGCCCTGCCTCTGATAAGAAGAATGAGCAATTAGGATTTCCAGGAACCGAGGGAGCTCTTGCTGGTCAGTGTCTCCAGCACCCAGAGACCCCGGGCCTGCTGTCAAGGGTGTTCAATATACACTTATCCATTGAGCCAACAATGCCAGGATTGGACCTGCAGAGGAGAAAATGGACAAACAAGACAGTGAGCCTGCAGGTGAGGCCAGAACTGGAGCCAACAATCTACCTCTCTCTCTCAACCCAACCCTAGCAACGCCAGCAGCTCTCTGGGAGAGGGGCACAGTTGCTTCTAGTTGGCAAAACCAGTCTCCCAGCTTCCCTGTGGAACCCAGCACCTGCTGAGCCACCGACCCACGGACTGTCTCTCTCTGGAAGGCAGCCACCGACCCACGGACTGTCTCTCTCTGGAAGGCAGTTCACCTCTGGATTTCAACACTGCCCTTTCCCCTTCCCTTCTCTTGCCCTTAGGAATCCCTGAAAGCTTCTTGTGCTCGTGGCTTCTGTGACTTCTCAACATCTCTTGTGCACACACACACACACACCACACACACACACACACACACACACACACACACACACACACACACCAGCCTGTGTCGAAGCAGTTCATCCTGTACAATGTCTCTCTGATGAAATAAATAACTGATTCCGTTTCTGTCACCTGCTGAGGCTCTAGCTGCTCTGCCCTCAGACCTCTTAATGCTGAGGCTCAGAAGCACACAGTGAGGTACAGGAACCTGGTCCCAGGCCCTGGCTTGCTGGAGCGAAGGAATCTATTGCTTCGGCCACTCAGTCAGAATCCCTCGGAGATTGATGTGATATGCACAGTGACACCTAATCAGGCTTGGAAAACTGGGCCAACAGTTAAGCCACACAAAGGAACTAACCGCAGCTCCACTGGCAACTGGCTCCTTGGCAAGTGCCAAAACAAACAGCTGTGGTGCAGGCCTTCCCCGGGCTGCCGACTTCCTGGACACTGGCAGAGGCCACTCAGGAAGGGGGTACCTGAGTGGGGTGTTGTTCAGTTGGTAGAACGTTTGCTTGCCTTGCATGAAGCCCAGGGTTCTGTCTGTACCTCATACCTGTGATCCTAGCAGTTGGGAAAAGACAGCAAGCACCCGGATCAGAAGTTCAAGGCCACCCTCCCCTTTATAAAGGGATCTGAGGCAGCCTGGGACACATGAATGAAAAATGAAAAGAGCCCTGAGCTATCTGGTGTTTTCTTCATGGAAGTCCAAGTCTCCCCCCCATTCCTCCCAGGATTCTCCGAATCTGGCTGTTGTCTTTTGCGATATTTTAGAATATTCTAGCCAGAGCGCAGAGTATAAAATACAAGTCAAAGGCAATGAGCATATGTTAGATGGATGGAGGAGGGCCTAAAAATGCTGGTGCTGGGGAGGAAAAATGGCTCAGCAGTTAAGAGCACCAGCTGCTTTTACAGAGGACCTGCCTTCAGTTCACAGCAACCGCAGGACGGCTCACAAGCAACTGTAACTAAACTGGTTCCAGGAAATCCAATGCCCTCTTCCGACCTCGGTAGGCACCAAGCAAGCACACAATGCACAGACAATCATACACACGTGTGAATATGTAAAATAAAAGAGTTCGAGACTCTTTTCCTACATAAAGAGTCCAAGCCACCCTTGACTACAAAAGACTCCAAGGCTCAGGGGAAAATTTGGAAGAAGACTTCTGTAGGCTAGTCTGGAGCATAGAGAGTTAGATCTAGGCAAGCAAACAAAGAAAAAGAAGGAGGAGGAACAGCTTGGTCTACCATGGACATAGCTGACATCTGTGCCCCAGGAACATGTGAAATGGTTGCTACACATGTTCCTGAGAGAGGATCCCAGCACACCCCACTCCAGCTACCCACCAGCCTCCCTGAAGACCCCAGGCATTACAAATGCCAACTTGGCTCAGAGGCGTGGCTGGCTAACTCTGCAGACATCTAAAGAAAGAATTGAGGGGACTGCCCATCCCCCCAGGCCACCGGTATTTGCAGGGAAAAGAAAAGGATATGGTTGAAGGGACCAAAGCTGAGTGATCAAAGCTTCACTCCCCGGCCCCCCCACCCCAGCTCCCCACCAGGTGCCCCTTCGTCCTTGATCTGTCCTCCTCTTCCCAGCTGCCGCCCACACCCCTCCGCCCATCAATTCCAGGGAGGTGGGCAGGCAGCAGCTGCCACCCACAAAGCCAGAGGAAACAGCTGTTCTGCAGAGTCAGGCGCTCAGCTCAGCTTCAAGCCACCCCAACACACGCTGAAGGATTGCTTGCCAGCTCCCCTGGGCTCAGCAGTTTAATGATTTTTTTTTTTTTTTTTTTGCATTTAAAAGGTATTGGGGGGAGGGGCTGTAGCATAAACGAGACAGGGACACAAACTTGTGTCTGCTGCCCTTGGGAGGTGGAAACAGGAATTCAAGGCCATCCTTGCTGGGTCATAGAGAGTTTGAAACTAGCCATTGATTACATGAGACCCGGGCTCAAACAAACCAAACCAAACCAAAAACAAAAGAAGCAGACCGCCTAAACAGGAGGCAAAAGCTCTGCAGTTAGTCATGGGTACTGCCCCTGCTGAGGACCCCAGTTCTGTTCCTAGTAACAACACTAGGCAGTTCATACCTGTAACTCTAGCTCCAGGGAATCCAATACTTCTGACCTCTTTCAACAGCTGCAGCCCTGTGCCCAAACCCACAGACAGAGACACACGTGCATGTAACTAAAAATAATAATAAAATATCTGGGTGTGGTGGCACATGCCGGTAATTCCAGCACTTGGGAGGCACAGGCAGGTGGACCTCTGAGTTTAAGACCAGCCTGGTCTACACAGTGAGCCCCTGTCTTAATCATAATAATATTTCACAATCATCATCATAAAAGTAAACCTTAAAAAGGAATAAAGTATGTGGGAGAATTTAAAGTATCCAAATGTTTACAACAGAACAAAACAAACAAACAAAAAACTCCAACCAGACACAAGGTTGTAAGGACCTGGGTTTGAAAAGATGGGAGCCCTTAGCTGTATAGACTCAGGCCCCAATGGGTAACTGTAACAAGTTTGACGAACACATGGACACTTTGTTACAGTTCGCTAAAAAGCTTGAAACAGGATTGTTCTGACCCATAGATCAGCCTGGGAAATCTGTCCTCAGAAAATGTCACCAAATCATCACCCGGCTTGAGGCTGCTCCAATGGCAAGCTACAGGAAGATCACAGATGTGGGACTTAAAATAGTGTGCCCTGCTTAAACTGAGGAGGAGGGACAGACAGCCAACTGAGCTACTGGGCACAGGGTCCACCCTCTCCTTCAGCATCACCAGCATCATGCCTTGGATCCAGATTCTGAGATGAGGAGACTGCAAAGCAGGGCTGGGGAGGTGGGAGCTAAGCAGGGGTGGTTTTGTTGTTGCTGTTGTTGTTTTTTTTTTGTTTTTGTTTTTCGAGACAGGGTTTCTCTGTATAACCCTGGCTGTCCTGGAACTCACTTTGTAGACCAGGCTGGCCTCAAACTCAGAAATCTGCCTGACTCTACGTCTTGAGTGCTGGGATTAAAGGCGTGCTCCACCATGCCTGACTAGGGGTGTTTTCTCAAGCTCCATTTAGAGCCTAAATCTGCTTGGGTTTTGCCTAGCATGGTCCAGCAAACTGTTACCAGGTTTGTTTGTTTCGTTTTGTTGGTTTTGTTGTTTGTTTTTCTCTCCCCCACCCCCACCCCCTTTTTTTGAGACTAGCTCTGGCTTAGTTATGGGCAATCCTCCTACCTCTTCCAAATCCTAGGATTTCAGACATACACTACCAGGCTAGGTTTTTTAATATATATTTTTAATTCGTATTGTTGTGTACTTGCAAGTGCAACTGTACCTTGCTGCATGTGGAGGTCAGAGAACAACTTTGGTAGTCAGTAGGTTCCCAAGCCTCAAACTCAGGTCCTCAGGATCACTCCTTCCTTCCCCTTTCCCTCCTCCCCCTCTCTACTCCCTTACCCTTTCACCTCTTTGACCTCCTCCTTCCTCACCTCCCTCACTCCTCTAACACACCTCCCTCCTCACCCTCCTCACCTATCTTACCCTCCTTATTCTACCTAGTTGTGCATCTAGAAGTGTCTTCCTAGTAGAGACTTGTCCTTTTCACCAAGTATGTGTCACACCCTTGCTGCTTGCTGCTCAGGGCACTACGACACTTCCCCAGGTTTGTGGGTCACATCCCCAGACCATTCCACAGGCACCTTCCAGACTTCTCTCTCTCCTGTGGCCTTCTGCTCTGTGGAGCAGCAGCCTGCATAGCACATCTACCAAGCTAGGGTAATGTGTCACCTCCCACACAGGAGCACCTGTGTGACTGCCCCTGTACCAGACAGCTCAAGGGGAGAGGTTCCAGGACAGTGTGCAAAAATCAGTTCTCCCCATTCACCTTGTGGGTCCAGCCTCGGTCAAACGTGTCTTTATCCACAGAGCCATCTCAGAGGCTCCAAGATCTTTCAAATTACATTTGTTGATTGATTGATTGATTGATTGATTGTGTGTGTGTGTGTACCATAACTCCTCTGTGGAGGGCAGAGAACAACCTTGGCGGGGGGGTTGGTTCTCGCCTTCCACCCTGTGGGTTCCAGCTGTGGACTCTGCTTGTCGTTTGGCAGCAAGTTTCTCTACTTGCTGAGCCACTTGATGACTCCAACAGGGCCCACCTGGAGCCCACAGCCACCCAGTGAGTGGGAGCTGAAACTGGAGTTTCAGAAAGCCAGGAGGCCCCTCAGCAGGCCTCGCTTCCTCTGCCTCTGCCTCCTGCTTCCTCTTGCATCCCATCCAATGCTTGGCACTACTGGCCCGAGGAGGTCACAGCTCCTGACACAGCACATGCCAGGTCCCCACCCTCCAAGCCAGTCCTGGCTGCCATACAGAAAGCGAAAGGAGGATTTGGAACTGAACAAGAAAATAATAAAACCGCGGAAAGGGAAGAAACAGCTGTCAGAATATTGGAAAAATTCCCAGGCAGGAATTCCCAGCCCTCAAGGGCTCGCCAGGTTGAGGAAGTTCTTCAAAAACAACCTGGACACTCCTCCTGGATACTGTCCCCAGTCATGGAAGCACCTCGGTCCCTGCCATGTGTGTCTGAAGGCAGAGCCAGCTTAGAGAGTCAACTATAAGCTGGATAGTGGTGGTGGCCCACACCCTTTATTCCCAATGCTCGGGAGGCAGAGGCAGGAAGATCTCGGAGTTCAATCCCCTGGGACTGGAATTGGAGCATTGTGAGGTGCCATTGTGGGTGCTGGGGAGGGATCCTGGGCCTTTGGGGAGAACAGCCAGTGGTCTTACCTGTTGAGCAGTCTCTCCAGCCAGATAAGAAGAATTCTTAAAAAACAAAACAAAATCTACCAAGTTTGGGTTTGTCTGGGGGTGGAGGGGTGGAGAAAGTCAGAGGTCAGACATCTTGCAAAAGGGCTACCACGTCCTCTGGCTGAGTCTGGCGTCCTCAGCTCTGTACTCATTCTGAATTATAGTTCTGTAAGAAGAGCGCTTTGCAGGGAGATATGAGCTCTCAATCTTCCACCAAGGAAGAAGGATTCCGCCTAAGCTTGCCAGTTCCAGCCAGGACATGGCCTGAGGAACGTCCTTCTGCCCCGTCTTCCACACCTGTCTCTGTCCCATGAGGCCTCTTGTCTCCAAAGCCATCTGTCTCCCAAACAAACCCCAGATGCCATCCCAAGATTAATCTTCCAAAGACAATCCCTGCTCCCTCTGTCAGCCAGCCAGACCCACCCTGCTCTCTTGAAGGCTCAGAAACAGAACATTGAGCACAGACCCAAGGCTCCGGGTTCGGATTCTCCCTCCGCTATTCCAAGCCTTCTCTCCTGCCCCTACAGGATGGGGCTAATAAGGACACATTACCTTAAGTTATGTGCTGAGGGTGGAGTGAGTAAGAAAACGGCGTCTTGGGTAAGGGTATCGCCCAACAAGAGTCCACGCTGACTGCCAGTGCTGGAGGACCTAGGTTTGGTCCCCAAAATGGAGAAACAAAAATGGTGTCTGGGGTCATGAACCCTTTTTATTTTTTAGATCCATTGTTTTATTTTTAAAAGAATTTATTTATGCCCGGTGGTAGTGGTGCAGGCCTTTAATCCCAGCAGTTGGGAGGAAGAGGCAGACAGATTTCTGAGTTCAAGGTCAGCCTGATCTACAGAGTGAGTTCCAGGACAGCCAGGGCTACACAGAGAAACCCTGTCTGGAAAAAACAAAAAAGAATTATTTTATGTATATGAGTACACAGTAGCTGTCTTCAGACACTCCAGATGGGATCATCGAGCCATGTGGTTGCTCGGAATCGAACTCAGGACCTCTGGAAGAACAGTCAGTGCTCTTAACCACCTGAGCCATCTCTCCAGTCCCTGTTTTGTTTAAAGTGTGAGTCCAGGTGTGCACCAGGTTTGTGCCTGGAGCCTTAAAGATCGGAAGAGGGAGCTAGACCTGAGTCCTCTGCTAGGGCTCTTAACCAAAAAGCAGCCCAGCCCCGCCACAGCCTTTTTTTTTTTTTTTAATTTTTTTTGAGGTAAGGTCTCACTATGTAGCTACTATTTTAAAATTGTGTATACATGTGCATGTGCATGCATTTGTGTCTGTGTAGACACACAAAGCACATTTGTGGTCAGAGGACAGATGCAGGAGTACACTCTCTCCTACTGGCTGAGTTCTAGGGTTCAAACTCAGGTCATCAAGCTTGGTGACAAGTGCCTTTCCTCACTGAGCCCTCTCACCACCCCCTCTTCCCATTTCACGGTCCCACTGAAGGATTCCATCTTACCGCCTTTAGTGGCTGGGAATGTACACGGCATATAAAAGATGCTCAATAAACACACTGAATTTCTCCATTCTGTGATCTGTTCAGGGCAACGTAACACACCTAGGCATCCAAAACACACACACATACTCACATACACTCATACACACACACACTGTCACATACAACATACATACATTCACATGTACATACACGTACACACACACTCCTACACAAATATACACACATACATACACATATTCACATACACACATTCACACATGTATACACTCACACACATATGCACACTCACATACACACACATACAGTCATACACACCTATTCATACTCATTCACATACACATGTATGTATGTACTTTTACATATACATGCATACACACTCACATACATACATATACACATTCACACATATACATATACACATACATACACACACTCACACAAATATGCACATATACATACATATATACATATATACCCATATACTCACACATACAAATTCACATACACACATTCCCATATACGTGCATACATACGCTCACATACACTCATATACACACACACATACACTCACACTCACAGAACCACATAAACACATGTATATACACCCACACACATACACACACTCACACACACACACACACTCTCCTCTCTTAAAGGGCCAGGTTCCTTCAGCCCCTTCTGAGCTTTCAGTTCTAACTCCCTCCTCCACCCCCTCTCTGCTTCCTGGGCCTCAGAACAGGCTCTAGCTCTGAGACACACATTAGCTTGTGGCTGGGAATTTTAATGCTTTCTCAGCTTCCTCTCTGACTTGGCACTTTATGCCCACCACCTCCAGGGGCAGCCCGGGTGAAGAGTACTCCAGCCACCCAAACGCCCTTTTCTTGTGTGGTTTTGATGTTTGGAAAGGGCTTCCCAGGTGAAGCAATCAGAATAACTAGACACAACAAGACGTGTGGTCTCCAATTCACTTTCCGGGCTCCATGACTGTGAGATGAAAGGCAGGCAAGTGTCTGCCCAGGAAATCCGAGCCGGACAGTTCAGGGTAACAGGCGGCTTCCCGCCCTGGCTGGGGGACAGCTGCCTACAACCCGGCTGTTGACACACTAAAAAAAGAAATTCCATGGTGACCAGTAGACTCTAGCCAGCACCTGATGGAAGGCGGTAGTTTGAAAATAATCCCTAATGACACCCAACCCTCCCCGGCCCCGTTCCCAACAAAAGGAGAAACTGGAGAAACTCCTCGAGATGGAGTTTTTAAGAGAGCTGGGGTGCTCAGCTGCCAGAAGCCCTGGCAGAAGCTGGCTAGGGTTGGTCTCCAAGGTCACCACAATGGCAGCCCCTCAGGCTGGCTGGTGCTTTCAGACACCCACACCCTGGGATAGCCAGGGTTTGTGCTAGCCAGAGGGCAGTGGTCCCTGGAAGGCTGGGGTGGCAGAGGACTGAAAAATAACAGCTATAGCCAGCAGTGCTGTTGCCAGGCTCTGTGTGGGCTCCTCTCCCAGTCTCTCCCGTCCACAATGCCTCATGAGCACCGGTCCCTTAGGACCCTTTTGAGTGCATTAAAGCAGAGTCTTCTCAGGGTCTATAATGGTGACCACAGCCTTCTACCATAAGACAGGTATAGAAACTGAGCCTGGGAGGGTCCTCTCTCCTGCCCACTGTACAAGAGATGATCAGGTTGTTTGAGCACTCAGTGTTGCTCCATCCCAGATCTAGGAGCTTCATGGAACTTAGCATAGGCCCTTTCTTTCCCCTGGACTCTGAGTGTAGGACCCCACCTCCTCTTCCTAAATACCTCTGGCACCCAGCACTCTTATCTGCATGGACTTTGCCCTCTGCCCTTGTGGACCCAGCAGAAGGACTTGCTGATAAGGGGCCATTGCCCAGGTTTATAGTTTCCTCCCGCCTCTCTGGCGACACCTGAGCCTGCTGATCCCCACCCTCCACCCCACAGTCATCCAGTGGCCGTCATCCACATTCAATAATAGCGGCACATCCCTTATAGCCAGTCGCCCGCAAAGTCTCACAGTTACATCACTTTTACCCAGGCTTAGTCACAAGGGCACACCTCACACACTGCCAGCTACAGAAACAGTCACACATTACACTATGGCTTTACACATACGCCTATAGTCACACCTTACCTGCATGTACTCAAGAGGACATGTGTGCGTGTTCCAGCACGCATACAAGTGAGCACACGCATTCGAGCACCCACATACACACAAACGTTTCTATGATAGTGAATGGGAGGGGCCAACAAGAGAAAGATTCACCTTCTAGGGTAAAAGAGTTAAGACCCTTGCCTCTTTTGCTTTGAAAACCTGGTGGCCAGAGTTCAATACCCCAAACCCACACCAGGTGAAGAGAACCACCTCCACGCTTCACATTTAAGGCCGCTTAGCTGCACGGGCAAGCATGAGTGCACGCACATGTACACACTCACACACACAATCAGTAGAAGTAGACAAATCTTTGTGACTTCACAGCCAGCCTGGCCTACATAGCAAGACCTAGGACAACCAGGACTATATAGAGAGAAGCTCTCAAATTGAAAAAAAAAAAAGAAGAAAGAGAAAAACGTTTAAGGTTATTCTTAGTTTATAGACCCTCTTTCAAATAAAATATAGAACAAACGAAACATAAAATGGAATAGCTGTTTTTGAAGGCCTTTTTGGGATCCCTTGCTTGTCTGGAACTGCTAGCTGCTGCCACCTTGTGAGCTGAGGCGGAACTACAGATTCTGTGCCCAGGGTGGGGTGGTGGCCAGCTGGTTGAAGACAGGCTCCTACTCCCCACGACCCCCACAACCATATGCCACCAAGACCTGTGACTGCCGTTTTATAGGTACATTCCATTGGCATAGGAAACAGCAGGGGAATCTTGGAAATCAGCGTTTGGCTGGTGCCCATGATGACCCAGGCCACTGTCATCAGTTACAGTGATGGTTGGTGGCAATGTCCTGGCATCCTGATGGGTTTTGTGAATGATGAAGACCCCAAAGTAGTGACTGTGACCGCTAACACTCTCCAAGCCACCCTTAACTTCTTCTGTCAGGTCTTGAGGTCGGCCCGGGGCACGAATCCTGGCACTGACACGAGTGGGTGTGTCTAATGATCCTCATCTTCCCAGAGAGCTCTTCAGAGCCTCACTGTGGTGAGGCACCTACTATGTATCACTGTGGAGCCCAGAGCCAACCTGCTTCCTTTCCCTGTTGGTCTTATTTGTCTGGGTGTTTTATGTATGGCATGCATCATATGGATGCCTGATGCCCCTAGAGGCTGAGAGGGCTGTGAGCTGCAGAGTGGGTCCTGGGAATTGAACCTGGGTCCTCTGGAAGAGCAGCCAATGTTATTAACCCCTGAGCCATCTCTTGATTGTGCTCGTATTTTATGAATTTTATTATTTTTTAAAGATTTATTTAATGTGAGTACACTGTCACTCTGTCCAGACACACCAGAAGAAGGCATACAGATGGTTGTGAGCCACTATGTGGTTGCTGGGAATTGAACTCAGGGCCTCTGGAAGAGCAGTCAGTACTCTTAACCACTGAGCCATTTCTCCAGCCCCCAAATTTTATTATTTTTTTTATAATTTTTTTAATACTAAGTGGGTGACTTAATTCTATCACCAGGCAATGGTTTCTATTTTCACCTCCTGCTTTGCATATTTTTTTGTCTCTTCCAGGAGGTCCCTGTGATCCCCTGCCTCATGGGCAGCCATTAGTAGATCCTTTGTGTGCATGTTGTCATGCCCTATGTTTTGTAGGCATGAATTGCCACGCGGCACTCTTCCCTGGCCTGTAGGCTGGCCTTACATTCCCTACATAGCTAAGAATGCCTATGAGTCTACCTCAAATTATCCCTGACACCCAAAACTATCTCTGAATGGTGGCAAGGTGGTACAGGCCCGTAATCTCTGCAAGCAGGAAGCTCCAGTAGAAGAGCCTTTAGTTCAAAGACCACTTGGACTACAATAACTAGACCCCCATCTCAAAGAAAGATTAAAAGTAAATAAATAACCAGACACGATGGCCTATATATCTAGACTCTCAGTCAGGAGACAATGGCAGAAGGCTCACTGCCAAGTTCAAGGTCACCCAGCCTAGTTTACATAAAGTCAAGGCTAGCCTAGGCTACATAAAAAGACCCTGTACCAAAAAAAAGTATGTGTGGGGGTGTGGGGGGTGTAGACCAATGAGATGGTTCAGCAGGTAAAAGTGCTTGCTGGCCCAGGTCTGACCACCTGAGTCTGGTCCCCAGAGTTGTCCTGACCTCTACAGGTGTAGCATTTGTCTGTCCCTCATCTATTCATTATCCTCTACAACACAACTAACCAGTACTTGTCTGATCTCCAGTACCCAAATGGTGGCGCCATATGTAACTCCAGTTCTAGGGGATCCAACATCCTCTTCTGGCTTCTGTAGGCACCAGTACACAGACACACACAGGCAAAACACCCATACAAAAAATTACTTCAAATATGCTTTTTTTATAAAAGATTGGATGGTGGTGGTGGTCCCTGGCACCCAGGAAGCAGAGACAGGTAGATCTCTTTTTGAACTCCAGGACATGCAGGGCTACAGAGAAACCCTGTCACTAAAATGGATGCAGATGGTGCTTGTGAAATCCTTGGAGTGGGCAGCCCACCTGTTCCACTGTGCCTCAGAGCCAACACCTGTTGGAGGGAGTCTACTGCCAACAAGGGCCAGCCCTGGCAATGCTGTGCGTGCCTGCCGTCATCTCAGAATAACTGCAGGTCCTGTTGGTTACTGTTACCAGCGTACCAACCTGGCCACAGGAGTGGGATGGTGACAAAAGGAGCAGAGCATGAGCAGGCAGCCCTGGGGACAGGCACAAGCACAAACCACAGGCTAAATCAGACCTGTGTTGACTCCTTGGGGCAAGGTCTGTTTGCCATCTGTCTGAGGCTTTATCTGTCAGGGCAGCTGGCATATTGCCAGCACCCTCTCAGGGTGAAGGGTTGATTGGCGAGGTGACCGAGCTGTGATCTATCAGCCCAGTCAGTCCCTCACCTTCCCTGAGTCTTTGCTTATTTTCTAAATCCTGAGATGTGGGTAGCACAAGGAATCACCTCACACATGGCTTCGGGGCTATAGATGATCCATTCCCTCAGGAGTTAAAAGTGCTTTCTGCTCTTACTGAGCACCTGGGTTTACTGTCTAAGACGAACTATAGTTTCAAGGGATCTGACACCCTGTTCTGACAGCTACAGGTCTGCACACACTTGGTACAGACATATACTCAGACATAAACATAAAAAAAACTTTCACAGGCTGGAGAGATGGCTCAGCGGTTAAGAGTGCCAACTGCTCTCCTGAAGGTCCTGAGTTCAAGTCCCAGCAACCACATGATGGCTCACAACAATCCACAATGAGACCTGATGCCCTCTTCTGGGGTGTCTGAAGACAGCTACAGTGTGCTTACGTATAATAAATCTTTAAAAAAAAAAAAAAAGACTTTTACTTAATCTTTTGAGACAGGACTTATATATGTTATGGGACAGGGTTTCTGGGTAGCCTTGGCTGTCTAGAACTTAATTGGCTAGCTTGGCCTGGAACTTAGATTCACCTGCATCTGCTTGTAAATGCTGGGATTAAAGGTCTTTCTCTACACATTCTAGCTTGCTTTCAAAATTCGGAAATTACACTCTAGCCATCCCTATGGTTTCCTCCTCACTCACAAGACCCTGAGCAAAGCATCAGAGCTGGAATCTATTGGTTCACACTGGGCACTTCTGCCTATGTGTTTCTGAGCACATGGCTTTAGGCTCTGTAGCTGAAACAAGTTATGCAAGCTAACAGTTCCCCACATACCACTACTAGGAGTTTGGCCCTGAGCCTTAATTTCAACATATATGACAAGGACCCACCAGTGAGGCTCAAGTGACGTGGCAGGAGATTCCAAGCAATGTCTACTCTGGTCACTCTGGTCAGTTACTGTGCTAACTCAACTGTGCTCCAGAGACCCATGGCCTAGATTCATGGCCTCAGGCAAAGGACTTGGTCCAAGGATTCCGGCAGGGTAATGCTGCCTCCTAGTGGTTAAACAAGACAACTGAACACCCAATTTGTAAAACTGTCACACTATGCTTTTTTTTAGGGCAAGGCTGTCTCTGGGGAAATAGTGCAGATTAACTGCCTGGAATAACAGGGATTGCTGATGTGTTTGGGACGGAATCCACTAAGTATGAAATATGAAACATCCTCCAAGATTGCTATCAGAGACACTGAGCATGTAAGTTCATGGAGCCATCCCACATTCCAATAGTTAAATCAGATGAGAACCAATGTTGAGTGCAGGCATCTTACCAGTTCGGCATCTGCTTGCCCTGCCATGTCCTTCAGTCCCCTTCCCTTGCCAGTTCTTTCACTCT
This sequence comes from Mus caroli, assembly GCF_978045245.1. NCBI lineage: Eukaryota > Metazoa > Chordata > Mammalia > Rodentia > Muridae > Mus > Mus caroli. The sequence goes on from NW_028227273.1 coordinate 64,858,732, forward strand.
GTGGGTATCTCCACCAGAACCTCCGACAGTATGTAAAGATCTGAGCACCTATGTCCTCTCACATTTTCTGCCAATGCTGACCAAGGCCTGGAACATACTAGGCAATGCTGAGCTACACACAGCTACAGTTCAGGGCTAGGTGCAGGAAACACGTGGGGCTGGCTGGGCAAGAGCTCCAAGTGAGCATGTACTTGGCACTCAAGGCCTTTCACTAGTGTAGTGGATTGCTACCCTCAAAACTCCTGGGGGTCAATCCTGAACAAAGACTACCTTCAAAACAACCAAGGGTTGTAGTCACTTTGTTTTCAGGATCCCCATTACCACCAGCAGCAACGGGAACTACTGAATGCTGAAAACATTATAGTCTGACTGCTAGAATTCTTGGGAATCAGGCTCTAGAAACAGAGCCAGGGCAGCCTGTCAGCAGGGTACAGGAGGATCATAGGCATCACGGTGGCTAACCCAGCTAGAGAAGTAAAAACGCTCACCTCCGATTTTCCAGTTAAGACCACCATGGGATTAGAGACAAAGTCATCTCCAGAGGGTGAAGAATCAGATGCCATTTTCTACTCTCCATGGACACCTGCACTCATCCATTTAAGATGTAAGGACATCATTTCTTGTTCTTCTCACATGCCTTTTCTTTAACAAGCATTTGTGCTAACTCCTTGTTCACACTTGGTATAGGCACAAAGGCATCAGATCCTCTGGAAATCAACCTACAGACATTAACTGCTGTGGGTGAGGGAAACCAAGCTGCAGTCTTGGTTTTTTTTTTGGTTTTTCGAGACAGGGTTTCTCTGTGTAGCCCTGGCTGTCCTGGCACTCACTTTGTAGACCAGGCTGGCCTCAAACTCAGAAATCCTCCTGCCTCTGCCTCCCAAGTGCTGGGATTAAAGGCATGCGCCACCATGCCCGGCTTGCAGTCTTGTTGAGAACAGAGTTCGCCCACATGTGGCAGGCACAGCTCATTTGTACAGATGGATGGAGCCAGGCTATGTGTATCCTAGGAAAGCATTCTGACAACCAAGTCCAACTCTGACCCACACTGTAGGCAGGGGTAGGATTCCTGTCCCCTGAATCATAAAATCCAGTACCTATCGCTTTATGGAAGGCTTGACTTTACTCTGAAAATAAAACACTGGGGTACAATAATAAACCTCAACACTAGGCATTTGTAACCCAAAGAAGGAAATGCCACATGTGCAACACTGCAATAGACTTCAGGATCCCGTAGTTATGGTAGGAATGTAAAACTCAAATTTATTACTGGACTGTTTAGATAAAAATATACTCCAACCCAACTTTAAGTCAGTGTCTTTTAATAATCCTTTATGTTCCTCCCCCCCAAAAAAACCAGAAAGCAAGAGTCTGGTAGTACAAAAATATACACTGGAATAGATTGTCTGATACCTAAATCTCATCTGGATTCAGAAAAGCAAAGCACAGTTAAGACAAGGCACTACTAAGCCAGTGGCTAAGACAACTATGGCTGTTTATTACCTATTCTCTTCACTGATAACAGGGCTAGGTCATTCTGAAACTTTAACAGGTCTAGAATCTGGGCCACACCCAGTATCTTTAGACTTCTATATCCATCATGGTTTCTAATCAAGCAGTAAGATGCCAAAGTGAGGTGAGATCTCATGGAGCTTCACGCTTACTTCAGTGCCTGCAGTCCAATACAGGGTAGAGATGCCATCGTGACACTTAGGCACCTAGATGGTAAATGAAGAGAACCTACACTGTGCTTAAAGTATGTAATATCTGAGGTAACCCATAATGAACCGAGAATCCCAATTCTCAGGTGCCTTTCTTCATCATCATTAAGTACTAATGATGACCTCTAGCAAACGCCTGGAATCATCCCCTGAGTAGTATACTCAGAATGATCAAGGGTAGCTAATTTTTTTTTTTTTTTTGGTTTTTTCGAGACAGGGTTTCTCTGTGTAGCCTTGGCTGTCCTGGAACTCACTTTGTAGACCAGGCTGGCCTCGAACTCAGAAATCCGCCTGCCTCTGCCTCCCGAGTGCTGGGATTAAAGGCGTGCGCCACCACGCCCGACTGGCTAATTTTTAAAGTACCTTCAAAGGCTCATGTTGGAACCTTCTGGACACGACTCTCTCCTTTTTTACTGAAATTTATTGTTTAAAGATAACAATGGGGGGGGGATTTATAAGCTTACAGATTTAACTTAGTGCAATGGCTCTTACATAGACCAAGTCAGTACAGTAGAATCCAAAAAACTATCTCAAAAGAACACATTTACGGAAACTTAAGCCACAAGACTGTTGCATTATGATTTAATCTAATTGCACACAAATACCTGAAACCACAACTCCTCCAGATTCTAAGAGAAAGGATATGCATGCCTCCATTTCAACTGTGCATCATTACAATTAACCATATTGTGGATTTTACATCATGATGGATCAATTTGGAATCCCATGCAACACCTCAAGTTATAAAATAAAATTAATTTTAAAACTTTTTTGAATGTTTTCATGCTGAAGATCAAAGCCACTTTTTATGGGCAACTTAAAGAATTACAATATACCTACCATACTGGAGCTTACTTTAAAATGTTAGTCACTAACTGCCATGATCCTGAACTGGCTTCAACACCTAAAAAAATGGCTGCTAACTCTCATTAAGTGACAAGCAAAGGGGGAAAAAAAATTCCTTCACTAATGTAGTGCTTCTCAGTTGTGTTTCTTACAAAGAATGAACTGGGTAACGAACTACTTTCCCAGGGATAAGAACAATGGCAACAGTGGTTTGCTCGACGGACTACTACACAATTATGCTAGTACTTTATTAATTCAAAAGCACTTTACAAGAAAATATAAGTATGGCTTCCAATAGGAATGTTTTACCTGGACTTGATACCAAGCTCTCAGATTTGAGTGTGCAAGGAAAAACAGGCTTTCAAGTTAAACAACAATTTGTAACCAAAACTTTAATCCCAAAGATTCTCACAAACATATTACAAATGACAGCATGGAAAAAAAATCTTGCACAGTAACTGAAAAGTTCAACTCTACAATGTACCCTTAAACTGAAAGGACACTGGTATCTGAGTTTTACATTTCCGAATAAAGATGTTACAATCGCTCTGCATCCCCATATAGAAAGCAGGAAGGAACGGCTTTGCAAGCCTTCAGAGTGTGGTTCCTACCCTTTATCTGTTGGCTTGTGTTCACAGCAGCTCTTAAACACCGCTTTATCACTCCACCCACAGTGCCACAGTGTCTCAGCTACTAGAGGACTACAGCTTCTTTCAATTTCCGCCAGTTGCTTTATATCATTAGTACATCACACTTAAAACTGGGCAGGATCTAGGTTTATTTCAGTCTATGAAAAACTAAAATTCAAAGAAAATTAAATCTTGCTTAAGGGAACATTGTAAAGTAACAATTCTTGATATCACATGCCTCATATGATCTATCTGAAACCATAGAGAATTACATTGTTTTGTGTGTCACTGTTCCAAGAGACAAAACAAATTTGAACAGCTAAACCATCTTAAAAATGCACCAAGCTTATGAAGTCTCAAACAAAACTTTAATTTCCTGTACATACTCCTGTCAGATGAAGTTATTTCCTGTACACCACTTTTGCAAACTGGTCTTCTATTTCCTTTCATTTGACCTAGATCGGCTAAAAAACAAAAAAATTATCTTAGTACATAGCACAAAAAAAGATTATATATATCTTCAATAGTTTAATCATTCATCTTACTTACCTACGAGACCTAGAGAAGGATCGAGACGGCTTGTGATTTCTCTCACGAGACAGAGACCTTTCTCTTCTCCTATCTCTAGAAAGTGACCTAAAACAAACAGAAAGCACATTCCTTTATTAGAAAAATCACCTTGAGGGTAGAGATGGCTCAGTGGTTAAGAGCACTGACAGCTCTTCCAAAGGTCCTGAGTTCAATTCCCAGCAACCACATGGTGGCTCACAAACATCTGTAGTGAGATCAGATGCCATCTTCTGGTGTGTCTGAAGACAGCTACAGTGTAGTCATATAAATAAATCTTTAAATTAAAAAAAAAAAGCTCACCTTGATTAAAGAAAGGCTAGCTCACTTTAACTTAATGCTGACTGTGTGACTGACTATGTATGCTACCCATGTCACTATGATTATTAGCCAGAGTTATCTAAATCTCATTAACAAGTACGGGAAACAACTTAAAAGCTGTCAGAAGTTGCCATCTCTAAGAACAGGGCACCAAAACATTTACCTGCTCCGGCTTCGGGAAAAGCTTCTCCTTCTTGGGGATCTAGAAGCAGAAACAGTAAAATTAGGCTAATTGTCAATTATTGTATGTGGCGTGAGGCATTTCCCAACTTTTCAATTTCACTGTTGGGCCCAGTGAATGTGCCGGAGAACTGGCACTCATCGTCCAAAAATAAAAAAAGAAAAGAAAAAAAAAGGCACAGAAGGATTAAGGAACAAAAAGCTCAAGTGAAAAGCAGGTATTCCAACCATGGATTCATTTTAACAAAGAATGCTTCACAGCAGATCTGTCCAATGCAAAACTTCATGTCAAACTAACTCCACTACCCCAAACACCACACCAAAATGTAGTCCCACAAGTAGTTCCAAAAACAGTACCATAAACCAGTATTTGGAACCCATGCAAACCTTTAAGTCTCTAACAAGACTTAAGTACCAGGTGGATAGTGTAATTTTTGTGAAAACGCGGTAGGTGTAAACATTGATGCCATTTAGTGCTACATTAGAACTGCATTTGTGATGTCACATTTAAGAGTGTGTTTAGGCTTATCAAAATTACCGTAGCTTGGCCCACACTTCACCCCCAATTTTTTTTTTAAATTTGAAAACTGTTAGTAAAACCATTTAAAGGTGATAGGATTCAACAAAATTTTGCTAGGAAGAAAAGCTAAAATCTGTTTGTTAGAGATATTAAAATTTTAGTTTGGCATCTCACACATGCACATAAGTTCACTTGAAGGTCTAGTCACATTATGAGTTCCCTATCACCCTTAAAAGTTGTTTCAAGCAATATATTGTACGTTACCATTCAATTATGCACAGCCAGCCTTTGATCCAGAAAAAAAGAATTACTTTAAGCCGCTTACTCCTTATTTTTAACCAGCAGTAAACTGTATAAGCAGGAAAAACTTACTAGTTTTGGGTTTCAACAAGCTAGAAATGGTGAGGTGAGGCTGCCGGACTGACGGCCAGGAAGAATTTGCTGAAAAGGTTTTGCCAGATGTTGCGTTGGATTTAGTTGGTTGGCGAAGGGGGTGTTGTGGATTTTTCCTGCTTTTTTGTTAGCCGAAGGCTGCTGCTGTAGTTGTTGTGAAGACATTTGGTAAATAAACAGCTGAGCTGATTGGCCAGGAATGTGTGGGCGGTCGAGGTGGCTGCTGCCGATTTGGTTAAGGTTGGAGAGAAGGCTGAGAGAAAACAGCATGCTCGGGAACCAAAGGGCGGTGCAACCTGACGACTGGCCAGCCTGGGTCATGTGAAACGACACCAGCCAAGCTGAATGGGGCGCGCTGGTCACATGACGCTGAAAGGGCTAGTTGACTGGCTAATGCAGATTCAGAGGGTGGTGAGAAGAGACATGATGGTGACTCTGTAACGGGGTTCATTTTTATTAATAGATGGACCAAAAAGCACAAAAAAAAATGAAAAACAAGCCATCAGTACAACCATCTATTAGCTAACAAATACTCTTTATTATGATGGGCAACAGTGTGTTGTTTTTCAAAATAGCAAAAGGGGCAAGATTTTGGACTCCTATCTCCTAGGACTTCACTCACCTGTAAGAGGTAAATTCAGTCCTATAGAAACTATTTTAGAGGCTTGATTTGAGGAGATGAGGAGTTTGTATCCAGGCAATACTGCCTGGTCCAAGAATGATGCCATTTCAATCATAAAAAAACTGAATTCTCTCCTATTTGGGATTCAAGAACGGATGACTGGGAATACTTTTAAGCCCCCTTTATTGGTCAGTGATTTAAGTTTGTTTCAGAAAGACTTCTACTTTACCAGTTGTAACATTAAAACAGCTGCCTGTTTTGATAAATATTACAATTGTGCTAGTAGAAAACACATTTGTGAAGAGCTAGTTGAATGTAATGTTGATCATTATGGAGTCAAGAAATGGAAAAAGGCCTAAATTGAAGTAAAAGGGAAGACTTGGAAAGATGCAACTAGAAGATGAACTAGAAGACAGATCCAAGATAGAAGTTACTAACTACCAACATGAATAATACACCTACAGACAAAAGCCAACACTCAGCACAACTCGCATACCCCAAACTACACCCAGCAAATGTTTTGTAGAGACCTCCGATGTCCACAGTAAGTTAACCCACCAACAACCTTAGGAAGAAATACCTGCTCCTACTAGCTACTCCATTACACCAATGCCTTTCTCTAAAAGGTGCTCTCTCAAGTACCTGCGCCGAGGTGGAGGACTCCTCCTGCGGTAATCATCTCGAGGACGACGACCCCAAGAGGGAGGCGGCCCACGATTCCGACTTCTCTTTTCACCGTTCGACAGTTCCACTCTTACACGGCAGCCACACAGTGTTCTAAAGAGAAGGGACACTGATCACAAAATTGTCAATGGCATTAAGCTTGTACTGATCTCTACAACAATGAGTTAAGCTGGCACATTTGGGTCACTGATGAAATAGACCCCAGCAAACTTTCACTATTTTAACTTGGAGGGACAAATGGCCTATCCTACAGCTTCAGAGCTGTCAGACTCTTTTCACTTAAGGTACTGTGGCCTATCAAGATTATTCTTGCCTTTAACTTGCTATTTAAGCTGGGCACCTTGAACTTGTCTCTAACTCCATGTGCTGGGACTTCAGGTCCACTGTAGATTAAACACCAAAAAGCCCATGTCCTAAAAAATTTAAGCCAGGTTAACTATCTATCCGTCATTACCTTCCATCTAGTTCCCGGACAGCATCAGCAGCATCTCGGGGATCCTCAAATTCGACGAAAGCAAAGCCAGGAGGGTTTCGAGCAACCCACACACTTCTGAGTGGTCCATAATAGCCAAAAGCCCGTTCCAATTCAGTCTTGTTTCCATTATTTCCAAGATTACCTACATAAACCTTACAATCCAAGGGACAGGAATCACGATGCATTTCTGTAATAAAAAAAAAAAACACCAAACACAACATTAATTTATTCAATCTACAGTTAAGGAAAAGTTAAAAAAAAAAAAGGCTTGGGTCGGGTGTGGTGGCACATGCCTTTAATCCCAGCACTTGGGAGGCAGAGGCAGGCAGATTTCTGATTTCGAGGCCAGCCTGGTCTACAGAGTGAGTTCCAGAACAGCCAGGACTACACAGAGAAACCCTGTCTCAAAAAAACAAAAACCAGGCTTGGAAATATAATGGTTTATCTAGAATGCACTAATGTTATTGATTCTAGCCTAGCACATTTAATCTCTATTAAAAAAACAAAACAAGCCGGGCGTGGTGGCGCACGCCTTTAATCCCAGCACTTGGGAGACAGAGGCAGGCGGATTTCTGAGTTCGAGGCCAGCCTGGTCTACAAAGTGAGTGCCAGGACAGCCAGGGCTACACAGAGAAACCCTGTCTCGAAAAAAAACCAAAAAAAAAAAAAACCAAAAACAAAACAAAACAACTAAAAAAGGCTGGAAGAAAAACTAAGACTACTCTTAATGTTTTCTGTCCCTCACCCTATCCTTTTCACTCATAATCAATCCTCAGGAAACCAACAAATTTTTAAAGAGCCAACAGGCATGCAAACTGATTTTGAGGTTGGCCTACATAAAAATCTCAGGCCAGGCTATGTGTAATAACATGTCTTTAATACTCTCACTCATGCAGTTCTGAGTTTGTGGGTCTGGTCTACGGAAGGTGTGCCAGGCCAGCCAGGGTTACAAAGAAACCTGTCTCAAAACAAGGCAGGTGGATCTGAGTCAGATCTCAGCCAACACTCATTTTCTATGCCAGCAAGGGCTAAGGGCTACATAGCCAGACCTTTAAAAAACAAAAACAAAAACTGCCCTGGAACTGTGTAAAACACAGAAGGATCAATTATCACTTTTTTCTTTTAAAGACAGGGTCTCAAGTACTCGTCTGAAGGTCCTGAGTTCAACAATTCCCAGCAACCACATGGTGGCTCACAACCATCTGTAACAAGATCTGACTCTCCTGGGGTGTCTAAAGACAGCAACAGTGTACTTACAAAGAATAAATAATCTTTAAAAAAAAAAATCACAAGTTTGAGGCCAGGCAGGGCTACAGTTAAGTCCCGTCACAATCAAATACTTCCAAGATACACTGCCACAAAAATTTCCTTTATTGCCTTAACACTAATACCACTTTTTTCTAAATACTTACTTCCCTAATAAGCAGTTAAAATTCTCCAAGCAGCCAAACCATGTGCTATTGTTCTAAGAAAAGTGTCTCACTGTAGATAGGCCAGGCTAGCCTGGCTCTCAAGGACTAAGTCAACTGTGCATAACCACACCTGGCTCCATGTGTTTTCCAAGCATATATTCAAGTCTCAATGTGGTTCAGTGGTGGGGAGCTTGTCTAGCAAGCAACTGAAACTTAATCCCCAGAACTACAGACACAATGAAAAACATGTCAAAGCCTCACTACAGCACTACTCTCAATAGTGAAAGCTGTGCCAATCTAAATGACTACCAGGAGATGGAGATCCAGAATGTGCCACAGGATTCAGGAATATACTGTCAACTACTAAGTTTAAGTCTTAAAAATATTCTAAAACCAGAAAAGGCCATTACAATTCCCTACATGTGAAATGCTTTTAAAATGGAAAATCCAGACACTTAAAAGAAATCCCAAGGAGGGGCAGGGAATTCTGAGAAGGTCGGGACTACAGAAAAAGAAATGCAGAAGTTGAAGCATAACTTACCCTGTCTCAAAAACTAAGTGCATCAGGACGGTGGTGTGTGCACACACACACACCTTTGATCCCAGCACTCTGGAGAAGGAGGGAAATGATCTGAGTTGGAGACCAGATCTAAAAAAGTTGAGTAAACCAAGACAGCCTGATTTACAGCAAGAACTGTCTCAGGAACAAACAAAAATAATTATATTGGAACCACACAAAGGTTCCACAACAAAACTATCATAGCTAGGAAGGCAAACATGCCTGTGGCTCAATAGGCCAGAGGAATGACAGTTATGAAGTTCGACTGGTAAAGTGACCCCATCTTTTACTAAAAAGTGCATAAAAGTAAATCTTGAGGTCTGCTAGGCATGTAGTGCCCTGCACCATGCACCCTAAAATCCTGCATAAAAGAATCTTTACTAAAAGGACACATACAAGAACATACAACCTTGAGGACATACACTCTCAGTAAGTCTTCAACTTCACACTTCCGAAATGAAAACCCTACTTAATAAACCATTTTAAGTGTCTTCCCTACTATACACCATAATGTTCAAACCGACTATTATCAAACTAAAAAATTTAATCCTATTTTGCCGTGACCCCACCCTGTGCCCAAGACTCAGTTGAGCGACCAAGCCATTCCGCAAAAATTAAAAAAAAAAAAAGACAAATGAAACTCATCCATCCCCAGTTTTCACTCCTGTTAAAAGCAAACAGGTCAAAGAAAAACCCAACTCAACGTGAACTAAGATTTACATTAAGACACGCAGCCTCATTACAAAAGATTTTTAAAGCAAACACTAAGTCGGCATAAAGAAATAGATGAGACTGTAGGGGCTCAGTAAGTACGGAAAGATCTATTGTAAAATAATATACAAAATCCTCAAGACACTATACCAAGAAAACCAGGAGCAAGGAAGAAAAAAGCGCCATCAAACTAAAGGCCGCGACGTGGAGAATTCGTTTAGAGATGTCCCCCCCACCCCGGCCACACCCCAGCCCGGAGCAATTCCTCGCTGAGCCTTCCTCCAAATGACAAAAGATTAAGTTCGGGATTTACAGGCTTGGGAGCATCTTCGGCATTGCCGGGGGCCCCAGCCGCCGCCCGGGACCGAACGTCACAAAATGGCGGCGGCGCCCCTTTGTCTCAATCTGGCGCCGCCATTGCGCCCGGCCCCACCTCGAGTCTGCGGAACTCCACCTCCCTCCCTCCCTCCACCTCCCTCCCTCCGTTCGCCGGTTCCTTACCGAGATCCTGGGTTCAAAAGGCCCAAGCTCAAATCCTAACGCTCCGACAGGCCCACCCGCTTCCCCGCTTCCCTCTGGCTCTGCTTCTACAGACACTCTCGGTCCCGCGGCGTCACGAAATGGCGGACCACCACCGTCCCCTCGCCCTATTTATAGCACCCTGCTCTGCCACATGACCTACCCAGATCATCCAATCAGAGGCGGCGCAGGCTGTGACGTAAGCGCTACAAACGCTGCGAGAAACCGCGGTTACTGGGAGCGCGCGCCGGCCGTTCCGTCAGGTGGGTGGGGTACGCGCGGTGGCGCGAGCTCGTCGCCGCGTGCCGGCTGGTCCCAGAGATGCGGCGCTCGGCCGGGCCATCCCCAGGAGCCGCGCAGACGCCCCCTCTCCTCCACTTCCGCCTAGGCTGCAGCTGGATAAAACTGTCCGGACTCTGCCGCCATTACTCCCGGGCGATGGCAGCTGCAGCCGCGGGCTCCGGTCAGAGTGAAACGTGGACGCTTGCTTCCTCGTTGTGGGGCATCCATCGCAGACTAAGGAGCCTTAGAGTCGCTCTCAAGGTCACCGAGCTTGGGCGACTTAACTGGTGCCCCACGGTGCCCGGTCTGCGCCCCGATGCAGTGTAGAGCCTGCAAAGTTTGCTCAACTCTCGTTTTCCCGCCTCTCGCCCAAACCGCGCGCGCGGCAAATGCGACTTGATGAGGCCGTATGAAAAAACAGAAAAACAAGACAAACGGTCACAGGGCTCACCTCCCCAGGAGGAGAGGAAGGTTCTGCATAGGGTGCCTTTAGCTCTGCGCACGCAGCTCCGCCATGCAGATGCTAGGAGGGGCACCTGCGGCCTTTGTAAGAGCTTTGCTCTGGCTGCCAGGCCTATGGGTCTCCCTGGGCCTCTACACACAGACCCAAGGATAGCTGAATACCCTCTTTTTGACCAGCCACATCATTTGCCTCCAGCTCCCAGACGTATCCTCGGCCTGGCTCCCCTCAGGCTACTCTGATTTATTGGGGAGACTTAAGATTTTTCTGCTTCCAAGAAAGGTCAAAATATTAACCAGTTTTTCAGCACAACTCTAATGCTTTAGTTCCCCTGAGGGAGTTGTGGTGCAGGCTACAGTTGTTAAACCTGTTTGTGTTGTGACCTTCAGAAGATTCTAGCAAAACTTCATTTCCTTCTAGATTTTTTTTTTTTCTTTCTGGGTTAGGCATGCCTAGTATAGTAGTAATGGGGCTCATTTGAACGCCCTTTGGTCTGTTTTCTCTCCTCCCTGCCTCATAATCTCAGCTCTTGGCCCAAGGGAACAGAAGTCGAACGTAATGTTCATAACATTTAGTGAGTTCTAGGCCAGAAGGAACTTCTTGAGATACTGTCTGAAAAACAACAAAAAATCTGATGTATCTAAATGACTTGTGATATTCTCTGTTCCAAAATGTTTTGGTTTGTAAACCAAGCAAGTAATGACTACCTCTAATCCCAGCACTTGGGAGGCAGAAAGCAGGTGTCTGGTCTACAGAGTTCCAGGACAGCCAGAGCTACATAGAGAGACCCTGTCTCAAAAATAAAAAGTAAATAAAAATTAAAATTTCGCCAGGCGTGGTGGGACACGCCTTTAATCCCAGCACTCGGGAGGCAGAGACAGGCGGATTTCTGAGTTGGAGGCCAGCCTGGTCTACAAAGTGAGTTCCAGGACAGCCGGGACTATACAGAGAAACCCTGTCTAGAAAAACCAAAAAAATTAAAAAATAAAAAATTTAAAATTTCTTTCTTTTTTTTTTTTTTTTTGGTTTTTCGAGACAGGGTTTCTCTGTATAGCCCCGGCTGTCCTGGAACTCACTTTGTAGACCAGGCTGGCCTCGAACTCAGAAATCCGCCTGCCTCTGCCTCCCGAGTGCTGGGACTAAAGGCGTGCGCCACCACGCTCGGCATAAATTTAAAATTTCTATTGTGTAGGTCTGTGTATGGGGATAGAAGAAGGACAAGTTTGTTCTCCCATCTTCATTTGGGTTCTAGGGGTTAAACAAGAGCATCAGGTCTTCAAAGCAACCTTTTGATAATGTTTTGATTTTGATGGGTGGTGATCAAATGCTGGTCCTCCTTGCTTGCAAAACTACCACTGAAGCTGCAATCCCAGGCCCAACACTCAATACGAGCTTGCTTTGTGAGGGTGGGGGTGTGTATTTTTTATATGAGACAGGGTTTCTCTGGCTGTCCTGGATCTCACTCTGTAGACCAGGCTGGGTTTGAACTCAGAGATCCACCTGCCTCTGCCTCCCAAGTGTTGGGATTAAAGAGCATGTCATCACACACAGCAAGATTTAATATTTTAAATATTATGATTAACTTCAAGTTTCTGTAAAGTATGTATATCAGGAGGTCTAGCCATTGAAAGGATTATTTGCAAAGGTCTAGAATTGAGTTAAGGGAACTAAGGGCCAGCAGGAACACTTCTGGACTCCATGATGCCAAGATGGCATCAGGGTCACCCAAACAAACCAGGGGGGCACGGGGAGACTGTGGTGATCTAGGTTGGTTTTTTTTTGTTGTTTTTGTGTTTAAAAAAGTTAGCCAGGCGGTGGTGGCACACACCTTTAATACTAGCACTCGGGAGGCAGAGGTAGGCGGATTTCTGAGTTTGAGGCCAGCCTGGTCTACAAAGTGAGTTCCAGGACAGCCAGGGCTACACAGAGAAACCCTGTCTCGAAAAACAGACAAACAAACAAACAAAAAAGATTTATTTATTTTATGTATGTGAGTACACTGTAGCTGTCTTCAGCAACACCAGAAGGGGGCATCAGATCCCATTACAGATGGTTGTGAGCCACCATGTGGTTGCTGGGAATTGAACTCAGGACCACTCGAGGAGCACTGAGTGCTCTTAACTAGCTGAGCCATCCCTCCAGCCCTTGGTCTCTGTTCTTGAGGAGCAGAGAAACTGAATCACACTCTAGCACACAAGGAAGGCCAAGGGATCCCCCCATCTCACCCCACCCCCACCGCCACTACAACCCCATCCCTCACCACTCCATACCCAGCCCTTCCTAGTCCCATCTCCTCATGGTGACTTCTTTCCCACTACACCAGAGAAGTGTGAGGGCCTGAGAGCCCTCAGGTGGTACGGTTAGGCCTCAAGCTGTCCACCCAGGACACAGGTAGAGTAGGCTAAGGAATTGATCTAGGCTGTACTGTCTTAGTCAATAACCATTAAGTACCTGTAGCTGTTTGGTCTCAGTAAGTTGTTCTGTAAATGTAAAGTAAACAAACAAACAAAAGAGAAAATACTGGATTTTTGAAGGCACCCCCCCAAAAAAAAGCAAGATGTCTTAAATAATTTTCCCATTGACTTGTTTTTGGACCTTTGGGAGATGTTTTGTTGTTATTGTTGGGGTTTGGGGTTTTCAACTTAATTTTTTGTTTGTTTGTTTTTTGAGACAGGGTTTCTCTGTGTAGCCCTGGCTGTCCTGGAACTTACTCTGTAGTCCAGGCTAGCCTCAAACTCAGAAATCAGCCTGCCTCTGGTTTTGGCTTTATTTGAGACAAAAGTTCATGTGGCCCAGGCTGGTTTCAAACCTGCTATGCAGCTAAGGCTGGCCTTTAACCTTTAATTCCTGATACAGGACTGTGCTACCATTCTTGGCTTGTTTGGTCTAACTTTCTACCTGTCTGCCTATCTGGGGGCCTGTTTTGCTTGGTGTTTGAGTTGAACCCAAGGCTGTCCACACAGTAAACACAGCTTCCTCCACTGAGCCATAGCTCAGCCTCTTTATCATTCTATCTTCTTTTTTCTTTCTTCTTTCCTTTTTCTTTCTTTCTTCTTTTCTTTCTTTCTTTTTCTTCCTTCCTTCCTTCCTTCCTCTTTCTTCCTTCCTTCCTTCCTTCCTTCCTTCCTTCCTTTCTTTCTTTCTTTCTTTCTTTCTTTCTTTCTTTCTTTCTTTCTTTCTTTCTTTCATTTTTCCAAACAGGGTTTCTCTGTGTAGCCCTGGCTGTCCTGGAACTCACTCTGTAGACCAGGCTGGCTTCAAACTCACAGATCCACGTGCCTCTGGCTCCTAAGTGCTGGGATTAAAGGCATGAGCAACCCCGGCTCAGCTGCTATCTTGTCTTAACAATGGGAAATAACATAGGTTCCTATTGCAGAAGTAGAGACTGTAAATACCTTAAATATGACTTCACCTCTTCATTTGAAGTTATTCTGAGGTTTCCAGTCATTGTCTGTTAATTATCTGTTTTCTCCTGGTCGGTGTCTCCAGCCTGGGACTTTACTTTAGTAATTCCACAGTCCTGGCTTCACACCCTGAACCCCACCACATCTTCCCAACACAAGTAATTTTTAACCATGGTTTTTTTTGCCCTCAGATTTACTTGACCTGTAAAATGTAACTGTCACTCTTTTGTTTGTTTGTTTGTTTGTTTTGTTTTTCGAGACAGGGTTTCTCTGTATAGCCCTGGCTGTTCTGGAACTCACTCTGTAGACCAGGCTGGCCTCAAACTCAGAAATCTGCCTGCCTCTGCCTCCCAAGTGCTGGGATTAAAGGCATGCGCCACCACCGCCTGGCTGTCACTGTTTTTAAAAAGAAAATATTTATATCTTATGCATATGAGTACACTGTAGCTGTCTTCAGACACACCAGAAGAGGGCATCAGATCCTATTACAGATGGTTGTGAGCCACCATGTGGTTGCTGCGAAATGAACTCAGGACCTCTGGAAGAGCAGTCAGTGCTCTTAAACTCTGGACCATCCCTCCAGTCCATAACTGTCACTCCTGATAACACTCAAAACTCAAGCCTTGTTGTTCAGTCTTTCTGCAACCCCAGCTACCCACCTCCACCCCTACCCCAATTCATACAGGGAACCCAAAGGAGTCCACTTTGGCTCCTCTGCTTGGCCCCCTGAGGCTGCTCAGTTCTGGAGTGTCCTAAGAGTTTTTCCTCTGTGGATTTCAGCTGGCTCCTCCCTCCCTGTGGGTGGCCAGGGTCAGCTGTGGGTTACCTTATTTGGTTCTCAATGGAACCTTGTAAAGGATCCTAGCTAGAAGAAAAATGCTTGTTCTTTTTTTTTTTTTTTTTTTTTTTTAAATTTATTTATTACATGTAAGTACACTATAGCTGTCTTCAGACACACCAGAAGAGGGAGTCAGATCTTGTTCAGGATGGTTGTGAGCCACCATGTGGTTTCTAGGATTTGAACTAAGGACCTTTGGAAGAGCAGTTGGGTGCTCTTACCTGCTGAGCCATCTCACCAGCCCAAAATGCTTGTTCTTGATAAGTTAGTTCTCTCTGCCAGAGAAACGAATCAACTCAAGCCATATATATATGGAGGCCAGGGAAGTTGCCGAGGGAGGAAATAAAGGGGAGAGGAAAGAGAAGGTGGGGGGGGGCATGAGGAGGAGGAGGAGGTTGGAGGGAGAAATCAAAATGTTTGGGTTATATAGCAAAGAGCCTCTGGGGGAAGGGCAGCCCAGTTCCTGGGCTGGAAAGCAGGGTTTAGGGCAGGGTATGCCAGGTAGGGACTGAGGGATGCTGGGAGAACCTGGAGGTCAGGTCTGCTTTGGTATGCACCTCAATCCCCTGTCCCAGTTCTTAGAGCTGAGGAAGTCAGCCTTGTAGATGGAGGTGGCTTTGTTTCAGTACTCCCAAAGTCGCAGGCAAAGCAGGTCTGACTTCAGAAGCAGCTGGAGGGGGCGGGCTGGTGACAAGGCTCCCAGTGTTTTTAATTCTGTGCTTTGTAAAATGTTTGTCTTGATTCAGCTCCCAAGGTTCTAAAGTTTACACATCAGCCCCCACCCCCACCCCCTGTTTTGGAGGATGTTGAGACCGGGTTTCTCTGCGTAGCCCTGGCTGCTTTTCCTCAGTGCCTGCTCCTGTAGGAACCGCTCCAGCTTCCTCCCCGGGCCTCTTCCTAGCTGACCTGTGTTGCTGAGGGTTCTCAGTTTCCTGCTTTGTCTTCTCTGTTTCTTCATTCCTTAGGCTACCCCATAAACGTATTTCTCTCTCTCTCACTTTTAAAAATATTTTTCTGGGAAGAGGTCTTCTTGCGTGTAGCCCAGGCTAGCCTTGAATTCAATACATAGCTGAGGATGACTTTGAACTCCTGAGGTTGATTTTGGAAAAGAGCCAGGGGTCAGCTTCCTTCCTTCCTTCCTTCCTTCCTTCCTTCCTTCCTTCCTTCCTTCCTTTTTGTTTTGTTTGTTTGTTTTGTTTTGTTTTTCGAGACAGGGTTTCTCTGTGTAGCCCTGGCTGTCCTGGAACTTGCTCTGTAGACCAGGCTGGCCTCGAACTCAGAATATTCCTTTCTTTCTTGAGATAGGCTCCAGCTGGTCTTGAAGCTGAGAGACTCTCTTGCTGGATAGTCTTCATTGTTAACTTGGCTGGATTAAGAATCTCCTCTGAGGGCTGGTGAGATGGCTCAGTGGGTAAGAGCACCCGACTGCTCTTCCGAAGGTCCAGAGTTCAAATCCCAGCAACCACATGGTGGCTCACAACCATCTGTAACGAGATCTGGTGCCCTCTTCTGGAGTGTCTGAAGACAGCTACAGTGTACTTTACATATAATAAATAAATAAAAAAATCTTAAAAAAAAAAAAAAAAAAAAGAATCTCCTCTGAGCTGGGCAGTGGTGGGAAAAGTCTTTGGTCCCAGTACTCAGAGCCAGGCAGATCTTTGCGAGTTCAAGGCCGACCTGGTCTATATATCCAGTTCCGGGACAGCCAGAACTACAAAGACTCTGTCTCAAACCTCAAATAAATAAATACTAAACAAATAGAATCACCACAGAGAGCTGGGAAAGGCACCTCAATGGCAGAGGGTTTGTCTACTGTGTAGTGAGAGGTCCTGGGTTCAATCCTAAACCACAGAATAAATGTATAAGTAAATCAAATAAGTGAGTTTAAAAATCACCCCAGGAGCCGGGCGTGGTGCCGCACGCCTTTAATCCCAGCACTCGGGAGGCAGAGGCAGGCGGATTTCTGAGTTCGAGGCCAGCCTGGTCTACAAAGTGAGCTTCAGGACAGCCAGAGCTATAAAGAGAAACCCTGTCTCAAAAAAAAACAAAAAACAAACAAACAAAAAAAAATCACCCCAGGAGATGGGTGAGGCAGCCTTCTGTGAGACACATCCAGAAGCCCCACTAGATTAGGGTAGCACTGCTCATCCTATGAGCTGTCCCCTGCCCATAAAGTAAAGGGAGAAAGTTGGCAGAGCCCCCGACACCCCCTCCCTTTTCTCTGCCTCCAGCCTGCAGAGCCAAGCCCCCCAGCAAACACTCCCATCACCAGGATGGATGTTCTGCCTCAGAACAGGCCCAGAAACCAGGGGCTGTGCGGAGGCCAAGTGACCAGGGACTGAACCCTCTACAACTCTCAGCCAAGTTAAACAAACCCTCGTTTAAGCTGTCACATCAACTATTTCTTCACACTGAAATAAAGGGAACACTAACCCCCTGATTAGAATGTTATCCAGTTAGTGTCTGTGCCCAGGAGAGTTATTACCAACATTTAACTAGCTTCGACCGGCACTTATCAACATAGGCTCGGGAGGGTACCATGAAGCTGGCTGGAAGATCTGCACCGGTTTGGGTGGGTCTCACAGAGCAGTTCCCTACCAAGAACACCCTAGCATTTAATGACTTTAACCTCTCCCTCTGGTCCCAGAGCCCCGCTCAGCTTCTCAGTGTCTTTTCTCCATTTAGTCTCCCTTTAGGAGGATCCCCTGTTTGTTTCCTTTTGTTTTTAGGCCACTCACTACTTTCCCCGCCCTTGCTTGGAAAAGACCTCCCTAGAGGGAGGGGTCACCCCTAGTAGTTTTCATTTCTAAAAGTAAGACCACCAAAAGAATTCAAGGAGGGGTGTATTGGATCTCACCCTCTGGCTCCTGCCTTGCACCTGTATGTGCGGAGGCGGGGGGTGGAGCGGGGTGGGAGAATCCGACATGTGTGTGTCCCAGCATCCGGCAGACAGGACAACAGCAGCCTTGCCTAAGAATGCTTTGCACTCAACTCCAGCCAGGTTGCTGAGATGCTCAACATCTGGCCAGTCAGCAGCTCCCAGGCAGTTAGAAGACAGTAAGCTCCTATCTCGATTTTTGGTTGGTGCCTGTAGGTTGGAGACTCACAACGCCGCGACTTCCTCGCCCTTTTCATCCCACATTGAAAGAGGAAGGAAGGAGTGAGGCGGCTTATGTGAGGATTAAAACAGAGTTTTGAAAACTCCTAATTAAAGGGAGACGTTTAGCCTTTAGTCCAGGGGGGCGTGACTCCTGGGCAACAGCAGTCTCTGTGGATGGGACACGGTACCGTTGGGGCGTGCCAAGCCATCCGTCTGCCCCTAAAACTGGGGGCGGGATGGAGTTTGTCGGTGAGGCGCCTGCCTGGCATGCACCAGGCAGTAGGTTTGAAGTCTAGATGGCATGAACCACGCGTGCACGTGTGAGCCCATCACTTGTTGGTCAAGAAGTTCAACCAATCACCCTTGGCTGTAAAGCTCGGTCCAAGGGGGGTTGGGCCACAGTGCAACCCCTAGAGACGGCTCAGCCAATAGAGGCACTGGGGCCAAACCTAGCAACCGGAATTCAACCCCAAGCCCCATATGGTGGAAGGCCAAATCCCACAATGGGTCCTGGGACACAAGCGCCCACACACAAACACATGCCATAAATGTAATTTTCTTAATCGAGAGAAAAAGAATGAAGGGCCTAGAAGGATGGCTCAGCTGCTAAGAGCGCTTGCTGCTTTTGCAGAGGACCCGAGTTCTGTTCCCAGCACCCACATCTGGCTGTTCACAGCCACCAGCAACTGCAGCTCCAGTGGTGGTGGGTTGTCTAATCTCTTTAATTAGGGGTGGGTAACAGGGCGGGGAAGATGGTGCATTGGGTAAGGACACCTGCTTCCAAAGCACAGAGACTTGAGGTCATTTCCCTACCTCTCATGTAAAAGCCTAGTGTGGGGACTGGTGAGATGGCTCAGCAGGTAAGAGCACCCGACTGTTCTTCTGAAGGTCCGGAGTTCAAATCCCAGCAACCACATGGTGGCTCACAACCATCTGTAAGGAGATCTGACTCCTCAACCATCCGTAAGGAGATCTGACGCCCTCTTGTCTGAAGACAGCTACTTATAAATAAATAAATAAAAGCCTAGTGTGACCTCCGATTGGGGGGACACATCAGGAGCCTCCAGGTTTGCAAACCTGGAAGCTCTGGGTTCGGTGAGAGACCTTGGCTCAAGAGAAGGTAGAGAACTATAGGACAGGGCACCCAGTGTTCTCTGGCCTCCTGTGTACATATGGCCACACACTCAAGCACCCACCTACACATAAATATTACCAGCTAACAATTCCTGTCTTTTTAAGGTGTGTAGAAGACTAAAGCTGACTGAAGTGGCACACACCTGTAATCCCAGCACAGCAAGGGTGAAGCCGGTTGATCTCTGGCTTACATAAATAATTCCAGGGCAACCAGAGCTATATAGTGAGACCTGAATTTAAAATGATAGGAAGCGACTGGGCGGTGGTGGCGTGCCTTTAATCCTAGCACTTGGGAGGCAGATTTCGGAGTTCGAGCCTGATCTACAGAGTGCGTTCCAGGACAGCCAGAGCTGTCTCGAAAAGCAAAGCAAAGTAAAACAAAACGGAAGAGACTTAAAAGGGATAGAGGGGTTCAGGGGACTCCTTTAAACCCAGCACTCAGAGGCAGAAGAGGCAGGGGCAGTTGTGTATCTCTGAGTTCAAGGCCAGCCTGGTCTACATAGTGAGTTCCAGGATAGTCAGAGCTTTATAGAGGGATCCTGTCTCAAAAACAAACAAACAAACAAACAAACAAAAAACCAAGCAGCAGGAGAAGAAACAGGTACATAGAAAAAGGATTTTGTTCTCAGGTTGTTTATGAGTTTACCCCGAAACTCGGCTCTCCCTAGAGTCTCATTATTTTGGTTTCCCTGAACCTCTTTCTCCGGAGAGCGGACCATCAAGAATAAAGGGGAAGCACTAGAGAGAGCTGTCCACAGGGACCGCCTGCCCCGAGCCAGATGTGCTCTAGGGACCCAGTGGGAGAGAAGGCGGTTAACCTTTTTTCTCAAGCGGCCAAAGATGGGCAGATTACCAGGGCGCTCTCCTCAGGTAAATATTCCCCACCCTGGCAGGGTAACGCTTCCTCCCTCTTTGCGCCCGCCCGTGGCCTGTGTAGTCCGGAGGGATGACGTGAGAGCCGCAGGCCACTGGGAGGCAGCAGCTGCTGCGGACCGGGAGGTTCCGTTGGTCTCCTTCCTCTTCCACACCCTCCACACAGTCTTCCTAGGGATTGAGATTCTGAAAAGTGAGGCAGCATTTTAAACAAAAAAGAAAAAGGGAAACAAAATAACAGCAACAACAACAACAAAAGCAACAAAGAAAAAACAGAGTCCTAAGTATTCTGGGACAGCCTCAAACTTACTAGGTAGCTGACAACAACCTTGAACTTCTGATCCTCCTGCCTCTGCCTTCTGAGTGCTGGGCTTCAGGCCTGGATCACCACATCCACCCAGCAAAGAGGTTTCTTCCTTCCTTCCTTCCTTATTGATTGATTGATTGATTGATTGATTTAGAGAAGGTGTCCCACTGCGTATCTCTGGCTGGCCTGGAACTCACAATGACCGGCCTGCCTCTGCTCCCCTGTTCCCAATTTAAAGGGAGGCAGGAAGCAACTTAATTCACAAGCAAGCATGATAATCATTCTCAAACCTGTGGCTTCTCCCCTCCCAGTTATCTGTGGGCTTTTGTTTGGGAACACTGTTTACAGAAGAAATAATAAACGAGAATCTGAGGGGGCAAGGAAGGTCAAAAGATCGTAGGTGGTAATTAGGCTAATTAGCTAGTTGAAGGGGCCCTGTGGGCGGTGACCCGCTGGGTTGCTAGCTGTATGCAGGCAGTAGGGTGCATCTTATTTTTGTTAATATTACACATGACTCATACGCTTCTGTCTCCCACAGCTCCCGAGTTTCCTTGTTTCACGCAGAAATCCCTCCTCCTCGTGAGGCTCAAAAGGACATAGGCCCTCTTCGGTGTCTGTCTTTTTCCTGTGACAACTAGTCACAACTGTGACAACTAGTTGTCTCCTACAGGTGACAGGTAGTTTGGGATTTTCCTGTGGTCTTCAAACCCACATTTCCCTAGTTTCTCAGTGTCCCTGGGGCTGTGTCAGGATGCTCAGCTATTCTGGAACTTTTGTTTGTTTGAGACAGGGTCTCCTGTAGCCCAGGCTGACCTCTTTCTTTCTTTTCTTTCTTTCTTTCTTTCTTTCTTTCTTTTTTTTTTTTTTTTTTTTGAGACAGGGTTTCTCTGTGTAGCCCTGGCTGTCCTGGAACTCACTCTGTAGACCAGGCTGGCCTTGAACTCAGAAATCCGCCTGCCTCTGCCTCCCGAATGCTGGGACTAAAGGTGTGCGCCACGTGCCACCACGCCCGCCCCCAGGCTGACCTTAAACTGGATACATAGCTAAAGCTGCAGAGACCTGGAACTTAACTAATGGCTATTGCCTCCAGGATTGTATTCTCTTTATGGCTTCAGTCTATCTCTGGTAAGTAGATCTTTGTTGCCTCAGTTTGGAGAAAGGGGGACTGGGCCACACAGTGAGTCTTTTCCTGGTTTTTGTGCCACGACTCCATGAGGAACCTTGTGTCGTAGCGATCATCACATGAGGCTCTGCAACATCCCCCCTCCTTCCAGGTACATACACACACACACAGGTGTGTGCACATACATGCACACTAATGAGTTCCTTTTTTTTTTTTTGGTTTTTCGAGACAAGGTTTCTTTGTGTTTTCCTGGCTGTCCTGGAATTCACTTTTTAGACCAGGCTGGCCTTGAACTCAGAAATCCACCTGCCTCTGCCTCCCAAATGCTAGGACTAAAGGCGTGCGCCACCACTGCCTGGCTATGAGTTCCTTTTGAAGGTTTAATTTTACTATTTTAATTTATGTGTGCATCTGAGCATAGGTGTGTGCATGTGAGTATGGGGACCCAGGAGCTGGAGTTTCTGACGGTTGGGAGCCACCCGCCATGGGTGCTTGGAATTGAACTTGGGTTCTGTCCTAATTAGGGTTTTACTGCTGTGAACAGGCACCACGACCAATGCGAGTCTTATAAAAGACATGTAATTGGGGCTGGCTTACAGGTTCAGAGGTTCAATCCATTATCATCAAGGCAGGGACATGGCAGCATCCAGCAGGCATGGTGCAGGAGGAGCTGAGAGTTCTACATCTTCATCTGAAGGCTGCTAGTGGAAGACTGGCTTTCAGGCAGCTAGAATGAGGGTCTTAAGCCCACACCAACAATGACACACCTACTCCAACAAGGTTACACCTCTTAATAGTGCCACTCCCTGGGCCAAGCATATACAAACCATCATAGGTCCTCTGAAAGAGTAGCAGTGTATGCTCTTAACTGCTGGGCCATCTCCCCTGCCCTGTAAATAAATATATTAGAAACAAGCTCAGGGAAACAGCAGTGTTTGCCTGTCATGTACAAGTCCCTAGGTTCAATCGCCAGTAGAGGGGACACTCAGAAACTGCTGCCTATTTTTGGTGGCCCTAGTATGTGTGGTCAGCCCCAGGGCCTCAGCCATCTACAGCCACAGTATTGCTGCTCTCTCAGCATTTCCGAAGATCAAATTTGGCAACGTCTGGAAAGACAACTAGAAAAAAAAAAGATAGGGGGGGGGCATTCTGGGTCCCTCTAACACACACATACACACACACACACACACACACACACACACACATCTTGGGAGCTCTCAGTACACTGCAGACGGACCTGCAGAGGAGAGGAGCAGAAAGCCACCACAGAAGCCCCAAGGCATTCAGAACAACCCAAGGAGTGGCCTGGGAGTGTAGATTGACCCCAGCGGGTCTAATTGCAATCTGTGATCATTCCTAAGGCACCAGAGGCCTGTTTAAACTGATCTGCTGGGTGGAGAAGGGTAAATTAGAGATAACTAGGTGTTTTTCAGTGGAAAGAAAACCTGGTCCCTCAGTTAGCAATTACCAGCTGAGCCTTCCAGAACCAGTTATAAAACATGGTCATGAGGAAGATGAGCGCGGCGCCTACTCAGGTAGGGCAAGCAAATGTAAGAGGATTCCATTAGCTTCCATGGAGGGCTTTGATTCTGACTTGTCCAGAACAGTTGGAGGCTGGAACATTAGGAGAGGGATAAAAACGTGGTGCATACCTTTGATCCCAGCACTTAGGAGGCAGAGGCAGGTAGATCTGTGAGTTCAAGGCCAGCCTCAGCTTCATAGTGAGTTCCGGGCCAGCCAGAGATCTTGTCTCAAGAAACTAAGAAGAAAAAGAGAGGCTTAAAGATGCTAAATGGCCATGAGCCGAGGAGCAAGGGATGATAGTAGCCACTAGGGAGAGACGCTTTTAAGGCTGGAGCCCCTGAAGACTTTCTGACAGGAAGAAGGAGGGAGGCCAGGAAATGACTCTGACTTCTTCAGGATCACTATTGGTGTAGGGTGCAATGGACCTGAGATGGTTGAGAAAGGCTGGCAAAAACCAAAGAAAGATGAAAAGCTTAGAAACAGCCAGGTGCCAAAAGGACGCCTGTGGATCAGGTATTTCATCTCAACCAACTCACTAAGATTAGGAGGTGGGGACAGGATCTGGCACGCAGAGGAAGTTCTGTCTGAACTACAACAGTTTGGGGTTCATTAACAGAGATTGTCTCTAGGGTCCTGGGAAGTTTTGTTTGTTTGTCTGTTTGTTTTTTGTTTTGTTTTTTCTTTTTTTTTTTTTTAAAGATTTATTTATTATATGTAAGTACACTGTAGCTGTCTTCAGACACTCCACTCCAGAAGAGGGCGCCAGATCTCGTTGCGGATGGTTGTGAGCCACCATGTGGTTGCTGGGATTTGAACTCTGGACCTTTGGAAGAGCAGTCGGGTGCTCTTACCCACTGAGCCATCTCACCAGCCCCTGTTTTGTTTTTTCGAGACAGGGTTTCTCTGTATAGCCCTGGCTGTCCTGGAACTCACTTTGTAGACCAGGCTGGCCTCGAACTCAGAAATCTGCCTGCCTCTGCCTCCTGAGTTCTGGGATAAAGGCATGCGCCGCCACCACCACTCATGGCTGGAAGTTTTGACTTGGCTCACAGGGGGAGGGGGGGGAGATGAAAAGCCAAACTTGGGAACCAAACCAAACAGTCTAAAGGCCCTTGTGGGGTAAGATAACTTTGTGATGGGTTGTTGGGAGGTAGGGAGAGGAACAGGAGAGCTGTGTGTGGCCAAGGCCTTGGAAGTGACAAACCTAGCACTTGGAAGCAAACGCTGAGTTAGTGTGAGTGCACCCGAGCACAAGTGTGTGTGTGTTTGCTCCTGTAGAGACCTGGGTCCAGTTACCAGCAACTGGTAACTACAACAGTTGGCTCCCAACTGTGTGTAACTTGAGGGTTTGGCGCCGTCTTCTGGACGCTGAGTGCACTTCATGCGTGTTGTAAGCTGACAGACATGCAGGCAAAAGAGCCACACACATAAAGTAATACTAAAGGCTAAAAATATCCACCCTGGTCTCCAGCCACAGAGCCTCCCTCCTGGAAGTGTCTTCTGTTACCGGTTTCTTGGGCATCTTTCCATATTCTTTGCATATGCAAACGCACCTTTCTATAATCTCCTTTTGAAAACACCACCTTAAAAGTTAATCAGAAAAAGACAGGCAAGGTCACTCAGACCCCCCCTGGGAAGGCTGAAGCAAAATTTCCAAGAGTGAGGTCAGCCTGAGCTACATAATGAGGTCCAGACCAGGCTGAGATACAGCAAGACCTCATCTCGAAAACAGAGGGGGAGGGGAGGGAGAGAGTGTACTGTCTGGCAGAGCAGCCTGTACTCCTCACCGATGAGTCAACTCTCCAATGTATATATGTAAAAAACATATTAATAACATTGTAATATATAGATACATACATATCTATATATACATAGTACAGCCAGGGCTTCTCAGAGAGACCCTGTCTTGAAAAACAAAAACAAACAAACAAATTTATATATTTTAGAGTTTGTGTACCTTACCAGTGTGTCTGTGGAGGACAAAGGGAGTCAGGTCTCTCGTTTTACTTTGTGGGCCCTAGGAACTGAATACAGGTCTTCAGGCTTAGCTGTAGGTATCTTTATAGGTTGAGTCATCTTGCCAAGTTTTTTTCTTTTGATAGAGTCCCATGGAGACCAGTCTGGACTTGAACTATCCAAGGATGACCTTGAACTCCTAATCTTCCTTCTAAGAGCTGGAGTAGCAGTTAAGCACCCAGCATGCTCGCCTAGGTGGAGGGCCAGCTTGCTTATCACTTTGCATTTGAACCACAATTAAATACTATTGAATTAATAAATAAAGCCCACCTGGGCAGTGGTGGCACATGCCTTTAATCCCAACACTTGGGAGGCAGAGGCAGGCAGATTTCTGAGTTCAAGGCCAGCCTGGTCTAGAAAGTGAGTTCCAGGACAGCCAGGGCTATACAGAGAAACCCTGTCTCGAAAAACCAAAAATAAATAAATAAATAAAGCCCAGCGGAGTCAAAGCATCTCCTGTGAGCTCCAAACCAACCTCTGCTACAGAGTGAGTTAAAAAAACAAACCCAAAAGACCTGTGTGTGTGTGTGTGTGTTTATGCTTTCAAAACCTTTAAAGGAATCATCTTACGAGGTTTGTTCATAATGCAAGCAGCCACTCCCTAATTTGCTTTGGAAATGTTGACATTTGTGTATTGGATTTTCTTAAATCAGGAAGGAGCCACATCTGCGGACCACACCCTGAACGCTTGAGTTTGTCACTGGCAAAACCAGCCAAGCAAGTGTGGGGTTACAAAACAAAACCACAAAGGTAGTCCACAGAGGCAGAGGTGCTGGGGGTTTATGGGGAAGGGGTACTATGCCACACACAGGCACACTTGAGCACACCACACGCACAGGCACACACACACCTACCTCTGCCTCAGGGAAAGGGCCTGGAAGGATGAGGCAACACCCTCTCCCTCATAAACCAGGAAACCAGCACAGGAAACTGGACCCTGCCTAAGAAGAGAGCTCATGCCTTTTTATTTTTAAAGGGATAATAAGGGCTTGAGAGATGTCTCAGTGCTCCCTGTTCATATAAGGTGGTTCCTAACCACCCTAGTTAGAACTCTAGTTCTGCCTGGCTTGGTGGTGCATGTCTTTAATCCCAGCACTCGGGAGGCAGAGGCAGGCAGATTTCTGAGTTCGAGGCCAGCCTGGTCTACAGAGTGAGTTCCAGGACAGCCAGGGCTACACAGAGAAACCCTGTCTCGGGAAACAAACAAACAAAAAACCCAAAACCCACAAACAACAGGAAGTGAGTTTTTTTTCTTTCAAATCTTGATGATGGTGATGGACAATTGGGCCTTTTCTCATTTTACCTTGTAAGAAACAGACCTTCAGGGGCTGGAGAGATGGCTTAGCAGTTAAGAGCACTGACTGCTTTTCCAGAGATCCTGAGTTCATTTCTCAGCAACCACAAGATGGCTCACCACCATCTGCAATGGGATATGATGCCCTCTTGTAGTGTGTCTGAAGACAGCTGCAGTGTAGTGATATAAGTAAAATAAACCAAAAAAGAAAAAAAGAAGAGATCTTTAGTCTACAATAACAAATTCAAGTTACTAATAATCAATACCACACAAAAAAGGCAAAAATAGTATGACACTCTGGTTCAAGCCAGTGGTTTTTGCTCTATTTGTTTGTTTATTTATTTATTATTTTATGTGTTTGAGAGGTTGCCTGAATTTAATGTCCCATATGTGCAGTTCCTGAAGTGGCCAGAAGATGGTGAGCTATTCCCCGGAAACTGAAGCTACAGATGGCTGTGAGCTGCCTGGTGGGTGCTGGAAATCAAACAGAGCTGTACTCCTAGCTGTGTTCCTAGCTGATGGCATCCCTCCTGTCTCAAGAAGGTGCTTTCTAAAGTCCCTGATGGTAAGAGATTTTTCTTTCCCCACAGGCTGGTGCCCCAGATGGCTACAATCTTTGCACGTTTTAGCATAGCCTTTCAATTCCTTATCCTATCTGTTCAGGACACAGAATTTTATTTAATGACTATTCCAGGGCTCCCTTCTCTCCTGATCATGAACTCAGTCCCATAGCCAATTTCCTGCACTTTCCAACTAATGAGAGCTCTTAGATGAGCAGGCACCAACTGCCAGTTTCCAGTGTGAGAGCTTCCCACTTACCTGTGATTTTTTGGTTCATTTTCAGGATGAGGTCCACTTACAGCTCATTTGACCCTGGTCTTTCTCCAAAACCCATATCCTGACTGTGGCCACAGCCATGTTTTCTAGAGCACACATTTAGGAGAATTATTGGTTTTTGTCTTTTTTTTTTTTAGGATTTATTTATTTATTATATGTAAGTACAGACACCCCAGAAGAGGGCATCGGATTTTGTTACGGATGGTTGTGAGCCACACATATATATATACTGTCAATGTCTTTAGCCACACCAGAAGAAGGCATCTGATCCCATTAGAGATGGTTGTGAGCCACCATGTGGTTGCTGGGAATTGAACTCAGGACCTCTGGAAGAGCAGTCAGTGCTCTTAGACATTGTGCCATCTCTTCAGCCCAGGGATTTTTTTTTTTTTAAAGATTTATTTATTTATTATATGTAAGTACACTGTAGCTGTCTTCAGACACTCCAGAAGAGGGCGCCAGATCTCATTACAGATGGTTGTGAGCCACCATGTGGTTGCTGGGATTTGAACTCTGGACCTTCGAAAGAGCAGTCGGGTGCTCTTACCCACTGAGCCATCTCACCAGCCCCAGGGATTTTTTTTTTTTAAAGACTTTTTTTTTTTTTAAAAGATTTTATTTATTTATTTTATGTATGTGAGTATACTGTCTTCAGACACACCAGAAGAAGGCATCAGATTCCCACTACAGGTGGTTGTGAGTCACCATGTGGTTGCTGGGAATTGAACTCAGAACCTTTGGAAGAGCAGTCTCAGTGCTCTTAACCACTGAGCCAACTCTCCAGCCCTGTTTTATTTTAAAAGTACTTACAAGTGTGTTTGTCTGTGTAGGGGTATGGACACACAATCACAGGTGCCTACAGATGCTAGAAGATGATGGCGGATCCCCTGAAGCTGAGGTTATACACAGTAGTGATGGAAACCAAACTGGGGTTCTCTGCAAGAGCAGTAACTGCTGAGCCACCTATCCAGCTCCCACTTTCATACAAGTGTTCATCTACAAACCCTCTCAAGTGAGTTTTGGAAAATCCTACTCAATATGTGACACCCACCCCCACATAGACAGTCGTGGGACCATTAAAGGTTCTGAGGAGCCCCAGGACTGTGAAAGTCACATGACTTCACTCTGCCCACTGCTGCTTCCCCCAGAGACATGGAATGCATGGACCCAGACATCTCCACTTCTAGGGAGCATATGGATCCTTTATCAGTTGGCAGTTAAAACAGTCTCCAGTCTCTGAGAGGCTTTAGAAGTCCCCCGAAGGAGCTGGAGAGCCTCCTGAGTCACATGGCCCTCCACCACTACATTTGGAAGTCTCAGTGGCTCTCTTGTCTCCCTGGGAGGTTCCCAGCCAGAGGGAGCTCAGAGGTCAGTAGACAGCATCTCCTTTTCAGGCTTCCAGATTTTTTTTTTCTCCTGGGGGAACTTGTCTCCTCGCTCTTCCTGTTCAGAAACTAGAGTTCTTCTTCTTCTCCTCCTCCTCCTCCAACTCCTCCTCCTCCTCTTCCTTTTAATTAATTTATTTTATGTATGTGACTATACTGTGGCTGTCTTCAGACACATCAGAAGAAGGCATCAGATCCCATTAGAGATGGCTGTAAGCCACCATGTGGTTGCTGGGAATATGAATTCAGGACCTCTGGAAGAACAGTCAGTGCTTTTAACCACTAAGCCATCTCCAGCCCCCAAAACTAGAGTTCTTTTTTTTTTTTTTTTAAATATTTATTTATTTATTATATGTAAGTACACTGTAGCTGTCTTCAGACACTCCAGAAGAGGGCGCCAGATCTCGTTACGGATGGTTGTGAGCCACCATGTGGTTGCTAGGATTTGAACTCTGGACCTTCGGAAGAGCAATCGGGTGCTCTTACCCACTGAGCCATCTCTCCAGCCCCAGAATTTTTTTCTTTTTTTTTTTCTTTTTTTTTAATAAATCTTTTTTTTTTTTTAAATAAATCTTTTTTTTTTTTAAAAGATTTATTTATTTTATTCAGATACTCCAGAAGAGGGCGCCAGATCTCATTACGGATGGTTGTGAGCCACCATGTGGTTGCTGGGATTTGAACTCTGGACCTTCAGAAGAACAGTCAGGTGCTTTTACCCACTGAGCCATCTCACCAGCCCTTTTTTCGTTTTTCGAGACAGGGTTTCTCTGTGTAGCCCTGGCTGTCCTGGCACTCACTTTGTAGACCAGGCTGGCCTGGAACTCAGAAATCCACCTGCCTCTGCCTCCCGAGTGCTGGGATTAAAGGCGTGCGCCACCACGCCCGGCTCTCTCTTTTTTTTTTTTTTTTTTTTTTTGGTTTTTTGAGACAGGGTTTCTCTGTGTAGCCCTGGCTGTCCTGGAACTCACTTTGTAGACCAGGCTGGCCTTGAACTCAGAAATCCGCCTGCCTCTGCCTCCCAAGTGCTGGGTTTAAAGGGTACACTTGTGTGGTGTGCCCTCCCTATCCTGCCCTGGTGTCTTCATTTACAAAGGGCAGAATGGGAAAGGAGATGTCACTTGGGTGGTGGTAGACCTTGGATCTGCCACATTTCACAGCCTTTGTCGCCTCTTGACCTTTTCACCTCCACCCCCATCCCCACCCCCTTTCCCCAGAGAATGATGACTCCATGATATAACATACAAACGTGGTCACATGGAAAACATGACTTTAAAAACTGCATTTTTTCCAGTCCTTTTCTCCCCATCCTTAATAGGGCAGCTTAAAGAAAATAGAACCTCTTAATAGGCAGAGATGTGGGACCCAAGAAAGCCCTCTCTGCACCAGGACTCTACAGAGCTGGAAGTCTGAAACAAAGACATAACATGAAACTTGAAAAACCTCAAAGAGATTAAGAAAGACAAAAAAGTTTCTGGTTTTGTTAGCAGTGAGGAGGGGACAGAGGCATAGCTCTGTGTCACTTGCCAACATTTGAGGAGTTTCTGAAAAACATATATATATATATATATATATATATATATATATAAACATATATATGTGTGTGTATAGACACATGTATATGTTTATATATACATGTGAACACACACATATATGTATATATACATGTGTGCAGACATATATTACATGCAAGCAAAACACCCATACACATAATATCTATATCTCTATTATATCTGTGTGTGTGTGTGTGTGTGCGTGAGCACATGTGTATACACCACAAACGTGAATTGCCCTTTAAAGTCAGACACCAGAAGCTCCTGGAATTAAAAGTACAGACGGTTGTGAGCCTCCATGTAGGTGCTGAGAACTGAACCCAAAACCTCTGGAGCCAGGCGTGGTGGCGCATGCCTTTAGTCCCAGCACTTCAGGTGGATTTCTGAGTTCGAGGCCAGCCTGGTCTACAAAGTGACTTCCAGGACAGCCAAGGCTACACAGAGAAACCCTGTCTCAAAAAACCAAAAACAAACAAACAAACACTCTGGAAGAGAAGCCATCTTAACTGCTGAGCCATCCCTCCATCCCTCTCCTCATTTTGAGGCGTGACCCTGGCTGGCCTGGAACTCACTACGTAGGCTTCAGCAGAGAAGCACAGGGAATAGTTTAGTAGCTTGGCATGCTATTTGTGGTTTGTGCTATGCACACCACTCTTTGAACAACAGACTCCGAAGCCTGAGAGCTTCGCCTATGCATACTACACACACACACACACACACACACACACCCTCCTTCCAACTTTCCTCAGACCCCCACCTGCATTAGGCAATAGCACACCCCTCTCTGAACAATGGGATAAGGTTTCCCTCTCCTTAAGGACTGTGAAATTCAGTTTCTATTCAAATGTATCCCCAGTGCATTCTGGAACAGGGTGTGTGTGTGTGTGTGTATATGTGTGTGTGTGTAATCCAGTCCAGACTGGTTTTGGATTTGTGCCTAGTAAGGCAAAATTGTCTCATCAAGTGAACTTACAGGGAGAACCCCCTACTTATCATCCAATGCCTATACACAGCAAAGGATGCATAGCATCCAAGTCAGATGCATTGTGGGAAGGGGCTTGTACAACAGAAAAAAAATGATTATGAGCTAATCTGAAAATCAATACAGAGAACCACCCTCATTGCACCCATAGTAAACACTCCTACTGAACCTCCGAGAAGGGAGTCCCAGACAGTAACTGTGGCTCTGCCCCCTGTAAGTGTTACAGGATCTGTTCTGCCCATTGCTTTAGGGGGTTCCTTTCCTGTTGCTCTAGTAAATCGGAGGAATAGACCAAGAATTTGGAAGCCCCCAATTCTGCCATCAACTACCAGTGACATGGCCAGGGTGGCCTCAAAGTACTCAGAGATCTGTCTGTCTCTATGTCCATAAGTCACCATGTCTGGTTACATTCTCTTAATCTTTTTTCTTCCTTAATCTTATCCATGATTCGTGGCTTTGATGTTGAAAATAATTTCAGGACTAGCTTATATAAAGCAGCGCTGAGGTTTTACTACAAACTGAAAGGGTTGCTGGGGACATGATGGTGCACACCTTCGAATGAAGTGCTCTAGAGGCAGAGGCAGGCAGATCTCCAGGGTTAGCCTGGTCTACATAGTGAGTCCTGCCAAAGGACCCGAGTTCAGTTCCCAGCACTCATCTGGCTGCTCACAGATGCCTGTACTGCTGCTCCAGCAGATGTAATGTTCTTTGCTAGGCTCAATGGGTACCTGCACATGTCGCACATACCACACACACATGTACACATACATGCAGATACCTACATGATTACAACCATCCATCATACCCACTTATGCATCTCCCTAACTGTGGTCTTGGCACAGATTTAGGGCTGCTGGCCCTTCTTGCTACTCCAAGGTGATACTTGTATCAGTATCCTGGCTAGTGAGAGAGTCAGGACCTGGGTTCTTCCTGACCTGTGAACTAGAATCAAAAGAGATAACCATGTTAGTGTTGGCAATAAAACCCATGTTTGTCCTATGTTTGTTCAGCATTCTGCCTTTGAGTTACATACCCAATTCCTAGAATTTACCTCTGTTTTTAGAAAATAAAAATTATCTTTAATTTGTGCCTATGTGTGTGTGTGCGCGTGAGTGCTTGTGTGTGGTAGGGTAATGTATGTGAGTGTAGGTGCCTGTGGAGGATCTGCGGAAGTTGGAGGCATTTATGAGATCTCCAGCATGGATGTTGGGAACCTGCACAGAGCAATGTATGCTCCTAAACACTCATCTCTCTCTCCAGCCCTGTTTTGCACCCCCCACACGCAACCCCACTAATTTTTAATTTATGTGTGTAGGTGTGTTGTGCTTGTGTATTACATACGTGCAGTGCTAGAGGAGGCCAGAGGACAACATTGGATTGGAGAGTTTTGGTGTCTTTGAAAACCCAATGATGTTATGTGAATATGTTTTTGTCTTAATCCCAGGTGTGGCGTATGATATGGGGTTGCTTTAGATTGTCCGCAGCCGCTGACTATGTTTGTTTCCTGCTCTAGGAGGGACGTGATTTTTAATCAGATTCAGATCCTTTATTAGTATGGCCTTCTAAGGGCTCTTGAGAAAGTGTAAATGCAAGACCCTTGAGAGGGCCTGGAGTGACTGAGGATCCCCCGCTCCTGGTTTCTCTTCCTCTTCTTCCTCCCCAACCCCGCTTCTCCTGCTATTGCTGGATTGAAGCTATTCTGACAACTATGATTAGACTTGCCCCAAGGAACTGAATGCCTTTAACCAACAGGGAGCAGTCTAAAGAGGTCTATGTCCCCTTTCCCCTCTAACTTGCATTCTGTCCTATTTAGTGTTGGGCAGTTGGAAGGGCAGTAGATATATAAGAACCCAATAAAGTAGCCAAAAAAAAAAACAAAACCCAAAAACATCTACATCAGATTTCCTGTGGCTGGAGTTACAAATGGTTGGGAGCCATCATGTGGGTCTGTGGGTGCTAGGAACTGAACATGTGTCTTCTGTAAGAGCACTCACTGTGTGTGTGTGTTTTTTTTTTTCGAGACAGGGTTTCTCTGTATAGCCCTGGCTGTCCTGGAACTCACTCTGTAGACCAGGCTGGCCTCGAACTCAGAAATCTGCCTGCCTCTGCCTCCCAAGTGCTGGGATTACAGGTGTTCGCCACCACTGCCCGGCTCTCTGTATGTTCTTAACTGCTGAGCCCTCTACCCAGCCCCTATAGTCTTAGAGGGCTATTGGTATGCACACCAGTGAAAGTACCAGGCCAAAGCACACCAGTGCCTGAGAAGCACCAGGCCATTGCACATCAAGCTCCATTCTGGTTCTGTGTTGGAAAAAGTACTCAGAGTCAGCTGATGAGAGTTGCCTGTGGGGAAGAGGAAAGGTGGAAGTAGCAGCAGGCACCACTACCCCTGTTCGGGAATTTATTTTCAAATGATAGACATGATGTAACCCACATCAGGACTTGAGAGGCTAAGGCAGGGGGAGTTCAAGGTTTATCCTCAGCAACACGTTGTTTGTGTTACCCTGAGCTACATAAGACTGTCTCAAAAATTTTTTAAGAGGCAAAAAAAAAAAAGTAAAAAAGTATTAGCAAGATAATTAATTCAATAATTACAATTCAATTAAAAAGAAAATCAAAGCCGGGTGGTGGTGGTGCACACCTTTAATCCCAGCACTCGGGAGGCAGAGGCAGGCAGATTTCTGAATTCGAGGCCAGCCTGGTCTACAGAGTGAGTTCCAGGACAGCCAAGGCTATACAGAGAAACCCTGTCTCGAAAAACCCAAAAAAACAAAAACAAAAAAGAAACAAACAAACAAACAACCCCAAAAAAGAAAAGAGAAAATCAGAACACTTACTAGGGGCGGCTTGGGAAGTGACTAACAGGAGGGAGCTCTCTTCGCTTGCTCCCAGAGGACTCTTTTATAGGGAGCCATTCATCGTTTTTCAGGACTTTAAAACTTTCTAAACGAGGGCACTGGGCTCAGTTCTCTGGGAATCAATGAGAGGCTTTAAGTTGTGCACAATGGAGAGGTGTTAGGTGTGAGAGATCACCTGATCCCAAACAAAAGCACGTTAATCCTTTACAATAACGAAAAATAGGAAGGGCCACGGGTTCCAACAGACTTATGGCTTCAATGATCTGAAGTCAAGGAGGATGGGGGAAAACTCAGATTAAATTTCAGAGAACTAAAGACATCATCCGGCGAGTGCACGCCAAACGCTAAATCCCCGTCACGGTAGTTGATTGCATTGGTTTAGTTGATAGAGAGCCAATGTTAATTTCCGGGTGCAGAGCCGGGTGCCTTATGTAAGACATTGAGGGAAGTTGGGTGGGTGTTGGCTTTTACGGAACTTCCAGGTTTTCGTTTTG
Source organism: Mus caroli (assembly GCF_978045245.1). Classification (NCBI taxonomy): domain Eukaryota; kingdom Metazoa; phylum Chordata; class Mammalia; order Rodentia; family Muridae; genus Mus; species Mus caroli. Next base: position 64,893,352 of record NW_028227273.1, read on the forward strand.
TAACTTCTGGCGAGTCTATAATTATTTCAAAAGAAAAAGTAACATAACAAAGGCCAGCTAGTCCAGCCCAGAACAAAGCCACCAGGGAGCCCGCCCGCCTGGGCACTCGTCGGGCCTCCTCCGCTAGGCGCAGCCGGGTGAGGGGTAAAATGTGGGCGGGGCGCGGCCGCGCACGCGCAGTCCCGCTGCCGGGCGAGCGCCGCTGGCGGGGGGCGCATGCGCAGTCTCGGCCGCGGCGGCCCCTCTCCACAGCCTGAGGGGGTACCGGGGAGCCTTGGCCCCTCCGCGCCGCCGTCTTTTCCGGCAGTTGGGGTTCTTCCTTTTGTCCGGTCCCGTCGCGGATCGGCAGCGGCGCTCATTCGGAGTCCCCGGCGTGTCGCGGTCGCTCTGGAGCCGCCCGCACGTCGTGTCTGCGCCTTTTCTCGAGCCGTCGGCCCCGCGCCTCCCTCCCCCCTGGGTCTGGTGAGTGTCTCCCGGCCGTTGCCTCAGGCTTGCCGCCTCGTCCGTCTGTCCGTCCGTCCCACAGCTCCTGTGCACTCCAGGGCTCCTGACAACGTTCTCTCTGTGGCCCCCAGAGCCCCCTTGTCCGTCCCTCTCCGTCCACGCCTCTGTCCTCAACCCGGACGGGCAGCCGCTCCCTCCTCTAGTCGCCAGCTTTGTGTGTCTGCTGCCACCGGCCCGTCCCCTCTGTCCTCGGTCAGTACCACTCTGCACCTTGGGATGAGAGAACCAGAGGGTGTCTGCACTTCGAGAGTTCCCCCCACCCCGGGGTAGGTGTGGGACCTTGGAGGCTGTCCCCCAAGTCCGCGATCAGGGGGTACCGGGCTTCCCGTCACCTTAAGATCCCCGCCCGTGGTCTGCAGACTGTTAAGATTCGAGAAAAGGAACCGAGCTGGAGGACAGGGAAAAGTGGCAGAAGAGTCGGAGGAAAAGTGTGCCAGAAAGCGCATAACGGCTGCTGCCAGCGGCGCCCTGCAAAGGACCCAGAGACAGGGGAATCTTGCTCTTTTTCGAGAGATGAATAGTAAGGTCAGCGGCGTGAAGTAGCCTTGCTGCTTCCTCTTCCTTCAGATTACCTTGGCTGTGAAGTAGCCAGTACATACGGTTTCCCTAAACAAAAAAACCACCATCGCTGCAAGAACAGCTCCCCTCCCCACCCCACCCAAACATCAGATAGCAGCTTCCTCCTAACCTGCCAGCTCTGTCCTCAGACTGCACAGCACACCGGCAAACCCACACACCCACTTCAACATCAGGCATCATGTTCTCCACTCCCAGGAGTGGACTTCACAAATGGAGCATTTTGTCTTGAGATGGGGTCTGGATGTGTACCTATGCCTGGCCTGGAATTTGCTTTGTAGACTAAGGTGGCCTAGAACTCACGGATATCCTCCTGTCTCTGCCTCCTAAAGGAATATGCCTCCCACAGACCAGCCCACTTGTGACTTTTCTTTTTCCTTTCTTTCTTTCTTTCTTTCTTTCTTTCTTTCTTTCTTTTTTTTTTTTTTTTAAGATTTCTTTATTTATTTTATGTATGTGAGTACACTGTAGCAGTACAGATGGTTGTAAGACTTCATATGGTTGCTGGGAA